>NC_091990.1:50892408-51611158 GCF_044704955.1 Pristiophorus japonicus
ATTACCGCCTGGGAGAGGCGAGCCGGTGCGACACTGTCTCGATATTAGTTTTTGCATCCGATCTGTAGCACACCTGAGTGGGACCGCCTGTGGAAGTTGCCGTTCTGCGCTGTAGCGGCCGCAGTGAGGTAAGAAGTATCGCCCGGAGGTAAATGTGACTGATTTTAATTTTTTATTTTTGCAATTTATGTAGTGTTGGCCTTTTTTGGTGTTTTTTTTTCAGATTTATTTTTTTCACAGAAGCCTATCTTAGCGCCGGATTTTCGGGAGGTTTGCGACCGGGTTCTCGCCGCGATTTGACCCTCCGCTGCGAAAACCCAGTCGCAAATTCTGGGCGGGATCCTCGGGTACCTGTTTGCGGCGGCACTTCCAAGTACCACCGGGGAGAGGTGCGTGACGTGGAACGACTCGGATTGTGTTTGCGATCGACTCTCGGCTCTCTCCTGATCCGTACGCCGCGTCCAGATCAGCGACATGTCAAACCTATCGGTGAGCCCTGCCAGCAGCAGTAAGTCAAAAAACCTGTAAAAAAGGTAAGTTCAGGTCTTTATTTTAAAATTTTTTTGCAGCTATTAGTTAGTTAAGGGTCTTGTAAATGTCTTTGGAATGTTCTTTGGATTTTTTTCCCCCTCCCAAGGCCTCTCTCCTGGCCCCGCACCAAAGTTGGCGAGGATCGCATTTTTGCAGTGAGAATACATGTGCAATGCGTCCCTTTGCCCTGGCGCAGACCCAAAGGCCGAAAGTTAGGCCTTAAATCGTTAGCACAGCGAAAACCTTAATTTTCACTTATCGATTGTGTTTTCGCCCAAAAACCTCAAAACCCGAAAATTAAGCCCCCAGTGTGTTCCGAGGCCGCCTGTTTAGCTCGGGATTTTCAGTTGCCCAGCTGGCCGAGCACCCTAAAAGAGGTGTGGAATGCCTCCCTTAGCGCTGCGCCCCACACTCAGGGCCCAGCTGGTGAATTTTTGCGACTGGAAACGCAAACCATTTCACGACGCAAAATTTACCTCTCCGCCCGAGTTAACGCTGCAACAGAGGCGCGACTGAATTTCACCCTGTGCTGTGTAATCAACGTTTCCTCTAAATTGTTGCTGTTGTGCACGGAAAATTTTTTCAATGCGTGGTACCTTTACATTTTATGCGCGGCTGCGCGGCTTTTAAGAGCTTCTGAGCGGGTTGCGTGGTACCTACAAGATTGCTGTATGCATGCACGCATCTAAGAGGGAATGTTGTAAATTGTAATGCCAACTGTCTGTCTGCTAGTCGAAGTGCCCTTTCTCTATTCTCAATTGTGATAAGATTACCGCTTATAGAATAATTCCACAATTGTTCACTTAACGGCTCCTCTGTGGCTCAGCACATCTCCTCCATTTCCTCAATGAAGAATATTGATTTACACTGATATATAAAGTGGCAAAAACTTGACCACAAAATGTAATCTACTCGCATTGAAACTGCTCTTCTAATGTTTACCATGTCACTTTTTATTAGCCCAATTCTTTTGTTGACTTGGCTCCAATGTGTGATGAGGTATCGTGGTTTGCTTCACTCAGTTTCTTATTGAACACTTCCAGCAGCAACATGCCTATGGTTAGGAGCCTGCTGTGGGGAAAGCACAGACACAGATTGCTGTCCCAGTGCTCCATGGTCAGAGTGCTGGGGGATTGTGTCAAGGAGACCGCATTTTGTGGGACGGGGAAGTGGGGGGGGGGGGTTAGGTGGGGGAATGGATAGATCATGTAAAATCCAGGCTGCACTCCTTCATTTTGTTGCACATTTGGTAAGTCGCAATGGCCACATTTTCCTTGCAGAAATGGATACTGTGTAAAACACAGATAAAATGAAAGACTGGCTCGTGCAGTTGCATATTCACTTTCGGTCCAAGGCCAGTTAAATCTCTGAAGTATTTGCTTCACTCCATTTCAAACACTAGGAAGTTTCCACCATTTCCTATTCATTTTTACACCTTTTTGATATTTTAAATCACCATTAAATTGTGATATCAATTAAATATTACACCCTTGGAGTTTAAGGGGTTGTAACATCAATCCATACTGGCACGTGGTTCTGCAATATGCAGCCTCTTTAACAAAGTAGCATGTCTGTCAGTATTTTAGGGTGTATTGTGTGAAACAGAACTACTTACTTGATTTGAATGACCTTACTTAACTATACACACAGCAGAATTGTTGAAACCAGCGCAATTACGTGCAATGTCAAGATGCTCTTCAGCCTGCTATGCCCGATTGGTCTACAGCACAATCTGGAACTGAATGATGACCTGTATGGCTTGCATCTCAATCAATGTCTGTGTTTCCGCACTGTGCCCAGGTCTCCAAACAAACCGTGTACCAAAGGAGAGGGAAAGGCCTGCAGTGGACTAGAGAATTGCAGATGCTCGTTTCCTCTTTTGCCTGCAGTATTGGTATCAAGCAGTTCCAAGTTCCATACAGTCAGGACCATACTATCCTGTGCCAACAATGTGCCCTAACCCTCATCTCATAGGAGCGTCCTGAACATGCATCAACAACCTATTATATTGTAGCCTGTACTGCACTGGTGAGATTTCATTTCCCTCACCAGCCGTCTGATTGATGCTGCCAATTACTGTTGAATTATGAGCACATTTGTGGTGTGGACTGGTGCCATCAGCAATTGATTTGTGGACTTTTACCCCGTCACTTTGGGCTGGATTTGAATCCAAATCCCAAAGGAGAAAGGACAATTGTCCAAACCCACTGCATCTTCCAATCCCTCATTTACTGTGTGGGGAAACTGTAGTGAGAAATGAGCCCTGCATTCTGGCTAAACAGGTTGAGAAAAGGCTCCATCTAACACAAATTCCGAATGTATACATAAAATCATTTAAGCCCCTCTTTGTTACAAATACTAAAATTATTCTTTGCTTTATACATTTAATAGTAGATTTGTATGTAGGTACACAAGGAGAGGTGGATCATTAATTGACATAAAGGAATATATGTAAACTGGTGGAAAATGCCAGGTTTTATAAAATAACTTTAATGACATAAATGAGGAATGCTCCTGACACTGCACTGAGCACTTTAAAACAAGATTACAATTGACAGTTCCAATTCTGGTGGGCACGGAGGTATCTCCCAAGGCAGCAAGCTGACATCACTCACCGGAAAAAAAATCCTGGTCGCCACAGTAACAGAATCAAGACGAGAAGATTATTCAAGTTGATTCTCTGTACCGTTTTGGTTATGTGGTGAGGAACGTGCAGAGGGTTTTTGAAAAGCTGGTTGTTTTTGAAGAGTTGGGGGGGAGAAATTGAATAGCGACCCGTTTGGAGCGATAACTTTAGCGGTGGCACAAAAGCATCATGGGCGCTACGCAAGGGACTTCCATTCAGCGCTCCAGGCAGGAAGTGGAGCACTAAATCAAGAACTACCACTTCCCTTGGAGTGCTAAAGCCGGCAAGAGGAGCGGCAGAGGTGCAACGCTACCCGATGACAAGAGCAGCACTGCCAGGAACGGAAGCTCCTTCCCTCCCTGAAAGGGAAGGGCAATCGCTGCAGGCTCTGCATTGCAACAAGGTCCCTCATTGCCAACGGCAGCTGTGATCCACAATGATCAGCCCCAAGCACTCTAGCAGGGTGATAGACTGCAGCTGAAGAAAATGCTCAAAAATTAAAGTAAGCGATTAGCAAACTTTTTTCAATGATGCAACCATCATCCCCTTTAAATAACACTCACCAAGTGCCCAATGTCCCTGAAGAAAGAAAGAAAGAAAGAAAGAAACAAAGACAGACAGACAGACTTGGATTTATACACCTTTCACGACCACCGGATGTCTCAAAACGCTTTACAGCCAATTAAGTACTTTTGGAGTGTAGTCACTGTTGTAATGTGGGAAATGTGGTAGCCAATTTACACACAGCAAGCTCCCACAAACAGCACTGTGATAATGACCAGATAATCTGTTTCGTTATGTTGATTGAGGGATAAATATTGGCCAGGGCACGATTTGTGCCAATTGGTACATTTCGACTTGCGCTACAAAATTAAAACTTGAAGCTGTTCTTTTTCTTTGAAAAGCTCCAAAGACGTTAGGAAACGGGAAGAAACTGAGGTATTGACAATACTAAGCTTACGGAAAAGGGCTCAAGTACAAATGAAAAACTCGGGATTTTAGAAGGGAGGCCTGGCAGAACGTTTCCACCCAAAGGGCAACAGAAGGAGCTATCATTTCGCTCCACTTCCTTTGGATGGTATAAAGAGTTAAAGAGGCAATTCACAACAGAGAGTAAAAATATTGAGGGACATATTGAGAAAGCAGGTCAGAAGTTGATCAAACAAAAATGAACAGGTCATCATCATCATCATAGGCAGTCCCTCGAAGCGAGGATGACTTGCTTCCACGCCAAAAAGGGATGAGTTCACAGATGTTTCAATGAAGGACCTAATATTCCAGGTCCCGAACTACATCCTGAAGGGTGGAAAATGCCTGTGTGTGGATCTTTTTAACGTGAGGTGGCTGTTGCACACCAGCCACCACACGGGCTTGACAGAGCTAGGTCTTGGTCCAGTGACAAGGGTTAACTAAGACGACTGGAGACTTGCTCTGCTGCACGACCTAGCACGCACACATATCGCAGTGTGGGCTGGCCCGTGCTGCCCCTGGGCCCCTGGCCCCAAACTCACGCCTCTCCTCGTACCCGATCACATCCCTCCACAGTTTCTCGCCGCTCCTGCTGTATCTGCCTACGCCACAATCACCGACCTGGACCTTGATGACATCACTCTTTGCTGCCATCGCCTTCCTGCACCAGCTCGCACTGCTCCCTGAGGTCTCCACACTGCTCCCGGGCCTCCACACCTCCGCTCCTTTTATGGCACCGACCTCCAACTGGTGTTCTCATGCAGGGCGGGCCTCCACGCTGCTCCCTGAACTCCATCAAGTTGTTCAAACACGATTTATGTTTAACAAATCCGTGCTGGATATATTACCATTCACTAGTACAGCAGCTGTCCTTCTCAAATACAGATGCTGGAATTACATAGCAGGCGTATCTGTAAAGAGAAAAGACGGGTTATGACATTTATGGGTGTGTACGTCCTTGATCAGTATTTCCGCTCTATTTTTTCCTTTTTATCGTTCTCCACACAAGGCACAAAGCTCTTGCGGTCGACCACTGTGTGTTAGCGTTGGGTTGAGATGATGCAGTGTAAGACAAAGTAGCATTGCTTATATTTAGTTAGCAGCATTAGAAAAATGTAATATATATATTTGTGCAAAATATTCAGTCAGCTCCTGCAGCATCAATATGGTAGGAGGATGCTAAGCAAATTTGGTCAGTCTTTAATTTATCCTTGGCTTACCTTCCCCACGACCCCCGCCCCCAAAGTCAAGCACTTAATAGAAGCTGGGCCAGTTTGTTGGGTTCTCTCTCTCTAACAACGACTCCTGCAGCTATCGGTGTTGTCACTACAGGGGGTCGATTCCGGGGCACTACCGGGGCGATGCACGATGGTAGGGGTTACCACTACATCGGTACTCTTGTTGCAGAGCCGTTAGTGCCTCGTTATCGCACCCCCCCCCGCCCCCAGAGGTGCTAACGCGGGTTGGAAACAAGACAAATTTCCTGCCCATGGTGCCAGGTACTTTCTGCTTTGGCCTGTTCCAATTAATGGTTTTAATCCTTCACAGTGCTATCCATGTTAATGGAGTTAATTCAGTGGGAGATACAGTACTAATGTAACACAGAGTGAACTGAGAAGACAGATGGACGGTAAAAAGAAGAAAAGCTGCAAAGCTGGTGACGTATACCAGGTCTGTCAGAGTCTGAAAGAGAAGGGTTGACGTTTCAGGTGGGATCCTTTATCAGAAACCACCAGTACATTTTTTTAATTGCTTCCCTGTACTATTTTCAAAGCAGAGCTCCTTTTTGTCAGCATATACACTTTACATACAGCCCCTAATGAAAGGCAGCGAGATGCCAATATTTATTTTCGTAAACCAGCTTTATTTTGGAAAGTGGAATTTTTAAATGTTAAATTTTGTGAAATGTAACTAATGTTCCCAAGTGTCAGCCAATGACTCCGTGGGCAGCACATTCGTCTTTGAGTCAGAAGGTTGTGGGTTTAAGTTCCAGAGACTTGAGCACAAAAATCTAGGCTGACACTCCAATGCAGTGCTGAGGGAGCGCTGCGAGGTCGGAGGTGCCGTCTTATGGATGAGACGTTAAACCGAGGCCCCGTCTGCCCTCTCAGGTGGATGTAAAAGATCTCATGGCACTATTTCGAAGAAGAGCAGGGGAGTTATCCCCGATGCCCTGGCCGATATTTATCCCTCAATCAACAACAAGTACAGATTATCTGGTCATTATCACACTGTTTGTGGGAGCCAGCGTGTGGGCAAGTTGGCTGGCTGCTGCGGTTTCCTAGATTACAACAGAGACTACACTCCAAAAGTACTTCATTGGCTGTAAAGCATTTTGAGACATCCGGTGGTTGTGAAAGACGCTATATAAATCCAAGTCATTCTTTTTCTCTTTACTGCTATTGGACCCATTTATATTTGCTCCGGTCCCATTCATTCCTCCTTTGGGCAGTAGCCACTGCTTCACCTAACATCAATTGGACATGATTCTGAGGCTTAAAAGCAAAAAAACAAAGCTTGCTAAATGTTTAAGTGATGTTGGCTGTAGTAATATCTTAAACGTGATGTGTTACAAATTCAATAGAATTGGAAACTGCAATAATATAATTTAATCTGATTTCTCAGATAAGTCAAATTAGAACATTCAGGTGCAGTGTCATCAAATAGAGACACTTCTTTGGGAAACAGTTAAAGTGAAAAGGGAGGAGGTGGGTCACTGGTTGTAATAATCATCATCATCATAGGCAGTCCCTCAAAATTGAGGAAAGCTTGCTTCCACATTAAAAGTGAGTTCTCCGGTGACTGTACAGTCCAATATGGTAATTACTGTCTCTGTCACAGGTGGGGCAGGCAGTAGTTGAAGAAAGAGGTGGGTGGGGAGTCTGGTTTGCTGCACACTCCTTCCGCTGCCTGCGCTTGTTTTCTGCATGCTCTCGGTGACGAGACTCGAGGTGCTGAGCGCCCTCCTGGATGCTCTTCCTCCACTTAGCGTGGTCTTTGGCCAGGGATTCCCAGGTGTCAGTGAGTATGTTGCACTTTATCCAGGAGGCTTTAACGGTGTCCTTGAAATGTTTCCTCTGCCCACCTGGGGCTCGCTTGCCTTGTAGGAGTTCGGAGTAGAGCGCTTGCTTTGGGAGTCTTGTGTCAGGCATGAGGACAATGTGGCCCGCCCAACGGAGCTGGTCGAGTGTGGTCAGTGCTTCGATGCTGGGGATGTTGGCCTGATTAAGAACACTGACGTTGGTGCGTCAATCCTCCCAGGGGATTTGCAGGATCTTGCGGAGACATCGTTGGTGGTATTTCTCCAGAGATTTGAGGTGCCTACTGTATATAGTCCATGTCTCTGAGCCATATCGGAGGAATAATAAGGAACAGGGCAATGAATATCAGAAGAGTTCAGAAGGAATGATCCTTATGTCGCCATAAACTAGTTTGATCAAACACAGAGATAAAGGGTAGGCAGTAGCCTATACTGCACTTGACTCCACAAAACAAAGTGTTCTTCTTTCATTTTTAATTTTCTCTTCGATGTTGCAAGCTATCTGCCCCTAATTTGTAGGTCCTTTGTTGCCACATGCTCTCTAAGAATAAAGAGGGCAAGTGACAGGCTCCTGTCAATGCTCTTGCTTTAGGTAGGCATTGTAATGAGTTTTATATTTATGCAACAGACTGAGTGGGCTCTTTATTGTTGATGTCTTTTTAAACATTTCAGCAAGGGTAATGTTCCTTTGATTGCCACATACAAGCACATCACTTAGTACTCATTGTCCAACTGGTCATGCTCAATTATTATTAGTTGTTAACCTATTTAACTGCTAGACAATGCACACGGTCATAGAACTCCAACATCTATTCAATGCATTATACTGTTACAGTCACTAGAAGATGTGTGCAATCACTACAGCTATATGCCCCACCCCCTCCCCCCCACCGCCACATTTTTCCCTCCTTGCTCATCGGTAAGTGAATCATCTCCACTTTTAGATGGTTCTTCTATGCTCAGGAACTCCACATGTGTGTAGGTTGTGAGTAAGATGCTAGTTCCTTCACGCCGTACCATGGCACATTCCTCCACAAGTGCCTTATAAACACTGTGCATTTCTAATCCTTGGATAACCATTATACTTCAACTAACACAGGATTACAGCTTGCTTTAAATTTCATGATATTCCACTGTATCGCCATTTTCTAATCCACCTTTTGCTTTTTAGCTTTCTGTGATATAGTCACAGAGCACAAGCACACACAGCTTCCTAACATGGCAGGCAGCTCTCGAAGTCTCCGGAACTTCCTGGCTGTTTAATTATTAACTCTGTAGTTGCAGTACACAATATGTCTACATCCAAGTGTGGAGCTACAAACATTACAAGCTTACAAACATTACACTTCTCCCTCCTTAATGAAGAAGTTATTATAACTTTCATGTTTATACATAACACAGGATAGAGACATTTTTTTTTCTATATTTACAAATTTAACTTAGCCACTTGTTTTCTGTTTCGAAGAGGATACCTTCACTCTCGAACAGAACCTTCCAAACATGGTGTTGAATTTAACCTCCTTCGAGGCTCAGCCTGAGCAACGTTTTCCTCCACGGAATTTCCTTGATTTTCATTTGAACTCACTCTAACTTCAGATTCTTTGTTTTCCTGACTCGGACTCAGAATTTCATTCTGATTCTCTCCTGGATTTGTTTCCAGTACATTGGATTTATGATTTGCTACTGGTGTATCAAAACTATCTGATGAGTCAGAAATAATTGAATCATTCTCACTTTCAATTCCTTCCATGTCTATAGGTAAAGTATGATCAATATGAACAAATCTAACTTATCTATTATCAAACATCTTTACCAAATATGTGCGAGGACCACATGTCTTCACCACTCTTCCTAGTAACCACTTTAACCATTTATGGTGATGGTTCTTCACTCTCACCTTCTGGTTTAATTTCACACTTCTCTCTTTCACTCTACCTCGATCATGATTCTCTTTCTGTCTTAATTGTGTCTCTTCTACGGATTGTGCCAAATTTGGATTTAACAACGTGAATCTGTTCGTGGCTGTCGTTTGAGAAACAATTTTGTTGGTGTGTGAGGAGTATTACGATATGTAATTAGAAAATTAGCCAATTTGTGATCCAATGACAACTGTTGTTTCTTTGGATTTGGATCTAACATTTGTTTTATGAGGGCACGTTTTACAATTTGTACAGTGCGCTCTGCTGCACCATTCGAAGCAGGGTGGTACGGTGGAACCTTGGTATGTTTCACACCATTTTTGCTCATGAACTGTGCAAATTCTTCGGAATGAAATTCTGGTCCATTATGTGAACCAATTTCTTCTGGGAGGCCAAATGAAGAAAATGAACTTCACAAAATGTCCAATGTTTTACTTGTTGTTATTTTCCACATTGGAAACACCTCAACCCACTTCGAATGGCTATCAATCACAATGAACAATTGTTGTCCTTCTAACTCAGCAAAATTAATATGTAGTCTTTGCCACACCCTGGGAGGCCATTTCCATGGCTGTAATGGTACTCATGATGGTTGCTTGCTTACCGATTGACATGTCGTACACTGACTCACGATGTACTCTATATCTTTATCAAGACCTGGCCACCATAAATAAGTGTGTGCAAAACTCTTGGTCAAGCACATTCCCACGTGCTGGTCATGGAGGTCTCCTAATAATTTGGACCTGAATTTCTTTGGTATAACCACTCTTGCACCCCACATGATACAATCTTTATCGACTGATAATTCATTCCTACGAATGAAGAATGGATGTGTATCTTTGTCTGTTACCTGGTTTGGCCATCCATTTGCAATATACTCATACATATTTGACATCACTGGGTCATGTTTGGTTGCTCTACCAATCTCTTCAGCTGTGACTGGCAGTTCATCAATGTATGAAAAATAAAACACTTCTTCCCTATCGGGTGTAAATTGTGATGGGGAAAGCAATCTAGACATTGCATCAGCATTACTGTGATCAGCTGATCATCTGTATTCAATATCATATGTATATGCTGACAAAATCAAAACCCATCTCTGCATTCGGGCTGCAGCTAATGTTGGAACTGGGGACTTTGGATGGAGGATTGCTGTTAGGGGCTTACGGTCCGTAACGATGGTAAACTTACGACCATACAAGTATTTGTGAAACTTCTTGACCCCAAAAATTAATGCCAAAGCTTCCCTTTCAATTTGCGCATAATTACTTTCACTGGGTTTTTAAATAACTTACACTTACGAGCAGACACTCGTACTCTGTGCTTCTTTAGCCGTTTGAGGACTTCCTTCAAAATGTTATTATGAATTTGCCTATTTGGTGCTGAAATTAGTATGTCATCCAAATAACATACTACCCCTTCAATACCTTGCAAAATCTGGTTTATCACCCCTTGGAATATGGCAGGGGCGGAAGACACTCCAAACGGTAGCCTATTAAATTGATATAGGCCTAGATGAGTATTTATAGTCAAACATGACTTGGACTCCTCATTTAGTTCAAGCTGTAAGTAGGCATTCGTAAGATCTAGTTTTGAGAAGATTTGACCACCCTGTCAGTGTTGTGAACAAATCTTCTATATTCAGCAATGTATTGGGGACATTACCCCCTCGAACCTGGTTTACGGTTACTTTATAATCACCACACAATCTTACCTTACTATCGGACTTAGGTACAACAACAATGGGTGTAGCCCAATTACATCGATCTATCTTACAAATAATGTTCTCAGTCTCTAGTCTTTTGAGTTCTTGCTCAACTTTCTCCTTGAGTGCATATGGTACGGAACGTGGCTTGCAGTAAACCGATCTAGCATCCTTCTGTATCCTGACACTCACCTTGAAGCCTTGGATTGGACTGCCCGTTTCACAGAACACCTTCGGATACTTCTTGATAACATCATCCATTGATGCAAATCTTGCTTCCACACGGAAAATCTCACTCCAATCCAGCTTCAGTGACCTCAACCAATTTCTTCCTAGTAAGGCAGGCTTGTCTCCCTTCACTACTATTAGAGGCAAGTTCTGGAATTGATCCTTGTATTTCACCAGTACGGTGACACGACCTACCACTGGAATGTTCTCTCCCGAATAGCCTCGCAGTTCTATCTTGGATTTCTCCAATGGGAAATCACGCAATTTGTCGAGGTATAGCGACTCCAGTACTACACTCACGGATGCACCCGTGTCGAGTTCCATTGGTATCTTGAATCCCACAACATCTATGTGGATGTTGATACTTTTCAAATCGCTGTCTGTTAACCTCGTGCTCCTGATGACGTGTAACTCTAACATCTCCATATCCTGTTGTTGTTCTTCCATGCTATGTAAACTCTGCGGATTTCTACTCATAGCTTTGAATGTTGGACTCATAACTTTAAAAGCGGGTTTGACCTTCAGTTGGCATGCCTTCGCAAGATGCCCAGTCTTTCTGCAAAAGAAGCACTCTGCCTTCACATTTGGACAACTTTAAGCAATGTGTTGCCCCAGGCACCGAAAGCACGACTTTGGAGCTCTGTTAGAATTTCCAGTTTCTGAGACGTTGGGCCCCCTTTTACTTGAATCTGCAGGCGATTCACCTCGGTTGACTGACGACCGTAATTATTATGAAATTGTCGGGAGTATTGATCGGCCATGCCTATTGACCTCGCTGTCTGACAAGCAATCTCAAAAGTCAAGTCATCCGTCGTCAATAACTTTATTTTGATTGCATCATTTTTCACCCCACAAACAAAATGATCCCGCAATGCTTGGTTTGAAAGTTTCTGAAATTATAGTGAATAGATAGCTTTTTTAATGCTACAATGTAATCACTGATACTTTCATCGGTCTTTTGATTTTGTATACCGAAACAATAGCTTTCAGCAATTTCTAACGGTTTGGGGTTGTAGTGCTGCTCCAGCTTTGTTAAAATCTCTTTAAGCATTGTGCCCTTTGGCTCGTCAGGCACAAGCAGATTAATCAGCAATTCCGGTCCAGCTGCATATAAGAAGATAGCTCACTTCCGTTCCAACACCACATGGTTCTGATCTGCATTGTCTGGAACTTCGATTATGTTATTTGCAATGAAATACATTTCTAGCCGATCCACATACACCTTAAATCTTTCCTGGTCGCGTTTATATTCACCTAAGTGTCCCATTACACCTGTGGCTGCTGCCATTTTTGACTCTGCAGTTTAAACTAGTGTGCTCGTTTTTTACCTCGGATTTTGTAGCTTTTTCCAAAGACAGAGAAGCTTCCAAAGTCTCTCTGTCAGCTGGCTGAATCCTTCACCAACAAAATTTCAGCTTTAAATCATCCGAAAAATCCCATCTCGCCACCAAATGTGATATATTCACAGAGCACAAGCACACACAGCTTCTTACATGGCAGGCAGCTCTCAGAAGTCTCCAGAACTTCCTGGTTGTTTAATTATTAACTCTGTAGTTGCAGTCCACAATACGTCCACATCCACAGTGTGGAGCTACAAACATTACACGCTTACAGGCATTGCACTTTCCAGTCTCCAGTCTCTGGTTAAGAATGCTGGCAGATGACTGCTACCAGGCCTCCTTAAATGCTCTAAAATGTATCAGTTACTCACTGTGAAAGCAATCATTGAAAGAAAGACTTGCATTTTAAATAACAACATGTCACGTCTCTCAGAAACATCTCAAGATGCTGAATTACAATGGAGCCATACTCACTGATGTTGGTGTGGGCAATTCATTGATTGACTATCGTTCTCATCTTTCTTTGCTTTATTGAACATGTCTTGCTTTACCTTGTATAAGGGCTTCTCCTGCCTGACTGTGATGGTTCCGATGGACGATCCCAGCCAAAATATTATTGCTTTCTCTTTAACATACGGACCGAATTGCGCACAGCAAGCTCCCACAAACAGCAATGAGATAATGACCAGATGATCTGTTTTCGAGATGTTGGTTGAGGGATAAATATTAACCAGGACATTGGGGATAACCTCCCTGCTCATCTTCAAATAGTGCCATGGGATCCTTTACATCCATCTGAGAGGGCAGACGGGGCCCCGGTTCAATGTCTTATCTGAATGATGGCACCTCCACCAGTGCAGCGTTCTCTCAGCACTGCACTGAAGTATTAGCCTTGATTATGTGCTCAAGTCTTTGGGGTGGGACTTGAACCCACAATCTTCTGATTCAGAAGCGCCGGTGTCATAACCAGGGGCGTTGCACACCGGCGTAGCTCTGCCCGAGGACCGAGGCTAACAGAGTTAATGATTTACAGCAGGATTTAGATTAGTTCTGCAATTGGGTAAACAAATTACAATGATGTTTTATACTGACCGATGTGACGTATAGAACATTGGAAAAAAAAATGTGCACTATAATATAAATGGGAGTGAATTAACACAGGGAGACTTAGAAAGGGGCCTACGGCAATAGTAGGTCTGTTATTTTCAACTTCTAGGCAGTGAAGCAGATAAAAAAACAAATGGACTATTGAGAAGTAAGGTGTAATTGCATGTTCCTAGCAGGGAAGCCGCAACAGCAGGGAGTCCATTTTGAACATACACTGTAGCAGCAATTCTCTGACCCACCATCTCAGTATAGTGGACTTGCAGAATCTCATCTTTAGAGCCAGAAGAACAAAGCATGGGCTGGTTTTTTGGCTCTTCTGCGCTCCGTTTTTCCTCCGGATTGGCGGCAATGGCGGCGGTGAGGTTCTGGGCGGGCGGTCAGCATCCAGCGCCCCGCAGCGATCCTCGGGTCCCGTTTTGTAGCAGCGTGGGGCAGCACCGCTCGGAAGAGCTGCGCCCGGTGTGCAATGCCCCTGGTTGTGACACCAACACAAGTTTGAACTTCTGCCTGACCAGTACACTGTACAGCATGCCCTGCACTGGGAAATCAGACGGTCCAATGATCCCAACAGCGAAGAGATAAATAATGGACTCTGAAGGTAAGTGTGATTGTTTTTTTAAAATTTCATTTTGATTTGTGTTGTGGTGGCGTGGACAATGTTTTGGGAATGTTTTTGTGGGTTTTGTTAGGTTTTACGACCCTCGCCCCCCCCCCTCCCCCCAGACATCCCTCAGAGTGCTCCCAGCCCGGCTCTTTAGCTCGGGAGTTTCCCATCTTAACACCACGAGAGGTGTACAGCGCCTCCCTTAGCGCTATGCCCCCTGACTCTGGGCCCAACTGAGGTGCAAACTATTCCTGGCCGCTAACTTTCCTTCCCCGCCGCCATTATCACCCCAAAAACATCAAAGGGCGAAAATCCAGCTGATAAAGTTAAGAGAGGTTATGCTAAAGCTTTATACAGGTACAACATCCGAAATCTGGAATCCTTGGGACATAGTCCATTCCCGTTTTTTGTGTTTTTCCGGATTGCAGACAAGAATATCAATATTCTGAAATCTGGAATCCTCAACTAATCCATGTCAGGTTTTGAGCGGCGAGGTCTGAAATCTGGCAAAACCCAAAATCCGACATGGATACAGTCAAGGATTCTGGATTTCAGATTTGATTTTCTTGTCTGAAATCCGGAATCCTCAACAGAATCCGTGGCAGATTTTGGATTTTGCCTCAAAAATATCTGGTTTTCGGAGCATAATTCCGGATTCCGGGCGACTCCATCAGCAATGCGCTAAATGTCCACTTTTTGGACAATTCCAGTTTTCAGAGCTCTGGATTCAGGACTTTGCACATGTAGTACACTGGTCAGCTGAACCTGTCATGAGTACTAAGTTTAATTTTGGTAACCAATCTATAATACGGGTGCACATGTGTTGGAGAAGGTGCAGAGAAGAGCAGGAAGCATGATTCCATATGTACAGGGGATGAGCTATGAGGAAAGATCAGAGAAGCTCAAGCACTACAGTCTGGAGAAGATGAGGGGAAGGCTTGTCCAGCTATATAAAATATCAGTTGCATAGACACCACAAGTCAGGGTAATTGAACTGGAGGATATAAATTAACAATTTTAAACCTGATTTAGGAAAGAATTTCTTTGCTCAAAGTGTGATGAATGTTTGACGTAATCTTCCAGGTAAAGTTGTAGAGACTTTAGCGGCACTTGAATTGCAATTGGATGCTTGACGGGGTAAGTTAGACTACTGAAGGGACAAGCTTCGATGGGGAAAATGGCTATTCCTCATTCTTGACTGTCCTTATGTTTGTGTTTTATGTAATACACTATTAACTTGTTAATTAGAATTTGCATCTGTTTCTTACCATCATGATAGAATTGCAGATTCTCTGGAGCATGTGCAGTGACATTGATGAGAAAATACAACCCTCCTCTGTCAGATTGAGAGTAGATCATTAACAACCAGCAGTGTACTGTGTATATCATTAGAGCAGAATGGGAGTGTGTTACAAGAACTGTATACTCGTCATCTGAACCTCACATGAGCAAAGCTTAATTATTTTCTGAGTGCCATCAATAGACAATTAAGCACATCATAGCTATCTTTATTTAGCGCAGCTCATACATATACAAATACATTTTTTCCATTAATAACTTTATCCTTTCATTTTTTCAGACATAATTGTTCCAGCATGGTTGCTGTTTTTGCCATCACCAAAGGAATCAAATTGAAACTGGTGACTTTACAACATGAAAAGAGAGTTTTACTGGAAATATCCTTTGGGTTGGAGCACTTTCTGTAGTATTGATTCTGCAAATACTGTTAATCCTTTCAGCAGTGTAGACCTATTTAACCTTCCAGGAGCTGTTTGGTTCTGGGCACTCCATCACTTGGCACCAAGTCTCCCATTCACCCATTACTCCTGTGCTCGCTGACCAACCTTGGCTCCTGGTCCCCAAACACCTTCATTTTAGAATTTGCATCCTCATTCTCAAATCCCTCGAATGGTCTCGCCCCCTCCCTATCTCTGTAACTCCCACCAGCTTTACAACCTTCAGAGAACTCTGCGTTCCTCTAATTCGGGCCTCTTGTCCATCTGCCACTTCTTTCCCCCCATCATTGGCAGCCGTGTCTTCAGTTGTCTCGGCCCTGAACTCTGGAATTCCCTCCCTAAACTGCTCCACCTCTCTTCCCTCCTTTAAAAGAAAGACTTGCATTTATATAGCGCCTATCACGACCGCCAGTCTCAAAGCACTTTACAACCAGTGAAGTAGCTTTGGTGTATAGTCAGTGTTGTAATGCAGGAAACGTAGCAGCCAATTTGCACACAGCAAGCTCCACAAACAGCAACGTGATAATGACCAGATAATCTGTTTTTATTTTGCTGATTGAGTAAGGGATAAATATTGGCCAGGACACTGTGGATAACTCCTCTACTCTCCTTTGAATTCGTGCCGTGGGTCCTTTTACATCCAGCTGAGAGGGCAGACGGCGCCTCGGTTTAACATCTCATCCTAAAGACGGGTATACCTTCCCCCTTAAAACCTACTTCTTTAACCAAGCTTTTAGTGATCTCACCTAATGTCGCCACCTTTGGCTCGGTGTCAATTATTGTTTGATTAAGCTCCTGTGAAGAATGTTGGAATGTTTAACTACATTAAAGATGCTATATAAATGCAGGTGTTGTTCTTGATATGCTCAGCACAATCTGCACGTTTCTCAGATTTTGATTGGCTGAAAACCTGCCATGTGAAGCTGATTCAACTTGCTCCCACCTCCAGAATAAAAAGTGGGGGACAACAGACATGAGCATGAAAATAACTGGATCATTGTAAAGTTAAGTTCTGTGCGGAAAAAGGGGCTAGAAAGTATGATAGGTTAGATTGAGTACAATTAATGTTAAAAAGGACAATGATTGATTCGAAGAAAATAAGGACAGCAGTTTAGAATTTTTTGACGTATGATTAGTTTTATTACTGTTACAATAGCGTCTAATACAGTCTTACAGTGTGGGAGCTGAAACTTACAGATTTAAATCTGGCTGACAAGACAAACATTTCCCTCGACTTGTCAACAATCTAAGGGTTTAGTTCAAGGGAATGTATATCACGCAACATTTTTACCTGATAATGCATGCAATGGGATTCAGGGATCAAAGCTCACCACTTTTGATTTCTTAAATAACTCTTCGTGGCTCAGTCAGACACAAAGTGAACGGAGTTCCTAGAGGTGGGGGTTAGGAGATTGCAAACTGGGTGGATCATCATCAAGGGGGCGATATTTTGACATGGAGCCCACATTTACTGGGGGTTCCTGCCTTGTGCAACCTCACTCTCAAATCCACTAAGGGGCAGATGAATCTTACATGCCCTCCCTACATGCACAGACATGGCGACATGTCTGGGGACATTTCTGGGTTTCCCCGGAAATTCTGCCCTCCACACCCAGACGGCTAAATGACTTCAGAGTGCCTAAACTGTGCTCTTTAACAAGGAAGAAAGGTTTTTTTAAATCGTATCTTTGGCCATGCAGAAATAATTTGCAACTACCTCATTAATTGAGGTGAAGGGCCCAAACCCATACTTGAAAAGGTTGTAAAGAGTAGGAGGGAAGGGGAGGTAAATAGTGATCAGATAACGACGAACTTAAGTTTGAAAAGCTTTAAGACAAGGGAGATAAGCTATTTACAGGGAATTCCAAGAAAAAAAATGAGTTAGAATTTTTAAATAAGTGTTTAAGATTGTGAAAGGTTAGATAGAGTAGACACTGTGAGCTGGAGTTTCGGCTTTTCTGTTTTCGGGGCGAATACGGAGGCGGGGCGGGAAAGTTGCCGGCCGGGAATAGTCTGGGCTTTGGTTAGGAATTTTCACCATCTGGGCCCTGCGTCAGGGAGCACAGCGCGAAGGGAGGCATTGTACACTTTTTGTGGCGCAAAAATGGGGAAACTCGTGAACTAAAATGCCTGACTGTGTGCGCTCCATGAGAGGCCTGGGCAGGGGGTGGCGGGGTGGGGATCTTTAAAGAAAACCCCACAAAAACATTCCCAAAACATTGCCCACGCCACCACAATACAAATCGCTGAAAAAATTAAAAGAACAAACCTTCTCACTTATCTTCGGAGTACTTTAACCTTCCTCACCGCCGCCAGCATGGCTAGATTTCCGAGGCAGTCATTGCAGACGTACTTCTGGGTGGACAGATCGGGCAAGTGGCCAAACTATTGCTGAGAGGCGTTGCACACCCAGCACAGCTCTTCCCGGCTAAACCTGGAGCGCAAAGGACCAAAAAATAGCCCATAGAGAGTGTTTACACTTGTGGGGAAGAGCAAAACTAGAGGCCATAAGATAGACATTCAATAGGTAGCTCAGAAAAAACTTCTTTACCCAAAGTGTGGTGAGAATGTGGAACTCGCTACCACAGAGAGTGGTTGAGGTGAATAGTATAGATGTATTTGACTAGAAGCTGGACAAGCATATGAGGGAGAAAGGAATCGAGGGTTATGCTGAGCGAGATAGCTGAAGAAAAATGGGAGGAGTCTCGACTGGAGCATAAATGCCGGCATTGGACTGGGCGGTTTCTGTGTTGAATATTCTATGTCATTGGAAACAGTGCTCTAAGTCTCGATCTCAACACATTGAGGATGCAGAGAGGAAAAAGAGAAGGTAGAATACATATTTGAGGTTCAGGAGACACAAAAGAAAGTTCAGAGGAGTAATGGCCATGATCATACTATCACAGGGTCTTGCAGCATTTTGCTTTCAATTCTTTGGTAGTACTTGCTGCTGTCACTGTGTGTTTCTGTTCTTCACATAGCCGGGTTTTTCTAACTCTGCTCCAACTGCTCACAATTTGCCATCCATTAAAGTGAATGGATGGAAAATCATGGGCTGATGGGCACAGGGTTGGAAAATTCCAGCCATGTTGCTAAAAATTAGATTGTACCCGAAAACGGGAGCAGGGATCACAATGTGCCATCGCCCCATGCATACAATCTTCGTGCTGCCTGCTAATTATAATGATTGTAGCGTTCAGCCCAGCACTGAACGCATTGCTGGGTGGCTGAACACTCTATGCAGGGGGCCCGAGTTTGTTCGAGGCTAGCACCAATGAAAGCTAGCCTGCAATTCTTAAAGGCAGTCTGCACCTCTTAAAGGGGAGGTGCATTCTGCGTGCAGCAGTTCATTCAAAAGACTGGGGAGAGACAGTGCAAATGTCTCAACAAGGGACAGACAGAGTGTGCAGAAAAGGTTCCGTGGGGCAGCACTGGAGGCCTTGGTGCAGGTGATGCAAAGTAGGAGAGAAGTCCTATTTCTACAAGGGGGCCAGGAGGCTCTCCATGCAAACTTCAAAACAACAATGGGAGTAGATAACCATAGCTGTTCATGCCAGCAGTGTCACCCCGAGGAGCTGGTTGCAGTGAAGGAAGAAGTATAATGACCTCAAAAGCGTGGTCAAGGTCAGAGAATTCATTTTCAAATGCCGTAATCCCACCATCTGCACCATTAGTTTCAAACACTGCTCATTGCACCACATCTCCATCACTCAACTACCGAACGCAACTCATATCTCACCTTCACACACTTACCACTGCTGCAACAACTTGTATTTATATAGCACCTTTAACGTAGTGAAACATCCCAAAGCGCTTCACAGGAGTATTACGAGATAAAAAATTTGACACCGAGCCGCATAAGTAGAAGTTAGCACAAGTGACCAAAAACTTGGTCAAAGAGATAAGTTTTAAGGAGCATTTTGAAGGAGGGAAGAGAGATAGGCAGGGGGAGAGGTTTAGGCAGGGAGTTCTAGAGCTTGGGGCCTAGGCAACAAAAGGCACGGCCTTCAATGGTTGAGCGATTACAATCAGGGATGCTCAGGAAGGCAGAATTAGAGGAGCGCAGATATCTCGGCGGGGGTTGTGGGGCTGGAGGAGATTACAGTGATAGGGAGGGGTGAAACCATGGGGGGATTTGAAAATAAGGATGACAATTTTGAAATCAAGGCATTGCTTAACCGGAAGCCAATGTAGGTCAGTGAGCACAGGGGTGATGGGTGAGTGGGACTTGGTGCGAGTTAGGACACAGGCAGCAGAGTTTTGGATCACTAAGTTTATGTAGGGTAGAATGTGGGAGGCCAGCCAGGAGTGCGTAAAAATAGTCAAGTCTAGAGGTAACAAAGGCATGGATGAGGGCTTCAGCAGAGGATGAGCTGAGGCAAGGGTGGAGACAGGCAATGTTATGGAGGTGGAAATAGGCAGTCTTAGTTAGGCTGCGGATATGTGGTCAAAAGCTCATTTCAGAGTCTAATATACCACCAAGGTTGCGAACAGTCTGGTTCAGCCTCACACAGAAGCTGAGGAGAGGGATGGAGTCAGTGTCTAGGGCACGGAGTTTGTGGCGGGGTTCAAAAACAATAGCTTCAGCCTTCCCAATATTCAATTGGAGAAAATTTCTGCTCATCCAGAACTGGATGTCGGACAAGCAGTCTAACATTACTCATTACAGTGTAAGATGGGTTAATTAATCTTATTGGGGCTAAATTGTGCTGTGTTACGCCTATTTTTTGGCACGACATGGCTACCTAATGATTGAAAATGGGGCCTGAGCTGTGCGCACGTTTCCAATGGGAAGTGCACAGGATGCCATGTTGGTAAAGAGGTTTGCGCACTCACACCTAGCAGCCCTGGGCATCGTGCAGAACAGGCAGATTATGATGTGAATCAGTGTGCAACACTTATTTGACCCCAGGCATATTATGATGTGAATCAGTGTGCAACATTGATTTGACCCCAGCGCTGACATTTTCCAACTGCTCACTCCTGCCAATGCCATGTCTTAACCTCACATAGCTGATCACCACATTAAACGTTATGAAGGAACACAACCAGTGCTATTTAAAGGGGTCATGAACTACTTACAGATTGGTTGCTGGATTATTTCTTCTTGCTGCTGGTGCAATTGGACATGTTTTTGAAGCTTTCCTGTACTTGCTACAATTTCAATAGTGTACAGGAAGTGGTCTGGCTTGTGCTGAAGTGCTTTTTTGCTCAGTTCAAAGAAACAAGTTGCTCCAGACATGGGTGGTCTCCTTTGGGGATTGGACGTGACTGAGAAAATGAAGAAAGGCTACACAGAGCAGGACAAGCTGCTAGAAGAGAGAGGAGGAGGAAGACCAGGGCCAAGAACAGGCACCCCTGCTAATGCACTAATTTACCATGATGCCTGCAATGCAATGAATGGGCGTGGGTTAATCGTGTCATCATCATAGGCAGTCCCTCGGAATCGAGGAAGACTTGCTTCCACTCTTAACATGAGTTCTTAGGTGGCTGCACAGTGCAATACGAGAACCATAGTCTCTGTTACAGGTGGGCAGATAGCCGTTGACGGAAGGGGTGGGTGGGACTGGTTTGCCGCATGCTCCTTCCGCTGCCTGCACTTGATTTCTGCAAGCTCTCGGCGACGAGACTCAAGGCGCTCAGCACCCTCCCGGATGCGCTTCCTCCATTTAGGGCGGTCTTTGGCCAGGGACTCCCAGTGGCAATGTCGCACTTTATCAGGGAAGCTTTGAGGGTGTCCTTGTAACGTTTCCTCTGCCCACCTTTGGCTCACTTGCCATAAAGGAGTTCCGAGTAGAGCGCTTGCTTTGGGAGGCTTGTGTCTGGCATGCAAACAATATGGCCTGCCCAGCGGAGCTGATCAAGTGTGGTCAGTGCTTCGATGCTGGGGATATTGGCCTGGTCGAGGATGCTAATTTTGGTGCGTCTGTCCTCCCAGGGGATTTGTAGGATCTTGTGGAGACAACGTTGGTGGTATTTCTCCAGTGACTTGAGGTGTCTACTTTACATGGCCCATGTTTCCGAGCCATACAGGAGGGCAGGTGTTACTACAGCCCTGTAGACCATGAGCTTGATGGCAGTTTTCAGGACCTGGTCTTCAAACACTCTTTTCCTCAGGTGGCTGAAGGCTGCACTGGTGCACTGGTGCACTGGAGGTGGTGTTGGATCTCATCATCAATGCCTGCTTTTGTTGATCGGAGGCTCCCGAGATATGGGAGGTGGTCCATGTTGTCCAGGGCCACGCCGTGGATCTTGATGACTGGGGGACAGTGTTGCGCGATAAGGACTGGCTGGTGGAGGACTTTGTCTTGCTGATGTTCAGTGTAAGGCCCATGCTTTCGTACGCCTCAGTAAATACGTCGCATATATCCTGGAGTCCAGCCTCTGTATGTGGGTAGATGCAGGTGTCGTCCGCGTACTGTAGCTCAATGACAGAGGTTGGGGTGGTCTTGGACTTGGCCTGGACATGGCGCAGGTTGAACAGCTTCCCACTGGTTCTGTAGTTTAGTTCCACTCCAGCGAGGAGCTTGTCGACTGTGAGGTGGAGCATGGCAGCGAGGAAGATTGAGAAGAGCGTTGGGGCGATGACGCAGCCCTGTTTGACCCCGGTTCGAAAGTGGATTGGGTCTGTAATGCTTCCGTTGGTAAGGATCATGGCCTGCATGTCGTCATCAAGCAGGCGGAGGATGGTGCCAAACTTTTGGGGGCATCCAAAACGGAGGAGGACGCTCCATAGACCCTCGCGGTTGACAGTGTCAAAGGACTTTGTAAGGTCGAACAAGGCATGTATATGGGCTGGTGCTGTTTCCTGCATTTTTCCTGCAGCTGTCACGCTGCAAAAATCATGTCCGCTGTGCCCCATAGGGGACAAATTCCGCACTGTGACTCCGGGAGGAGCTCCTCGGCCACAGGGAGAAGACGGTTGAGGAGGACTCTAGCAACGACCTTCCCAGTGGCTGATAGCAGGTAGATTCCTCTGTAGTTGCTGCAGTTGGACTTGTCCTCTTTTTTTAAAGATGGTCATGATCACTGCATCCCTGAGATCTCCCAGCCTGCTCTCCTCCCTCCAGATGAGAAAGATGAAGTCATGTAATCACGCCTGTAGTGCCTCTCCACCATACTTCAGTGCCTCAGCAGGGATTCTATCCGCTCCTGAAGCCTTGTTGTTCGTAAGCTGTCTGACGGCATTTCCTACCTCGTGCAGCGTTGGGGTTTTATTGAGGTGGTGGCGGGTAGCATGCTGCGGGATGGAGTCGAGAACGCTCGAGTCAAAGGCAGAGTCTCGGTTGAGGAGATCTTCAAAGTGCTCCTTCCAGCGGGCCCTGACTGCCTCGGGTACCACGATCGTCACCCCTGCTTTCAGGGGTTAGCTCATTTGACCCCCACTATCTTAGATAGTTATTGTAAAGTGGTAAAGTATTCCACTTGTTTGGGGAATTCGCTGACTGCCAGCAGCTCAGTGGCATGCAGTACACTGCAGACACGATAAAGAAAAGCCTGTATTTTGCTTTTGTGTTTACTTCACTACCACTGCTCTTGTGGGAAGACTCACCTTGAAGAAGATCTGCTCTTCTCTCCGATGGGATTTCTGTTTGTTTCTTTTACATTCTTCATCTTCATTGCTTTGTTTCCCTTCTCGTGTTTGATCAGGTTTCCACCAAAACTTGCTTTCACAGCCACATCTCTTTCCTCAGCAATTGTCTTCGGCTCCAACTTATTCCACGTGGATTCCAATTGAAATTCCACCATTCACCCAGGACTCCAAATATCTCCGAGTTATTCAGCATTCCTCGAATCACTGCTCTCGCCGCATACTGAGATCCACCCTCAAAGCCATGTGCCACCACGTGCATACTCTCGACCTCTCTCTTCAGCAGCACCGACTCACTCTATCTCTAAGCTGTCACAGTCCGCAGTTCCATTTCATCCCTCGCCTCGTCCAGCGCTTCAGCAAAAACATTTTTTCTTCCTTTCAGATGTCAAGGATGGTAAACTTCAACAACTCTTGGACGCCAAGACCCCTCCTGAAACTTCATCCCCTTCACTTTCCTCTGATCCCATCCCTTCTTCCAGTCTCATCCCCTGACGTGTTTTCACTATCCCCTCTGACCTTCACCTCTCTGATCCTGAACAACCAGTCCTCAGCAAAGGCCTAAGCTATATCCCCTTACAACCCTGCCTCAATGAATTTCAAGTTTGGCATGATGCTGAGCTCTTTTCCCATCGCCTTTGCCTCCATGCTCACTTCTCTGGCTAGGCGTCTTCCCACCGCACAGTTGATCCTTTCTCCCATTTTCAGGATTCTCGCTCTACCTGCACCCCTCCCTCTGGCCTATTGCTCTCTCTAGATCTTTTCATTGTGAACTGCCGGCGTGACATTGGTTGTCTCAATTTCTCTACTCCCCTCACTCACTCCAACCAGGCTCCCTCTAAACTTGCAGCACTCCGCTCTTTCAGATCCATCCCCAACATTGTCATTAAACCTGTTGACAAGGGTGGAGCTGTTGTTGTTTGGCGAACTAACCTCTACCTTGCGGAGGCTGAATGGCAACTCTCTGACACCTCCTCCTACCTCCCCCTGGACCATGACCCCACTACCAAACATCAAGCCATTGTTTCCAAGGCAGTCATTGACCTCATCTCTTATAGAGATTTTTCCTCCATGGCAGCCAACCTCATAGTTCCCAACCCCACACAGCCCACTTCTACCTCCTTACCAAGACCCACAAACAGGACTGCCCTGGTAGACCCATCATTTCAGCCTGTTCTTGCTCCATGGAACTGATTTCTTCCTTTCTAGACTCTACTTTTTCTCCCTTAGTACAGTCTCTTCTCACCTACATCTACGACTCCTCCGACACCATCCGGCAGTAAATAGTTTCCAGTTTCCTAGCCCCAATCACCTCCTTTTCATGATGGAAGTCCAATCCCTCTATATCTCCATCCCCCACCAGGATGGCCTGAGGGCGCTCCGCTTCTTCTTTGAACAGAGGCCCAACCAGTCCCCATCCATTATCACCCTCCTTTGCCTGGCTGAATTTGTTCTCACATTGAACAACCTCTCCTTTGACTCCATTCACTTCCTCCAAAAAGAAGGTTTTGCTATGGGAGCCCGCATAGGTACCAGCTATGCCTGCCTTTTCCTGGGATATGTGAAACAGTCTTTGTTCCAGTCCTATGCAGATCCTCTCCCTCTCCTCTTTTTCTGGTACATTGATGACTATCAGTGCCGTTTCCTGCTCTCACCCTGAACTAATAAAGGTCATTCACTTTGCTTCCAATTTCCACCCTTCCCTCACCCTCATATGGTCTATCTCTGACTCTTCCCTCCCCTTCCTCGACTTCTCTGTCTCAATTTCTGGGGATAGGCTATTGACAAACATTCACTATGAGCCCACTGACTCCCATAGCGACCTGCATTACTCTTCCTCCAAACCCACTTCCTGTAAGGACTCTACTCCATTCTCTCACTTTTTCCATCGCATCTGTTCTGACAATGCCACCTTCCATACAAATGCTTCTCACATGTCTTCTTTTTTCCCCAACCAAGGATTCTCCTCTGCCATAGTTCTGTTTCCCGCACTTCTGCTCTTACCCCTTCCTCTCTCTCCCAGAGTCATAATAGGGTCCTCAACTTTCACCCCACCTGCCTTCACATTCAATGGATCATCCTCTCCCACTTCTGCCACCTCCAGTGGGATCCCACCACCAAACACATCTTCCCCTTCCCTTTCAGCATTCCGAAGGTGTTATATATGCAGACTATCGATATACTCTCTGTGTAGTCACTGTATAGTTGCATAAGATGGAGACTTGTTTACCTGATGTACTTTCAATAAGGTTTACACTATGTATATACATGCTGGCACCACTAGAGGGTGCAACTGGTGGAGACCAGGGTTTCCTGCCCTGGTGGCAGGGGCTGTATAAAAGGGAAACCACCATGCAGCTGCCTCACTCTGGAGTTACGAATAAAGGACCAATGTCACTACAGTTTGAGTACAACACATTGCCTCGTGGAGTCATTCATAGGTACATTACAGAAATAACAACCGACGATGAGAATACGGACTTTCACGCGATTATGGCTACCTTTGGCACAATAAAAGACTTCGTAGAGGGTGATGATTGGGATGCAGTCACGGAAACACTCAAGCTATATTTAATGGCAAAGGACCTGGCAGGGGAGACGGACGCATTGGCGGAGAGGCGCAAGGATATACTGCTGACTAGTTGTGGCCCCAAGGTCTACAGCCTCGTCAGGGACTTGCTGGCAACCACGAAGGCCAAGGATAAGGCATACGATGATCTGACTGAACTAATTCGCCACCAACTAAAACCAAAAGAGACCATCCTCAAGGGCAGGCACAGATTCTACACTCACCGCAGACCTGAGGGCCAGGAGATTGCAAAATATGCCAATAAAGGCAAGCATTCTGTATGCCTTCTTAACCACCTTATCCACCTGGCCTGCTACTTTCAGGAATCTGTGGACAAGCACTCCAAGGTCCCTTTGTTCATCTACACTATTAAGTGACCTACCACTTAATGTATATACCCTTTCCTTATTAGCCCTCCCAAAGAGCATCACCTCACACTTCTCTGAATTAAATTCCATTTGCCACTGCTCTGCCCACCTGACCAGTAGATTGATATCATCCTGCAGCCCATGACATTCCTTTTCATTATGAACCACACAGCCAGTTTTAGTGTCGTCTGCAAACTTCTTTATCATACTCCCTATATACAAATCTAAATCATTGATATAGACCACAAAAAGTAAGGGTCCCAGTACTGAGCCCCGTGGAACCCCAGTTGGCGAGAGGTGGGAGCAGCGTCGGAGCGGCCTATAAAGGCCCAGCGGGAGCTCGAGAGTCAGCGGCAGTTGACGAGAGGTGGGAGCAGCGTCGGAGCGGCCTATAAAGGCCCAGCGGGAACTCGAGAGTCAGCGGCAGTTGGCGAGAGGTGGGAGCAGCGTCGGAGCGGCCTATGAAAGCGTACTTGTGCAGTTACAGCGGGAGAGAAAGCAAAATAGAAGTAGAAAGGAATCAAAAGGTGACGTCACAGCCAATGGGGTAAGTGATTGGCTGGTGATTGGTGAGTAGCTTTTTTTATTTTTTATATCAGTAAGTGAACTGTAACATTGTTATTACCAATTTAAGGGTATCTAAGGGTTAAGGCATGGCAGGAGAGCTCGGTCACGTGATATGCTCCTCCTGTACCATGTGGGAACTCGGGGACACTTCCGGTGTCCCTGACGACTACGTGTGCGGGAAGTGTATCCGCCTTGAGCTCCTGACGGTCCGCGTTGCGGAATTGGAGCTGAGGGTGGATTCACTCTGGAGCATCCACGATGCTGAGAATGACGTGAGTATCACGTGTCGTGAGTTGGTCTTACCGCAGGAGAAGGGTCCACAGCCAGCGAGGGAATGGAAGACCAGCAGGAAGAGCAGTGCAAGGAAGGTAGTGCAGGGACCCCTGTGGTCATCCCCCTGCTAAACAGATACACTGCTTTGAGTACTGTTGGGGGGGATGACTCATCAGGGGAGGGCAGCAGCAGCCAAGTTCATGGCACCGTGGCTGGCTCTGCTGCACAGGAGGGCAGGAAAAAGAGTGGGAGCGCGATAGTGATAGGGGATTCAATGGTGAGGGGAATAGATAGGCGTTTCTGCGGCCGCAACCGAGACTCCAGGATGGTATGTTGCCTCCCTGGTGCAAGGGTCAAGGAGGTCTCGGAGCGGGTGCAGGACATTCTGAAATGGGAGGGAGAACAGCCAGTTGTGGTGGTGCACATTGGTACCAACGACATAGGTAAAAAAAGGGATGAGGTCCTACGAAACGAATTTAAGGAGCTAGGAGCTAAATTAAAAAGTAGGACCTCAAAAGTAGTAATCTCGGGATTGCTCCCAGTGCCACATGCTAGTCAGAGTAGGAATCGCAGGATAGCGCAGATGAATACGTGGCTTGAGCAGTGGTGCAGCAGGGAGGGATTCAATTCCTGGGGCATTGGAACCGGTTCTGGGGGAGGTGGGACCAGTACAAACCGGACGGTCTGCACCTGGGCAGGACCGGAACCAATGTCCTAGGGGGAGTGTTTGCTAGTGCTGTTGGGGAGGAGTTAAACTAATATGGCAGAGGGATGGGAACCAATGCAGGGAGACAGAGGGAGACAAAAAGGAGGCAAAAGCAAAAGACAGAAAGGAGATGAGGAAAAGTGGAGGGCAGAGAAACCCAAGGCAAAGAACAAAAAGGGCCACTGTACAGCAAAATTCTAAAAGGACAAAGGGTGTTAAAAAAACAAGCCTGAAGGCTTTGTGTCTTAATGCAAGGAGTATCCACAATAAGGTGGATGAATTAACTGTGCAAATAGATGTTAACAAATATGATGTGATTGGGATTACGGAGACGTGGCTCCAGGATGATCAGGGCTGGGAACTCAACATCCAGGGGTATTCAACATTCAGGAAGGATAGAATAAAAGGAAAAGGAGGTGGGGTAGCATTGCTGGTTAAAGAGGAGATTAATGCAATAGTTAGGAAAGACATTAGCTTGGATGATGTGGAATCTATATGGGTAGAGCTGCAGAACACCAAAGGGCAAAAAACGTTAGTGGGAGTTGTGTACAGACCTCCAAACAGTAGTAGTGATGTTGGGGAGGGCATCAAACAGGAAATTAGGGGTGCATGCAATAAAGGTGCAGCAGTTATAATGGGTGACTTTAATATGCACATAGATTGGGCTAGCCAAACTGGAAGCAATATGGTGGAGGAGGATTTCCTAGAGTGCACAAGGGATGGTTTTCTAGACCAATATGTCGAGGAACCAACTAGAGGGGAGGCCATCTTAGACTGGGTGTTGTGTAATGAGAGAGGACTAATTAGCAATCTCATTGTGCGAGGCCCCTTGGGGAAGAGTGACCATAATATGGTGGAATTCTGCATTAGGATGGAAAATGATACAGTTAATTCAGAGGCCATGGTCCAGAACTTAAAGAAGGGTAACTTTGAAGGTATGAGGCGTGAATTGGCTAGGATAGATTGGCGAATGATACTTAAGGGGTTGACTGTGGATGGGCAATGGCAGACATTTAGAGACCGCATGGATGAATTACAACAATTGTACATTCCTGTCTGGTGTAAAAATAAAAAAGGGAAGGTGGCTCAACCGTGGCTATCTAGGGAAATCAGGGATAGTATTAAAGCCAAGGAAGTGGCATACAAATTGGCCAGAAATAGCAGTAAACCTGGGGACTGGGAGAAATTTAGAACTCAGCAGAGGAGGACAAAGGGTTTGATTAGGGCAGGGAAAATGGAGTACGAGAAGAAGCTTGCAGGGAACATTAAGGCGGATTGCAAAAGTTTCTATAGGTATGTAAAGAGAAAAAGGTTAGTAAAGACAAACATAGGTCCCCTGCAGTCAGAATCAGGGGAAGTCATAATGGGGAACAAAGAAATGGCAGACCAATTGAACAAGTACTTTGGTTCAGTATTCACTAAGGAGGACACAAACAACCTTCCGGATATAAAAGGGGTCAGAGGATCTAGTAAGGAGGAGGAACTGAGGGAAATCTTTATTAGTCGGGAAATTGTGTTGGGGAAATTGATGGGATTGAAGGCCGATAAATCCCCAGGGCCTGATGGACTGCATTCCAGAGTACTTAAGGAGGTGGCCTTGGAAATAGCTGATGCATTGACAGTCATTTTCCAACATTCCATTGACTCTGAATCAGTTTCTATCGAGTGGAGGGTAGCCAATGTAACCCCACTTTTTAAAAACGGAGGGAGAGAGAAAACAGGGAATTATAGACCGGTCAGCCTGACCTCAGTCGTGGGTAAAATGATGGAATCAATTATTAAGGATGTCATAGCAGCACATTTGGAAAATGGTGATATGATAGGTCCAAGTCAGCATGGATTTGTGAAAGGGAAATCATGCTTGACAAATCTTCTGGAATTTTTTGAGGATGTTTCCAGTAAAGTGGACAAAGGAGAACCAGTTGATGTGGTATATGTGGACTTTCAGAAGGCTTGTGACAAGGTCCCACACAAGAGATTAATGTGCAAAGTTAAAGCACATGGGATTGGGGGTAGTGTGCTGACGTGAATTGAGAACTGGTTGTCAGACAGGAAGCAAAGAGTAGGAGTAAATGGGTACTTTTCAGAATGGCAGGCAGTGACTAGTGGGGTACCGCAAGGTTCTGTGCTGGGGCCCCAGCTGTTTACATTGTACATTAATGATTTAGATGAGGGGATTAAATGTAGTATCTCCAAATTTGCGGATGACACTAAGTTGGGTGGCAGTGTGAGCTGCGAGGAGGATGCTATGAGGCTGCAGAGTGACTTGGATAGGTTAGGTGAGTGGGCAAATGCATGGCAGATGAAGTATAATGTGGATAAATGTGAGGTTATCCACTTTGGTAGTAAAAACAGAGAGACAGACTATTATCTGAATGGTGACAGATTAGGAAAAGGGAAGGTGCAACGAGACCTGGGTGTCATGGTACATCAGTCATTGAAGGTTGGCATGCAGGTACAGCAGGTGGTTAAGAAAGCAAATGGCATGTTGGCCTACATAGCGAGGGGATTTGAGTACAGGGGCAGGGAGGTGTTGCTACAGTTGTACAGGGCCTTGGTGGGGCCACACCTGGAGTATTGTGTACAGTTTTGGTCTCCTAACTTGAGGAAAGACATTCTTGCTATTGAGGGAGTGCAGCGAAGGTTCACCAGACTGATTCCCGGGATGGTGGGACTGACCTATCAAGAAAGACTGGATCAACTGGGCTTGTATTCACTGGAGTTCAGAAGAATGAGAGGGGACCTCATAGAAATGTTTAAAATTCTGACGGGTTTAGACAGGTTAGATGCAGGAAGAATGTTCCCAATGTTGGGGAAGTCCAGAACCAGGGGTCACAGTCTAAGGATAAGGGGTAAGCCATTTAGGACCGAGATGAGGAGAAACTTCTTCACCCAGAGAGTGGTGAACCTGTGGAATTCTCTACCACAGAAAGTAGTTGAGGCCAATTCACTAAATATATTCAAAAGGGAGTTAGATGAAGTCCTTACTACTCGGGGGATCAAGGGGTATGGCGAGAAAGCAGGAAGGGGGTACTGAAGTTTCATGTTCAGCCATGAACTCATTGAATGGCGGTGCAGGCTAGAAGGGCTGAATGGCCTGCTCCTGCACCTAGTTTCTATGTTTCTATGTTTCTATGAAACATCCTTCCAGTCACAAAAACATCCATCAATCATTACCCTTTGCTTCCTGCTTCCAAGCCAATTTTGGATCAAACTTGACACTTTGCCCTGTATTCCATGGGCTTTAACTTTCATGACCAGTCTACCATGTGTGACCATATCAAAAGCTTTGCTAAAGTCCATATATACTACATCGTATGCACTACCCTCATCGACCCTCTTGGTTACCTCCTCAAAAAATTCAATTACGTTAGTCAGACACGATCTTCCTTTGACAAATCCGTGCTGACTATCCCGAATTAATCCTTGCCTTTTCAAATGCAGATTTATCATGTCTTTCAGGATTTTTTCCAATAATTTTCCTACCACTGAGGTTAGGCTGACAGGCCTGTAATTACTCGGCCTATCCCTTTCTCCCTTCTTAAACAAGGGTACTACATTAGCAGTCCTCCAATCCTCTGACACCATGCCCAGATCCAAAGAGGACTGGAACATGATGGTCAAAGCCTCTGCTATTTCCTCTTTTACTTCGCTCAACTCGCTGTCACAATATCTTCATTTTTAGGTAATTCATTGTCCTGCCAATATTACAATTCAGAAAAGCAACCCTCACAGATTATCCTGGAGTCTCCCAGAATTATCTTTTGTTTCCTTACTTGTCCCATTACCATCTCCTTTTATATAAAAACAGAAAATACTGGCAATACTCAGCAGCTCCGGCAGCATCTTTGGAGAGAGAAACAGAGTTAATGTTTCAAGTCGATGACCCTTCGACCGTTCTGACGAAGAATCTTCGACCTGAAACATTAACTCTGTTTTTCTCCCCACAGATTCTGTCTGACTGGCTGAGTATTTCCAGCATTTTCTGTTTTTATTTCAGATTCCAGTTTCTGCAGCATTTTGCCTTTGTATTACCATCTCCTTTTGCTTCGTATAATCATACCTTTTCTCATTTAATCACTTCTGCCTTCCATCCTATCACAGACCTTTCAACTGATGCCCATGTAGGCCTCATGGCTCCTAATTCTTAAGTTCTTATTATGTTCTTAGATCATAATCTTTGAATCTTTTGCTGTACTGCAGATTGATCCAGGCACCTGAAGCATTGCCAACAGGGTGCTTAAAGGTTATGTCGGTGGATGCACGTACTTCATTATATCTCTGTTCAGCTCATATCCTGGGATGCCCTAATGGTGGTGTTTGCCATGGCTACAGAGGATAGCCTTGATTGCCTTGGAGCCACCCTGGGATTTAATTTTCTGAATTGTAATACTGGCAGAACAGTGGATTGCCTTAAAATGAAGATATTGTGACAGCTAGCAGTCAAGTGAATACTGACTTGCATAATGTGGTGCTGAAGGTTGAAAACAGGCTGAACATTCATAAAATGAAGAGCTTCTCTATTCATGTTGGTAGTTCATTTGAGCGAGAAAGCACATAATGTCATGTGGATGCAATCTATAATTCTGTGGACTTTCAGAAGCCAGTCACTCCATAAGACTGCGTAGCCCTTCCATGCTGATGTCCATTGTCCATTGGGAAGAATATAAATTGCGTGACTTGAATGGAGAATACACTTGTGCCTTTCTTCCCATATCTGTGCACAACAGATTGGCATATATTCAAAATGTCTTCAGTGGCAGGTCAAGATGACCCTGAAGCATAACAGCTAGGTACAGTTGTAACTTTTACCACCACTTGAAGTACCTTAATTGTGGTGGAGTTGCGCTGAAGAATATAGCATAACTCCATCACGGCTTCACTAGTAAATCAAAGCCTTCACACACATACTCCTCAAACTAATAGAAGTATCTTTGCGACTGCCTGCATATACTAAAGCAGAAGTTCCAGCGGGCGATGTTTAGTGTTGCCAACTCTCATGGATTGTCCTGGAGTCTCCCAGAATTAAAGATTAGTTTCCCGGACATTCCTGTGAGACAATCCAGGAGAAAACTCATAGGTGACATTTCTTGTCTTGTATTATTCTTCCAAGATTCACAACAACCAGGAGGACCACAACCGACACAGTAAAACCATGCGATGGATAGAGCGGTTTCTGGAGCGCAAAATATTGTGGGTATTGTAGCCTCCATTATTAAATGATTGATGTATCAGGCAACCAATGACTGGAACATTGGGGGTGGGAGGGTTGTAGGCAGGAAATTGTGAGATGAAACCTCCTGGACTACAGTCAAATCAGAGTTGCTTCACCTGCCTGATAGTCCTCCATTTGTCTTCCCTCACACCCCCTCCCAAAAAAACAGACACATAGACGAATTTCCAGTGGAAAATCCATTGTCGCGCCATGGTAGAAGGAGCTTAAAAAAAGACAGCGCCACCACCAAAGCAACTTCCGAAAAGTCCCTTCAAACACGACAGGGAAAAAAACACATGAGGAAAACTTCAACAGTGGCCGGATAATGTGGAAATCTTGATATTGGTCTCTCCATGTCCAACTGCAGGAACTTGAGCACATAAATCTAGGCTGATACTCCAGTGCAGTGCTGAGGGAGCGCTATTTCGAAGAAGAGCAGAGGAGTTATGCCCGGTGTTCTGGCCAATATTTATCCCTCAATCAACATAACATCTGGTCATTATCTGGTCATTATCACATTGCTGTTTGTGAGAGTTTGCTCTGCGCAACTTGCCACGTTTCCCACATTACAACAGTGACGACACTCCAAAAGTACTTCGTTGGCTGTAAAGCACTGTGAGATGTCCGGTGGTCATGAAAGGCACTATATAAATGCAAGTCTTTCTTTTTGCTTTCTTTAAACATGCCCAAGTGGTGCTCAAAATGTGTCACTTCTTTGTGCACTCATTTACCTGCATCCATCCATGAACGGCAGATGTTTCCTGAAGCTATCAGGTGTTCGATTGCAGAATTAGGCTGGGTGGAGTGTTACCGATCCATGCCTAATTTCATGATTGGTTAGCTTACATTATACCCTTAATATGAGCATAGCCAATTGATGACTGCACCTCAGTGAAATTACCTCTCTTGAAACGCTGACACCTTTTCTATTCAATAATGTGTTGGATGGCGTCATATGGGACCATCCCAGAGTGTCTGTTCCGAGTGTTTCTCAAAGAACAGCAGTGCTTTTCTTTCACCAATGAAATGAAGCTGTTGGTGGATTTGTCTGGGGAATCGAGTGAGCTTTTCTTGGCCACTTGAACAAAGGGTAGCCAGTGGGTCATAGTGCAGAGTACAGCCAAGTACTTAAATCCGGAGAAGGTATAAAAGGTATTGATTTGAAGATACAAGGGACAAAGGAATTGATAGGGTAAGATAGAATGAAACTATATCCTCTGTTGGGAGAGTCCAGAACAAGTTAGAGCTAGACTATTGAGAGGCGATGTCAGGAAACACTTCTTCACACAAAGGGTAGTGGAAATCTGGAACTCGCTGTCCCAAAAAGCTGTTGTGGCTGGGGGTCAATCGAAAATTTCAGAACTGTGATTGATAGATTTTTGTTAGGCAAGGATATTAAAGGAAGTGGAACCAAGATGGTTAAATGGAGTTAAGATACTGATTTGCCATAAGAACATACGGCCCCTCGAGCTGCTCCGCCATTTAATACGATCATGGCTGATCCAATCATGGACTCAGGTCCACTTCCCTGCCCGCTCCCCATAACCCCTTATCGTTTAAGAAACTGTCTATTTCTGTCTTAAATTCAATGTCCCAACTTCCACAGCTCTCTGAGGCAGCGAATTCCATAGATTTACAACCCTCAGAGAAGAAATTTCTCCTCATCTCAGTTTTAAATGGGTGGCCCCTTATTCTAAGATTATGCCCCCTAGTTCTAGTCTCCCCCATCAGTGGAAACATCCTCTCTGCATCCACCTGGTCAAGCCCCCTCATAATCTTATACATTTCGATAAGATCACCTCTCATTCTTCTGAACAGGCTCGAGGAGCTGACTGGTCTATGCCTATTCCTCTGCTCCTGTTGCAATTGTTGATACTTATGGTAGATGCCAGCATTGGCTTGTCCACGGTTCTTCGAGACTGCACAGAGAACGGACAAAGGATACTGTGGTCCGTTTTGCCTTTTTTCAAATAACAGCAAAGTCAGACTATAAGCTTGTGGTATATAAAATATCAGCCCAATCAGTTCTCCTTCATGGCTCAGAGCTCCCAGGTCATCCCTAATTGTTGCAGTTGATTAAACAACAGTGGTTTCATTTCAAAGCTAACAGCTGGAGAATTTCCTTATTAACTCAGACAAGTCACTGATCCCCTTGGTGGTCAAGTTTCATGTACTTCCCTCTGAAACCTTCAGCAGAGTGACCGGTAATCTGCTGCCTTCGCTTCTTGCATGTATAATTTTGAATCTTTGGAACACTGCAGCATCTTTAACATTATGCATTATTGTAATTTTGCAGTTGTCTACTTTCTAATTATGATAATAATGCCTTGAGATCAGGGGCTTTTATTACAGGTCCATTTATTACAGTAAGGTTATAATTTGCTATGGGTTGCTAAGGTACTACATTTGTCAGTTGGGGAGAGGGAAAGGACATATCCTAAGATTGCATAAAAATACAGTATTTCATTGCTTCAACGTTTTGTATTTTTCTACTTACCCACATTCCTGCCTTCATTTGATAGTTGATGGTTAACTCCCTGAGGTAATATTCTATATTGGGGCAGTATTACATGCCAGGGCAGTATTATATATCGACGCAGTATTATAGGCTGAGGCAGGATTATATGCTGGGACAGATTTTCCTGTTATTGTGCCTGGATGTATTATATTATCTGGGCATTGGGTGGGATGACTGCACGTTCCTAATTGAGCACCCCTAATGCTAACCTAACATGGACAATAAAGGCACAATAACAAGAAAATCTGCCCTACATCCTTTTAAAAATATTAACTATGACTTTTTGAGAAAGATCTTGGGACCAAAATTGCCCCTTCCGACTAAGGCCTCTGGTCACCTGAAAGCGGTGGCCATGGGGCAGCGCGGAATAGCCACCGAGTCTCCGCGGAGGGGCCGCCATTTTGAAAATTGCCCTTCCTCAGGTTTGGAGTGATGTCCAGGACAGCTTCACACGTTTTCCCGCAGCAGCGTGCACGCGCCGATCCCTTACCAACTGGCGGGGACCCCCTCACAAAATTGCCCCTCGGGAAATTGTCCCTTTCCCGGAATTGCCCTGTGGCCGATCGGTGCCCCCCAACAGCTTTTGCTGTCGGTACACTCTGGGGCTTGGCGGCGCTTCCGCCCTTAATGGGGGAGGTGACACTGCTGGCAACGCCATCTTATTTTTGTTGTTGGCCGACTGCCAGGTCGGGCTGACAATTATGGCCGCGGGTTCGGTCGCGCCACCAACACGCAGCCTGGCACCGTTCTTCAGTGCCAGGCCGCTGGCCCGGCCAGCACCCTCCCTGGTGGCCCAATGTTTGCCACTAAAGTGGCTGCAGAGTTTGCAGCGGCTCTCCCCTTTAACTGAAGGGGAGAGACGTTGTGACGTGCCAGTGTGATGACATCATCAGCGCAGCACTGATGACTGATAGCGTCAGCAACTCCGTTCCACCCCACCTCCGCCCCCATGATGAGGCCACTTCCGCCCCATGCATTGGGGTGGCCAGAATACATTGAAAACGGTAGGTGCGACTTGTTTCAGGCAATGGGCAATTTCAACCTCTTCCCAATGATTTTAACCCGTCTCTTCTTCTGCTAAAGGTATCGACCCATCTCGGAGGGCTTGTTCAATAGCCACCAGTCCCTGCTTGGTACCCTCTTTAAGTGACCATTCTTGATGTATGAGCTGCGACAGCGACTCTCGGAATGTTAGTCTACCATCATCATCATAGACAGTCCCTTGGAATCGAGGAAGACTTGCTTCCACTCTAAAAATGAGTCCTTAGGTGGCTGAACAGTCCAATATGAGAATCACAGTCCCTGTCACAGGTGGGGCAGACAATCGTTGAGGGAAGGGGTGGGTGGGACGGGTTTGCCTCACGCTCTTTCCACTGCCTGTGCTTGATTTCTGCATGCTCTCGGCGATGAGACTCGAGGTGCTCAGCGCCCTCCCAGATGCACTTCCTCCACTTTGGTCTTTGGCCAGGGACTCCCAGGTGTCAGTGGGGATGTTGCACTTTATCAGGGAGGCTTTGAGGGCGTCCCTGTAACGTTTCCTCTGCCCACCTTTGGCTCATTTGCTGTGAAGGAGTTCCACGTAGAGTACTTGCTTCGGGATCTCGTGTCTGGCATGTGAACAGTGTGGCCTGCCCAGCGGAGCTGATCAAGTGTGCTCAGTGCTTCAATGCCGGGGATGTTGGCCTGGTCGAGGTTGCTAACATTGGTGAGTCTGTCGGGTTAACAAATGTCTCATGATTCTCCGACTCATGCTATCCCGGAATCAATACATCACAGTCATCAATGTGTATGCCCCAACACTCGATGCGACAGATGAGACCAAAGAGGGTTTTTACTCCAACCTCGAAAAATCCCTGTCCTGTGTCCCTGCAGATGACAAACTGATCCTCCTCCATGACTTCAATGCCAGGGTCAGCAAGGACACAGCCCTCTGGGGAGGCGTGACCGGCAGAGAGGGGGTAGGGAAAACCAATTCAGCGGTACCCTACTCCTGACAAAATGTCTAGAACATGACCTTGTCATCACCAACACCCTGTTCTGCCAATGGGACAAATTTAAGGCATTGTGGCAACACCCTCGCTCCAATCACTGGCATCTGCTTGACTATGTCATCGTCCACGCCAGGGATCACAAGGATGTGCGCATCACTCGTGCTGATGACTGCAGAATGAACCAACACCTAATCTGATCCACCATTGACATCAACACAGCCGCAAAGCGGCGAGGGCAGCAGAAGCAGTGTCGCAAAAAAGTCAATGCCGGGGCACGCAAAGACCCACCATCTCACAGCTAACCCGGTGTGTCTTGATGACCCCGAGATGCAGAACGCCCACAGGGCTTGGTCTGCCCTCCAGGCCTCCATAACCAGTGTCTGCAAAGAGATGCTCGGTCACTCAACCAGGAAACACCAGGACTGGTTGATGAAAATGACCAGGAGATCCAAGAGCTAATAGATTGCAAGTGCAGGACATTTCTGAGCCTTAAACAACAACCCAACTCGAGAGCAGCAAGGCAGCATTACAGATGGCTTAAGGCCGAGGTCCAACAAAAATCTCGGGACCTAAAGAACAGATGGTGGATGGAGAAAGCACAGGAGATACAGCAACTGGCTGACAGCCATGATGTGCGAGGATTCTTCATCGCAGTCAAGGCCACCCTAGGTTCAAACACCCAAGGCCTCACCCCACTGCTGGCCAAGAACGGGGAAACACTCATCAAGGACACCGAGGCAGTTAGGGCCCACTGGAAGGAGCACTTCGTTAATCTACCATAGAATCATAGAATGGTTACAGCACAGAAAGAGACCATTTGGACTGTCGAGCCTGTGCTGGCTCTCTGCAAGAGAATTTCAGCTAGTCCCACTCCTCCGCCCTTTCCTCATAGCCCTGCATTTTTTTTTCCTTCAGTTACTTATCCAACTCCCTTTTGAAAGCCATGATTGAATCTGCCTCCACCACCCATTCAGGCAGTGCATAGGTTTACATATGATTACATCGGATACACGGCACAAAAACAGGCCATTCGGCCCAACCAGTCCATGCCGGCATTTAAGCTGCTCTCGAGCCTCCTCCAGTCTTTCCTCACCTAAATCTATCAGCAAAACTCTCTATTTCTTTCTCCCTCATAGGCTTGTGTAGCCTCCTCTTAAATGCATCTATACTATTCGCTTCAACCACTCCCTGTGAAAGCAAGTTCCACATTCTCACCACTCTTTGGGTAAAGTGTCAGCTGTGGCTCAGTGGTTAGTACTCTTGTCTCTGAGTCTAGAAGGTTGTGGGTTCAAGTCTCATTCCAGGAACTTGAACACATAAAATCTAGGCTGACACTCCAGTGCCATACTGAGGGAGTGCTGCATTGTCACAGAGTGCTGTCTTTGAAATGAGAAGTTAAACTGAGGCCCTGTCTGCTCTTTCAGGTGGATGTAAAAGATCCCATGGCACTATTCAGAAGAAGAGCAGGGGGGTTATCCCCGGTGTCCTGGCCAATATTTATCCCTCAATCAACATAGCAAAAACAGACTCTCTGGTCATTATCACATTGCTGTTTGTGGGAGCTTACTGTGTGCAATTTGGCTGCTGCGTTTCCCACATTCTAACAGTGACTACACTCCAAAAGTATTTCATTGGCTGTAAAGCACTTTGAGACATCCGGTGGTTGTAAAAGACTCTATATAAATGTGTGTCTTTCTTTTTAAAGAAGTTTCTTCTGAATTCTCTATTGGATTTCTTGGTGACTATCTTATATTGATGGTCTCTAGTTATGCTGTTCCCTACAATTGTAAACATTCTCTCTGTATTCATTCTATCAAAATCTTTCATAATTTTAAAGACCTCTATTAGTTCACCCCTCAGCCTCCTAATTGCAAGAGAAAATAGACCCAGCCTGTTCATCCTTTCCTGATATGTATACCCTCACATTTCTGGTATCATCCTTGTAAATCGTCTCTGCATCCTCTCCAGTGCCTCTACATCCTTTTTATAACATGGTGACCAGAACTGTATGCAGTACTCTAAGTGCGGTCTAAACAAGGTTCAATACAGTTTAAGCATAACTTCCCTATTTTTCAATTCTCTGGGGCCGAAGCTGATAGTCCTACCACCGGCTGCCGCCGAGTTTTCTTGGCGGTTTCCCCGTTTTTTCAGCGCTCTCCCCTCCATGGGAGATTGGTGAGGTCCTCACACCAGCAGTTTGGAAGATCCACTGGGGAGTGTCTGCTGACGTGCGACGTCAAAAAAAGTCCTCCCGCCCCGCTCCGGCCCGAGATTCATCCGAGCGGTCCTCCGCTCCTGCAGGAGAAAAGACTGCCATATGGGAGCTGGTCTTACCCGGGCAGTAAGTACGAAGACCTGCAAGAAAAGGCAAGTGAGATTTATGTTTACTTCTGTTGCAGTGGTTTTGTGTTAAAGGGTCCTCTGAAGTTTTTGCGATGTTTTTGTTTTTTATATTTTGAATATTATTTTTGTGCGTTTCCGCCCCTCCCTGGGCCTTACTCCAGCGTCGGTGTAACTTTCCCCAGGATTGCATTTGCCGTCCAGAATCCAATCCATCACCCTCTAATGCCCATTTTTGCCACCGGGCAATTTTTCCTCCTTTTTTGACCTACCTTCCGTCCAAAGTACCGTCAGGATCTTAGCGGTCTTTTCGATGGTAAGTGGGCAGAGCTTGCCTTTGATCAGTTTCAGCACCTATACGTCTAGAATGAAACTTCAGAGGACCCTTTAACACAAAACCACTGCAACAGAAGTAAACATAAATCTCACTTGCCTTTTCTTTCAGGTCTTCATACTTACCGCCCGGGTAAGACCAGCTCCCATATGGCAGTCTTTTCTCCTGCAGGAGCGGAGGACCGCTCGGATGAATCTCGGGCAGGAGCGGAGCGGGAGGACTTTTTTTGACGTCGCACGTCAGCAGATGCTCCCCAGTGGTTCTTCCAAACCGCCGGTGTGAGGACCTCACCAATCTCCCATGGAGGGGAGAGCGCCGAAAAAAAGGGGAAACCAGCAAGAAAACTCGGCTTGTTTTGCTTTTTTATGGCTTTGCTAACCTGTGTTGCAACTTTCAGTCATTTTTGTATTTGCATTCCGAGATCCCTTTATCCCTCTACCCCATCTAGACTCTCACCCTCCAAGTAATAAGTGACCTCCCTATTCTTCCTACCAAAGTGTAATACCTCACATTTACCTGTGGTGAACTTAATTTGTCAAGTATATACCCATTCTGCAAGTTTATTAATGTCCTCTATAATTTGCTGCAGTCCTCCTCAGTATTGACTGCGCCCTCCCCACCGCCCTCCCAATTTGGTGTCATCTGTAAATTTAGAAATTGTGTATTTGCTTCGTTAATATAAATTGTGAACAGCAGTGGCCCCAGAAATGAGCCTTGTGGAACACCACCCAGGGGCTGCCTGTCTTTTACCAGGAACTCACCAGGGTCTGGAACAAAGTCTCCACCAAGCGCAGCTCTCCACCGGCTGGAGTGGCGGCTGTCCTGCAGGAGCCGCTGCTCAGGAATCCGTACCTCCACGACCGAGGTTTTAGGTGGCAGTCAGACGAGAGGGCTGTGGCTGGTGAAGTGACCAGTCAGGGACCTGCTCAATGGCGGAGGAGCGGGCTGGATGGCGACAGACATGCTGGCACGGCACCTAAATTCGGCCGATGTCCGCCGTGCGGCCGATGCCATCGAGTCGCTAAAAACAGTTTTGGGCCCTGACTCCGTTAGGTGTGTCGAGGAGGCTCAAGCACGTGGGGAGATCCCGTCCGAACTGACCCCCGTCCGGACGGAATTCCTCATCGGTGCCAAACCCCGGAACCTCCCTCGGGAGCCGGCGCCTCACAACTTGAGCCGCCTTGGGGAAATCCCCTCCGTGCCTTTCAGTTCTGCGCAGAGGGGATTCCTGTACGGGCTGCTCCTGCACACTCAACCTTGCCACCCTCGTCTGCCGTCCGGACACACCATGGCGTATCATCTTGCCGTCCAGAGGAGGCGGGGGTCCCCGATGGAGTGCACTCGACACAGGAGTCCTCCCACTATTTATCGGGGACTTGGCCTGGAGGGTGGTGCACGGAGCAGTCCCGTGCAATAAATTTTTAAGTCGGTTCACGGGCTCCCAGGCCGCCTGCAATTTCTGCGGTCTGGAAGAGTCCATGTTCCACATTTTTATTGAATGTACGAGGTTGCAGCCCCTGTTCCATTATTTAAAGGGGCAGCTCCTCAATTTCTGGTTGCATTTCAGTCCCACACTCCTGATCTTTGGGCACCCTGTGCGGAGGGGAGCGGGTAGGTCCGAAGGCCTCCTTGTAGGACTGCTCCTGGACACGGCCAAGGGTGCCATCAGCCGGTCCAGGCAGCGGGCGGTCGAGGGGGTCGTTCAGCCTGACTGCCTGCCTCTCTTCCGCGCCTACATCCGCGCCAGGTACGCTCGAGGCCTTCCGCGAGAGGTGGGCACCGGAGGGACTGGAGTGCATCGTTAACCCCGGCAAACAAATTTTAATTTGATTTTATATGTTTTAAAGTTTAATTTGTTTTAATTGCCGGTTTTAGTGTCCCCCTCCCCTTTTATAGGGGGCACTTGTAATAATTTATGCTTTTAGTGCCCAAAAAAACCCACAAAAACCCCACAAAAAACACAAAAAAAAACAACAAAGGGAAAAAAACACAAAAAAAAGTGGCACTTGAAAAATGTTTGGAGTGTCCCCCAGATCGGGGGGGGCACTTGATTTAATTATTTATTTTTGTTATCTACAAAAGAGTTGTGGAACACCACTATCCACCTTCTGCCACTGTGAACAGCTATCTTTTACCCCAACTCTCTGCTTTCTGTCTTAAAGCCAGCTCACGATCCATTCTGCTACTTGTCCCCAGGGAGCAGCACGTGCTGGAGCAGGAGAGCAACAGCAGTGAAAAGGGATGTCATCAAGGTCCAGGTCGGTGATTGGAGCATGGGCAGGTACAGCAGGAGCCACGAGGTCGGGGCGAAGGAGCGGCGAGAGATTGTAGAGGGACGTGATTGGGGCCCAGGAGAGGCGAGGGCCCAGGGGCAGCACGGGCCAGCCCACACTGTGATATGTGTGTGCATTAGGTCCGTGCAACAGAGCTGGTCTCCAGTCGTCTTGGTTAATCTTTGCTACTGGGCTAAGACTCTATCAAGCCCGTGTGGTGTCTGGTGTGCAATGGTCACCACATGTTAAAAAAATCCAAGCACAGGCATCTTCCACCCATCAAGATTGAGTTCGGACCTGTATTTTTAGGTCCATCATTGAAAAACCTGTGAACTTTTTGACGTGGAAGCAAGTCATCCTCGCTTCGAGGGACTGCTCCTGATTGCATTCTCTGACCTTGTTCATCAGTCTATTATAGGGTACCTTATCGGAGGCCTTTTGACAATCTAGATAAAATACATCTACTGTATTACCATTATCTACCTCTTACCTCTTCAAATAATTTACCGAGTTTGGTCAAACTGGCTGGCTGCTGCTGGGAAACCGAGGCTTCACGTTCAAATTAGGCCCTGCCGTTAAAGTCGGTAGGGCCTGCGGTAAACCCGGCCTCAATGGTTTCCCGCCCACCTCGGAGCCCCTCTGCCCCAATCCACCTCCCGAAGAAAATTACAGCCTGTGTCTCTATTTCTGAAGGATCCGGTAAGCTTTTATAACCTCTTTCTCAACCTGCCCTGCCACCTTCAACGATTTGTGCACATATTCCCCAGATCTCTCTATTCATAGAAACATAGAAACATAGAAAATAGGTGCAGGAGTAGGCCATTCGGCCATTCAATATGATCATGGCTGATCATTCCCTCAGTACCCCTTTCCTGCTTTCTCTTCCTACCCCTTGATCCCTTTAGCCGTAAGGGCCACATCTCATTCCCTCTTGAATATATCCAATGAACTGGCATCAACGACTCTCTGCAGCAGGGAATTCCACAGGTTAACAACTCTCTGGGTGAAGAAGTTTCTCCTCATCTCAGTCCTAAATGGCCTACCCCTTATCCTAAGACTGTGTCTCCTGGTTCTGGACTTCCCCAACATCGGGAACATTCTTCTCGCATCGAACATGTCCCATCCCGTCAGAATCTTATACGTTTCTATGAGATCCCTCTCATCCTTCTAAACTCCAATGTATAAAGGCCCAGTTGATCCAGTCTCTCCTCATATGTCAGTCCAGCCATCCCTGGAATCAGTCTGGTGAACCTTCGCTGCACTCCCTCAATAGCAAGAATGTCCTTTCTCAGATTAGGAGACCAAAACTGAACACAATATTCCAAGTGAGGCCTCACCAAGGCCCTGTACAAGTGCAGTACGACCTCCCTGCTCCTATACTCAATTCCCCTAGCTATGAAGGCCAATATGCCATTTGCCTTCTTCACCGCCTGCTGTATCTGCATGCCAACTTTCAATGACTGATGAACCATGACAATCAGGTCTTGTTGCACCTCCCCTTTTTCTAATCTGCCACCATTCAGATAATATTCTGCCTTTGTGTTTTTGCCACCAAAGTGGATAACATCACATTTATCCACATTACACTGCATCTGCCATGCATTTGCCCACTCTCCTAACCTGTCCAAATCACCCTGCAACCTCTTAGCATGCTCCTCACAGCTCACACCGCCCCCCAATTTAGTGTCATCTGCAAACTTGGAGATATTACCCTTAATGCCTTCATCCAAATCATTAATGTATATTGTGAAGAGCTGGGGTCCCAGCACTGAGCCCTGTGGTACTCCACTAGTTACTGCTTCCCATTCTGAAAAGGACTTGTTTATCCCGACTCTCTGCTTCCTGTCTGCCAACAAATTCTCTATCCATGCCAGTACATTACCCCCAATACCATGTGCCATGATCTTGTACACCAATCTCTTATGTGGTACCTTGTCAAAGGCCCTTTGAAAGTCCAAATACACCACATCCACTGGTTCTCCATTGTCCACTCTACTAGTTACATCCTCAAAAAATTCCAGAAGATTGGTCAAGCATGATTTCCCTTTCATAAATCCATGCTGACTTGGACTGATCCTGTCACCGCTTTCCAAATGCGCTGCTATTTCATCCTTAATAATAGATTCCAACATTTTCCCCACGACTGATGTCAGGCGAACCGGTCTATAATTACCCGATTTCACTCTCCCTCCTTTTTTAAAAAGTGTTGTTACATTAGCTACCCTCCAGTCTATAGGAACTGATCCAGAGTCAATAGACTGTTGGAAAATGATTACCAATTCATCCACTATTTCTAGGGCCACCTCCTCAAGTACTCTGAGATGCAGACAATCAAGCCCTGGAGATTTATTGGCCTTCAATCCCATCAATTTCCCCAACACAATTTCCCACCAAATAAGGATATCCTTCAGTTCTTTCTTCTCACTAGACCCTCGGTCCCCTAGTACATCCGGAAGGTCATTTGTGTCTTTCTTCGTGAAGACAGAACCAAAGTATTTGTTCAGTTGGTCTGCCATTTCTTTGTTCCCCATTATTAATTCACCTGAGTCTGACTGCAAGGGACCTATGTTTGTTTTCACCAACCTTTTTCTCTTCACATATCTATAGACGCTTTTGCAGTCAGTTTTTATGTTCCCGGCAAGCTTCCTCTCATACTCGATTTTCCCCCTCCTAATTAAACCCTTTGTCCTCCTCTGCTGAATTCTAAATTTCTCCCAGTCCTCAGGTTTGCTACTTTTTCTGGCCAATTTATATGCTTCTTCCTTGGATCAAACACTTTCCTTAATTTCCCTTGTTAGCCACGGTTGAGCCACCTTCCCCATTTTATTTTTACTCCAAACAGGGATGTACAACTATTGAAGTTCATCCATGTGATCTATAAATGTTTGCCATTGCCTATCCACCGTCAACCCTTTAAGTATCATTTGCCTGTCTATTCGAGCCAATTCATGCCTCATGCCATCGAAGTTAACTTTCCTTAAATTTAGGACCCTAGTTTCTGAATTAACTGTGTCACCTCAATCTTAATAAAGAATTCTACCATATTATGGTCACTCTTCCCCAAGGGGCCTCGCACAACAAGATTGCTAATTAGTCCCTTCTCATTACACATCACCCAGTCTAGGATGGCCAGCTCTCTGGTCGGTTCCTCCACATATTGGTCAAGAAAACCATCCCTAATACACTCCAGGAAATCCTCCTCTACCGCATTGCTACCAGTTTGGTTAACCCAATCTATATGTAAATTAAAGTCGTCCATGATAACTGCTGTACCTTTATTGCACACATCCCTTATTTCTTGTTTTCTGCTTTCCCCAACCTCACTACTACTGTTTGGTGGCCTGTACATAACTCCCACCAGCGTTTTCTGCCCTTTGGTATTCCGCAGCTCCACCCATACCGATTCCATATCATCAAAGCCAATGTCCTTCCTTACTATTGGATTAATTTCTTCTTTGACCAGCAACGCCACCCCGCCTCCTTTTCCTCTCTGTCTATCCTTCCTAAATGCTGGATACCTTTGGATGTTGAGTTCCCAGCCTTGGTCACCCTGGAGCCATGTCTCTGTTATGCCAATTACATCGTATCCATTAACTGCTATCTGCGCAGTTAATTCGTCCACCTTATTCCGAATACCCCTCGCATTGAAGCACAGAGCCTTCAGGCTTGTCTTTTTAACACACCTTGCCCCTTTAGAATTTTGCTGTAATGTGGCCCTTTTTGTATTTTGCCTTGGGATTCTCTGCCCTCCACTTTTACTATTCTCCTTTCTATCTTTTGCCTCTGTCTCCCTTTTATTTTCCTCTGCCTCCCTGCATAGGTTCCCATCCCCCTGCCATATTAGTTTAACTCCTCCCCAACAGCACTAGCAAACACTCCCCCTAGGACATTGGTTCCGGTCCTGCCCAGGTGTAGACCGTCCGGTTTGTACTGGTCCCACCTCCCCCAGAACCGGTTCCAATGCCCCAGGAATTTGAATCGCTCCCTTCTGCACCACTCCTCAAGCCACGTATTCATCTGAGCTATCCTGCAATTCCTACTCTGACTAGCACGTGGCACTGGTAGCAATCCTGAGATTACTACTTTTGAGGTCCTATTTTTTAATTTAGCTCCTAGCTCCCTAAATTCGTCTCGTAGGATCACATCCCATTTTTTACCTATTTCGTTGGTACCTATATGCACCACGACAACTGGCTATTCACCATCCCTTTTCAGAATGTCCTGCACCCACTCCAAGACATCCTTGACCCTTGCACCAGGGAGGCAACATACCATCCTGGAGTCTCAGTTGCGACCACAGAAACGCCTATCTATTCCCCTTACAATCAAACCCCCTATCAATATAGCTCTTCCACTCTTTTTCCTGCCCTCCTGTGCAGCAGAGCCAGCCATGGTGCCATGATCTTGGCTGCTGCTGCGCTCCCCTGATGAATCATCCCCCTCAATAGTACCCAAAGCGGTGTATCTGTTTTGCAGGGGGATGAACTCAGGGGACCTCTGCACTACCTTCCTTGAACTGCTCTTCCTGTTGGTCACCCATTCCCTATCTGGCTGAGGACCCTTTACCTGCGGTGTGACCAACTCGCTAAATGTGCTATTCACGTCATTCTCAGCATCGTGGATGCTCCAGAATGAATCCACCCGCAGCTCCAATGCCGCAATGCGGTCCGTCAGGAGCTGCAGGCGGATGCACTTCCTGCATATGTAGTCGTCTGGGACACCGGAAGCATCCCTGACTTCCCACATAGTACAGGAGGAGCATAACACATTTCCGAGCTCTCCTGCCATGACTTAACCCTTAGATACACTTAAGTTGGCAACAACAATGCTAAATGTTACTGACTGATAAAGAAAGAAAAAGAAAAACTACTCACCAATCACCAGCCAATCACTTAGCCCCTTGGCTGTAATGTCACCTTGCGATTTCTTTCTACTTCTTTTTTGCCTTCTCCCTGTAGCTGCACAAGTCACCTCTCCACGCACCTCCCGAGCCTCTCGCCGACGCACCCATGTTCGGATTGTATCCTTTAAGTTATATTGCCTCTCCTCATTCTTCCTACCAAACTGTATCACTTTGCTGTGTTAAATTTCATCTGCCACATGTCCACCCATTCCACCAGCCTTCCAGGTTCTCTTGAAGTCTATCACGACCCTCCTCACTGTTCACTATACTTTTGTTTTGTTTCATCTGCAAATTTTGAAATTGTGCCCTGTACACCCAAATTCGAGTCATTAATATATATTGAGAAAAGCAATCGACCCCTGGAGAACACCATTGTGTACTTTCCTCCAGTCCGAAAAACAACCATTCACCACTCCTCTCTGTTTCCTGTCACTTAGCCAATGTCCTATCCATGCTGACACTGTCCCTTTTATTCCATGGGCTTCAACTTTGCTGGCAAGCCTATTATGTGGCACATTATTAAATGCCTTTTGGAAGTCTACCTCATTGCCCTCATCAACACTCTGTTACCTCATCAAAAAACTCAATTAAGTTAGTTAAACACGATTTACCTTTAACAAATCTGTGCTAGCTTTCCTTAATTAATTCACACTTATCCATGTCCATGCACTAAATGGAAATTAGAGCCAAATATGATCTTTTCTTCACCTAACATCCACACTTGGTCATTTTTTGACTGGGGACTTAGGCTGTGCATGATCAGTGAGGCAGGGGCTTGTTGGGCATAATGTTTGAACAGTGCACAGTCCCTGTGGGAGGTTAGGGGGGTAACTGCGATGCTGCCTACACATCATTTGTTCTGTACTCCCTATGCTGAGCAGGGAAGTGTGAGAAGAGCTGGTGCTTTTTTTAATCTACAAATGTTATTGAGAATATTCTGTGAGATTTGTATGAAAATTAAATTGATGGCTGCTTGAGATAATTCACGTAAACAAAACCTTTTACAATATGTTCCCAGTCTAATTAATATTGTGTATATAATTTTAAAAACAGTGATAAAGATTTTGAATTGTTAAATATGCATCACTGCTTTTTCTCCTTTGATTAAATACTGAATGTTCATTTTATTCCCAACCTATTGATTAGCAACGTGACGTGCTGGATTGGGTAAGGGAGGTACAGTTCTCAGCTATAGAGATGGATATTATCACTTAGGCTGTACAATTATATAGAGCAAATGTTGTTCCCAGTGTTATCATCCTACTCACAATGAACTATTTTTGGTTTATCCATCAGCTTCTGCACAGAATGAGAAAATGGAATTTAGCAATTGGGAACACAAAATAATTGGCTTAATACACTTCCAGATTAGGTACTGCACAATGCAATCCTTATGGGTTCTCACAGTGAGAGTGGCAAATTATGGGCAGTGTCAACCAACTCGTTAAGATGATCCAAACTCATTACATCTCGACTGTTAAAGCCAACAACATGGAAACACATTTTTACTCCCCCCAAATTAAAGTTTTCTTATGGGTAGAGTTCTTAGTGTATCTGTTCAGCAAAATGGAAAATCACCTCCTACGACATCTTTGCTCTTTTAAAACAATCCTGCATGTTTGCTATGGCATTACCCACAGTAAGAGGGAGGATAAGTTGTTTTGTAACGACAGGAGCATTATATCGTGAAACACACAATGTATTATCATATAATTTTATGGACTCTCCTTTGATATTCTCATGGATACAAGACAGGAACAAAGTCAGTGGATTCAGGGCAGGGCTCTGGGAAACATACTAAACATTTTAACAACATGAATTGGAAGAGTCAACTGCAGGCACAGCACTTTCCCTGGACATTGACGTTGCTCACGCATGGAGCGTAAAGTAGTTCTGCATTCTGTCTGGCATCATTTTTATTTGGGCTTTAAGTATTTAAGTATAGACCTGTTGGGCCAAATGGCCTGTTTCTGTGCTGTAAATACTATGTACTATCCTCCTAATTGTTCTGTCCTTTTTCTCTCTTCTCTTTCTTTCTTTCTCTTGTTTTTCTTTTCTTTCTCTCCCCCTGTCTCTCTGTCTTTCCCTCTCCAGTGCAGGAGCTAGCTGGATGTGACTAAAACCATAACTACATCCCAGCCATGCAGAAAATGTAATAAGTCCAAGCCAACAGAACTAGCTAGAACACTAAACTAACAGACTGTCACATTCAATAAATACATATTTTCCTGGGAATTTAAAAGTCATATATATATATATATATATGCCTATAAAATACTACATTTGCATAAAATTCTGGAAACCATGATCAGGTTCCTGTTTTTAAAATTGTTTTTCGTTACATTTTAAATATAGTATAAACATTAATATTTTTCCTCACAGAACAGTCTCTTCAGATTGCTTTACAATTGGAAGCATAAAATGCAATGATCAGGAAATTCCTCGGAGCTGATCCTGCTCCTCCGGCATTGCTTCGCCGGACGTGCAGTGGAACAAAAAGTTGTATTTACTTTCAAAGGTTTTCGGAGGTACATAAACTGTCATTGGCCTAAAAGGAAATATTGCCAATGAACATAGGAACAAAGGATATGCTAGACGAACAAAGACCAAGGTCCATCTTGTTATGTCTTGAATAAAGAGTCAGACTAGATACTGTAAACTCAAAGTAAGTGTGACCATAGTGCTTTATTGCAGATCTCAGAATGCCTCTCCAGCCTGTGAGGCCTCCTTATATACAGGTGCTCCCAAGGGATTGTGAGGTCCCTTGGGACTCCAGGGGATAAGGCCTCTGGTGGTTAGACATGGTAATTACAGGTTTACATTCATAACACTTCTAGTTTGCCTTCTGCCATCACAGGAATACGACAAAAATGGAGTTGCTGACCAATCATGGCAATCAATCTCTTATCAATTTGCCTACAACAGACCCAGACATAACACGGGGTAAATACCAGTGGGGGAGAGCTTTGGGAACCATGACTTCGAAATTCGAGCTTTTGGAGAACTTAGTAGGCAGTTATCACCAGAAAACGGGTGCTGCATGGTTGAATTTAGAAGTTCATAGTTCCATGCTACATTTACTACATGCCACACCTTAAATTACTCATATACTATATCCCAGAATGTTACTTTCTGAAAGAAAATAATCTAATTTTCATTTGAATGAATCAATACTAACTGTTTCCACCATCTCTCTGTGGAGGCAGTTGCATAGATTAACCAATCACACTCTGAAATATTGGTTTCGCGATTAGTTTTGAATTTACTCCCCTTCAAGCACAGGCTGTGGTCTTCATTATCTAGTCCCTTTAGAATCCTAAAAACAGCAATCATATCAACACTCAACCTTCTCTTTTCCAATGGGAACATGCCCAATTTTCATAATCTCTCCTGATCATCCAATCCCTCCAGCCTCTCAATCATTCTGGTTGCTCTCTTCTCTTATCCTTTCAATAGCTGCAATGTCTGTGGCCATCAGAACTGCACTCAGTATTTTCAGGGCTAGAAACTCAACTCATTTGTGCCTCCTGGGGGTCTGGAGTTACCGACTGGGCACGGCACTGTTAACGACTCCTACCATAGTGGGCGGGAGTTTAGCGGTGGTGCTACGGCTTTGTGCCCCGATCTCCTATGCCCAGAGATGGTGTGAGGTCATTGCCACGCACATCGGCCCAGCCCCGAAATTCACTTTCACCCCCTGCAGCAGCCCCGGGCGAAAACACCGGCAGCTGCAGGAGGCACGGAGCGGACGGCCGGCCGCTACCGGGGGAAATTTAAAGGCGAGGTGGCCAAGTGAAAAATGGAAAAAACGTACCTTCTTGTTGGCGCTGCTGACCTGGCTACTTCGCGGGGTCCTAGCCGCGATCGTTTGGCCCGATACTCTGCTTGCGTGCCGGGCTGATCGCGTGGTACCCCCGCTCCATGGTAATCCAGAGTCGACAGCATGGGCCCTTCCCTGTATGTGAGGGTGGGGCCCCTCGGATGTGGCAGCGCTGCTCGGCCCAGTGTGCAGCGCTGCTGAGGTGTCAACCCCGTTACCGTCCCAGGAAGGAAGTGGAGCACTTGATTTAGCACTCCACTTCCTTCCGGGGACAGTAACCTGAATTTTTAGGAAACTTCTGCGCCTGGCGCTAAGTCTCGGCCTCCCAACTGTTACCGCCTGCAAATGGGGCGATACCGAATTCCCCCCTCCCCCCCCATAAGTGCGGTCACACCAATGATTTATAAAGTGGATAACCTCACTATTTTGGTTCAATATTGACCTTTTAATACATATCAAAATCTGATTTGCTTTACTCATGGCCACATAACATTGTTGCAATAGCTTCAACTCATTGGCAATAAGGACCCCCAGATCTCTCTCATTTTCAATGCACATTATTTTCTATCTATTTAAGTAATTTTGAAAGCATTTGTAGCAAAATGCTTTGAGCAGTTCGTTTCGTGTTATTCTGATAGCTTCGAAAAAAAATGGAGCTTGTTTTATTATTAATCTGGTGGCTGCTTATTTCTGACTGGTAGATTTTCCGACATGTTGAATATAATTAGTTTTTGATTGGCAGTTAGCAGATAGTGGTTATTCAAGCCAATTATTGTTTTCTGCTCGACTAATATGTGGCACCTTTGCAGGTAACACGACCATGGTGTGACAGCTTTGTAAGGTGTGACGCTCCGACTGGGCACAAGGCTGTAAATTAGATAGATATGTTCAATCTAAAACCTTGAGAGTTGAGAATTATATGAGCAGTGTTCCCCGGGGTGCCATCCTACCCATAGATTACTGCAGGGATTTTAGAAAAGAATTAATTAAGCAGGGGAATTCAGTAAAATAAGCTAGATTTCTTCACTCAGCAGCAACACATGGTTCATAATAGTTAATTACTCAAATTTATAAGGGATTGAAAGATGGGCAATTGATATTGGATGTGAAAAGTGTGAATTTCTACACTGATGTTAAATTTATTTAATAGAAATGGCCATAATAATACTCTACGTTTTAAAAAAAAAGTTTAAAAATTATACGACATCATGAAGGTAATTCTGTCCTTGTGTTCCCCAAAAGATGGTGATACTCACAAGGAGTGTATTTCGGAACGAGCGCGTGGCCTGTCACTTTCCGCCAATTAGAACTCGTGGATGGAATATCGTGCCTCCGATGCCTCTGGATGCGTTCCCTGTCAGCACTGCTTCCCTGCGGGGGTCTCGGATCGCAGAATGGCCCCTGCAGCGTTTCCCCTTAAACCACTGAACCTCCATAAACAATCGCACGGCGCTTCGCAGAGCTCTGCCGCTATCGGGCATTTTATTGTAATACCGTTTGCAACTTCCCTTTATGTCACAATGCAGACAGTGCCTCTGATCGACTTCTGGGGACAGTGCTGGCTGATAAGGGTGCCAGGAGGCAAAGAGGTGTTCCCGTTTCTGTTGGGTGAAATAAAGCACATTGCAAATGACTGTGTCGGTATTCAGCGTCACCATGTCACCTGATCGGTCACTTCATACTGCGCGGTGCTGCAAGTTCTTAAGAAAACATGTTGAACAGAGAAATGATAAATCACACTTTATTTAATTGTAATTAATCTTGATTGTGTCAAACAATTTCTCATCATAATTACACTCTATTTTTCTTTCATTAAAAGCATGTAATTGATCAGTGGCTGATTAGACTTTGTATCCAGTGACATACTGTCAAACCGGCAGATTATGTCACAAAAGAAAGGCAGCTTGTTTATCCTAGTCAAGATGCAAATCCACAGTTTTATTGCTCCATTTCCTTAAGCTGAATAAATTACCTCTGTAACCTTCACTAGCCCTACAACATTCCGAGATTACTGGCCTCTTGCACATGCCTGATGTTCACTGCTCCAACATTGGCAGGCATGACGTCAGCTGCCTGGGCCCTAAGCTCTGGAATTCCCTTCCTAAGTCTCTCCGTCTCTCTACTTCTCTTTTTTCAAAGGCTCATTAAAACGTATCACTTTGACCAGGCTTTCTGTCGCCTGTCCTAATATCTCCTTACAGTGTCAAATTGTGTTTGATAACACTCCTGTGAAGCGCCGAGGGACATGTTACTACATTAAAGACGCAATATAAATGCAAGTTGTTGTTGTTATACCCTTCAATTGTTCCTCAGTTCTTTCAGAAATGTTAGTAGCTGAAGTGGAAATTTCCATGTTTTGCTTGATGCCCCTCGTTTATTTCTGCCTGTGACATTCGCCCAGACTTTAGCAACAGTGCTATAAAACAAATAAGGTGCTGCTACTATCTCCAGAGTGGAGAACTATCTCATGATTCGGTCCTCTTTTGTTTTACGTCCTGGCGATAAGCTGAATTCACAGTCGATTCAAATGGGCCAGCAGTGTAGTCTTCGTTTACTGGCCTGTATGGACCCTCCAAAAACATCAGGAGGTCTGTGCCCAAAGAAACAAAAACGTTGTCACTTGTTTTAAGTGTCACCCTTGGCTCAGTGGTAGCACTCTCGCCCCTGATCAGAACATTGAGGGTTCAAGTCCTGCTCCAGAGACTTGAGCACATAATAATCTCGGTTGACACACCAGTGCCAGTACTGAGGGAGTGCTGCACTGTCAGAGGTGCAGTCTTTCAAATTAGGCATTAAACCGAGGCCCCGTCGTGCCCCCTCAGGTGGACGTATAAGGTCCCGCAGCACTATTCAAAAAAGAGCAGGGAAGTTCACTCGGTGTCCCGGCCAATATTTAGCTCTTAACCAACATCACTAAAACAGGTTATGTGGTCATTATCACGTTGCTGTGCGTGTGGGACCTTGCTGTGTGCAAATTGGCTGCCGCACTTCCTACATTACAACAGTGACTACGATTGACTGTAACATCCTTTGAAACGACGTATGGTTACGAAAAGCGCTGTATAAATGCACGTCTTTCTGTCATTAAATATCAGTGGAAGCTGAAGCTTAATCATGCGTGGTTGATTCTCCACCACTGCTGGTGCTCCCCAATCAGCCCATGGTGTAAATGGGGCGTGTTCCAAAGCACTCGGAGCTACGGCGTGTTGCAGGATTGCTTCAAATAATAGCAGTTCTGTAACATAAAGTGAGCATTAGTCTCATGAACCGCATCGGATACACTATAGTTCCAAGAACTGACTTTTTCATCATTACGGACGAATGTGTTAGTGTGTTGCCAGTTTGAAGTCTCTTCCATCACTCATTTTTCTTAACTTGTTTTCACAATATAAAGGCAGTCTCCATCAGCAAACCTGTGTCTGCTACGAAATGACACTTACCAACCTTATGCATGATTAATGAAGGAATAGTGTACCGTATGACTAACAGTTACTCTTTCAGCATGGTCTGTTCCCCTACTGCCTAAATGGGCTTCTGGTTCCTAGGATAGGGGGGGGATTGTCCTATGAGTAGAGATTGAGGAGACCTAGGCATAAATGCTCTAGACTTTAGAAGAATGAGAGGTGATTTCATTGAAACAACCAAAGTTCTTACAGGGCTTGACAGGGTAGATGCAAGGAGGATGTTTCCCCTGGCTGGGGTGTCTAGAACCAGTGGTCACATTCTCAGAATAAGGGGTCGGCCATTTAGGACTGAGATGAGGAGATATTTCTTCATTCAGAGGGTGGTGAATCTTTGGAAATCTCTACCCTAGAGGGCTGTGCAGGCTCAGTCGTTGAGTATATTCAAGACAGAGATCAATAGATTTTTGAATATTAAGAGAATCAAGGGATATGGGGATAGTGCAGGAAAGTGGAGTTGAGGTAGGAAATCAGCCATGATCTCAGTGAATGGCAGAGCAGGCTCAAGGGGCCGAATGGCCTATTGCTGCTGCCAATTCTTATGTTCTCCTGTTCTCCTGCCCACTCAAAAAATGTTAAATGCCACACTGTCCGCTCACATCATTCAGAATTAAACTAATGGTAACATTTATTTACAGATATTGTTAAGTGCTCAGAAGCAGAAGACTCACACAGGAAGTCACTGGTAATTCAATAGTGTCAGAGATTAAGCTCTGTCTTCTTGTCCAGATAAGGAATCATCATATTATAGGCGGTCCCTCGAACGAGGATGATTTGCTTCCACGAGAGTTCACAGATGTTTCAATGAAGGACCCGATGGTCCAGTCCTGAACTCCAATTTAGGGTGTGGAAGATGCCTGTGTGTGAATTTTTTTTAATATGTGGTGACCGTTGCACATCAGCCACCACACGGGCTTGACAGAGCTAGGCCTTTATCCAGTGGCAAGGATTAATCAGGATGACTGGAGACCTGCTCTGCTCCACGGACCGAATGCACACACATATTGCAGTGTGGGCAGGCCCGTGCTGCTCCTGGGCCCTCGGCTCTTCTGGGCCCCGTACCCTCATTCGCCGCACCTCCGCCACGATGTTTCAAGGCCCGGCGATCCAGCTCTATTTATAGCCCCCACCTGCGGTGGTGTTCTCGCACAGGTCGGGGCAGCTCATGATGTTCCAGGTCCCGGCGATCCAGCTCTATTTATAGCCCTGACCTGCGGTAGCGTTCTCTGTTGCCAGATTTCTTATTCAGATAAGGAATAAGGCAACAGTGAATCACATAGTAAAGGACAGTCGACATGATCAGACAAGGAAGCTAGCCCTAAAAAGAGAAAACGCTCTTTTGCAGTTCATAGGATCATACAGCACAGAAGGAGGCCATTTGGCCCATCGCATTTGTGCCGGCTCTTTGAAAGAGCTATTAAATTAATACCACTCCCCTGCTCTTTCCTCACAGCCCAACAAATGACTCCCTTTCTGTCATGTATCTTACATTATTGTATATAACTGTATCCTAACATGCTATACATGACTGTAATAAGATATGATCTGTAACCACCAGCATGCCTTACCACCAGGGGTGCACTTGCAAGAGACAGGTATATAAGGACAGGTCTCAGGCAAGTGCAGCATTCCAGAGCTGTGAAATAAAGGTGCAGGTCCAGAGTGACCTTGACTTCACGACATGCCTCGTGTGAATCTGTACTGAGGGGACAGGACTTTACAGTGGCGACGAGTTACGGGATTACAGAATCCACAGAATGGCGAACAACGGATCAGATGAAATGTACAATGCAGGAGACAATTGGGATGACTTTATAGAAAGGCTCCAGCAAAGCTTTGTAACCAAAGACTGGTTAGGCGATGATAAGGCAGACAAGAGAAGAGCCCATCTCTTGACCAGCTGTCGCTCGAAAATATATGCTTTAATGAAGGATCTGTTGGCACCCGAGAAACCAGCAAGCAAGTCGTTTGAAGAATTGAGCACACTGGTAAGAGACCACCTGAAGCCAGTGAGCAGCCTACACATGGCCATACACAGGTTCTACAACTACAGACGCTGTGTGGGCCAGAGTATACCCGACTTCGTGGCGGAACTTCAGAGGTTGGCTAGTTTATGTGAGTTCTCCGATGAACTGAGGAGAGAAATGCTGAGAGACTTTTTCATTGAAGGAATAGGCCACGCAGGCATATTCCAAAAGCTCATAGAGACCAAGAACCTGACCTTAGAGGCAGCAGCACTGGTTGCACAGACATTCTTGGTAGGGAAAGAAGAAATGAGGTTGATTTACAATGCAGGTACGACAACTAACGAAATATCGGAACAAGAAGTTCACAGCACTAAACAAGCTGCTACCCCCACACACAGACAAAACCGGGAGAACAGGCTCTCGACAGCAGGCAGAAGCCATCAAGGGCCACAGGAACGGCCGTTCACACCTCATCAACCCACAATGCGAGCAATCAGCTACAAACTGAGAGAAGCTCAAGAGAGATCAGCCAGACGCAGCTCATTCTTTGGGAACACTTTGAACAATGGAACAGGTCTGTGCTGGAGGTGAGGGGGTGGGCACTCGTCAAGGGGATGTCGATTTCAGCAGGCTATTTGCAGAAATTGTGAATTTACAGGGCATTTGGCCCACATGTGCAAAAAAACGGCAGCTCAGCTGGTATACGAATTGGATAAGTCGGAAAGCAGACCAGAAGATGGTGGGGACAGTGCCCGGGACACCGATGTACAGCGGGTCAACACGATCAATGGCCGCTGCTCCTACAACAGGACGCCTCCTATAATGATGAGGGTCCTACTCAACGGGTTATCTGTCAACATAGAGCTGGATACGGGAGCGAGTCAATCTCTCATGGGCGCTCAACAATTTGAACAACTGTGGCCACATAAAAGAGACAGACCAAAACTCACAAGGGTCAACACCACACTAAGGACCTATACCAGTCCTCGGCAGCGCCATGCTCTCTGTCACACACAAAGGGACAGTGAACCGACTTCCCCTGTGGATTGTCCCCGCGGCCCCCGCAGCACTGCTGGGGAGAAGCTGGCTGGCAAAACTAAACTGGAAATGGGATGATGTCCATGCCATGTCATTAGAGGAACGGACCTCCTGCTCAACAGTTATAAAGCAATTTGAACATCTCTTTCAGCCAGGTGTGGGCACTTTCAAAGGGGCCAAAGTCAAAATCTACATCACACAGGATGCTAGACCGGTCCATCACAAGGCCAGAGCTATACCCTATGTGATGAGGGAAAAGATTGAACACGAACTAGACAGGCTTCTGCGGGAAGGCATTATATCACCTGTGGAATTTAGCGACTGGGCAAGTCCCATCGTCCCAGTCATGAAGCCTGATGGATCTGTACGAATCTGTGGGGACTACAAATCTACCATAAACAGAGTCTCCCTACAGGACCAGTACCCGCTGCCCAGAGCGGAGGACTTATTTGCCACATTGGCTGGAGGTAAACTTTTCTCAAAATTAGACCTTACATCTGCATATATGACGCAAGAATTGACCGAGGAATCCAAGCTACTCACCACCATCAACACACGTCGAGGCCTTTTCATGTACAATCGATGCCCATTCGGCATCAGGTCGGCAGCTGCCATATTCCAGCGCAACATGGAGAGTCTGCTCAAGTCCATCCCAGGGACGGTTGTATTTCAAGACGACATACTTATCACGGGCATGGACACCGACTCCCATCTCCACAATTTGGAGGAAGTACTAAAGCGGTTGGATCGGGTAGGCCTACGAGTCAAAAAATCCAAGTGCCTGTTTCTCGCACCCGAGGTTGAATTTTTGGGCAGAAGGATTGCCGCTGATGGAATCCGCCCAACAGAGTCCAAAACAGAAGCAATTCGCCTGGCACCCAGGCCCCGGAATGTCTCAGAACTGCGCACCTTTCTCGGGCCACTCAATTACTTTGGGAACTTTATGCAGAACTTAAGCACGCTGCTGGAGCCTCTCCACATGCTACTCAGGAAGGGTTGCGATTGGTTTTGGGGGGACGCCCAGGAACGCGCCTTCAATAAGGCACGCAACCTTCTGTGTTCCAACAGTGTTTTGACTTACTTTGACCCAGGTAAAAAGCTAGTTCTCACATGCGATGCGTCAGCGTATGGGGTCGGGTGCGTTTTGCAACATGTCAATAGTGCGGGCAAATTCCAACCCATAGCTTATGCCTCCAGGTCACTTTCGCGGGCGGAGCGCGGGTACGGAATGGTCGAGAAGGAGGCGCTCGCGTGCGTGTACGGTGTCAAAAAGATGCACCAATACCTTTTCGGGGCCAAGTTCGCATTAGAAACTGACCACAAGCCCCTCACGTCCCTCCTATCCGAGAGCAAGGCAATAAACGCCAACGTCGCGGCGTGAATTCAACGGTGGGCACTCATGCTGGCGTCCTACGACTATACCATAAGGCACAGACCAGGCACAGACAACTGTGCCGATGCGCTCAGCAGGCTACCCCTGGCGACCACGGAAGGGTATGACGAACAGGACTGTGAGATAGTCATGGCAATCAATGCCTTTGAGTCCATAGGTTCGCCCATGACGGCTCGCCAAATCAGAGCCTGGACGGCCAGCAACCCCACGTTATCCTTAGTAAAAAGATGTGTCCTAACCGGTGACTGGGCAGAGGCTCGCGATGCCTGCCCCGAGGAATTAAAACCCTTTCACAGGTGCATGCATGAGCTATCACTACAAGCAGACTGCCTGATGTGGGGCAGCCGAGTAGTCATGCCTCTGCGAGGCAGAGAGGCATTTGTCCGGGAGCTCCACCGCGAGCACCCAGGGATCATTCTCATGAAGGCCATAGCCAGATCCCAAGCCTGGTGGCCTGGTATTGACGCGGACTTGGAGCTCTGCGTCCGAAGGTGCACCATTTGTGCCCAACTCAGCAATGCCCCCAGGGAGGCTCCACTGAGCCCCTGGCCCTGGCCTACCAAACCATGGTCGCTGGTGCACGTAGACTACGCGGGCCCATTCATGGGCAAAATGTTCCTCGTAGTTGTAGATGCATTTTTAAAGTGGATCGAATGCACCATTTTAAACTCGAGCACAACCTCCACCATTGTGGAGAGCCTCACAACCATGTTTGCAATGCACGGAATCCCTGACATATTGGTCAGTGATAATGGTCCGTGCTTCACCAGCGCAGAATTGCAAGACATTATAATTGACCACGGCATAAATCACGTCAAGATGGCACCGTTCAAGCCGGCCTCCAACGGCCAGGCGGAGAGAGCAGTGCAAATCATTAAACAAGGCATGCTTAAAATCCAAGGTCCCACGCTGCAGGGTCGGCTGTCGCGACTGCTGCTGGCATACAGATGTCGTCCGCACTCACTGACTGGGATCCCCCCCGCGCAACTGTTGATGAAAATGACTTTAAAAACAAGGCTCTCATTAATCCTCCCAGACATGCACAAAATCGTTGAGGCAAAGCGCCATAAGCTGACTGAGTACCATGACAGAAATTCGAGGGGGAGATGGAATGAGATAGGGGACAATGTGTTTGTACTAAACTATAGCAGGGGTCCCAAATGACTTGCAGGGACAGTAACGGGCAAGGAAGGAAACAGGCTACTGGTAGTACAAATGGACAGTGGCAAAACCTGACGGAGTCATGTAGACCAAGTCAAAAGCAGATTTACCAACAACACTGTGGAACCAGCGGCAGACTACAATGTGGAACTCGCACCACACCTGGTGGACAGACAGAGGGAACAACCTGAGGAAAGGGCAATCCCAACAGACAGCCCTGGTGAGTCAACAACAATCACACCAATCGAAACAGACAGCCCGGGCGAGGTACCAGCAACCACACCCAAAGCAAAACAGACACCAAGGCAAACAACTGAACCACAACTCAGATGCTCCACGTGAGAGTGTAGACCACCTGAGAGACTGAACCTATAAAGACAGTAAGACCTTTGGGGAGGGTGATGTCATGTATCTTACATTATTCTATATAACTGTATCCTAACATGCTATACATGACTGTAATAAGATATGACCTGTAACCACCAGCATACCTTACCACCAGGGGTGCACTTGCAAGAGACAGATATATAAGGACAGGTCTCAGGCAAGTGCAGCATTCCAGAGCTGTGAAATAAAGGTGCAGGTCCAGAGTGACCTTGAATTCACTACATGCCTCGTGCGAATCTGTACTGAGGGGACAGGACTTTACATTTTCAAGTATATATCCAACTCTCTTTTGAAAGTTACTATTAAATCAGCTTCCACCACTCTTTCAGGCAGTACATTCCGACCATTATAACTCGCTGTGTCAAGCAATTTCTCCTCCTTTCCCCCCTGGATTTTTTTTGCCAATTATCTTAAATTCTGTGTTTAGTCTTCAAAATTCAGTTCAGTGTTACTTTCTGTGTGATGAGGAGTGGATTGTGCCAGATTGTCATATTCAATTTATAGAACAAGGGCTATAACAGTGAAACCATTTGTGATATGAACTGGATACTGCAATCCTGCATGGTGGAAGCAACTGAACTTCTCCAACCGTCTGAAAGCTGGCCTGTAAAGCACTTTAGTGAGTCGAGGCTGATTAAAAACCAACAGCTTTATAAACAATACGTGAATGAATACAGTTAACATCTTATAGTAAATCTCATCAATTTATTTCTGTAACACTTCTCATAACACAGAAAATAACAAAGTATGTCCCCATTAGCAGGCTAAATGCACTCTTGTTCAGCCACCAAAGAACTCACTTCAGGAGTGGAAGCAAGTCTTCCTCGATTCCGAGGGACTGCCTATGATGATGAAATGCACTCTTCTGGTCAGTCTCTGAAACTGGTTAGTCCTGGACTTAAGGAGTAAGACTCAAGGCTGTTTGTTCAAAATACCATGGCTGCGGCAATAGTTGAGGGACTGAGTTGAAAATGGCCTCATTGTTGAAGCCACTCATACTACCTCTTTCATATTCCTTAACAAGAGATTAATTACATTAGGACATACACAATATTGTGACCGTGCTTATTGTTAAAGGGGCTGTATGGCGTGCTATTGTTTACTGGGTTGTTGGAGGATCTGTGTGCTCCCCCCCCCGCCACCCCGCCCCCTAGCCTCTACCTTGACTCGCCGCCGCTCTGTGGCCCCGATGCCAGCCAGTTCGCTCCTTCCTGCCCCTATCCCAGGCCGAGTGGCCTCCTGCACCACTCGCTGCCTTCCCGGGCCAAGTGCAGAAAGGTGAATTGGAGTTTGATGCTGAAGGTACGACTTCAATTTTTTATTTCTTACAGAATTCCGGTCATGATTATTTCTTGATTATTTTAATTGTGCAAAGGATGGTTTGCAAGTCTGTTCCTCTGAGAAGTGGTGTTTCTATTGAATGGATTTTATTTTTCATTGTCTCATTAGTAGTTTTTGTTTGCAAATGCACTCCACATTGATTTATTTAACATTGCTCAGGCTTGATTGGTTCAGGTCCAGGTCCTCTCTGCTTCCCGCCCTTATCCCAGTCAGGATACTTACCTGCGCTGATTTCTTTAACTCTCCGCAAGGGTTTTCTCGAGTGGCCACATTCGCTGGCCTAAGTAGAAATGGAGTAACTATTAGCTAGCCAAAGTGGCCTAAATGGCCAGAACTGGCATAGGTGGCTGGTAACGCCCCCTTTTAAGAAAAAAAAACTGACCTAAAAAATTGTAACTAAGTCAGTGATGCAAATTGATTGGGGAAACTGGGGATTTTTAAGTTAGGCCAGAAAAAGCAGCCTACTCCAAAAAAAACAGAGCAAATACTGGGGAAAATTGAGCCCTGGGTCTGGTTTTGTTGTCAGATCACACAGGCTGCCCATGACCATTTGCCTCTCCATTCCCTTATTCCTTAGCTGGACAGGAAGACAGGGCTTAATGCTGTGGTGCAGAGGGACCTGGGGGTCCTTGTGCATGAATCCCAAAAGGTTAGTTTGCAGGTGCAGCAGGTAATCAGGAAGGCAAATGGAATGTTGGCCTTCATTGCGAGAGGGATGGAATACAAAAGCAGGGAGGTCTTGCTGCAACTGTATAAGGTATTGGTAAGGCCGCACCTGGAGTACTGCGTGCAGTTTTGGTCACCTTACTTAAGGAAGGATATACTAGCTTTGGAAGGGGTACAGAGACGATTCACTAGGCTGATTCCAGAAATGAAGGGGTTACCTTATGATGATAGATTGAGTGGACTGGGTCTTTACTTGTTGGAGTTCAGAAGGATAAGGGGTAATCTTATAGAAACATTTAAAATCATGAAAGGGATAGACAAGATAGAGGCAGAGAGGTTGTTTCCACTGGTCGGGGAGACTAGAACTAGGAGGCACAGCCTCAAAATATGGGGGAGCCAATTTAAAACCGAGTTGAGAAGGAATTTCTTCTCCCAGAGGGTTGTGAATCTGTGGAATTCTCTGCCCAAGGAAGCAGTTGAGGCTAGCTCATTGAATGTTTTTAAGTCAAAGATAGATAGATTTTTAACCAATAAGGTAATTAAGGGTTACGGGGAGAGGGCGGGTAAGTGGAGCTGAGTCCACGACCAGATCAGCCATGATCTTATTGAATGGCGGAGTGGGCTCGAGGGGCTAGATGGCCTTCTCCTGTTCCTAATTCTTATGTTCTTTTGTTCTTAACTCTTGACCCTCTCTCAGCTTTCCATGTCGTGTCCAGCAGAGTTTTGCCCACCCCTCCTCAGTGTGATTTCCTCAGCAACTAATGCCTGCTGAGCACAAATGGTCAGGGCCATTCCAATGCCTCATACGTCAATGTTTAATGTAACATATCTAATGAACTTGCGTCGTCTCGAGTAATTTGGATAAATGCTGTGTCTGAAGTCTAATTAACATCCGCAGCAGGTGGCTGTTCTGTGGATATAGTTGCCTTTGTGGCTAAATTTAATTGAATAACATTTCAGTATAAATGACACCAAAATTTGTCCATGGATAAATAGTTAAAAACCACAGAGTGTAACAGCATGTATGTATGGCTGTATGTTTGTATGTATATTTTGTATGCAAAATGTGTCTACCCCCTCAGTGGTGGAGACCCAGTCAGAAGCAAAAATCTCGCTGAAATCCTACCTTGCATAATCAACAAGCCCCTTTTCCCGCCAGGGAAAGTGTGATCAAATGCTGGTGAAGTCATGTGCCTGGGGTGAAATTCCACCCAGCCATTTTTACTGATGATGTCTGGAAAATCCAGGCCTAAATGTCCTGCCGTTTTCCCTCCTTCTTTCCCCTCAGACTGTGCACCAGCTCCGGACAAAATGGTTGTTGGGCAACTCACTACCAGGGCTCTGTCAGTGTCGCTGTGGGATATCTGTAAAAGCATGAGATGATTGGCTTCTAGTATGCTTAGCATCATTGCTAAAGTGCAGATATTGTTTCGATTGTCTCACAATAGGCCATGAGATCCCAAAGAGAAACAGCCTTTTTTATCCTTTAGGCAGCGACATCATTTCAGCAAGCCGGTGCAAAAACAAATTTGAATTTGGAATGAGTAAGCACTGCATGAAGTCGAAGAGAATCTACTTTTCGGGCCATGGTGCACAGACCTGAAGATTGCATCACAGTTGGTGCCAATTTGTGCGGCACAAATAAAATTTATCCCTTTATGTTTGGGGAATACCATTCAGTGCAATTTGAAATCAAGACTGGAGCAAGAGAAAGCTGGTAACTTTGAAGGAGAAGGTGGCTGCATAAGGACCAGTGATATGGACTACATTACTTCTGAGACAGTTGTTACTTTCTTTGTCTGTTATTATTCAGTGCTCCTCCATGAAGCCCTGTATCTCCTCCTGTACATTCTAAAGATTGAAGCATATCAGACACGGGTGATGTGAGCCAAGCAGGTCCCCTTAGAGATTAGGGGCTAGACTTTCCACTTGGTGGCTAAGGCCGAAAAAAAATGGGCCTTGTTCCAGCGATGCAGGACGTATCGCCCCTGCTGATCGCCGGCGCAAGGCCCATTTTTTTTTTTTGCGATTTTCCACTCAGCCTTACCCCAGCGATGTCAAATGGGCGATGTGATTTCTCGGCGAAAACGGAAGTGAATGAAAAAAAAGCTTTCCTAGCAACGCATTACTGCGCATGTGCAGGTTGATTTTTTTTTCAGGTTGATGCTCTTTCCCGCGTTTTGAGAGGTCAGGGGTCTTCACACATGCTCAGAAGCTCTGGGTCTGGGAGAGAGAGAGAGAGAGAGAGAGAGAGAGAGAGAGAGGAGAAAGGAAGCAGGGATTTGACAAAGCCTTAATTCAAATCAATGAAAAGAATGGAAGGATCTGTAGAAAGGCAAAGGGCCGAGCCCTTCAGCAAGGAGGCCAATGAGGCCCTAGTTAACAGTGTTAGCGCGAGGTGGGAGGATCTGACACGGGGTGGGCATCGTAAACCTCCACCCCGTGCATATCGGAGGATTTGGGCAGAGATTGCCGATGTGGTCACGTCGGCATCCAATGAGGCGCGGACACCGGACAAGTGCCGCAAAAGATGGAACAGTCTACTGGCGGCTGCAAGAGTAAGTTGAAATTTATATTTGAAATTATCCATATTTATTATTTATGGAAATTCAAATTAGAATCTGCAATGATGTATGGAAATACTAATTAGAATCTGCAATGTTATCTCGTAATCTTTAAGCATAACTAAATAACTAAATTAGGATTAAATTATGATTACATTTATGCACCGCAACATAAATTTGAATGTTACAGTATGAAATACCTTATTCCTATGCAATGTAGTGAAAACTTGTAATTGAACTTGTAAATCTGTCAGTCCTAAATGTTTATTGCCAAATCCATCTGCTTATGCCGTGCAATGTTACCTTATCTATTACAGAAGAAGATATCTATCAACCAGCGAGAGCAACGCAGGACGGGCGGGGGCTGTGCCATGTTGCAGTCGCTCACCACCTACGAAGAGCTTGCAGTGGCCTTGGTGGGGCCAGAAAGCCGTTCGGTCACAACCCGTGGTGTGGCCGAACCCACCCTAGAGTCACGTGAGTAATGGGAACTGTGCATTGTGCAATGTGTGAATCAATAGTAAATATTTATTAGGCGGGTAATCCTGTGCAATGATACTTTAATTTGATATATAATTGAGTTATACTATTGAGATGTACTATTGATCTTCAAATGAGGTCATGTTAGACCTGGTGACCGCTTGTGCATGTGGGCTAATGGTAATATTTTGAGTTCTTGAAAAATTGAGATTAATTGATATGAATTGTTAAACGTTGTTTACAACTTCCATTTGCCTTTCAAAGGTCAACAAGTATTACTGGAGTCAGCGGACACGTCCACTGAACATTCAGGAACCTCCCAGGAGGAAGAGCCAGAGGAGGAGGCAGTGCAGACTCCTGATGCTGCTGTGCGTGAACAGGAGGAGGAGGAGGAGGAGGTGGGGGAGAAGAAAGAACAGGAGATTTTTTTGTGGGGGGGGAACAAACTGCGGCTATCTCTTTTGAGATAGATGAGGCAACGGGACCAAGCGGTGTGCAGGTGGTGACGCCAAGGCGCGTGACATTACAGATGTCGACCCCATGGCGGTCTTGTCAGCGTGATATGCACTCGCCTGCCACAGAGGACCAGACAGAGAGCCTACTTTCCCTGTGCAGGGAGACGGTCGCGATCAGTCACGACCTTATCCAGGGGGTTCACGGGTTTCTCAGCCAATTGGAGCCAGTTCGCCACAACCTGGAGCGAGTTCTGCTCGCGCTTCTCCAGCTGGTCTTCTGAGCAGTCACAACTGCTCGGGAGACATTGGAGGCGATCAGGGAGCAGACAGCCGCAACAAATGCCCTATGGCATGCGTTGCTGGCTGGACATGACGCTGCACCCCAAGGTGTCATGTCCATTCGCAGCAAGACCCCAAGCACACAAGCGAGTATGGAGGACACAGTTCCTCCTGACTCGGAAGTAGAGCCTGAGGCTTCTGCTTCCGCTCCATTACCTCCACCACGACAGGAAGTTTTGCCGTCCCACTCTGCACGATGTCTTGGTGTCGGTCTGCGTAGACCAAAACAGGCGGGTGGGGTGCGAACACGGGGTGGGACAGGATCTGGAGGGAAATGTGGCCACAGGAGGGAGGAGTGCTTTTCAATAGTTCACTTGTTTCATAAATGTTCACTTATTATCACTTTATTTTTCTCTTGTTATTGTTAGTAAATTGGGCACTTGTTATCAATACTTAACTGTTCACTTTGCAGTCTTACTGAAATGGTCACTTGTTATCGTTACTGAAATGGTCACTTATTATTGCCTAAATGGTCTTGTTATCATCACTTAAATGGTCACTTGTTATCATCACTGAAATGGTCACTTGTTATCAACACTTAAATGATCACTTGTTATCAACACTTAAATGACCATTTGTTATTAATATTTAAATGTTCAATTTCTTCTTCTTCTAACTTTTTGGGGATTTTGAGGGAAGGGTGGGTTGGTGTGGGGGGTGGGGGGTTGGAGGGAGGGTGTTGTTCATTAGTTCTGAAAAAAAATTTTGTTTCTTAATAAAAAAAACATTTCTACAACTTTTGTACCTTCTCTCTTAGTTACATAAATTTTCTAATGTACCAGTTTTTCATGCATATTTGTTTGTTTATTCTGTTTCCCCACAGAAATGAAACTTTTGATTAACCGTAACTGTAATTGAACGTTTGAATATCAACAATAATAGTTCATGCGAAGCGTTCATTAATGAGCTGCTGACGCAAAAGCAGCCACGTAACTGCCACTGGCTACTGGTCTTCGGGAAAGGTGTGGTGGTATCGGTGCGAGATCGCCATGCTAATTAAGCTCCCCTATGTCCTTGCCCACGTCCTCTCCCGCCTGTTCCTCCTCTTCATCCTCGCCGGCTGCCTCTTCTGTCTCATCTCCTTCTGGAGGTGGACCTGCAGCATGATCTGGCATTATTTGTCCTCTCTTTATAGCTAGGTTATGTAGCATGCAACACACCACAATAAACTCTGCTACCTGATTAGGGTGGTACTGGAGGCTGCCTCCCCAATGATCCAGGCATCTGAAGCGCTGCTTTAGGACTCCAATTATCTTTTCAACGATGTTGCGAGTCGCTATGTGACTTTCATTATACCGTTTCTGTGCTTCAGTGACAGGATTACACAGAGGGGTCATGAGCCAATTGGCAAGGCCATATCCTTTATCCCCCAGCATCCAACCATGGCCTTCTGGCCGATTGGCAAACAGGTCAGGGATAGCACTTTCACGTAGGATGTGCACATCATGGATGCTGCCAGGAAATGTAGCATTTACTGTCATAATTGTTTGATTGTGATCAACAACAAGCTGCACATTTAGTGAATGGAACCCCTTTCTGTTACGAAACACTTCCATATTCTTTAAGGGTGCTTTCAGGACAATGTGCGTGCAGTCTATTGCTCCTTGCACCTTGGGGAAGTCTGCTATTCTCGAGAAACACAAAGCCCTCTCGGTCTGTGCCTCCCTGGTCACTGGGAAACTTATGAAGTCCATCCTGCAAACATAAAGGGCTTCAGTCACCTGTCGAATGCAGCAGTGTGTAGCGTGCTGAGAGATATGGCAGATGTCGCCAGCTGAAGCCTGAAAAGGAAGACTATCCTTGGAATATATTAACAAGGGCCAGTTTGAGGGCCTGTCCTGAGAAATTTGACGGGCTCTGTCCGTTGGTATCAGTGTTGTGCGGCTTAACCGGCTGTCTTTGAAGGAGCCACTGGAGGCCACTCAGAAAAACCAAACAGGCATCCCTCCAATAACTGCAGCATCTCACCCATACTGTACCTTATAAAAGGAGTGTTGACAGCTTATTCAAACTTGGAGGGCATTACAATTGAAACCAGTCCTGCCCTTGCCTAAAGTCCACTCACGCACGTGCGTGGTTTCCATGAGGTCACTCGTTCGATATCAATAGTGACAACGTGGATATTTTCTCCCAACATTCACCATCCCATCCCCTCCCCTCCACTCCAAAGCTGAACTATCAGGTTGCTCAGTCTGTTGAAATAACAGACTTGGAACTGGAAGGTTTGAATGCTGGCAGAGAGCCCTCATCCTTCATTCTTTCTGAGGTGTGTATAATATACACTCTTGTCTACTGTAATGTATGCTCCTATGAGTATGCTCACAGGTTTGTAGAACCGTTCGCATTGTGAGTGGCTTAGCCGGTCATGTGATGTTCAAAAGACTCAAAAAAACCCCAGCCAGTTGGGTCTAGGTCATCCACGATGAGATATGCAGTTGTGAGCCTAGTGGATGAACTGGTAATGTGTAATGTGATTGTTAAACCTTTGTTAATAAACCAACTCATTCTTAATAACAATGTGTCACTATGAATTCTTAAGCAAAGAACCCGTGAAGCAAACACATTACAGCTACTTGACAATGGAAATGAGAGTCACCCAAACTATACAAATTTGTGATTAAAGGACACTGACATCAGCGAGATAACTTCCTTCTCTCTTCGTTTCTCTCCTCTCTTTCTCAACAGCTTGAGTCCAACTTACCTCGATTGAGATCAGTGAATTTAGCACAAACCAGGATGAAACCTTGGATGTTTTATACAGCTCAGTTCCACACCATGCAGTGTATTATAACCACTGACAATTGGGGGTCCCTGACTATCAAACTTTTAATCTCACAAGTAAAACATTCTAATTTTCCACATGGCTTATTATTCCACTGAGCAGTGAAAACCTTTACATAGATAAACTTAAAAACAGGATCTATGCGTGATGATTACAATGCACCAGGGAAGTTACATGTAGTAAGAAAGTGTAAATCTTCAAAATTTGCTTGAACAGTTCCACACCTTGGTGTCAGGTAATGCTTACAATCTTCAGAAGAGTCCGAAGTGAATTAGCAACTAAAGGCAGTGCAGGCAGCAAAAAGTCTATTTCAGACTCAAGGTTCATGCATTCAGTTCAATTCCCATTGCCCAATAAATGTCCATATTGCCTGAAAGCATAGTTTTCAGACACCAGCTTCATCAAAAGTCATTGAGTCCAGACAGAGCACAGTGAAGTGACCACTAAAGCATACCTGTCAGTGTGCAACTTTAGAATCACGGCAGCAGAAACTACTGGGATGTAACAAATTTAATGAAGGTCATCCGTTTGGGAGGATTCAGTTTGAACGAAGCCCTCTAGTGGCGAGAACAGAGTTTTTCATAGATGGCTGGTCACCGTTCAGAACACAAGCCCATGAGACTCGGTTACAAACTGCCTCATCGTTTTTAACATTGGCATTTGCCATTATGTTCAAAAGAACGTCATTCTCGAGGCAGCGCCAAGAAGCCGTGAGTGTGTTTTGATCCTTTTAAGCCTAATTGTCAGACTTGTCAACTGTGGCTCAATGAGTAGCTCACTCACCTCTGAGGCAGAAGTTTTGTTGTTCAAGTCCCACTCCAGGAACTTGAGAGTATAAATCTAGGCTGACACTCCAGTGCAGCGCTGAGGGAATGCTGCACTGTCGGAGGTGCTGCCTTTCGGATGAAACATTAAACCGAGGTCCGTCTACCCTCTCAGGTCGACGTAAAAGATCCCATGGCACTATTTCGAAGAAGAACAGGAGAGTTATCCCTGGTGTCCTGGACAATATTTATCCCTCAATCACGTAACAAAAAAGATTATCTGGTCATTATCACATTGCTGTGTGTGGGAGCTTGCTGTGTGCAAATTGGCTGTCATGTTTCCCACATTACAACAGTGACTACACTCCGAAAGTGCTTCACTGGCTGTAAAGCGCTTTGAGACGTCTGGTGGTCGTGAAAGGCGCTATATAAATGCAAGTCTTTCTTTCTTTCTAATTGTTTTCAGTATGGATGAATAATAAGATGTGACGGCCAATTTCCCTTCTCCTTGCTCCTAAATAGTGCCAGAAAATTGGGCGCACTGCAGAGGAAAAGTGGATGCTAATCCCCTGTACTTAACTTGCATTCTGCACTTGAGTAGCACTAAAACCAGACTTCCCATTCTGCCCTTCGCTGTCTGCACTTGACTGTTCCTGAAGGACGCAAGAATATAAATAACATGCAAATGAATGTCAGAGGGCTTTTGGATCCAAGTGCCCCAACTTCACTTTCTCGCCCTATCTCCATGTCCTTCGATTCCTCTAGTTTCCAAAAATCTATCAATCTTTGTCTTGAATATATTCAACAACTGAGCACCTACAGCCCTCTGATTTCCAAAGATTCACAAACCCTTTGAGTGAAGAAATTCCTCCTCATCAAAGGCCTAAATGGCCGACCCCTTAATCTGAGTGTCTGGGACAGTGCTGTGTGAAGTGCCAGCTATTTGTGCCCATATAATAAGTCACTGCCCCGTCAAAAATAGGTAATTTGTTGTGTGAAGCACTTTGAGACATTCTGACAATGTGATAAGGCATTATATAAATGTAATTATTCTTCTAAATCATATGGTCAGTGAATCTGAGAGGGTGGTTAACTTCCATACCAGGTTGCACCCCCTGCAATAAGGGATTAAGGGGTTATGGGGAGCAGGCAGCGGTGGACCTGAGTCCATGATCGGATCAGCCCTGGTCGTATTAAATGGCAGAGCAGGCTCAAGGGGCCATACGGCCTACTCCTGCTCCAATTTCTTATGTTCTTATGTCTTTGTGCCTTTGTGCTGTTTGACCTCTGCATGACTATGTTGGAAGAATCACCATGAGGGTTGCTGGTCCTAAGGCACATGAGCTAGCAACACAACAAGAGGGATGATGAACTTCAGTTACGTGTGGAGACTGGAGAAGCTGGGATTGTTCTCCTTGGAGCAGAAAAGGTTAAGGGGAGATTTGATAGAGGTGTTCAAAACCATGAATGGTTTTGATGGAGTAAACAAGGAGATACCGTTTCCACTGGCAGGAGGATGGGTAACCAGAGGACACAGAATTAAGATAATTGGCAAAAGAACCAGATGGGAGATCAGGAGCGAGTTATTACAAAATGGAATGCATTGCCTGAAAAGGTGGTGGGCGCAGATTTAATAATAACTTTAAATTGGATAAATACTTGCAAAGAAAACATTTGCATGGCTGTGGAAAAGAGCAGAGGAGTGGGACTAATTGGATAGCTCTTTCAGCGAGCTGGCACAAGCACGATGGGCCGAATGGTCTCCCTTCGTGCTGTATCATTCTATAATTCTACTGCAGTTGCAACTCCACACCTGACAGATTTGAAGGCTCCATTAGTTAATTAAATAAATCTGAAAATAAAAAGCTAGTTTTAGTAATGGTGACCATGAAACTACTGGATTGTCCAAAGGTACTATCATTCTTTCTTCATTAAAAGTTTTTCCATTGCAGACAAGGTACCCACATGAATACCATGGTGGTATTTTTTTTTTAAGTATTTATTCATTCACAGGATGTGGGCGTCGCTGGCAAGACTGGCATTTATTGCCTATCCTGAATTGCCCTTGAGAAGGTGGCGGTGAGCTGCCTTCTTGAACCACTGCAGTCCGTGTGGTGAAGGTTCTCCCACAGTGCTGACTTTGTTGTAGTGGTTTGCTACAACTGAGTGTCTAGCTAAGCCATTTCAGAGGGCAGTTACGAGTCAATCACATTGCTGTGGGTCTGGAGTCACATAGAGGCCAGACCAGGTAATGACGGCAGATTTCCTTCCCTAAAGGACATCAGTGAACCAGTTGGGGTTTTCCGAAACTCCAGTAGTTTCATGGTCACCATTACTGAAATTAGCTTTTTATTTCCAGATTTATTCAATTAAATGAATTTAAATTCCCCAGCTGCCACGGTGGGATTTTAACTCACATCTCTGGATCATTAGTCCAGGCCTCTGGATTACTAGTCGAGTAACATTACCACTATGCTACCGTACCCCACATTGGAGAGGAATAATGGAGTATGGGTTCATACTCAAAGTTTCCCCTGGGTCCGAGTTAATAATCTCAACTCAGTAGCAACACAAGGAGAGAGTGAAAATCTGGAGACAATTATCCTCGGGCGCCTTGTCACAGCCACTTGATGCATCATATTATAAGAGGCTTCGGAAAGAGTTGCCCGTCTTCTCATCCTGTCTTATGGGGGAGGATGTATTACATAACGGGGATCCAAAGAAACAGGACAAGAAAAAAATCACCCAACGGACACAAAGTTCATCCTATTGACGATGCAAATAAGAGCTGCAAAATCCTACTCGGCAACGTTGATGGCTCTGCCATTGTTCATTAGGAAGTTAGTCACAGTTTCAGATCCATGCTTTACTAATGTCACGAGTCACAACTCTTTTCCCAGGAACATTCCTGTGCCTCACCTTTCTGAATCTGAGATGTTCTGCAAAAATTGATCCTGACGGCTGACTGAATTCAATGGGCATTTTGTAATATCTGCTCTTTCGTAGCTCTGTGTGCCAAGAAAGATAATTTAGTGATTAACTGCGAGAGGCATAGCGGTTTAAATGTGGATGTCACGTTTGACCGAGGTGAGAGTTTGGTCAATTACAGTCAATGTAAGTCAACAAACTACAGCTTGTTTCCTAACCAGCTTAATCATTGAGCTTTACTGTGTCAAAAGAAGAGCATCAAAAACTGAAGATGGCATGAATTATAATTCCTCATCTGTTCCAATATGGATCGAGAATGTTACGTAACCTCTACCTCTGCGCTCCTCCAATTCCGGCCTATTGTGCATCCCTGATTTTCATCGTTCTACCATTGGCATCCATGACTTTAGTTGCCCAGGCCGTAAACTATGGAATTCTGTCCCTAAACCTCTCTGTCTCTGCACCTCACTCTCCTCCTTTAAGATGCTTGTTAAAACCTACCTCTTTGACCATGCTTTTGGTCACTTGTTCTAATATTTCATTATGTGGCTCAGAGTCAAATTTTGTCTGATTACGCTCTTGTAAAGTGCCTCGGGATGTTTTACAACATTAAAGGTGCTATAGCAATGCAAGTTGTTGTTGTTGTAGGGAATATATTAGAAGATGACCTATTCATATAATACGCTCCAACTGTGCTGATCACTAGTATCATTTCATAGAATCATACAGCACAGAGGAAAGCTGTTAGACCCATCGGAGGGAATTTTAACCCCAAAAAAGGGGTGATTTGGGGTTGGGTGGGAGGTTAAAGTGTTAAATACGTGACTCCTGACCCCAAACCACCCAATTACAGATATAATGGAGGTGGGACAGGGAGTGAGCAGCCAACCAGCTCCCAGGAGGTGGGTTGTCACTTTAAATATTATGATCAGGTTGGAAGTTTCTGCTGTAACCTGCTGTGCAGGTTTTACTGTGGATGGCCAGGGTTCCTGGGCCTTGGGGTCCCCGGCAGCTGCAACGAGGTGAGGTCAGCCTCGGGGAGCAATCCACTTGGGCCGAGAGGAGCAGGAGAGCTTCATCCCGGCCCCACAAGCTCCCGCCACGGGGATCGGACCCCCCCGGCATCGGATCCTCCTGGGTTGAGGATCGAAACGCCGCCCCCTGGGATCGGACTCCTCCCCCACCACCGGGTTCGGACCCTCCCCCTCACCCGGGCTCGGGGCTCCAACATACCTGGGGCTGCGGCCTCTTCTCCAGCGTTTGCTGCCTGACTGGAAGCCAGCCTATCAATCGGGCTGAATTCTGGGGGGAGGGGGAACCTACACATGATGTCACGCGCCTGCCACGCGGGGAAACATGGATTTCTGGGTTTCCCGCGCTCCACCACGCACCCCCATTCCCCACCCCCATTACCCCCACTCCCGGCGGGTAAAAACTTAAAATTCCGGCTCTTTGAAAGAGCTATCCAATTAGTTACACCACCCACCCCTTCTCTTTCCCCATAGCCCTGCACATTTCTTCTTGTTAAGTATTTATCCAATTCCTTTTTCAAAGTTACTATTGAACCTGCTTCCATCACCCTTTCAGGCAGTGCATCGCTGCATTAAAGAAATGTTCCTTATCTCCCCCCCCGGTACTTTTGTCAATTACTCTATTCTCTGGTTACCGACCCTCCTACCAGTGGAAGGATAAAGGGTCGGCCATTTAAGATCGAGATGTGGAGAAACTTCTTCACTCAGAGAATTGTGAACCTGTGGAATTCTCTACGACAGAAAGTTGTTGAGGCCAGTTCGTTAGATATATTCAAAAGGGAGTTAGATGTGGTCCTTATAGCTAAAGGGATCAAGGGGTATGGAGAGAAAGCAGGAATGGGGTACTGAAGTTGCATGATCAGCCGACTCCTGCACCTATTTTCTATGTTTCCATGTCTATGTTTTCTATGTTTCTCCCTATCTATCAAAACCCCTCATCATTTTGAACATGTCTATTAAATCTGCCCTGAACCTTCTCTGCTCTAAGGAGAACAATCCCAGCTTCTCTAGCCTCTCCACACAACTGAAATCCCTCATCCTTGGCATGATTCTAATAAATCTCCTCTGCACCCTTTCCAAGGCTTCCTAAAGTGCGGTGCCCAGTACATAATACTGCAGCTGGGCCCTAACCAGTGAATTATAAAAGTTCAGCTCAGCTTCCTTGCTCTGTACTCTGTGCCTCTGTTTGTAAAGCCCATAATCCCATATGCTTTTCTAACAGCATTTCAATGAACTATTTTTGAATAAACAATCATTTATTTAGCCAGAGCTGTTGGTAGTGTTGCCAAGTTGCATCCTGTTTACAATGAATGAAGTATTTCTCCCTCTATCTTACGTGCTTTCTTTCACCATCTCCTGGGATTTATTACAATTTGTTGAATAGCAATCTAATCTTTCCTTCCATAGATTTAAAATTAATCATGCTGATTATATCTTTATTTACTTGTGGAAGTCCATTTAGTCCTCCCTTCAATCCTGTCAAATACCTATTTTTTTCTCATTAACAAACCATCCTTTGTATACCAGAAGCATTCTTGTTAATTGCTTTCTTTTGATGAAAGCGGGGATACTAATTACTAATGTCTGTCCAGAAATTTGTCAACAACCGCTACAGAAGGGAATTAAAAAAGTGTGTTTTAGAAAACGGCCCCTAATCTGAACCGAAGCCATGTCACTGCTTCTCCGTGGCTGACTTCTGTCACAATACAAAGCATTGGAGGTTAGTTGGAGAGTTCAGATATACATTACAATTATTCGGGTTTGGGAAATCGTCCGGCCATCGTGCCAGAGACAGATAATTGATGATTCCCTGGTATGCCAATAATACGCACAGTAAAACCTGCTCCATGAATTGCAACATGCTCCAGGTTTTTACAAATTATTAACCTAAAAGTGTAATTTATGCATCAGTCTGATCAATCGTTTTCACTTCACTAAAGACTGGCATTTGTGAGTAATGAATTTGGTGCTGAATGCATGCCTCATATAACACTTGTACAACCCACCCCTGAGCAAGCTGTTAGAATTATGCTTACAACTCTGTATTAGGGCTGCCATTTCCAACCCTCCAAGATTGCTCTATACTCTCCACAGATTACAGATTAATTTCCCGGACACTGCTACGAGCAAGCCAGAAGAAAAATCATAGGGCGGGGGGGGCGAGAAATTGTAGGTCATTCCCATTGTTTTGAACACTTTCATTTTTTCATTATAAAAATATCAGAAATGGGGAAAAAAAACTGTTTGACCGACAGTCAAGAATCATCCAATCAGGCAGCAGCGAGACTGCTCACTCTCCAATTGGCCATGGGAAGGCGTGACGCTGTGAGGATGGAGGTGTCGGGCAACCAATGGCGGGAATGTGGTGATCAGAGGCAGGAGGTCATGGATGGAACCTCCAGGACTCTGTCAAACCAGAGTTGGCAAGCTTAGTCTGTGTCGTGGATCAAAGTGGGCCATGCAGTTTGCTCTGAAACAACTTCTATAAGATATATGTTTACTGCTGCTATTCACTTGTTCTATTACTGTTTTTTGTGAAATTGTGTGGCTGTTGCAGTCTATAATAAGGGTGGTGTAGTCTTGCTCTACAAGCCTCCAAAGACAAGGCAGATCCCATGAAGACACAGGATGGCACCAGCAATCTGAAGAAGTGTTGACTGTCAGTTTTCCAGGCACCGTGGAAATGTGACTCATATGCAGGGGTAACTGAAGAGACACTCTGGGTTAGAGGGAAGTAGGTCTCACCTGTAAGAGGAGTCTGAAACACAAAAGGCCAAAATATCTAAAATTGATAAAAAGGATGTAAGAAACCTCAAAAAGGTTACAACTTCCATGATCCCAACAGTGCACGAACCATCACGATCGCAGTATTTTCATTGCATTCTATGCCTGCCTCTTCCTGGTCAGTGTCAGCTATGGCTCAGTGGGTAGCACACTTGTCTCTGAGGCAGAAGGTTTTGGGTTCATGTCCCACTCCAGGAACTTCAGCACGTAAATCTAGGCTGACACTCCAGTGCCATACTGAGGGATGCTGCACCGTCAGAGGTACAGTCTTTCGGATGAGATGTTAAATCGAGGCCCTGTCTGCCCTCTCAGGTGGACATTAAGGATCCCATGTCACTATTTCGAAGAAGCGCAAGGGAGTTATCCCCTGTGTCCTGGCTAATATTTATCCCTCAATCAACATAACAAACACAGATTATCTGGTCATTATCACATTGCTGTTGGTGGGAGTTTGCGGTGGGCAAATTGGCTGTCGCATTTCCCACATTACAACATTGACTACATTTCAAAAGCACTTCATTGGCAGGTGGTCGTGAAAGGGGCTATATAAATGCTCGTCTTTTTTCAAGAATCTTCGGCCTTGTTCCCAACCAGATATTTACACAGCCTCTTTAGAAAGGTCACTGACCCAGCATTAACAGCTTTGATAGAGTTTATTCCACAAATCAACTGTTCTGTGAGGGAAAGATTTCTTGCTTTTCTTGAGGCTTCTTGGTCAACTGAAAAGGTTGATTCATTCCAGGCCTGGAGGAAGCTGAGTGTAAATTAAAGCACTTAGCACTTTTTGTACAGAAGCCTCAAAGACTTGTGCTACAGACAGTGCTTGAATCACAAAACAACTAGAATAGCGGAATTTAGCAGTGTGTGGAGTAACATGATGTGAAGAGGAACTCTCTGCTCTGTCTAGGAAGAGATATGAAAACCCTGCAGAGTTGTGTAGGATTTAGCTTAGCTAATCGAGCATTCAAATTTACTGGTCCTTTCAATAGGTTTCTCTAGGATGGTGTTGTCGGTTGTTAAGTGTCTGGATTAGGTTTTCTTGAATGCATTACTGTTCTTAATGATGATAAAGGGAAGCTGGATTATTCATACCTCCGGGATTGATGAGCTGTGGCAGCACCAGTTGTGGGGCCTTACCTGGGGCAGGCTGAACTCCCCCCCAATCACGCGCCTTTGATATAGGAAAACGGTCAGAAATCCATCCTCTGCCACTCCTCCATCCAATTTTCCTGTCCCTGTTTGGCAGCCGGACTGGAAAAGCACCCTGATGGAATTTCAGGCCCATGCTCATTAAAAACTATTAATAGCAAACAGTAAAATCTTCCTCTTAAAGTACTCAGGCAGATAAAACATTCATATCTTCACTTTGGGTTACATTTAAATGCAGGTCCCAATGGTGCAAGGATAGTGATCCAGCTGACTTCCCTGACCAGTTTATATGAGACCCATGACCCTCATGCTCAAAATAAAAATAGTTGTCCACTAATCGTAGCAATGGGTCTCTATCAATTAGTCTATAACAGAAATTACGCAAGGAAAACCCAAGTTGTGGAGAGCTTTGCAAACCATAGGTTCAAAGTCACCTGGCCCTCCCAAGGTTGCTGCACTTAGAAACATAGAAACATAGAAACATAGGAAATAGGTGCAGGAGTAGGCCATTCAGCCCTTCGAGTCTGCACCACCATTCAATAAGATCATGGCTGATCATTCACCTCAGTACCCCTTTCCTGCTTTCTCTCCATACCCCTTGATCTCTTTAGCCGTAAGGGCCATATCTAACTCCCTCTTGAATATATCCAACAAACTGGCATCAACAACTCTCTGCGATAGGGAATTCCACAGGTTAACAACTCTCTGAGTGAAGAAGTTTCTCCTCATCTCAGTTCTAAATGGCTTACACCTTATCCTTAGACTGTGTCCCCTGGTTCTGGACTTCCCCAACATCGGGAACATTCTTCCTGCATCTAACCTGTCCAGTGCCATCAGAATTTTATATGTTTCTATGAGATCCCCTCTTATCCTTCTAAACTCCAGTGAATACAGGCCCAGTCGATCCAGTCTCTCCTCATATATCAGTCCTGCCATCCCGGGAATCAGCCTGGTGATCCTTTGCTGCACTCCCTCAATAGCAAGAACGTCCTTCCTCAGATTAGGAGACCAAAACTGAACACAATATACCAGGTGAGGCCTCACCAAGGCCATGTACAACTGCAGTAAGACCTCCCTGCTCTTATACTCGAATCCCCTAGCTATGAAGGCCAACATACTATTTGTCTTCTTCATCGCCTGCTGTACCTGCATGCCAACTTTCAATGACTGATGAACCATGACACTCAGGTCTCGTTGCACTCCCCTTTTCCTAATCTGCCACCATTCAGATAATATTCTGCCTTCGTGTTTTTGTCCCCAAAGTGGATAACCTCACATTTATCCACATTATACTGCATCTGCCATGCATTTGCCCACCCACCTAACCTATCCAAGTCATCCTGCACCCTCTTAGTTTCCTCCTCACAGCTCACACCGCCACCCAGCTTAGTGTCATCTGCAAACTTGGAGATTTTACACTCAATTCCCTCATCCAAATCATTAATGTATATTGTAAATAGCTGGGGTCCCAGCACTGAGTCGTGCGGCACTCCTCTCGTTACTGCCTGCCATTCTGAAAAGGACCTGTTTATATGCTGCATCCCAAAATGTTATTCTCTGAAAGAAATCTATCTGATTTGTATTTGAATGAATCAATCCTGATTGCTTCCATTGTCTCACTCAGTCACTCAATGAAATATTTGCCCTGATATTCATTTTGAAGCGCATTAGGAGCGGATTTGTATGGGAAACCTGGACATAATTTCAGCGCGTCTGTCTGTGGCATTTTAACACAGGCAGCTGATTATAATTTTACTTCCGGGTTTGGCATCAAATGCATGGCAGCGGGGGTGGTGCGGATCCGCATGGCACAAATTTAGCTGGAGTATTTAAAGGGCCAATGCCAAGGTGGCATTCAGAGGAGTTGGAAGGTTTGGCACAGAGAGAGCAATTGGAGAATATGGACTCAGGGCGCTGCAAGGCTATGCCCCGATTTAATGTTGCATTTCTTGATATATTGCTGGGGGCAGTGAGGAGCCGGAGAAAGTTATGCTTCCCAGCAATGGGAGGAAGAAACCTACTGCTGCGACAAACAAGGCATGGCAAGAGCTGGCCCAGGAGGTCAGCAGAAGGGCATTGTGCCACACTCCTGGATTCAGTGCAGGAAGTGCTTTAATGACTTAATCAGGATAGGAAAGGTGAGTGCAGTTGTATATTCAGCTACATCTGCTAAGCAAATGACCCCACCCCTTCACTCTGCCATTGCAAACCTATTCCATCACATCACTCCTAAAACCCACTTGCCGCGCAAGCACACCCACCCTTTCCTTTCTATGCACTTCCTCACATTCCCATCCACCACTGCCACTCACCCTCATCCTATTATGCACTTTCATGCCTCTCCCTGATAGTCACCCTCACCAAGTGCACTGCATCCATGAGGTGAACTCCTGCCAATACACTCACCCATTGGTCTGTTCTTTCTCCCGTTGCAGGAGAAGAGAGCACAGAACACGAGGGAGAGAGGGAGAGAACCGGAGGTGGCCCTCCACAGATCTCAGATCTGACAACTGCAGAGGAGGAAGCGCTGGAGATCAGTGGTCTCTTGGTATCCCTGACCATCTGAGATGGGGAGAGGGGAGCCTCCTAGCCACCCAGTGTCAGAATTAAATATCATCCACCCACATGTCATAAAACACTCAATCATGTTGACTTGATTTCATCAGCGAATGAAATATGATCATCTTTATAATGATAAGTTGCAACACTTTTACCTTGTCAGTACTAATTCATATAGTTTGTCTCTGCCAGGGCCTTCATGTGTACAGCAGCAGTCAGTGGACCTCGTGGACGACGAATCTTTAGAGGAGCTAATTCCTTCTGAGGGTGCACGGTCACAGGACTCATGCTTACCATGCACCAGCTTGGGTACTTGCACTTCGGTGGGTCCAGTTAGACAGAGATTTGGGTTTTCACCTGGTGTCTCACAGTTCACAAGTGAGCAAGTGCAGACAGTGGTGGCAGGGACAGCTGTGGTGAGACCGCTTCAGAAGGCACAGCTCTCTCCAAGCTCTGCTCAGCTGGGCACAGATGCTCTACCCCGGGAGCCAGTGATGAAAAGGATAATCATTGAGGGGTAGCAGAAAATATGAGACCTACTGACAGGCCTTACACTGTCCACGATTGCTGAGAGAATGGAGGAGTCCACATCAGACATGAGTGGATTAATGTTGCAGGAAATTGCGAGCATGTCTTGTTCCATGGATAGAGTGACCAAATCCATGGATCGTCAATCACGGTAATCAAATAAATCCATGCAGGCCTTGACCACAGCCATGCACACTCTGGATGCCAACATATCTGATGCTTTAAATAGGATGACAGATACCTCAGGCATGGCATTACAGCACTGCACTGGTCGGCAGCAAGCTGCTCTCTCGCTGAGCAGTAGGAGTGAAGTGTGGCTGGGCCCATGCGAGGGATGATGGTGAAAGGGAACATGGAAGTGGGGATTCAAGTCAAAAGCAATGTGTGGCCTTCTGCCCCGATGGCCGAGTCTGCTCCTGCAAAGATGCAGGTGGAGCAGTCTTTGGCAGGCCCTACACGGGCTCCAACTCCCAGAGGTCATCAGCTAAGAGCATCTCAGCAGGCACAGCAGGGATCTGAGCAGCCTGCCTCTAATCTGCTGAAGCCACAGGGGTTGCATCACACAGGAGTGCCAAGAAAAGGAAGAGTAAAGCTTCGTAGTTTACCACGATTATGTACATGGGAGTGTGACCAAACGTTATGTTATTAAGTTTCCGTTCCTTAGCAAAATCACATAAAATGTATTACATTGCACCACCTTCCCGTGTCGTCCATTCTTGGCTGCTGGGGGGCCAGTCGCCTTTTCTGTCGCTTGATGATGAATGGGAAGACTTGCATTGATGGGCCAATGGGAGGACATGCAATGGGCGGTTGGTTTGTAGCAGAACTGTTTTGTGTCAGTGGGATTGGGTGGGAGCAGTGGGAGGGTGGAGGTCGGCGGTGTGATGAGAATGGCCGTTGATTGTGGTTGTTCCATTGTTTCAGTGGTGGTAACTAACTGAACTGTACAACTATAATGGAATCCCTGGCATCCCAGGCAGCAATGTGAGTGGCTGGTGCTGTGATGGTATCGCCATCTTCCTCCTCCTCCTCCACATCTTCCTCCTCCTTCTCCTTGGTTCCTCCACAGACAACGCTCCAATCCTCAATGTTGTGCAGAGCGCAGCATGCTGGTCGCTTGCTCAATGACACATCGGCTTGTCATATGGCTGTCATTGTACTGCGTTTGGGCTTCATTGGTCGGGTTCCTCTAGGTGTCATCAGCCAAGTTTGAAGGAGGTTTCATTTAGCTGCTGGTAACTACCCCTTACGTCTGCTTGCAGGTCCAAAGACGTCAGGGGGTGTGGATTGCCACAGGATGAAAACATCACGGCAGCTCCCCAGGAATCTGGTGCACACCTGCATAAACATTTACTTGTGGTTACACACCAGCTTCACATTGGTGGAGTGGAACTCCTTGCAGTTGACGAATAATCCTGGTTAATCTGGGGTTACGTGGATTGCTCCGTATGAGCAGTGGATGAAGCCCTGCTCCTGTGGAAAGTCATCCAGAGTCGCAAACCTGAGTGCATGCTCATCTTGACTTTTGTCATCACAGGAGAAGTGGCATAATTGCCGACAAACATCATGTCAGTGACCTGTCTTATGCATTTGTATGCAGCCGACTGGGATATGTCTCTGGCAGTGCCCTGTCAGCATCCGGAGACAAAAAATATTGAGGGCGGTGGTCACTTTCACAGCCACTGGTAACGCCTGGCCACCAGGTCCAGCAGGGAGCAGGTCATCTTCTAGGAGGATACAGATGTCTATCTCCACCTGATGTGACAAGCTCAGCCTCCAGAGGCATGCTTTTTGCAGAGGTCAAGGAAGCTGAGCCTCTGTCTGTACATCCTATTATGCAGGTAGTGCTTCCTGCAAGCTCGACCCCTCTGCTGTTCCACCCTCTGCTGTATCCCTCTCTGCTCACCACCTGTGGGTCTCTCAGTAGCCGGCTGTTGCTGCTGCTGCTCTTCTGGATCTGTTTTTGTGGTCCAATCTAAGGCAGCCAAGGTCCCAACCATCCTGATCTGAGTCTCAAAACGTCTAACATGTAGGGCCCAAGTTTCCACATGATTTGCGCTTGATTTTTAGGAGCAACTGGTGGAGAACGGACTATCTTAGAAATCGCAATTCTCCACATTTTTCTTTTGCAGTTCTAGTCAGTTCTACTTTGGAACAGAATTTTTTCTTCAAAAGGGGGCGTGTCCGGCCACTGACGCCTGATTTCAAAGTTTCCACAGTGAAAACGGACTCCAAACTAACTTAGAATGGAGCAAGTGAAGATTTTTGTAGAACTGAAAAAACCTGTTCTACACATTAAAAAATCAGGCGCAGGTTACAAATTAGGCGTCCAGAACGAGGTGGGGGGGAGGGGAGGGGAAGGGAAGTCATTAAATTCTACAATAAATCCTTATTTATACTTCTACAAATATTAAAGAAATAAATCCAACCTGAATAAACATTTATAAGCAAAGAAAAGATTAAATAAACCATCTTCCCACCTGTGTGAAAGTGCTTCAGCCAGCCTCACAAATTCGTTCGTTCGTTCCCGATGGCAGGGGGGGGAGGAGGAAGCCGTTCCCAACGGCGGGCGGGCCCGACCGCAGCGGGGGGGGGGGGGGGGAAGACATTCCCGACGGCGGGCGGGAAGGAGACAGTGAGAAGGCTGCAAGAAGCCTCAGTGCTGATGGCAATGTGCTTTTATTAAATAATGTTTAAAAATTAAACAGCTACAAAGAACTACAAAAATGGCCGAGTGCCCATGTTTCCTTCACACTGCGCGTGCGCGAATGCTCCAACGCACACGCGCAGCATTGCCGGCAGGAAAAAAACTAATTTAAATAGTACCCGTCCCCTCCCACTTACAAAATCGGCGCGAGTGTAGGCTCCGCCCCCCTGGGCACCGCGCCAAACAGACAAGGAGCTGCAGGGCTCTCCAGAATCGCGAGTTTTTTTTCCGGCGCCGTTTTAGGCACGAAAAACGGGCGCCCAGCTCGTGTGGAAACTTGGGCCCGTAGAAACTAACCTCTCACCACAAGTACTGTGAACAAACCCTTTCCGAGTGGTAGGTAACAAAGCAGCTGTGAGAATTTAAGTATTTATTGCACTATTTGCCTGATTTTTAATGACCCCCATGATGTTGATTTGTGTTCTCGCCTTGGTTTCAGTGGCGAATTTCAGGAAGCCCGTGGATACGGTGTCAAATTTGAAACTACATTGAAATATTGCTACAATTGAGCAATTTGCATATTTAAATTGGTAACCTGCCTCTCCCGAGGGAGTTAAAGGTAACCAGTTGAGCGTACCCGAGTTAAAGGTAGAAGTCAGCAGGTTGGAGGCAGCTTCTGGAAGTGCTCACATTTTTACCGAACTTAAAGTCCCACCCGCTACCAAAACCCACGCACTCTACAAAATTAAGAGGGCAAAATTGGCTCTTTTTATAGCCCTGTTTGCACCTCCATGGGCGTTAACAGGGCACAAGACAATTTTCGCCAGTGGAGCTGGTCCCGGGAAATTGCCCGAGAGGTTGCGGAGGCCTTGCAATGGCAGCGCCATGCCCCATGGCTCCGAGATGCCGCGCAATGGGTGATGACACCATTAGCACGTGTGCAGGAAATTGTCCCGTGGGCCGCGAGGCTGGCTGACATCCGCTCTCAGGGCAGTGCTTAAAGGGGAGGGTGCCAGTGCCCCGGGTTGCCATCTTTTTTTGTCGGCCGACTCTCGGGTCGGCTCGATGATGATGGCCCTAGCGTGGTCTGAGCCACCATCGTGCTGCTGGCCTGGTCACACACTGCCCTGGTGGCCCAGTGGAGGCCATCAGAAGCCGCGCAGTGTGCACAGTGGCCTGCCCCTTTAAGTGAAGGGGAGGGATGTTGAAGCCAGCGCTACATGGAGGATCCGTGTAGCGTTTGACTCCCCGCCCCAGTAGCGCCATGGTGACCGCCCCCAAAGGAAGCGAAACGTGGGAGATTGCTCTCCGCTTCCTTTGAGGGACGGTAAGGGCAATGCCGCTGCAGGGGCGGGACTTCCGAGCCGGGTGCTAAAAGCCCCAGCCCTGAAATGTTACTGCCCCCAGTCATGGCACAGGGCAATTTTGCAAAACGCCCCCCTTTGTTTCTGCAACTGAAAAGTGTTGTTGTACAGCAATTTCTAAGTGTTCTTCTATTAAAAACAAAATGTATTGTCAATGGCATCTAAAACTGCAAGTGAACAATAGCTCAATAGTTTATAAATGTATTAGGTGACAAATCTCTCTGTGTTCAGTCATCAATGAGAAGTATTATTGTTAGCTTGAAAGCTTGGTTATATTGATAGTTCTCAAGAGTACAATGTCATTAAGCTTTTTAAAAATATATATGCATAGTGTCTGTAAAGCAGGCACTTTTAGTGTGATAGAATGAGGCAATGTACTATATGGACCCTTAAGCACGCAGAACACAAACACTTGCTTGAAGCAGAGTAATGCACTCACGTTGCCCTCCAGAATGCACTGGTGATTACTTCCACAAATGTCGCAGGACTACAGATTTGATCATCAATTTAATTTAAAAGAATTTTAATTGAATATGCCAAAGCTGGCACTAAAAGCTAACACTATCATCTCAGCAAGAATGATCAGGTGCTTCTGGAAAGTGAAGGCATTGCTAAATTGAACCGCTGTCTAAGCATTGAATTGGCACGCCAGAAAGTATCAAGGGGCCCGAGTTTGGTGAAAGCTAAGTTCCGCCCAAGTTCCGTCCAAAGGACCCGCTAAGATCCAGACGGTACTTTGGGTGGAAGTTTCATGAAAAAATGTGGGAAAGACCACCCGGTGGTAAAAGTGGGCCTTGCATGTCGATTCTGGGCGGCAGCAGGCGGTAGGTCGCATTCTGGACGGCAAAGACGATCCTCGGCAAAGTACCGCCGAGGATAGAGTCGAGCCCAGGGAGTGGGGAACTGATGAAATAAAATGTTTTCAAAACAATTTATAAAAACACCATAAATCCTTCAGGGGACCCCATCCACCTGAAACCCTGCAAAATAAAGAAAGAAAAGAAGTGGCCTAACATTATTCTGCAGGTTTACATGCTTACCGTTGAGGTAAGACCTGCCTCCAAGTGGCAGTCTTTTCCCCTGCTGGAGTGGAGGACCGCCTGGTCCAAACTGGGGACGCAGCAGGCGGGAGGACTCTCCTGGGCATTGCACGCTGGCGCATGCCAACAGACGGCCCCCAGCAGTCTTCTCTCTCTGCCAGCGTGAGGACCCGACCAAACTCGCTTGGAGGGGAGAGCGCCCAAAAATCAGGGAGACCACTGAGCATCCAATGGTAAGTCGACCAAACTTGGGCCCAAAGTCGACCAATCTCGGCAAGCTGTTGGTCTAATAACAGAAGTTGATGCAGTGTTGATGCTATTTCAGCAGATCTCACTTGCACATTTGATAAATGCCTTTTCTATTATATTTGCACCAATGACTTCTTGGGGCAGGACACTGTTTCTCCACCAACACTTGCCCCACTTTTACTGCAAGATTCAAATCTGTAATTGTGTAGCACTGACAATACCAGCAGCCAAAATGGTTGTCTGGACATTGAAATTACAGTTCCATTTCCTGGCAGGAATGCGACCTACCCTGAAGACACCTGGGATACCCAACCATGTTCTTTTGACCCATGGTGTTTCAGCCAATTTTGTCTCAATTATTTAAAAAAAAACATTTCATGTTAATGTTACTGTTAATGCACTATAATTCCTCCATGTCAGGTGCTCATGATAAAATCATCATTGCTGATTGTTTGATGAGCAGAAATAAATTGCTCACACAGACGTTACTGTTTATGATAATATTCCACTTGAAAAGAGCAACTGATGTTGAGATTCCCTCTTGAAGTTGAGGGTGCAGTGCAAGGTCCATTTATACTATGTGTGCAGTGGCAGCTTGTTTAATATAAAAAAATACTGGACAGCACTGAGTTGCATGTCTGTCTCCATTCCTGTCTATATTGTTTGGGTGTAAACACTAACAAACAACTCTGAGCCATCAGCTATATAGATGTAGTGGATGTTACAGGTGATTGACAAGGTTGAGGTACAATTAATTCCCAATCACACTGCCACTATGGTATTTACACAGTAATACAAACTGGTTTAACATTTATCAGGGCAGAGAAAATTATACGTCCCCAGTACATTTTATAACAAACTTTGGAACATACATCACAAGGGCAATCAGTGCTAACTTGCTGACTAAACAGGACCATGGTGTGTCCCAAATGCTTTGATGTAAGTGATCAAGGTAATGAACCAAAGGGGAAAAAAAGATTGTGGGGAGGAGGGTGCGAAATTCAGTTCATTTCATTCATTCGGGGCGTTAACTTAATACATTTTGAAAAGTTAGCGGCAGGCGCAAACGATTGCTAGCTTCTGCTAAATTGGGCTTTAGCGCCCCAGTAAGGAAACAAAGAAACATAGAAAATAGGTGCAGGAGTAGGCCATTCGGCCCTTCGAGCCTGCACCACCATTCAATAAGATCATGGCTGATCATTCCCTCAGCACGCCTTTCCTGCTTTCTCTCCATACTCCTTGATCCCCTTAGCTGTAAGGGCCATATCTAACTCCCTCTTGAATATATCCAATGAACTGGCATCAACAACTCTCTGCAGCAGGGAATTCCACAGGTTAACAACTCTCTGAGTGAATAAGTTTCTCCTCATCTCAGTCCTAAATGGCCTACCCCTTATTCTAAGACTGTGTCCCCTGGTTTTGGACTTCCCCAACATCGGGAACATTCTACCCGCATCTAACCTGTCCTGTCCCATCAGAATCTTATATATTTCTATGAGATCCCCTCTCATCCTTCTAAACACCAATGTATAAAGGCCCAATTGATCCAGTCTCTCCTCATATGTCAATCCAGCCATCCCTGGAATCAGTCTGGTGAACCTTCGCTGTACTCCCTCAATAGCAAGAACGCCCTTCCTCAGATTAGGAGACCAAAACTGAACACAATATTCAAGGTGAGGCCTCACCAAGGCCCTGTACAACTGCAGTAAGACCTCTCTGCTCCGATACTCAAATCCCCTAGCTATGAAGGCCAACATACCATTTGCCTTTTTTACCGCCTGCTGTACCTGCATGCCAACTTTCAATGACTGATGAACCATGACACTCATTTCTCGTTGCACTTCCCATTTTCCTAATCTGCTTCCATTCAGATAATATTCTGTCTTCACGTTTTTGCCCCTAAAGTGGATAACCTCACATTTATCCACATTACACTGCATCGGCCATGCATTTGCCCACTCACCTAACCTGTCCAATTCACCCTGCAGCCTCCTAGCGTCCCCCTCACAGCTCACACCGCCACCCAGTTTAGTATCATCTGCAAACTTGGAGATATTACACTCAATTCCTTCATCTAAATCTTTGATGTATATTATAAAGAGCTGGGGTCCCAGCACTGAGCCCTGCGGCACTCCACTATTCACTGCCTGCTATTCTGAAAAGGGCCCATTTATCCCAACTCTTTGCTTCCTGTCTACCAACCAGTTCTCTATCCATGTCAGTATATTACCTCCAATACCATGTGCTTTGATTTTGCACAACAATCTCTTGTGTGGAACCTTGTCAAAAGCCTTTTGAAAGTCCAAATACACCACGTCCACTGGTTCTCCCTTGTCCACTCTACTAGTTACATCCTCAAAAAATTCCAGAAGATTTGTCAAGCATGATTTCCCCTTCATAAATCCATGCTGACTCGGTCCGATCCTGTCACTGCTTTCCAAATGCGTTGCTATTTCATCTTTAATAATTGATTCCAACATTTTCCCCACTACTGATGTCAGTCTAACCGGTCTATAATTACCCGCTTTCTCTCTCCCTCCCTTTTTACAAAATGGTGTTACATTAGCTACCCTCCAGTCCATAGGAACTGATCCAGAGTCGATAGACTGTTAGAAAATGATCACCATTGCATTCACTATTTCGAGGTCAACTTCCTTAAGTACTCTGGGTTGCAGACTATCAGACCCCGGGGATTTATTGGCCTTCAATCCCATGAATTTCCCGAACACAATTTCCCGCCTAATAAGGATATCCTTCAGTTCCTCCTTCTCACGAGACCCTCTGTCCCCTAGTACTTCCGGAAGGTTATTTGTGTCTTCCTTCGTGAAGACAGAACCAAAGTATTTGTTCAATTGGTCTGCCATTTCTTTGTTCCCCATTATAAATTCACCTGAATCTGACTGCAAGGGACCTACGTTTGGCTTCACTAATCTTTTTCTCTTTACATATCTATAGAAGCTTTAGCAGTCAGTTTTTATGTTCCCGGCAAGATTCCTCTCGTAATCTTTTTTCCCCCTCTTAATTAAATCCTTTGTCCTCCTCTGCTGAATTCTAAATTTCTCCCAGTCCTCAGGTTTGCTGCTTTTTCTGGCCAATTTATCTGCCTCTTCCTTGGATTTAACACTATCCTTAATTTCCCTTGTTAGCCACGGTTGAGCAACCTTCCCCATTTTATTTTTACTTCAGTCAGGGATGTACAATTGTTGAAGTTCATCCATGTGATCTTTAAATATTTGCCATTGCCTATCCACCGTCAACCCTTTAAGTATCATTTGCCAGTCTATTCGAGCCAGTTCACACCTCAAAGCATCAAAGTTACCTTTCCTTAAGTTCAGGAACATAGTTTCTAAATTAACTGTGTCATTCTCCATCTTAATAAAGAATTCTACCATGTTATGGGGCGGTAACTGAGGTGCTAATAACCTCAGTGGGGCACTGCAGGGATAATAATGGCAGAGCACTATCCAATTTCAGGTGACTTGTATTCAGCAATCATCCTTCAATCCTTAACACTGGCTGATTCCAGCTTTTAAAGGGGAGGTTATATCAAGCTGCACCTGTTCATTTTCAGCAGTGCTGCATTTGAAGCTGACCCTCCTTGCAGGGGACATTTGTTGAAAGTGCACAACTAAAATAGTTGAACTGGTAATGTGTGATGTGATTGTTAAATCTTTGCTAATACTGCTACAACTACAGTGAGAGTGAACCCAGGACCCTGTGAGAGGAGGAGGAAGAAAAGTTGCATTTGAGGCTATGAGCAACTGAATTAACTTTCGGCGATAGCTGCTTGAAATCCTGCTGCAAGGGAGAGGGACAGCCGCTTCAATGATATGGCATTGGTGGCATTGGTGGGGCAGTGGAGAGAAGGAGGGATGCGCTGTTCCTTGCATCTGGAAGAAAACCATTGCCATAGGTCTTCAGGGCCATGTGGACAGAAATAGTTGAGGAGGTTTCGGCCAGCACTGTTGTTGATCGAACCCTGACACAGTGCCGGAAGAAGGTCAATGACCTCAGTCGGGTGGTCAAGATGAGTACATACCAGCCTCTGAACCTCTGTCTGTGCACACTGAGCAAACCACCACTGCCCCACACTCACTCATGAAACATGTGCAGCTACTCAAACTCATAGCTTCATCTCATGCCTTGCCTACATTCACAGCAATTCAACAAGAACAGGCAAACTCCCTAATACATAGCTGGATTCTTACTCAGACAAATTCCTTTCTTTTGCAGACCAAGATGGCACATAATCGGAGTGAGCAGCAGGGGACTGGCAGGGCTGAATCTCAGCTGCAGGAGCTGTCTGAGCTGGAGGAGCGAAAGCTGCGGCTCATTGGCCCGCAGGTGGTGGGTGCCGTGGCGGCCGGAGACATCAATCCCACTGGGGGCAATAATGGTATCTTTGTCCCCTCTCCATTTCTTATTCCACTTCCCCGTCAAGCCAGAAGGCTTTATCACTTTCCAGCTCCTGAAATGTCGATCTTCCTTGCTCCATTCCTGCCCTCCAGCCCTCACCTTAACACGAGTTTTGTGCCATTTATGCTTTCAGATAATCATCAAGCAGAAGTGCAGCCTGTACCTGAGCCTACTACCCCAAACCATGACATTGAGGAGGAAGAAGAGGAGGAGGAGGACCCAACCACTGCTTCATTGCATCTCTCACCCACAAGCATCAGCTCAGAAACTGGCACTACGCAGCCCTTAGAGGTTAGCTTAGTAGAGGGGTCGGCACTGGGTGATGCACTGGGGCCTAGCCGGCTGCAGCACGGTCAATGGCAAAGGGTACCTCGGGAGTCAGCTCCCCGGAGGGAGAGTCCGCGTGCAAGACATCTGCTGCACATAACTCAGATGAGGGCCTCGATGGGGAGGCATTCACAAGAAGGGTGATGGCCATGCACTCCGACATCATGGGTGTAATGGCAAGGGTGCCCGAGAGCCACTCCGCTATGGTAAGGAACATGGAGGAGTCTGCCTCCTGCATTGCATAGAGCTCTGTACATAGCATGGAGCCCATCATTGCCAGTCTGCAGACGATGGTGTGGAACATGGAGGAGTCTGCCTCCTGCATTGCATAGAGCTCTGTACATAGCATGGAGCCCATCATTGCCAGTCTGCAGACGATGGTGGACACCCAGAGAGACTGTGGGTCCCAGACCTCATGAAGCATGTCATGGGACACATGGCAGCTTCCATTGCAGCACAAGCAGAAGCAATGTAATGTCTTACTGCTGGCATCGAGGCTCAGAATGCTCTCATGCAGTCTCAGCTGGATGCCAGGCATGCTCTGGTGCTGTTATCGCCACTGGGTTCACCATAGTCCATCGAGGGTCTCACGATGTCCCAATAGCCCACCCAACTGTGCTGCAACAGAAAATCACTTGAGTAAAACCTCCGACACTTTCACCCCAGTCCAATTAGGGAAATCTGGCCAATTAGTGGCAGTGGCAGTGGGTCAGTGGAGCAGGAACCTGCTGTCCTCTCTCAGGAGGACAGCATTCCTGAGCCCACCACTGCCACTCTGCCATTGCCTTTGTCGCTGGCCATCACCCAGCCATCCCAGCCTGTCGCCGCCCAACCTGAGGTGGTGCAGCCAACAGCCGGGCCTTCCAGGCCCAGAGCTGGTTGAGGGTGTCCTGCAAGGCCATCTGTAGTCTCTTGCCCTGACACTCAGCAACCTTCCACCAGCCATGCTGCAGCCACAGGGGACACACTGCGGAGGAGCTGTAGAATAGTTAAACCGAGTGTTAAGAGGGGATATAAGGAATTGCACGAGGGTGATTGTTAAATATATTTGTTGTTTATGATATTGTTAAATATTATGAGATACATTTTAATTGGAATGTTGCATCTTTGGTGGTATCTCTCATTTCAGTTTTGGGGCTGTGGTATGGAAGGGGAAATGGATGTACTGATGGGGACGTGAAGAGGAATTGGGAAGTGGGGTGGAATTCACTGGAACTGAAGTCTGATGAGACAGTTGTGGACCGCACTTGCAGAATTGCAGTTGAATGGCTGCCTCCTCCATTGCAGGTGTTGTTGTTCCTACTCCTCCTCCTCATCCTCCTCCTCGTCCTCCTCCTCATCCTCTTCCTAATCCACCTCTTGCTTCTTCTTCTGTTTCTCCTCCTCCTCCTGGGGTGGTCAAGCAATGCCTGATGGCAATGGCTGTGCTCTCATGATGGCCAAGTTGCGCAGCAGATGACGACGCTGGGACACCCGCTCTGGCGAGTGCTGGAGGACTTCTCCCGAGCGGTCAAGTCAGTGCAACCATTGCTTGAGCACTCCTATGGTCTGCTCAATGATGTTCCTGGTGGTGGCATGGCTGTCATTGTACGAGTGCTGGGCAGAAGTGTTGGGGTTGCGGAGGGGAGTCATGAGCCTGGTGGAGAGCGGATAGCCCTTATCTCCGACCAGTCAGCCACGAGCTTGATGTGATGGCTGGAAGAGAGCTGGCACATCGGTTTGGTGCATTGTGGCTGCTGCCAGGATAGCGGGCATTGACGGTGAGGATTCTGTGTGTGTGGTCGCACACCAACTGCACATTCAGTGAGTGGTAGCCTTTGCGGTTACGGATTGTGATGCGGTGCCTGCAAAGCAATGTAGGTTCAGCCCTGCACCATGGGGAGGCCCGCTATCCTGGCAAAGCCACATGCTCGCTCCAGCTGCTTCTCTCTGGTCATGGGGAAGAAAATGTAGTCCCTTCTCCCTCTGTACAGAGCATCTGTGGATGGAACAACAGACAGCAAACTGGGAAATGTTGCAGATATCTCCTGTTGCGCACTGGAAGGACACACTACCATAGAAATTGAGCACGATGGTGGCCTTGACTGCCACTGAGAGAGCCGTCCTCACCCTGGTCTGAGGCTCGAAGTCTGATTGCAGGAGGTGGCAGAGCTCTGTGACCACATCCTTGCTGAAGTGCAGCCTTCGAACGCACTGTTCCTCAGTGAAATTGATGTTGGAGAACTGCTGCTGGTGTACCCTGAGAGGGTCAGGTCCCCTGTTGACCACTTGTTGAGCCTTCTTCCTCTGACCACATTTTGCTGTCTTTCTCTCTGCCTAAGTTGCTTCCGACCGTCATGTTGGAGCAGGAGGTCAAATGCCAACATGCCAACAATATGAAACAATAGAAATAATATTGTTTGAAATCTGCCCTCAATGAATGACAGGAATTTTCAATAGCCAGAACACAACTTCAACTGAGAATCACTGAAATCTGTCAAACAGCCTGTCTGCCTATGTGGTAATAAGTTGCAAACAGTAATGGTCGACTAAAGTTTTTTCCAAAGATGACGCCTTTAAACAGCGCTCCTCCAGCCAACTCCTGACTGAAACTCGAGAGCTGAAGCTGTCAGTGTCAGCGTTACGGGGCATAATGGGACACTGCACACTGCGATGACAACATCATCACCGGGTGCAGCCAAACGGGGAGTTACCTGTTAGTGCTGCCGCAAACCCCCCACTCAATTTAGCGGGAGGTGCTGTTTTCACTACACCCGTTTGCGGCCCCCGCAGGTGCTAACAGGGGGCGCAAAGTACCCGAATTTTGCGCCCCAGGAATTTTATAACTTGTCTGAGTCCAAGGTGATAAGACTATTTGTAATCTGCTCTTACGGCTCCCATATTTTGTTTCACAATGAATATGATCTTATCTTTAAAGCTCGCTAGAGTGCATTGTTCCCTTAGACTGAAAGGAGGCTAACTTAGTTCCAATCTTTAAAAAGGTGGATACGGCAGATCCAGGTAACTTTAGGCCCTTTAGCCTGACATCAGGAAGATACTTGAAGGAATCATTAGGGATGCAGTGTTTGACTACTTAGACGGAGAAGGCCATATCAGGGACATCTAACATGGCTGTGTTAGGGAATCTAATAGTGTCTGTCTTTAGTTAAACCTGCCTTTGAACACCTAGCTTTTAAAATGCTTGTGTAGGAGTTGCTGAAAGTGCAAGCTTGAGGGAAACAGGTTCTGGGACCTGAGTGAGTAGGGAAAGCAACAGGTTAACTCCTTAACCAATGAGATTTAAGGATTGGGTAATAAACAATGCAAAGAACTGTAAATTAGAGTGGGTAAATTCAATGTCCAATCACCTACAGAAAGAGAAAGTTTGGCTAAAGAGAGAGAGAAACAGGAGACAGAAAGGAAAAGTAAAACAAATGTAAATTTAAAAAAAAATCTCCAACATCAATTATAATCTAAAGGAATGAGACCCCACACTTTTAACAGTTAATTTTCAGAGCCAGAGAGATTGATTGGCAGTACATAACACTTATCACGTAATGGAGTTTAGTTTGCATCTACCGCCGCAAGTATAGCAACTTCACACTGTTCAATGCAGTTTAATGGTGAGCTAGGCAGCGAGATGCCATTTTTGGGATGTTCACAGCAGAGCGCTGCATCTCGGACAGCAGCTTTTGCATTTCCAGCTTTAACTGCGCATCTGCCCTCACCTAACATTGCTGTAACATTTGAATGTAAATAACAGCAAGTGCTATTAGCCTCGCCGTTATTTGACAGAAAATGATTGGCCAATATTCTCCACAGATGTCTGCTCTTTCAGCTACAGATCAGTGCTACACAGATTGATATGATAAATATGGCAAAAGTGGTAGGAATATTAACAGAAGGAAAGAAAGCAGCATACATGGACAAGATGATTTAAAAATAACAGCCTAGATTTACCACTCGCTCCCCCACCCCATAAATCTTCCGGCAGTGGGTGGGTCAGAAGATTCCTCACGGATGTGGTCCTGTGTGTCTCTTTTCCTCCTGCCCTCTACATTTCCCACTCCCTGCACCTGGCAGCAGAGTGTCTGCCTGCCCATATAGGATTGGGTGTATTCCAATGAAATGTTAATCAGGGAAAGCATACTCTAATCTATCTCCACATTGGGAGCAGGGGGCACTTCCTAGTCCCAGGTAGCTAGCATTCTCAGATCAGTGCGGAGGGCTGCCAGGGGCTATACAAGCCTCAAAGAGCATGGTTTAGTTCTGGCCTCAAGGATGAAAAAAATTCTGCTTTTTCCGGAAGCACAGAAGCTACATCTCCACACTCCGACAGGTCTCTACGCCAAACTTCAGTGAAAACCCATCTGCAGTCTGGTGCAATTTCCCGATGGAGGCTGGGAATTCCATCTCCAAAATGCTAATGACCTTGAGGCTGAAAGATCATCTGGGGTAAATGTCGCGTCTGCATGGCAGAGCATGGTGCCCCGCCCCCCCCCACACCCTCCCCCGCGCTCCCCACTGAGGTACAGCACAATCGAAAGAAGACAAGAGATCCCAGTCAACCAATTTGCCAAATATGAAATGGAGACAATACAGGATCAGGAATGGGATCCATGTGTCTCTTGGGGAGACCTGGGCAACACATGCATATTAAGGAGCACTATTCTCCCACTCATGACATAGAAGTGACTAGTGCAGTCTTGGCCGCCTAACCCCTGCGTGGCCAAGATTGCTGCTCTATGGGGATGCTTGCTTCTTACAACTGTATCAGCAGCTGTTCTAGTCAGCAGCAGCCCAGCACTACAGTATTTGTAATTAGTTTGGTAATCCATAACTAATGGGAGTACATTAATTAAATGTGTTTTTAAAAGACTGATGTAATTAGGTCACTGCCTACATTTTAATGACATACTGTGTTCATTATGTGACTAATTAAATGTAAAATGTTCAACGCTCCAGCAAATGAAAACGCAAAACTGTCAGGAGAGACCTGGGTTATCTTTGTTTTGATTATACCATCACAAATATACAGTTAAAGATAGAAGCAACATCTTTGAACTTCCCTTTTCGCTTGTGTGAAGACTTTATTGCTCACTTGTGCACACTCTGCAGATATGGTTTGCTTTTTACTGAGGGCGGAGAGAACCATAGAGACCTGCAACTGGGGAGGAAAGCCCTGGGACTCCCACCCACTCCCAATTGGCACAGTATGACTAAGTGGCTGTCTCATACCTTTTGTTGAAATGAACACAGAAACTGCAGGGATCAATGATTGTTCCGAGAAAAAGGTTTTCTGTTCAAAATAAATGATTTGGGGCAGTTTTGTCTTTTAGGCCCTAACACAGTAGGTTGGACAAAGACAATTTTTTTTGTTAATAGACTTTTAAGGAAAACATTCCCTTGGACCGAAATAAAAACAGAAAATGCTGGAAATCTCAGCAGCTGCGGAAGGAAACAGTTAACGTTTCAGATCGATGACTCTTCGTCAGAACGGGCAAAAGTTTGAAATGTAACAGATTCTTAAGGAAGTGCTGGGGTAGTGAAAGGGGGAGGGGAGGAAAGAACAAAAGGGAAGGTCTGTGATAGGGTGGAAGATAGGAGAGATTTGAGAGACAAAAGGGATGATGTGCCAAATTGAGATGGTAATTGTTGTGTATCTGTAAAGCATGCACTCCCATGTTCCGCCACCAGTGAGCTCATCCCCTGAAGTCCCAAGGGATCCCAGCATCCTTTGGGAGCACTCTATATAAGCCAGCCCTTAAGGCCTGTTCCTCACTTTGGAGTGTCTTATTAAAGACTGAGGTCACTGTTACTTTAACCTCCCTGTGTGCAGCCTCATCTGTGTTAGGAACACAATAACTGGTGACGAGAATACGAATCCAATGCAAAGATGCAGCAAACTGTGGGCAGCCTGGAGAAGTTCTCAGGAGGGTGAGGACTGGGAAGCCTATGTCAAACGGCTAGACCAGTACTTTGTAGCCAACGAGCTGGATGGAGAAGGAAGCGCTGAAAAAAGGAGAGCGGTCCTCCTCACAGTCTGCGGGGTACCGACCTATAGCCTCATGAAGAATCTTCTGGCTCCGGTGAAACCCACAGATAAGTCATATGAGGAGCTGTGTATACTGGTTCTTAACCCGATGGAAAGCGTGCTGATGGCGAGGTATCAGTTCTACACGTGCCAGCGATCTGAAGGTTAGGAAGTGGCGAGCTACATTGCCGAGCTAAGGCGACTTGCAGGACAATGTGAGTTTGATGGCTACCTGGAGCAAATGCTCAGAGACTTTTTTTACTGGGCATTGGCCATGAGACCATCCTATGAAAACTTCTGACTGTAGAGACACTGACCCTTAGTAAGGCCATTGTGATAGCACAGGCGTTTATGCCCACAAGTGATACCACCAAACAAATCTCTCAGCACACAAGTGCGAGCAATGTTCATAAATTAACTGGAACTGTGTTTGTGAGCAGATATGTATAGGGCAGAACCCACGAGTCTGCAACTGCCAGCAGGCCACAGGTGACCCATATTACGCAGAGTCCCCAACAAAGGATGAATGCAAGACAATTCACACTTTGTTGGCATTGTGGAGGCTTCCATTCAGCCTATTCATGCTGCTTCAAAGGGTATGTTTGCAAGAGCTGTGGAACAATGGGGCACCTCCAAAGAGCATGCAAACGAGCTGCAAGCTCTGCAAAACTTGCTAACCACCACGTGGCAGAGAAAGATTGGTCCATGGTGGATCAAAGCAATTTCGAGCCTCAGCAGGCAGATGCTGAAGTACACGGGGTGCACACATTTTCGACGAAATGTCCACCTATAATGCTAAATGGAAAATTGAATGGCTTACTCATAGCCATGGAACTGGACACTGGCACTAGCCAATCCATCATGAGTAAAAAGATGTTTGAGAGACTGTGGTGCAACAAAACATTCAGACCAGCCCTGAGCCCCATCCATACGAAGCTGAGAATTTACACCAAAGAGCTTATTACTGTCCTGGGCATCGCAATGTCAAGGTCACCTTCGAGGGCATGGTGCACGAACTGCCACTCTGGATTATCTCGGGCGATGGCCCCACACTACTTGGAAGGAGCTGGCTGGACAAAATCCGCTGGAACTGGGATGACATCCGAGCGCTATCACATGTCGATGAGGCCTCATGTATCCAGGTTCTTAACAAATTTCCTTCCCTTTTTGAGCCAGGCATTGGAAACTTTTCCGGGGCGAATGTGCGGATCCACTTCGTCCCAGAGGCATGACCCATTCACCACAAGGCGCGAGTGGTACCTCACATGATAAGGGAGAGAGTGGAAATCGAGCTGGACAGGCTGCAACACGAGGGCATCATAACCCCAGTGGAATTCAGCGAGTGCGCCTGCCCAATTGTTCCAGTACTCAAAAGTGATGGTATGGTCAGGATTTGCAGCGATTATAAAGTAACTATTAATCGTTTCTCGCTACAGGACCAATACCCGCTACATAAGACAGATGACCTATTTGCGACTTTGGCAGGAGGCAAGACATTCACCAAGCTCGACCTGACTTCGGCCTACATGACGCAGGAGCTGGAGGAGTCTTCGAATGGCCTCACCTGCATCAACACGCACAAGGGACTGTTTATCTACGACAGATGCCCGTTTGAAATTCGATCGCCTACAGCGATCTTCCAGAGAAACATGGAGAGCCTACTCAAGTCGGCACTACACACAGTGGTCTTTCAGGACAACCTATTGGTCACGGGTCGGGACACCGCCAAGCACCTACAAAACCTGGAGGAGGTCCTCCAGCAACTAAATTGCGTAGGGCTGAGGCTGAAGAGGTCGAAATGCAACTTCAGGGCAACAGAAGTGGCGTTTTTGGGGAGGAAGATGGCGGTGGACGGCATTCGGCCCACAGGCGCCAAGACAGAGGCTATTAGCACCCAGGCCACAGAATGTCATGGAGCTGTGGTCATTTCTGGGACTCCTCAACTATTTTGGTCACTTCCTACCGGGGTTAAGCACCCTCTTAGAGCCCCGACATTTGTTAGTGCGCAAAGGTGAGAACTGGGTATTGGGAAAAAAAACAAGTAATTGCTTTTGAGAAAGCCAGAAACATTTTATGCTCCACCAAGCTGCTTGTATTGTATAACCCGTGTAAAAGACTTGTGCTAGCATGTGATGCGTCGTTGTACAGAGTCGGGTGTGTATTACAACAAGCTAACGTTGCGGGGAAGTTGCAACCTGTCGCCTATGCTTCCAGGAGCTTGCCTAAGGCCGAGAGGGCCTACAGCATGATTGAGAAAGAGGCATTAGCATGTGTTTTCGGGGTAAAGAAAATGCATCAGTTTGGCCTCAAATTTGAGCTGGAAACCGATCACAAGCTCCTCACATCCCTGTTCGCTGAAAACAAGGGGATAAATACGAATGCCTCAGCCCGCATACAAAGGTGGGCACTCGCGCTATCAGCGTATAACTATACCATCCGCCACAGGCCAGGCACCGAGACCTGTGCGGATGCTCTCAGTCGGCTACCATTGCCCACCACGAGGGTAGAAATGGCGCAGCCTGCAAACTTGTTGATGGTGGCGCAGCCCGCAGACTTATTGATGGTCATGGAAGCGTTTGAAAATGATAAATCACTTGTCACGGCCCGCCAGATTAGGACTTGTACCAGCCAAGATCCTCTGCTGTCCCGAGTAAAAAACTGTGTACTGCATGGGAGCTGGACCAGCATCCCCGTTGAAATGCAAGAGCCAATCAAGCCATTCCAGCAGCGAAAGGACAAGCTATCCATTCAGGCAGACTGCCTGTTGTGGGGTAACCGCATAGTGCAACCATAAAACGAGCAAGGAGACATTCATCTCTGATCTCCACAGCACACACCGGGGTATAATAATAATGAAAGCAATAGCCAGATCCCACGTGTGGTGGCCCGGTATCGACACTGACTTAGAGTCCTGTGTACGGCAATGCAGCGTATGTGCTTAGTTGAGCAACGCGCCCAGAGAGGCATCACTAAGTTTGTGGTCCTGGCCCTCCAGACCATGGTCGAGGATCCATATCGACGATGCGGGCCCGTTTTTCGGTAAAATATTCCTGGTGGTGGTGGATGCTTTATCAAAATGGATTGAATGTGAAATAATGTTGGGAAGCACCGCCACCACCACCATTGAAAGCCTGAGGACCAAGTTTGCCACCCACGGCCTGCCTGACATACTGGTCAGTGACAACGGGCCATGTTTCACCAGTGCCGAATTTAAAGAATTCATGACCCGCAATAGGATCAAACATGTCACCTCGGCCCCGTTTAAATCAATCTCCAATGGGCAGGCAGAGCGGGCAGTGCAAACTTTCAAACAGAGCCTTAAACGAGTCACAGAAGGCTCACTCCAAACCCACCTGTCCTGAGTACTGCTCAGCTACCGCATGAGACCCCACTCACAAGGGTGCCCCCAGCTGAGCTACTCATGAAAAGAACACTTAAAACCAGACTCTCGCTGGTTCACCCCAAACTGCGTGATCAGGTGGAGAGCAGACGGCAGCAACAAAATGTAAATGATGGTCGCGCCAGTGTGTTATAGGAAATTGATCTGAATGACCCTGTGTATGTGCTAAACTATGGACATGGTCCCAAGTGGATCGTGGGCACGGTGATAGCTAAAGAAGGGAGTAGGGTGTTTATAGTCAAACTAGACAATGGACAAATTTGCAGAAAGCACCTGGACCAAACGAGGCTGCGGTTCACAGACTGCCCTGAACAACCCACAGCAGACACCACCTTTTCCGAGCCCACAACACACACCCAAAGGATCAACGACACCACGCCGGACCAGGAAATCGAACCCATCACGCCCAACAGCCCAGCAAGGCCCGGCTCACATAGTAGCCCTGCAGGGCTAACAACACGCCAGCCCAGCGAGGGCACATCCAACACACCAGAACAGACATTTGTACCGAGGCGGTCCACAAGGGAAAGAAAGGCTCCCGACCACCTCACCTTGTAAATAGTTTTCACTTTGACTTTGGCGGGGGGAGTGATGTTGTGTATCTGTAAAGCATGCACTCCCATGTTCCGCCATCAGGGAGCTCATCCCCTGAAGTCGCAAGGGATCCCAGCATCCCTTGGGAGCACTGTATATAAGCCGGCCCCGAAGGCCTGTTCCTCACTCTGGAGTGTCTTATTAAAGACTGAGGTCACTGTTACTTTAACCTCCCTGATTGCAATCTCATCTGTGTTAGGAACACAATAGTAATGGCACGTTAGGAAATAAAAGATGAGCCTTGATAGGATGTGAATGGCGGAATAATTACCTTGGACCTGTTCTTTCTGCAGTAGTAGGCTTACAATCTACTGAACAAATATCCCAATAAGAATGGAAATAAGTGAGAGGTAGTTCTCTGTTTGGTGTCCATAATTCTCTGTTCAACCAACCATTGTTGTACCCACTGGATACTGTCTTATAGAAAGCATTATCCAGCATGGTGATGCATATTGTAAATTATTTACTTTTACCTTCTCGCTCTTAATTTTATGCATGTGACATTGGAAATAATCTACTACTAAGTTGCACCCTGTCAATTTGTCTGTAATTGTTTGAAATATTTGAAATTGTACCTCAAGGTAGCTGCAGTGAGAGAAACAGCCTTTACATGTCAGCAGAATGAACATAAGAACATAAGAATTAGGAACAGGAGTAGGCCATCTAGCCGCTCGAGCCTGCTCCGCCATTCAACAAGATCATGGCTGATCTGGCCGTGAACTCAGCTCCACGTACCCGCCCGCTCCCCATAACCCTTAACTCCCTTATTGGTTAAAAATCTATCTATCTGTGATTTGAATACATTCAATAAGCTAGGCTCAACTGCTTCCTTGGGCAGAGAATTCCACAGATTCACAACCCTCTGGGAGAAAAAATTCCTTCTCAACTCGGTTGTAAATTGGCTCCCCTGTATTTTGAGGCTGTGCTCCCTAGTTCTAATCTCCCCAACCAGTGGAAACAACCTCTCTGCCTCTATCTTGTCTATCCCTTTCATTATTTTAAATGTTTCTATAAGATCACCCCTCATCCTTCTGAACTCCAATGAGTAAAGACCCAGTCTACTCAATCTATCATCATAAGGTAACCCCCTCATCTCCGGAATCAGCCTAGTGAATCATGTCTGTACCCCCTCCAAAGCTAGTATATCCTTCCTTAAGTAAGGTGACCAAAACTGCACACAGTACTCCAGGTGCGGCCTCACCAATACCCTGTACAGTTTCAGCAGGACCTCCCTGCTTTTGTACTCCATCCCTCTCGCAATGAAGGCCAACATTGCATTTGCCTTCCTGATTACCTGCTGCACCTGCAAACTAACTTTTTGGGATTCATGCACAAGGATCCTTGACGGCGCCCCTTCGCTTTAGGAGAGGGGTGCGCCAGGGATGCCCCATGTCCGGCCAGTTATACGCCGTATGCGTGGAGCCTTTCCTGCGCCTCTTGCGGACGAGGTTGACGGGACTGGCTCTGCAAGGGCCGGGCGTGGAGGTCGTCCTCTCGGCTTACGCCGATGACGTGCTCCTCGCGGTAGAGGATCCCGCTGACCTGCGGAGGATGCGTGAGTGCCAGGAGATTTACTCGGCCGCGACCTCCGCCAGGATCAACTGGGAGAAATGTTCCGGACTCCTGGTGGGTCAGTGGCGGGTGGACTCCCTGCCGGAGGAGCTCAGGCCTTTTGCCTGGAGCACGACCCATCTCCTCTATCTGGGAGTCTACCTTAGCCCCGACGAGGGAGCCTGGCCGGCGAACTGGCAGGAGCTGGAGGCCAAGGTCGCCGCTCGCCTAGGGCGCTGGACAGGACTGCTCCGAGTGCTGTCCTACAGGGGTCGAGCGCTCGTCATAAACCAGCTGGTGGCCGCAATGCTGTGGTACCGGCTGGTCACTTTGACCCCTCCCCCTGCGTTTGTCGCCAAGATACAGAAGAAGCTGGTGGACTTCTTCTGGAACAACAGGAAGCACTGGGTCTCTGCCACGGTCTTGAGTCTCCCGCTTGAGGAGGGCGGTCAGTCGTTGGTGTGCGTCAGCGCCCAGCTCGCGACTTTCCGTCTTCAGACCCTGCAGAGATACCTTTACGTCGAGCCCCCTCCTAGGTGGTGTGCTCTGGCGAGGTATTTCTTCCGCCAGCAGTGCGACCTCAATTATGACACGCAGCTCCTGTTTGTGAACTTGGGGGGTGCCAGGACCGCCCTCCGGGAGCTGCCTGTCTTTTACAGGGAACTCATCAGGGTCTGGAACAAAGTCTCCACCAAGCGCAGCTCTCCGCCGGCTGGAGTGGCGGCCGTCCTGCAGGAACCGCTGCTCGGGAATCCGTAACTCCACGGCCGAGGTTTTATGTGGCGGTCGGAAGAGAGGGCTGTGGCTGGTGAGGTGACCAGGGTCAGGGACCTGCTCGATGGCGGAGGAGCGGGCTGGATGGTGCCAGACAAGCTGGCGCGGCGCCTTAATTCTGCCAACGTCCGCCACGCGGCCGATGCCATCGAGTCGCTAAAAACAGCTCTGGGCCCTGACTCCGTTAGATGCATCGAGGAGGCTCAAGCACGTGGGGAGATCCCGTCCGAACTGACCCCCGTCCGGACGGAATTCCTCATCGGCGCCAAACCCCGGAACCTCCCTCGGGGGCCGGCGCCTCACAACTTGAGCCGCCTCGGGGAAATCCCCTCCGTGCCTTTCAGTTCCGCGCGGAGGGGTTTCCTGTACGGGCTGCTCCTGCACACCCTCAACTTTGCCATCCTCGCCGGCCGTCCGGACACGCCATGGCGTACCATCTTGCCGTCCGGAGGAGGCGGGGGTCCCCGATGGAGGGCACTCTACGCAGGGGTCCTCCCACTATTCATCGGGGACTTGGCCTGGAGGGTGGTGCACGGAGCAGTGCCGTGCAATAAATTTTTAAGCCGGTTCACGGACTCCCAGGCCGCCTGCAATTTCTGCGGTCTGGAGGAGTCCGTGTTTCATGTTTTTATTGAATGCACAAGGTTGCAGCCCCTGTTCCACTATTTGAAGGGGCTGCTCCTGAAATTCTGGCTGCACTTCAGTCCCACTCTCCTGATCTTTGGGCACCCTGTGCGGAGGGGAGCGGGTAGGTCCGAAGGCCTCCTCGTAGGACTGCTCCTGGGCACGGCCAAGGGTGCCATCAGCCGGTCCAGGCAGCGGTCGGTCGAGGGGGTCGTTCAACCTGACTGCCTGCCTCTCTTCCGCTCTTACATCCGGTCCAGGGTGTCCTTGGAGATGGAGCACGCGGTGTCCACCGGTACGCTCGCGGCCTTCCGCGAGAGGTGGGCACCGGAGGGACTGGAGTGCATCATCACGCCCGGCAACCAAATTTTAATTTGATTTTACGTTTTTAAGTTTAATTTGTTTTAATTGCCGGTGCTTTTAGTGTCCCCCTCTCCTTTTATAGGGGGCACTGGAAAAAGGAAAAATTTGATTTTAGTGCCCAAAAAAAAAACCCACAAAAAAACCCCCAAAAAAACAAAAAAAGGGCCTTGTAAATGTCTTGTGTGTGTCATCCAGGTCGGGTGGCATGGATACATGTTTTATGTTTTGCAGGTTAACTCAAAAGAGTTTCATGCACAAGGATCCTTGACGGCGCCCCTTCGCTTTAGGAGAGGGGTGCGCCAGGGATGCCCCATGTCCGGCCAGTTATATGCCATCTGCGTGGAGCCTTTCCTGCGCCTCCTGTGGACGAGGTTGACGGGACTGGCTCTGCAAGGGCCGGGCGTGGAGGTCGTCCTCTCGGCTTACGCCGATGACGTGCTCCTCGCGGTAGAGGATCCCGCTGACCTGCGGAGGATGCGTGAGTGCCAGGAGATTTACTCGGCCGCGTCCTCCACCAGGATCAACTGGGAGAAATGTTCCGGACTCCTGGTGGGTCAGTGGCGGGTGCACTCCCTGCCGGAGGAGCTCAGGCCTTTTGCCTGGAGCATGACCCATCTCCTCTATCTGGGAGTCGACCTTAGCCCCGACGAGGGAGCCTGGCCGGCGAACTGGCAGGAGCTGGAGGCCAAGGTCGCCGCTCGCCTAGGGCGCTGGACAGGACTGCTCCGAGTGCTGTCCTACAGGGGTCGAGCGCTAGTCATAAACCAGCTGGTGGCCGCAATGCTGTGGTACCGGCTGGTCACTTTGACCCCTCCCCCTGCGTTTGTCGCCAAGATACAGAAGAAGCTGGTGGACTTCTTCTGGAACAACAGGAAGCACTGGGTCTCTGCTGCGGTCTTGATTCTCCCGCTTGAGGAGGGCGGTCAGTCGTTGGTGTGCGTCAGCGCCCAGCTCGCGACTTTCCGTCTTCAGACCCTGCAGAGATACCTTTACGTCGAGCCCCCTCCTAGGTGGTGTGCTCTGGCGAGGTATTTCTTCCGCCAGCAGCGCGACCTCAATTATGACACGCAGCTCCTGTTTGTGAACTTGGGGGGTGCCAGGACCGCCCTCCGGGAGCTGCCTGTCTTTTACAGGGAACTCATCAGGGTCTGGAACAAAGTCTCCACCAAGCGCAGCTCTCCGCCGGCTGGAGTGGCGGCCGTCCTGCAGGAACCGCTGCTCGGGAATCCGTACCTCCACGGCCGAGGTTTTATGTGGCGGTCGGAAGAGAGGGCTGTGGCTGGTGAGGTGACCAGGGTCAGGGACCTGCTCGATGGCGGAGGAGCGGGCTGGATGGCGCCAGACACGCTGGCGCGGCGCCTTAATTCTGCCAACGTCCGCCACGCGGCCGATGCCATCGAGTCGCTAAAAACAGCTCTGGGCCCTGACTCCGTTAGGTGCATCGAGGAGGCTCAAGCACGTGGGGAGATCCCGTCCGAACTGACCCCCGTCCGGACGGAATTCCTCATCGGCGCCAAACCCCGGAACCTCCCGCGGGGGCCAGTGCCTCACAACTTGAGCCGCCTTGGGGAAATCCCCTCCGTGCCTTTCAGTTCCGCGCGGAGGGGTTTCCTGTACGGGCTGCTCCTGCACACCCTCAACTTTGCCATCCTCGCCGGCCGTCCGGACACGCCATGGCGTACCATCTTGCCGTCCGGAGGAGGCGGGGGTCCCCGATGGAGGGCACTCTATGCAGGGGTCCTCCCACTATTCATCGGGGACTTGGCCTGGAGGGTGGTGCACGGAGCAGTGCCGTGCAACAAATTTTTAAGCCGGTTCACGGACTCCCAGGCCGCCTGCAATTTCTGCGGTCTGGAGGAGTCCGTGTTCCATGTTTTTATTGAGTGCACAAGGTTGCAGCCCCTGTTCCATTATTTGAAGGGGCTGCTCCTGAAATTCTGGCTGCACTTCAGTCCCACTCTCCTGATCTTTGGGCACCCTGTGCGGAGGGGAGCGGGTAGGTCCGAGGGCCTCCTCGTAGGACTGCTCCTGGGCACGGCCAAGGGTGCCATCAGCCGGTCCAGGCAGCGGGCGGTCGAGGGGGTCGTTCAACCTGACTGCCTGCCTCTCTTCCGCTCTTACATCCGGTCCAGGGTGTCCTTGGAGATGGAGCACGCGGTGTCCACCGGTACGCTCGTGGCCTTCCGCGAGAGGTGGGCACCGGAGGGACTGGAGTGCATCATCACGCCCGGCAACCAAATTTTAATTTGATTTTACGTTTTAAAGTTTAATTTGTTTTAATTGCCGGTGCTTTTAGTGTCCCCCTCCCCTTTTATAGGGGGCACTGGAAAAATTTGATTTTAGCGCCCCAAAAAAAAACCACAAAAAAAAAGAGAAAAAAAAAGAAGGAAAAAAAGGGGCCTTGAAAATGTCTGCTGTGTCACCCAGGCAGGTGGCATGGTTTTAATGTTTATGTTTATTTTCAGGTAAACTCAAAAGAGTTTCATGCACAAGGATCCTTGACGGCGCCCCTTCGCTTTAGGAGAGGAGTGCGCCAGGGATGCCCCATGTCCGGCCAGTTATATGCCATCTGCGTGGAGCCTTTCCTGCGCCTCCTGTGGACGAGGTTGACGGGACTGGCTCTGCAAGGGCCGGGCGTGGAGGTCGTCCTCTCGGCTTACGCCGATGACGTGCTCCTCGCGGTAGAGGATCCCGCTGACCTGCGGAGGATGCGTGAGTGCCAGGAGATTTACTCAGCCGCATCCTCCACCAGAATCAACTGGGAGAAATGTTCCGGACTCCTGGTGGGTCAGTGGCGGGTGGACTCCCTGCCGGAGGAGCTCAGGCCTTTTGCCTGGAGCACGACCCATCTCCTCTATCTGGGAGTCTACCTTAGCTCCGACGAGGAAGCCTGGCCGGCGAACTGGCAGGAGCTGGAGGCCAAGGTCGCCGCTCGCCTAGGGCGCTGGACAGGACTGCTCTGAGTGCTGTCCTACAGGGGTCGAGCGCTAGTCATAAACCAGCTGGTGGCCGCAATGCTGTGGTACCGGCTGGTCACTTTGACCCCTCCCCCTACGTTTGTCGCCAAGATACAGAAGAAGCTGGTGGACTTCTTCTGGAACAACAGGAAGCACTGGGTCTCTGCCACGGTCTTGAGTCTCCCGCTTGAGGAGGGCGGTCAGTCGTTGGTGTGCGTCAGCGCCCAGCTCGCGACTTTCCGTCTTCAGACCCTGCAGAGATACTTTACGTCGAGTCTCCTCCTAGGTGGTGTGCTCTGGCGACGCATTTCTTCCGCCAGCAGCGCGACCTCAATTACGACACGCAGCTCCTGTTTGTGAACTTGGGGGGTGTCAGGACCGCCCTCCAGGAGCTGCCTGTCTTTTACAAGGAACTCATCAGAGTCTGGAACAAAGTCTCCACCAAGCGCAGCTCTCCGCCGGATGGAGTGGCAGCCATCCTGCAGGAGCCGCTGCTCGAGAATCCGTACCTCCACGACCGAGGTTTTATGTGGCGGTCGGAAGAGAGGGCTGTGGCTGGTGAGGTGACCAGGGTCAGGGACCTGCTCGATGGCGGAGGAGCCGGCTGGATGGCGCCAGGCACGCTGGCGCGGCGCCTAAATTCAGCAGACGTCCGCCGCGCGGCCGAAGCCATCAAGTCGCTAAAAACAGCTTTGGGCCCTGACTCTGTTAGGTGCATCGAGGAGGCTCAAGCACGTGGGGAGATCCCGTCCGAACTGACACCCGTCCGGACGGAATTCCTCATTGGCGCCAAACCCCGGAACCTCCCTCGGGGGCCGGCGCCTCACAACTTGAGCCGCCTTGCGGTAAATCCCCTCCGTGCCTTTCATTTCCGCGCGGAGGGGTTTCCTGTACGGGCTGCTCCCGCACACTCTCAACTTTGCCATCCTCGCCGGCCATCCGGACACGCCATGGCATACCATCTTGCCGTCCGGAGGAGGCGGGGGTCCCCGATGGAGGGCACTCTATGAGGGAGTCCTCCCATTATTCATCGGGGTCTTGGCCTGGAGGGTGGTGCACGGAGCAGTGCCGTGCAACAAATTTTTAAGCCGGTTCACGGACTCCCAGGCCGCCTACAATTTCTGCGGTCTGGAGGAGTCCGTGTTCCATGTTTTTATTGAGTGCACGAGGTTGCAGCCCCTGTTCCATTATTTAAAGGGGCTGCTCCTGAAATTCTGGCTGCACTTCAGTCCCACTCTCCTGATCTTTGGGCACCCTGTGCGGAGGGGAGCGGGTAGGTCCGAGGGCCTCCTCGTAGGACTGCTCCTGGGCACGGCCAAGGGTGCCATCAGCCGGTCCAGGCAGCGGGAGGTCGAGGGGGTCGTTCAACCTGACTGCCTGCCTCTCTTCCGCTCTTACATCCGGTCCAGGGTGTCCTTGGAGATGGAGCACGCTGTGTCCACCGGTACTCTCGCGGCCTTCCGTGAGAGGTGGGCACCGGAGGGACTGGAGTGCATCATCATGCCCGGCAACCAAATTTTAATTTGATTTTATGTTTTAAAGTTTAATTTGTTTTAATTGCCGGTGCTTTTAGTGTCCCCCTCCCCTTTTATAGGGGGCACTGGAGGAGAAAAAATTTGATTTTAGTGCCCAAAAAAAAACACAAAAAAAAAACCACAAAAAAGAAAAAAAAGGGCCTTGTAAATGTCTGGTGTGTCATCCAGGTCGGGTGGCACGGATTAACGTTTTATGTTTTTCAGATAAACTCCAAAAAGAGTTTCATGCACAAGGATCCCCAGGTCCCTCTGCACCGCAGCATGTTGTAATTTCTCCCCATTCAAATAATATTCCCTTTTACTGTTTTTTTTTCCAAGGTGGATGACCTCACATTTTCCGACATTGTATTCCATCTGCCAAACCTTAGCCCATTCGCTTAACCTATCTAAATCTCTTTGCAGCCTCTCAGTGTCCTCTTCACAACCCGCTTTCCCACTAATCTTTGTGTCATCTGCAAATTTTGTTACACTACACTCTGTCCCCTCTTCCAGGTCATCTATGTATATTGTAAACTGTTGTGGTCCCAGCACCGATCCCTGTGGCACACCACTAACCACCGATTTCCAACCCGAAAAGGACCCATTTATCCCGACTCTCTGCTTTCTGTTAGCCAGCCAATTCTCTATCCATGCTAATACATTTCCTCTGACTCCGCGTACCTTTATCTTCTGCAGTAACCTTTTGCGTGGCACCTTATCGAATGCCTTTTGGAAATCTAAATACACCACATCCATCGGTACACTTCTATCCACCATGCTCGTTATATCCTCAAAGAATTCCAGTAAATTAGTTAAACTTGATTTCCCCTTCATGAATCCATGTTGTATCTGCTTGATTGCAATATTCCTATCTAGATCTCCCGCTATTTCTTCCTTAATGATAGCTTCAAGCATTTTCCCCACTACAGATGTTAAACTAACCGGCTTATAGTTACCTGCCTTTTGTCTGCCCCCTTTTTAAAACAGAGGCGTTACATTAGCTGCTTTCCAATCCGCTGGTATCTCCCCAGAGTCCAGAGAATTTTGGTAGATTATAACGAATGCATCTGCTATAACTTCCGCCATCTCTTTTAATACCCTGGCATGCATTTCATCAGGACCAGGGGACTTGTCTACCTTGAGTCCCATTAGCCTGTCCAGCACTACTCCCCTAGTGATAGTGATTATCTCAAGGTCCTCCCTTCCCACATTCCCGTGACCAGCAATTTTTGGCATGGTTTTTGTGTCTTCCACTGTGAAGACCGAAGCAAAATAATTATTTAAGATCTCAGCCATTTCCACATTTCCCATTATTAAATCCCCCTTCTCATCTTCTAAGGGACCAACATTTACTTTAGTCACTCTTTTCCGTTTTTTATATCGGTAACTGCTTTTACTAAATGTTTTTACATAGTTACATTGATATCTGTGTTAGTGAGTTGACTCAAGGCCCATAAAAGGATCACAGATGAAAGACAGACTATGACAAATCTAGAAAGAATTGAAAAGGAAATAAGAGGAAGAAAACTTATTTTTAATGTTAAAGAAAAGTTTCTGTTTATTATACAAAGTTACACAAAAGTAAAAGTTAATTCACCGAAAAGGCAGGATATGAGCTAAGGTTGTTGGCATTTTTGCCACGGGGGGTCTTAAGAATTCCTGGTTGCCCGTGAGCTATGATGAGCAATATGCAGCACATCTTAACCAAAACCATATTGGTAGAAACTGCACATTCTGAAACATGACTCACAACTGATGATCTTGCTTCTTGGTAATCCCTTGATAATCGAGTAAGATTGTTTCTCAGCATGAAAAAAAAAATGAATGTTATGACTGGCTGTGTCTTTGGTGAGCATTTGGTTGGCTTTATAAACTGATTCTAGAGAAAACGGACATATGAAAGATAACCCAGTTGATGGTGCAGTCACAGCAGACTGACATTCTTTCTTCAACCTATATTTATGAGTATCCATAATTGCAGAAACTATTCCTAGAACCAATGATCCATAGTTTGCAAAAGTTAACCCATATATGGTAATGCTTGTGTGGGAGAATGTCCCTAGTGGAGTGTCTCTATGTCAAATAATTAAGTGGTGATTACTCAAACAAATTTAACAGTCCTTATGGACAGTGTTTGCTTGGTCAACGTTTCTATTTTCTTGTTTCAAAATCAACACAACCTTGAGTGCCAGGAACTTTGTGAGGGTCTACTTTTTCCTTTCCATGTGGCTTCTTTTATATTACTTTTATATTGACAGTACCACATGCAGTTGGTTCAAGGCCCTCTCAGAGTATTCCTATTGCTGTCCAGCTCATTGGTTCCAGCTCTTCTCTTGAACAAATTTGTGGAGTTCCCTTGGTTGTGGCAAGCTGCCCAGTCAGTGGTCTCTGTTTAGCTTTATCTCATCACAAATTGGGGGACTCCCTTGATGTTTTTCAAAGACCCTAGGACTGGATTTTCGGCAGTAATGGCGGCGGGGCAGTAAAGTTTGCTCGCGGGAACAGTTTGCACCTCAGTAAATAAAATTGGGCAGCTGGGCCCTGAGTCTGGGGCGCAGCGCTAAGGGAGATGTTGTGCACTTCACTTGGGCGCTATGGTGGGAAACTCCCGAGTTAAAGAGCCGGGCCGGAAGTGCTCCGAGAGATGCCCAGCGAGAAAAAAATACTAAAAAAAAAACAAATAATTACCACAAAAACATTCCCAAAACATTGCCCACATCAGCACAACATAAATCACAAATAAATTAAAAGGAAAAACAATCACACTTACCTTAGGAGTCCATTACTTATTTCTCTGCAGTCGGTATCGTTGGACCGCCTGATTTCTCAGCCGTCCATGGCGGGGCTCGCTGCAGGGGCTACGTGTCGGGGAAGAGTAAAAACTCGCGTTGGTGTCATAATCAAGGGTGTTGCACACCGGCGCAGCTCTTCCGGGCGGTGCGTCTTTGCACCGCCGCAAAACCGTACCCGAGGGTCACTGCGGGGCACTGGAGGCTGACCGGCCATCCAGAATACCTCACCGCCGCCATTGCCCCCACTCCAGGGCAAAAAACGGAGCGGAGAGGACCCGAAAATCCGCTCCTTGGACTCTGGCTCCATAGTTTCAAACAGCTTTGGATTTTATTTTTAAAAATGTTTCATAATTTTTCTTGGTTGAATGACCTTTTCAATGTCATATTATTAACAAACAAACTTATTTTAATTGCATCCTGTTGCTCTCCTCGCCCTATAGAATTAAAAGCAATAGATGCCCCTCTCGCTTTTTACATTTTGTCTTGTGGGGCTTTCTGTGCTTTGATTGAATGAAAATTCAAAATAAATTTCAACTGACCCTTCATAAAACTTTCCAGGATGTCCTTTTTTTAATGGGCTATCACAGGGCTAGGCAATAGAAGGTTAAAATTGCCTTTTCAGGGTTTTATTTTCAAATTTAAATACAAAATGCATTGCATTGATTAAGAACTAAAACTTGACTTGTGTTTTTGCAGAATTTCTTTTGCTCTGTGATTCATGGTTTGACACTAGAAATCCCAAGGACTGTGTTCACATAATTGCATTGACAAGTTCATTACCGTAATGGGGTGCGTATTTTTCTTCTATTAAGCATTCATTGCTCTATCATATGGTTATATTAAAGCTGCTTTAAAAAGTGCCCCTTACTGAGTTTCATGTTGTTCCAACAACAAGTTGGGCTGATGAATGATGGCTAATATTTGTAACAAATTGTTTTACCCCCTTTGTGAATTTTGTACTTATTAAGGTAAGCGACGGTAAGGTGTGTCCATTTTGGATACCTCTACTGTCAGCATCAAGCAGTCCCAAGTCAGATATAGCACACTTAATTATCAGATTAAATCTCTCTGTACTGTGCATCAATGATCTATCTCAGTCCCAACCTCAGAGGAATAAGCTCGACTGCACCAGTGTCATGCTTGCCAGTTTGTGAGTTTTTTGAGTGAGTTTGTCACCAAATTAGGGACAGCTTTGTGCTGTGAAACCATGACGACAACCAACTGTGGGTTGTTGGCCGTAGGACCTGTACAGCTGGCAGACAGACAAAGCTGAACCCAGACCAAAGGTTAAACCTGAACTCATAGGGTTAGAAATTAGATTGACGGTTTTTTGAGACGTTACTGTCGGGCAGTGGATAAATTTAGCGTCGGGAGATGGCTTGCTTCATCAGCCAAAAAATTCAGCAGCTGCGCCCCGACAGTGGAGCAGAGCACTAAGGGAGGCATTCCACACTTATCTTAGGGTGCTCGGCCGGGTGAGCAACTATATATCCATTGCTAAAGAGCCGGCTTTGTAGCGCCCCAAGAGAGGGCTCACAGCAAAAAACAAATCGGAGCAAAAAACACAAAAAGACATTCCCTCTACATTAATCACCCCAAATGAAGTTTAATCGCAAAAAGAAAAAGAAATCAATCACACTTACCTCATGCAGTCATTCCTTCGCTCACCGCCGCCGAGACAGCTCTGCACACCAGCGTTCTCTGACGAGGTCACTATGGGATGCTACGGGTTCAGCGCAAAACAAATGTTGAAAGCGGTTCGATACCAGGGGTGTTGTACACCGGCGCTATGCTCCCGGGCGGTACTCCTCTGTGCCACCGGTACCGGCACACTGAAATTGCCGAACGGCGCGAATGCTGCCGCTCGCGGCTCCCAGCCTTTCAGCGCCCCTGTTCTGACCTTTGCGAGGGGCACTATCCCAGCAAATTTCTGTTTGTGAGGGTTTATCAACTTTACTACACATCTGTCCACACGACGGGGGAACTTTTGGTCTCATTATTTGTGCATTTGTTGCCTATTGCTCCAAGTGTAGTGATGTTTTTTTTTATAGGCATTCCACCTTCACCAAGTTGAATCAACAGTGAATTGGATAGTGAGTGAAAAACACACGGAAAAACAGCCAGTCACTAACAAGAACACTTCCATTTCGGAGTATCCACAGCACAGTCCTACTAAAGCGTTCCTGTAATATTGCTTAACTTTTATATTCCACTGTGCAGTCTAAGGCGGAGAGTGTTTCTAAGAGCTGTGTGAGCAAGTAGTAAGGATGAGATTGTGCTGTGGGTACATATTTAACTGTATGTGTGCCTCCAACAGCCAGCGAGATTTATTAACTTATTAAAGGAGCTGATGGGAGAGTATGTTGGACTACTTGAGTTATCTTTAAACTGCAACTATACAATTTCAAATGCCAGCTTCACATTTACTGCAGCCCATGTGTACCATTACCTGTGCAAAGTCACTTACTTCTTGCAGGTGATCACAGTGATCCACCTTTAATAGAAGCAGAATGCAAATTGTTTTATGCAAAGTTAATTCAGTGTACCTTTCTTGAAAGCAGTTAGCTGTGCATTTTGAATATCAATCTTGTCGAGTCCATTCCTCATGAGGGGCAGTCTTTTGTCCTTAATGTATGCACCCGTGGGCATGCTCAGAGGCTTGTGGAACCGTTGTCCCCCTCCGTGCCTTTCAGTTCTGTGCGGAGGGGTTTATTGTGCGGGCTGCTCTTGCACACACTCCACTTTGCCATCCTCGTCTGCTGTCCGGACACGCCATACCATCTTGCCGTCCGGATGAGGAGGCGGGGGTCCTCAATGGAGTCCTCTCAATGCATGAGTCCTCCCTTTATTTATTGGGGACTTGGCCTGGGGGGGGTTGTTGCATGGAGCAGTCCCGTGCAATCGGTTTTTAAGTCGGTTCATGGGCTCTCAGGCCGCCTGCAATTTCTGCGGTCTGGAAGAATCTGTGTTGCATGATTTTATTGAATGTACGAGGTTGCAGCCCCTCTTCCAATATTTGAAGGGGGTACTCCTCAAATTCTGGTTGCACTTCAGTCTCACGCTCCTGGTCTTTTGGCATCCTGTGCAGAGGGGAGAGGGCAGGTTAGAAAGCCTCCTCGTAGGACTGCTCCTGGGCATGGCGAAGGTGGCCATCAACCGGTCCAGGCAGCGGGCAGTCGAGGGGGTCATTCAGCCTGACTGCCTGCCTCTCTTCCGCGGGTACATTCGAGCCAGGGTGTCCCTGGAGATGGAGCACGCGGTGTCCAGCGGTACGCTCGTGGCCTTCCGCAAGAGGTGGGCGCCGGAGGGACTGGAGTGCATCATCACCCCCGGCAACCAAATTCTAATTTGACCATTTAAAGTTTAAAGTTTAATTTGTTTAAATTAGCGGTTTTAGTGCCCCTTTAATAAGGGGCACTTTATTATTGTTTAAACTGAAATAGTTGTGAAACTGTGGCTAAGTTCACAAGCCTCAATAAAACCCCAGATATGTGAATTCAGGTTCTCCATGATGAGTCATGCAGTTGTGAACATGCTGGATGAATTAGCAGTGTTCAGTTTGATTGTTAAACTTTTGCTAATAAACCAGTTAGTTCTTTACAGCAAATGTGTAGCTATGAATTCTTAAGCCAAGAACCCATAAAGCAAATGCACGACAACGTCCTTTTTTTTAACCTTAGCATAATTTCTGGAGTGGAGGGCAGAAGATTGAAGCAAATAAAAAGGAAAATGTATAACTTGTTGAAAACTTAATGTAAAGAAGTAGCAAGCTAGATGGGAACTAATATAGGTTATGAGTATTCTGAGGGAGAAATATATATAATACAATACACAATAAAATAAATATATATTACCAGTACCAACCTGGCATAATGTTGCACAGTAGGCATGCAGAATATCATTTTGCACCAACACTCAATAGGCAATATAATTGGCATAATTATTACTCATTCTAGTTGTTACTAAAGTTACTCACTGTCAAGGAACTCACTGGATATCATTGTTGCACCCGTTTAGTTCCGGGTGCTGGAAGGATGCTCTGTTACTCCTGGTCCTGCAGAGTCGATTCAGCCTGTGACCAATGGCACCCTGTAGTGATTGAGTTAATGACATGTGACTTGCCCTTTGAATATGCTGTTGCAAATTCTGGATCAATCTCTCAATATAAAGCTGGATTGGAAGATAGATACCAATTTGAAGGAGACTTTTTTTTATTACAAATCTAATGATCCTGATCATAGGCATTATGATATCTTGAATTGGGTTGTTCATATGAAGATTCATGTGCAGAAATGCAAGTTTGCAAAAAGAAAAATCCTATTTCGGCCTCATTTAGAAAGTAGGTTAATTTGTGAACTGTAAGTTCTTGAGTTTCCAAAAAATCCATTAAAGTCCTCTTTAATTACAGTGTACCCATCCAGATACATTGCTTCTCTCACAATAAATGTATCTTGTTCTAGTCAAAGATTATTTCCTTCAAATTCTTTATTTTCTTTTTCAAGTTTTACTCTGTTCCTTTGTACATACTTGTAGAAGCTCTGACAATCTGTTTTTATATTTCCAGCTAGGTTGCTCTCATAGTCAATAAGATTATGGCTGATCTTCAAGCTCAACTCCACTTTTGGCCCAATCCCCATATCTCTTGATTCCCTTAGAGTCAAAAAAATCTATCGATCTCAGCCTTGACTATGTTCAACAACTGAGCAATTCTGGGGTAGAGAATTCCAAAGATTCACAACCCTCTGAGTGAAGACATTTCTCCTCATCTCAGTTCTAAATGGCTGACCCCTTATCATGAGATTATGGGGCCAAAAATGCTCCTTTTTATAGCCCCATAGCGTCTCCGGGGGGTGCAATGGTGTTTTCGCCCTGGGGATGCACCTCCGGGGAAATTGCCCCAGAGGTTTGGGATATGCTGTGTTAGCAGCGCCGCACCCCGCGATTAGTACCCCGGGCTGGCGCAAAACCGGCGATAACTCCCCTCACCGCCCCCTTTGCTGCCCCGCAGGGAAAACTGGTGGACATCCGCCGCCGGGGCGCCACTTAAAGGAGGGCCTTTAGTGCCCCAGGCTGCCATTTTAATTTGTTGGCCCGACAATGGCAGCCCTCGCGTCGATCGGACCACTATCATGCAGCCCAGAGGATACGTTACTATGCGATTACTAATTAACCCGGTCTCATTACACAAGACAAGATCTAAAAGAGTCTCTTCCCTGGCTAGTTCCATGCTATATTGTTCTACGAAACTGTCTCGAATACATTCCATGAACTCGTTCTCCAAACTACTTTTGCCAATTTGGTTTGTCCAGTCTATATGAAGATTAAAGTCCTCCACAATGATTGCATTACCTTTGTTACAAGCTCATCTTATTTCTTGACTATTACTCTGCCCAGCAGTATAGCTACAGTTAGAGGGCCTATAAACTACTCCCACCGGTGTTTTCAGCCACTTGCTATTTCTTAGCTCCACCCATATTGATTCTACATCCTGATCTTCTGAGCCAAGACCCTTCCTTACTACTGTTCTTATGTTATCCTTTAGTATTATGGTTACTCCTCCCTGCCCCCCACCCCCCTCCCCCACTTTTCCATTTTGACTGTCTTTTCGAAATGTTGAGTACTCTTGTGTATTTAGTTCCCAACTTTGGTCACCATGCAACCATTTCTCTGTAATGGCTATTAGATCAAACCCATCTATCTCTATTTGTGCCGTTAATTCATCAATCTTGTTACAAATGCTTTGTGCATTCAAATAAAGTGTCTTTAATTTTACATTTTTAAAATTTTTCCCTGATTTGACTTTATTTACTGATGCACTAGTACCATTAAACTCTCTGTCGCTTCCTGTCACACTCTGCTTATCATTACCCAAATCACTACACTGCTCTATTGCCTTGAATTTTCTCTTTTGATTTATAAATTTCCCCTCACCTGAACCCAAGATATTAAGGGGAACAGACAGGGTAGATAGAAAGAAACTATTTCCGCTGGTTGGGGAGTCTAGGGCTAGGGGGCATCATCTACAAACTAGAGCCAGGCTTTTAGGAGTGAAATTAAGAATCACTTCTACACGAAAAAGGTGGTAGAAGTTTGGAACTCTCTTCCACAAATGGCAATTGATGCTAGATCAATTGTTCATTTTAAATCTGAGATTGATAGCTTTTTGTTAACCAAAGTTGTGAAGGGATACAGGCCAAAGGTGTGTTTATGGAATTAGGTCGCAGATCAGCCATGATCTCATTGAAGGGTGGAACATTATTCCCTCCCTGTGCACCCACCCCCACCCCCTCCATCCTTTTAGTGCAAAGCCCTATCTACAGCCCTAATTATTTCATTTACCAGAGCACTGGTCCCAGCCCGGTTTATGTGGAGCCCGTCCCAATGGAACATCTCCCTCTTTCCCCAGTACTGGTGCCAGTGGCCCATGAATCAAAACCCTTGTGTCTCATACCACTCTTTGAGCCACGCATTCAACTCTCTGATTTGTTTGACCCCATTTCAATTGGCGCATGGCTCGGGCAGTAATCCAGAGATTATTATCTTTGAGGTTCTGCTTATTAATTTGGAACCCAATCCTCAAACTCCCTCAGCAGAACCTCATTCCTAGTTCTACCTATTCCATTGGTTCCTACATGGACCATCACAACTAGATCCTCACCCTCCCATTCCAAGTTCTTCTCCAGCCGCGAGCTGTCCTTAACCCTATCGCTGGGCACCCTTGTGTTCAAATCCCTCAATGGCCTTGCCCCTCCCTCTCTCTGTAACTTCCTCAACCCCAACAACCCTCCGAGAACTCTGCATTCCTCCAATTCAGGCCTCTTGTGAACCCCGACTTCTGCCACCCTGCCATTGGCAGCCATGCCTTCAGCTGTCTAGGCCCCAAGCGCTGTAACTCCTCCTTAATCTTCTCTGCCTCGCTGTCCTTCTTTAAGACGCTCCTTAAAACCTACCTCTTTGACCAAGCTTTTGGTCACTGTCCTAACATCTCTTTCTTTGGCTCGGTGTCAATTGTTGCCTGATTATGCTCCTGTGAAGCGTCTTGGGGCGCTTTCCTATGTTGAAGGTGCTATATAAATGCAAGTGTTGTTGTTGAGTGAAGGCACCTTCAAATCAAATTAACCAAAAACTGTTTGAATGTTCAATTCCTCAGAATCCCACCTATGGCCCTGTATATTGAACTGAGCAGACAGCATCATTCGAATTCGAAGATCAGCAGTCTAAATAAGAACACGAGGGGTTTCACAACACAGCGGGACTGTTGTTTCTTAACTAAGAATCCCAACTAAGCAGATAGCTGCACACGTATCTGCAGGATGTGGAGCAGATAGTATTTTCTACTGAGATAATAGCACAAAGATTCATAGGAAGAGATGAGAAACTTTCTGGATTAATGTTTCAGTGCTGGAAACCAGAAGATTAATTAGGTTTGGATTGATCAATTATTTAAAAACTTTTAATTAAGAGATTTTAATTAATAGCTTCTGAAAAACATGATTAATGAAATTTAAATGAGTAAATTATGAAAATAACAGAATTCTTTTGACTCTTATAGTGAAGTGATAAATGGCGATTATTAATTTGCTTGTCGAGTTTGTATCAGTGGATTGTCAAATAGCATAAGACTTATTGTCGTTTTCCAAAGGTTCAGTTGAATTCTCCCCACAATTAGACCAAGACTGTTGTTCCTGCACCATTAATCTTTCTACGATGTGTCACATTAAAGAAAATGAATGGAAATTAGGGAAAAGTTGGCTGCTTGGGACAAGCTGAGATTTGAACTGATTGTTTAATCACTACCCTGTTCTCCCATCTAATCAGACCTTTTTTGGCAACTGCCAAAGAATTCTAAACATGATTAGTTGAAGTTAATAATTAAACTAGCAGTCATGTTTTATTTTTAATGTTTTCATGTAGACTTATACTGGGCTCTGTCAAACATTCAACTTTTTGTCTCACATTTTTTCCAATTAGGTTCTCAATGCTCTAATCGAGACTCACCTCCCTTCACCCATATCTTTGGGGCCAGGCACTGATGGTAAATCCCTTTCATCTTCTGCTTGTGTTGAACTCATTGGCCTAAAAATTGGGGTCAGAGGCTTCCTGCGGGCGGACGCCTCCTGCTGAAATGTTTTTAACGAAAGTACCTGGTGATCCCGGAGGAACGTAGTCTTGCGGTCCGAGGCCTCCATTCACTGTGTATCATATGGGCTCACGCATCCCAGAAACGTAAACGCAACCTGGGATCACATGGGCCTGGATCATCAATGAATATGGAGTATTCTCATTGATAATAATGGTGAGCAGCGTTTGTACGATCTCCCATTACTATCAATGAGAATACCCCCAAAAAACACAGAAACACAACACCATAAATAAAAAAACACCTCACATATTTAAAATTAATTGAAATAAAATGTTTTAGGAAAAAACATTTGGGGGGAAAATGTTTTAAAAATGTTTTAATAGGGTTAAAAATAAACTTTCTTTAATGGGCAAGGATTTTAATATAAAAATTTGTGATAAAATTGAATTTTTCTGTCTTTTAAAATTCTTACGCTGGTAAAAAAAAATAGGCGATATGCCTGCTTTTACCAGGCGTAAGAGTTTGAAGGACATTCCCTGGGCAGGCATTCTCTGCCCCGCGGATGTCCTTCTTGCGGAGATGCATGCGATTAGTCAAAAGACATTTTAACTGATCGCAAATGCTGGTTGTTGGCACGTGCGTCGCGCCCCGAGAACCGGTATTTGCGAGTCCTCGTCGGGTGCGTGTGCACTTCATACGCACCTGGAGAGGTGGGAATTTACGGCCTGTTATAAAATCCTTCTGTTCTGAAGGTGCTGACGCATGCACGGGTATGGCTTGTCAGGCGCCTGTTTGCTTCTTCGCGAACCCAGAAAATGAGTGCCTGACAACTATTTTAATCTTATCAGGGAAGGTCAATCTTGTCCATTGCCAATGTACATGTGGGCATTTTCCATTGGGAGTCATTGGATAATGAACGGACACCTTGGGTCATTTTTGTTCCACTCCCCAGCCCGGGGCACTGACACCAATTGATTTGCACTTGCTGAGAGCAGCTAATTCAGCATACAGCAACAATCAAGCTTGGAACCTTCTTGATCTGGTTGGTTTATTCTCACAAACGTAGCCTTTGCCAACTGAACCCTGTAAAGAGCTGATCATTATTTTCAAATATATTTCATAGTTTGTCTCAATGCAGTCATAAAATTAGCACCAAAAAGCCAGCAAATTTAAGGATACAGCTCCTTTAAATGATTGATAGGAAGTAATTGTGACATTCTGACAGCTGAATTAATTTACAACACTGCAGACCAGTATGGTACCTATGTGCAATTGACATATTGCTGGAACCTGAAGTTTTAAATTAATTTTGTAATTTGCGATACTGAACTGATGTAATAGAAACATAGAAACATAGAAAGTAGGTGCAGGAGTAGGCCATTCGGCCCTTCAAGTCTGCACCACCATTCAATAAGACCGTGGCTGATCATGCAACTTCAGTGCCCCATTCCTGCTTTCTCTCCATACCCCTTGAACTCTTTAGCCGTAAGGGCCACATCTAACTCCCTTTGAATATATCTAACGAACTGACCTCAACAACTTTCTATGGTAGAGAATTCCACAGGTTCACAATTCTCTGAGAGAAGAAGTTTCTCCTCAGTCCTAAATGGCTTACCCCTTATCCTTAGACTGTGATCCCTGGTTCTGCACTTCCCCAACATTGGGAGCATTCTTCCTGCATCTAACCTATCCAAAACTACTTTTCAAATATCAGTGCTTCAACTGTCACTATTATTTCAAATTGTAACTGTAATATGGAATTAAATGAGTCACAGTCATAGAACCATAAAATGGTTACAGCACAGAAGGAGGCCATTCGGCCCGTCGAGTCTGTGCCGGCTCTCTGCAAGAGCACTTCAGCTAGTCCCACTCCCCTGCCTTTTCCCCGTAGCCCTGCAATTTTTTTTTCCTTCAGGTTATTATCCAGTTCCCTTTTGAGAGCAGTGATTAATTCTGCCTCCACCACCCTTTCAGGCAGTGCATTCCAGATCCTAACCACTAGCATCGTCTTTTGAATGAGATGTTAAACCGAGGCCCTGTCTGCCTTCTCAGGTGGACGTAAAAGATCCCATGGCACTATTTCAAACAGGAGCAGGGCAGTTAACCCCAGTGGCTTGGCCAATATTTAGCCCTCAATCAACATTACTAAAAGCAGATACCGCGCAGCTGGTGAGGCGGCTTTTAACGTGAGAAAAACGCGCATGTGCGGACTTTTGAATGGGCTGCAGAGCCCCTTTGGCCAAAACTAAATGAAGGGGAACATTGGTGACTGCACTTCAAAAAGTACTTCATTGGCTGCGCAATGCTTTGGGACATCCTGAGATCGTGACAGGCGCTATATAAATGCAATTTTTTTTTTGAGGTGCTGTTCCTCGAGTTGCTCGAGGCCAGAGTTAGAAGTGTGCATTATGAGAGATATAATGAGGTAAATCATGAAAAACTATTTCAAGTGGCCAGTGAGTCAGTAACTAGAGGGTATAAATTTAAGATTGTTACCAAAAGCACAAAGGGAGAGGTTAGGAGAAATTGTTTTACACAGTGGGATATTAGCACATGGACTGCCCAACCAGAAACAATAGTGGAAGCATCAGCCATAAAAGTGTTTTTTAAAAGGGAAGTGGATAACTCCTTCAAAAAAGATAAAAATGTGTGGGGAAAAGGCAAGAAAATGCAATGAAGTAGAAAGCTTTATCGGACTGTCAGCACAAGCACAATGAGCCAAATGATCTATCATGCTGAATGTAAAATTCAATCATTTGATACTTGAATTGTTGTTTTTGTTGAAATATGTCAAATGTTTCAAATAATGAATTGCCTTTTGAAGTGCCATTCACCATTGCTTAATGACAAAAAGGTTCAAGGAAAGCAGATACTTGTGCAATCCAGAATACTTGTAGACCACAGATCACGCCAGTGCACTGTGCAAGTAACAATCTCAAACACACACTTAATCAGGCCCGCATCAACAGCCTTTATACACCTTACAATTAGGCTTCAACTCAAATAATCCCATTTTCCATACCTGAGGTAGAGAAAGAAGACAGCTCCGAGTCTAAAGGAGAAAATTTTCAGCTTTTGAAACCCAACAAAATTGAAACAATTATTTTCCACTCCAAGGCCTGTCTTGAAGGTTTCTCCTTCACTGATGATTTTGCTCCATGTCCCTCTCTCCACATAGCTGTACTTCCAAAGTTCATTACCATGATAATTGTGTGTGTGAGTGAGGAGTGGCAGAGTTTAAACATAATGGTGTGCAGGCCAATAGGTCTGATAATGTGCTCTGTCACATTTTTGAAATCGTTGAAAAGTAATTGGTGAACATTATAGAACTTTTACAATTGAAATACCATAGTTCTGGAAATTCATCTCCCTGTGGATTGCAGATTACAGAAAGTGCCTGGGTGTAATTTTGGCTTAGTGCGATAGTGTAAAACGGGTGATGTCGAGTCAGGAGCCTCTTTTACGTCTCTCCCGATTGACTCCAATGTAAATAAAAATGGGGAGAGGTGCATAACAGGCTGCCGATTTGTTGTCACCTGCCTTCACTATCACACAAAGCCAAAATGACCACCACCCCCGCCTCCTGCCCCCGACCTCATTATTTAATATCTGGAATTTAACGGCTAGAAATTCCATTGTATCTGTTTGGGCGATAATTTTTGAAAAGTGACGAAAAGTATCGGCTGCCGATAATCCTTATTTCATCCTGAGAACTTTAGCTTTAGCGCTCCAAGAGGGAAGTGGAATGCTAAATCAAGTGCTACCACTTCTCTTCGGCTGCTAAAGTGTGAGCGGGGCAGTAGCGGCAGAGCACTGAAGAATGTGCAGTGCAGCGCTGCCGACTTCCCTTGCTTAAAGGGAAGGGCCAATGATGGTTTGCAACATTCTTCTTCTTCTTTCTGCGGGGCCAGAGAAGCTGCGCGACTTCCATTACAGCCCCGATCACTCTCAGAGTGTGGAGGGCTGAGGCTTCGCGCAGCAATGAGCCGGCAGACACATTCAGCAAGCACCAGACCGGTGTGAAGAATAAAGTTTGCGCAACTAACCGCCTTTAATTACCGCTCCGCCAGCGACCAGCCAATGTGACAAAGCCTCCTGCAGCTGCTGTTGTTGACGGCCGGCGATGTAGAAGGGGGTGGAAGCGAATATCACATCCGGGGCGGTAACGGGGCACTGCGCACCTGATGACGTCATGATCTAAGGGGTGCAAAAGACCGAGGCGGTAAGTGTTAGTGCCAGTGCAAAACCGGCAGGGAAGTTCGCGTACGTCGGTGAATTCGCTGCAACCATTCGGTAACCCCTTAGCTCCTCCTAACTGCACCCCTCAGGCACTAACTGGAGGCACAAAGCAACCAAATTTCTCCCCTAAAGTCTCTTTGCACGTTGCAAAAATAGAGACGTAATTTACTGACTTCACCCTGAGCACACATTGGAAAATTGGACACTTGCTGTGCATGATTGTGTGAAAATAGTGAGTGGAAAATCATTTGCAACACACACCCGAGTTTCCAATTTGTGCACCTGGCAGACAATGCTCTCCACTAGTAATGCAGAGTCAGAAAATAATCCCTTGCTCTTTCTACGAGGCCACTATATTTAGTAATTGATGAAACAGGTTCCTGATTTCCACATTGCCACCTGTGGTAAGGCTGCAGTCCGTCACCAATACTACAATAATTGCATTCAGGGAAAATGTTTAAAAGCTGATTTTTCCCATTATTTCTGAGTGGAAATTCTAGTGTAGATAACGTCCACATTTGAAAACCTGATCTTGCTGACAAAATAACAAGTCTGAGGCAGATTGACCATGACACCATGCCGTGCTGAAAAGCAATAATATGTTTCAGATTCAAGTCAGCAGGCCTTCGGTATTAAGCAAGTAAATGTCAAAGTTAATGAAATTTTATCACTTTGCCAATAATTGCTTTCTCTGGAAATGGCGGGTCATATTTGAAGGCCCTTGAAGTGAGTTCCATGCAGTTTTTTAGTGCACTAATGTCCAGATGATACAGATTTAATTACCCGAGAGGAAAGATGCAAATACTGTGTTGCTCTTTATTTCAATTCTATTCCACACAGAGAGGAACTTCAACCAAACAGCAAACTATGAATTGTGCAAGAGGTGTAACCACCTCCTTGTCCAGCTGGATTAAATAACAGGAAGAGACTGACACTTAGGGCTGGATTTCCCCTACCTCAGCAGGTGTGGCATCCATGGCGGGTCCTGGCCCCATTGCTGGCTCCATTCCGCTGTGCAGAATAATTTCCCCTGATTGGGCTTGTTAAGCCCCACCCAGTGCATTTCCTGGCCAATTGAAGGAAGCGCGTCTGATGATGTGATTTGATGATGCATCATCAGCTGGTTTCCTCAAAGGGACCATGCGCAAATTGATTTTGACAGTTGTGCTGTCGGTGTTCTACAGTATTGAGGTGCTGCAACACTGACAAGCACGGCACAGAGCTGCACGGTTGCACCCAGGCTTTCCCATGACTCCCTTCATATTCTTATGGAGGGAGTCACAGCATGCAGGGAGGTCCTCTTCCCTTTCAATGCACGGAAGAGATCTCCCTAGGAGACCAACGCAGCCTGGTCGCACATTGCGTCAGGAGGACCAGGTTGCAGTGGTGCAAACTTTCGTTGATCTCAGTAGATCACAAAATGTTGCTGCAAAGCCACACTCAATCTCATCCTGCTGTGCCACTCATCACATCCCCATCACTCTGCCTTCCCCACCCTACGCCTATACATCCTTACTCACACCAACTTAGCTTGCATCTCCACCCATCTCTCTCTATCTACATCCCTCACATCCCCATCTCACTAGTCACCCCTCATACTCACCCTCATCCTAGTCCAATCACACCAACTAACAACACACAATACACTTATGTGTTTTAGCCAATGTTCATGTGAAGTTTCTGTTAATGTTGTGTCAAGTATTGAAATCCTTATTTTCAACACTTTGCATTCTTGTACAGATTTGTGGGCATCTTTGGAAGTGGCTTATTGAGTTGCAGTGAATGGTGAGACATACCGGTACCCCCGCAATGGTGATGAGTGTGAAAGGAATGGCTTCGGTATTGTAGGTATTCTTTATGGTGTTGGTGTTGGGTGGTGCCAACCTGGTGCATCACATAGCAGCCAGGGTGTACAGCATCAAGTGAAGTAAATCTAGCTATGGTGTCCCAGGCAGCAATGTGGTCGGGTGCCGATACCCTGTGTCCTGTGCAGCATCAGGTGATTGTGAAGAAGGTTGGAGTTGATGTTGGTGCTGCTGGTGTGCCTGGTGCTGCCGATGTTGAGGTTCCTCGTGGTCAGATTCTGAGGGCCAAGGTGACAGAGTGTAAATGGTTCCCATCCTGATGGAGTAGATACCAGATGAAGGTGAGATGACAGAAGTACTCTGTCAAAGGGCCTGCAGAATGCACAATCTATCTTATAAGGGGAGAAACCAAAGAGTCTCTGGGTTTAGAAAGTGTGCAGGTGTAAATTGTGGGGCTTTATACAAGTTTTAACGCTGTCACCAATCATCTGCTGCAATGGCCACTCGACCTCTGCCTCAGATGAACAGACAGGGTCCACGAGCAGCGTGAAATCCAAGGGCAACCGGGTAAAGTTAAAATGTGAGTAAAATATCACTGTAAAGTGCTTCTAAACAAGCCAATAATGGGCTCAATTGCTTCCCCTGCCGCTGCATGTTAGATCTTCTCAGCACTGATGGACCCGACAAATTGGGAAAGGGGCGTGGCGGCGGGTTAACAGCGGAATCCCGACCCACTGTCAAAAAATACTTTTTCCACCCAACCCGCCACCAAACGTGCCTGCTGACTCCCCGGAAAATTCTCACCTATTCCTCTATTTAAAAAAAACAAGGGTCCCATATGATTATTTTAACAGCCATCTCAATTTGTCCAGCCACCTTCAAAGATGTGTGTGCATATATCTATAGGCTCCTCTTTTCCTGCATCCTCTTTAAGATTGTACCATTTAATTCATATTGCCTCTCCTCATTCTTCCTACTAAAATGCATCTCTTCACACTTCTCTTCATTAAATTTCATCTGCCACATGTCTGCCTGTTTCACCAGCCCGTCTATGTCGTCCTGAAGTCTGTTACTATCCTATTCATTGTTAACTGCATTTCCGAGTTTCGTATCATCTGCAAAATTTGCAAATATGTCCTGTATATCCAAGTACAGGTCATTAATATATCAAAAAGAGCAGTGCTCCTAATACTGATCCCTGGGGAACACCACTGTCTACCTCACTCCAGTCTGAAAAACAAACGTTCACCAATGCTTTCTGTCCCTTAGCCAATTTTGTGTCCATGCAGTCCCTTTAATTGCATAGGCTTCAATTTTGCTAGCAAGTTTATTATGTGGTACTTTGTCAAATACCTTTTGAAAGACCATACAGACAATATCAACCACACTACCCACACTACCCACCAACCCTCTCAGTTACTTCATCAAACAATACGATCAAGTTAGTGTTACATTGGCAGCATCCTCTTTTCTTGTGAAGATAGATGCCAAATATTCATTTAGTACCTCAGCCATGTCCTCTGCCTCCACAAGACCTGGGTGTCATGGTACATCAGTCATTGAAGGTTGGCATGCAGGTACAGCAGGTGGTGAAGGGGGCAAATGGTATATTGGCCTTCATTGCTGGGAGATTTGAGTATAGGAGAGGGGAGGTCTTATTGCAGTTGTACAGGGCCTTGGTGAGGCCTCACCTGAAATATTGTGTTCAGTTTTGGTCTCCTAATCTAAGAAAGGACATTCTTGCTATTGAGGGAGTGCAGCGAAGGTTCACCAGACTGATTCCTGGGATGGCAGGACTGACATATGAGGAGAGACTGGATCGACTGGGCCTGTATTTACTGGAGTTTAAAAGGATGAGAGGGGATCTCATAGAAACATAAGCAATTCTGATGGGATTGGACAGGTTTGATGCAGGAAGAATGTTCCAGATGATGGGCAAGTCCAGAACCAGGGGACATAGTCTAAGGATAAGGGGTAAGCCATTTAGGACTGAGATGAGTAGAAAATTCTTCACTTAGAGAGTTGTTAACCTGTGGAATTCCCGACACAGGCTGTTGATGCCAGTTCATTGGATATATTCAAGAGGGAGTTAGATATGGCCCTTACGGCTAAAGGGATCAAGGGGTATGGAGAGAAAGCAGGAAAGTGGTACTGAGGTGAATGATCAGCCATGATCATATTGAATAGCGGTGCAGGCTCGAAGGGCCAAATGGCCTACTCCTGCACCTATTTTCTATGTTTCTAAGAAGATCTCCTTTTTGGTCCAGAGTCGGCCCCTCCCTTCCTTTGATTACCCTTTTACTATTTATGTGTTTATGCAAGACTTCTGGGTTCCCTTGTATGTTCGCCACTAATCTATTCTCATACTCTCTCTTTGCCCCTCTTATTCCTTTTTTTCATCTCTATACTGTCTATATCTATAACTTTGAAAAAAAATGTACAAATTGAGGCAAGTTTCATAACATGATATTATTTATAGTCTTGTTACCAATAGAATACGTAATCAAATTGCAATGTTGTTGGTGATAGATTGTTACTATTTATGGAGAGCAGCTGGTTCCAAATCAACTCTTCAAGGACTCTTTATTTTTGGAACTGCTAAGGTTTCAATAAGATCAGATACACAGACGCTTCGATGGGGAAACATGGTGTGCAACACCAAACCTTGGCTTCCAGCATCCCCAACTGCTTAACACTCTCAATGAACTGTCTAAAAAAATTGGCTAAAAAAAGTGTAGATTAGGGCAAAAGATATGAAAGGATGAATTAGATATCCCTAAATGGATTAAATGGCAAAGGGTGTGATTATTGGTCATCACTGAGTAAATATGTTGACTTTTAATGAAGGTGTTCAAAATTGTCATTTAAAAACTCTGAAAATCGAGAAACCAGGGAAAAAAATTCTAAATTTCTCACATCCTAAATCTTTACAGATCACCAGGAACCGAGGGGTCAAAATTCGGGTTGCTACCGCCTGCTGATAACGCCGGTGTTAACTGGGAATTAGGCGATTGAGAGTGGCGCTGGGTGCTGTTCACGCCTGATGCAAAATTCAGTGATCATTTTTTAAGGGCAGTAGAATGTTACGCTCCGCCGGCTAACACCACGGAAATCATGACCTCAGTACACGTGAACTGTCTCCTTGGTGCTTCTATCGCGATATTTAGTTTTTACGGCAGGCGGCCATACCGCCTGAAAAAAGTGGTGGTTAAACAGCGGAACTCGGGTGGAATCAGCCAGAGAGTAAGGTAAGTTATTTTCTTTATTTATTTCTTCACTTTTCCGTTAGTTGTAACAGTGGGGAAGTTTGTGTGTGGGTCAGAGAGGTTTGAAGGTATCTTTCTTTCTTCCTTTTTCTTCCCGTTTTCCAGTTGCATGACGGCAGCCTCCTGATGCGAAATTCAGTCGGCCTCCTGAGCTCCCGCCTGAGAATGCGTGTGCAACGCCACTTTATGGCACTACTCTCTCATCTTTGGCCGTAAAAACTGAATTTGGCAGTTGGAGCCTGCACCTAACGCCTGGCGGTAAAATCAGCACTCAGGCGTTGACACTACCTCAAATACGGCAGTACCGAATTTTGACCTCCTGGTCTTTTCTGACCACTAGAGAATTATATCTGTGGAATGCAACAGTTCGGATTGAATAATATAAAGTAGCCTTGCTCGAGATGAAAGAAACAGGGTCCATAACAGTTCAAAATGTATCTGATCTGCTGTAAGGAGGACACTTCACGGTGAAATACTGCATTCTTAAATTCATTTTTTACCTGGGTAAATGTGCTTGTCAAGGTAAAAGATGCCAGTGCTGAGGAACAGAACACTTTTTATTTGTTTCAATAATTGTCAACAGAATACGTTCCCACGCCAGGTTTTAGGAATCAAACACAGGGTAAATCGTTTTCAGGTGTGCCTCAACAAGTTAATTCGGAAGAGCATTCTACCTCACAGTACATGCATGTGATCATTTAATTTCCCCCACCAGACTCCGTATTGCCTCTGATTGAGATAACCTGGTGTGGCCATATGCTTCGCAGAAGCAGTGTTGAAGTGGAAATTCCGGTGTTATTCACAACCAGCACTAAAAGAGTTGCAAATCCATAAATTATTTATTTTGCTTCTTTTGAAAATAATTTTAAAATCATTTCAATGTTATATATCTTTTGAAGAACAAATATTGAAGACAGTTCTAATGAAAGTACATATTAAAACAATTAGCTGTCCTTCATGAATTGGATTTGTCTCCAGTATTGAGTAATTCCATTTTTTATTGTCATTTACTCCTTCCTTCAAACAATAAGTACACACAGCATGAAACTCAGCAAAACCCAGATAAAGTGCCAGAATTACATGGATTATGTGTAGTGTGGAAATCCATTATTGTTCAAGGCTCAGACTGAATATATGACAACACTGTAGAATTGTTTCAAAGATGCATTCATGTATTTATTCAATCACTTTTGAGGGTAAGGGTCAACTCCATCTAGTACCAGAATCAAAGCTGATATTTTTATTATTCAGACTCAAAGTAAGAAACATATCTAACGCTGTTGAGATGCTTTACAGATGAATGACTGGTTTATTGCTTAAAGATTAAGGAAGATAGGAACAAGAGTCGACCATTCAGCCCATTGAAACTGCTCTGCCATTCAATAAGATCATGGCACATCTGTATCTTAACTCCATCTACCCACGTTAGTTTCATTACCCTTAACACCCATGCCTAATCTATCAATCTCAGTTTTGAAATTTTCAATTAGACCCCAGCCTCAACAGCTTTTTGGGGGGAGAACGTTCCAGAGTTCCACACCCTTTGTGTGATGAAATGCTTCCTGACATCACCCCTGAACTGCCTAGCTCTAATTGTATGGTTTTACCCCTCTGTTCTGGACTCAACCAGCAGAGGAATCTATAAAATCCTTTAATCAGCTTAAACACCACAATTCTATCACCTTATTCTTCTATACTCGAAGGAATACAAGCCTAGTCTAAGTAACTTATCCTTATAATCTAATCCTTTTAGCCCCGGTATCATTCTGATGAATCTGTACTGCAGCCTCTCCAAGGCCCATATATCCTTCCTGAGGTGTGGTGCCCAGAGCTGAGTGCAATTCTCTAGATGTGGTCTAACCAGAGATTAAATACACTGTGACGGCAAGTCTTATAAAGGAGAGTGTGAGGAGCAATGTTTATGCATAGACCAATGGTCAGATCAGACGGAGCAACAACATCAGAGAACACAAATGTTCAACTGATGTCATAAGCTATAAACAGGGCAAATGAAACTGAAGATGGACAAGTAGGTTTGGTGGTGGAGTGTGTGGCTGTTATGATGCAAATGTAGACTAGGAGCCACACGGACTGCAGCGGTTCAAGAAGGGGCTCACCATTACCTTCTCAAGGGCTATTCGGGATGGGCAATAAATGCTGGCCTTGCCAAGGCACCCACTTCCCAGGACCGAATATTTTTTAAAAGTCATACTTTGTAACACTAAGTAACATTGTTGCATCCAGCAATTGGAGAATCATTTTGCAGTTGATAGCTTATTCCCAATTTGGCTGTCTATCCCTTTTCTGAGCTGATTTTCATCTCTACATGCAGTCGGCGCTGTCTTGTCCTCTTGAAGTGAGCTAGCGACTATTACAGAGAGGTGGATGATATTCTCCCTAGCAAGTCCTCTGCTCAACAGAGCAGCTGGCAAACCTGCTCTAAGTTGGCTGCTGGGAGTCACAATAGGAAGAGGAGCGGGAAATGCATTCAGCACAGGAGGGCTTAGAGCCACATTGGGAACACTTAGAAGGAAATTACATTTGGTTTCTGAATTTATAGTTGAGAGCAGAAGGATACTTCAATTCAAGAGTGCTGCATACTATGTATAAGAATTGGCAGCACTCAGGCATTCATTGAAGTGACTCTTCTATTAGCTGTAATGGATCTTCCACAGGGATAAAAGTGATGTTTTATGGTACAGGAAACATGAAATATCTACACAATGGATCAATGCCCATTGACTAAGATGTAAAATGAAGAATATTTGGGTTTAGTAAGCAACTGTTCATTGTAAGCATTCTGTCAAAGTGGGGATGTAATTTGAAATGCTACTCAAAACCCTCGGAAATGTGGGGTGCATCTCAGAAGCTTTTTACTATAAATTAAAGCAGATTATTTTAATATTTGGGAAAGGTGTTTTCGGACTATTGCATTCAGTAGGATTAACCAATCCATGGACCTATGCATACACATATCGCAGTGTGGACTGCCCCGTGCTGCCCCTGGGCCCTGGCCTCTTCTGGGCCCTGAACTCACACTTCTCCTGGGCCCCGATCACATTGCTCTACAATCTCTCGCCGCTCCTTCGCCCCCGACCTTGCCTCTCCCGCTGTACCTGCCCACGCTCCAATCAGTGATCTGGATTTTGGTGATGTCCAATCTAGTCGCCCTCTTCACAGCCGTCGCCCTCCCGGACTGATTCACGCTGTACCTCATCAAAGTCACAAATGACATCCTTTGTGACTGTGACAAAGGTAAACTATCCCTCCTCGTCCTTCTGGACCTTTCTGCAGCCTTTGGCACAGTTGACCACTCCATCCTCCTCCAACACCTCTCCAACACCTAGCTCTGTCAAGCCCGTGTGGTGACTGGTGTGCAACGGCCACCACAATTTAAAAAAAATCCACACACAGGCATCTTCCACCCTTCAATATGCAGTTCGGGACCTGGAATATTAGGTCCTTCATTGAAATACCAGTGAACTCATCCCTTTTTGGTGGAAGCAAGTCATCCTCGATATGAGGGACCACATAAGAAGAAGAAGAAGATTCAGTAATCTTCAAACAAGCACTGAGGAGTTGGAAGAGGTTGAGTGAAGAGCATGTGAAAAATTGAAAAGTGACAGGACAGACAAATGTAAAGATACTTGTATGGGAGAAAACACAATTTTAATGAAATAATCAGTCAGAATATTTCTTTAAGCTGATCATCTATTCTTTCATAGTCCTCTTGCTATTGTAGTAATGGAAGGAATGTTTACTGCTTTGTGTTGTCTCCACACCTATGTTTTAACTATAACTCTCTTTGCATCACTGATTAAACTTTTTATGTGTTTCTGCAAATTTTTATATATTCAAGAAATTAGGGGCTCAAAATTCCACGTTGCTGTTTTTTGGCATTATTTCAGATTAATGGCTGTTTTTTTAGTCTGAAATAACGTCCATAAAAAGTCCGATCTTTCGCCAAAATTATTTTTTATTTTGGCGCAGTGCAGAAACATCTTACTACAATAGCAAGAGGACTATGAAAGAATAGATGATCAGCTTAAAGAAATATTCTGACTGATTATTTCATTAAAATTGTGTTTTCTCCCATACAAGTATCTTTACATTTGTCTGTCCTGTCACTTTTCAATTTTTCACATGCTCTTCACTCAACCTCTTCCAACTCCTCAGTGCTTGTTTGAAGATTACTGAATCTTCTTCTTCTTATGTGGTCCCTCATATCGAGGATGACTTGCTTCCACTAAAAAGGGATGAGTTCACTGGTATTTCAATGAAGGACCTAATATTCCAGGTCCCGAACTGCATTTTGAGGGTGGAGCTAAGTTTTTGCGGCAAAAAAGTGAAGCATGTTCTGCACATGCCCAAGCATTTAGGTTTCCAGGGTAACATGAGGCACAATGGGAGGGAAGGAGCTGTCTCTCTCTGGTTCCCGGGTGTGAGAGGAAGGAAATGTGGGCTGAAGGCTGTTTTTATATAATTGTGCAGAGGGAGCTTTACTCTGAGGGAGCTAACCGGTGCTGTACCTGCCTTGGGAGTGTTTTGATGGTGAACTCCCTGTCCGAGCCGCTGGACCCTGCCGACAGCTCGGATATGGCCTGCCACGGACGCCCCTATCCCTGGCCAAATGGCCCGTCGAGTGTTTTCTCACAGTAAATATTAAGTCCTGAAAATAATAAAATTTTCATTTGTAATGAAGTATTCAAAAATAATAGTACATCACTACATTCAACAGAAACATAATAACTATAGAGCAACACAACAAATCAATCCTAAGCCCCCATTAATGCTGATTTCGATCTGACTCCGACTTGGTAAGGTACGGTTTTAAAAAGTGGTCCTTAGCGCTGTCCTTAAAAAAAATCCTTATTGGCGAAACTTGCAAAAATGGGCAAAAATGGCATTATGGAAGAGTTTGACCCCGAGTGATGTCAGAAAAATGGTACTTAAAAAAAATGTCCGTTATCTGTTAAGGACGGCGTTATACCATTGGTGAAACTTGCAAAATTAAGTTAGCTCCAAGAAACACTGTTAGCTTAAAAAAAAATGGAGCTAAATGGTGATGAATTTTGGGCCCAAAGAAATATCAGGGTAGGGATAGGGCCACTAAGGAATACACACGATAAACTCACTGGTAATGACAGAAAAATGGCAGCAATATTAAATAATTACTTTTCTTTGGTATTTACCAGGGAGTCTAACATGGTAGATATGACATTTCAAGAGATCAAAAAAGATATCAAGATATTTAAGATAGAAAGGTGGAAATAATTGATAAACTAATCAAACTGAGAGAGGATAAAACCCTTGGTCTGGATGAATTGCATCCACGCATATTAAAAGCAGTTAGGGAAGAGATAGCAGAGGCACTATTAAATATTTATAAACAGTCATTAGAAAAGGGAATAGTGCCAGAGGACTGGTGGACAGCTAATGTGATTCCTATATTTAAAAAGGGATATAGAACAATTCTAGGGAACTATGGACCAATTAGTTTAATATCAATAGTAGGAAAGATAATGGAATCCTTAGATGTAATAGAAAAACATCTAGAAAATGAAAATGTAATAAAGAATAGTCAGCATGGATTTCAAAAGGGAAAGTCATGCTTGGCAAACCTTATGGAATTCTTTGAAAAAGTAACAGAAAAGGTAGACAAGGGTAATGCAGTAGATGTAATATATTTGGATTTTCAAAAGGCCTTTGATAAGGTACCAAATCATTGACTCATAATTAAGGTCAGAACATGTGGAGTCAGGAGACAAGAAGCAGAATGGATAGCAAACTGGCTACAAAACAGAAAATGGAAAGCAGGGGTCAAAGTTTGCTACTCAGATTGGCAAAAGGTGGAGAGTGGTGTTTTACAAGGACATACATTTTCAAAATTTGTGGGCAACCCCAAATTTGGGGATGTAGTTAATCGAAAATACAGGAAGACAATAAACTTGCAGAATGGACATGTAATTGGCAAATTAACTTCAATATAGATAAGTGTGAGGTGTGCATTTTGGTAGAAAGAATAAGGAGGCTACATACTCTGGGGAGTTAAGCATCTAATGGAGTTGAGGAGCACAGGGATCTGGGGGTACAGATATACAAATCACTATAAGTAGCAATGCAGGTTAATAAGGCCATAAAAATAAACAAAGCAAGCACTGGCATTCATTTATAGAGGAAAAGCAGAGAAGATAAATTAAATTTTATAGAACCTTGGTCAGACCATACTCGGAGTATTGTGAACAGTTCTGCTCTCTGTACTTAGAAAGAGGATACAGAGGCACTGGAGAAGGTGCAGAAAAGATATCCTAGGATGATGCCAGAACTGAGAAGTTATGCATATCAGGTAAGGTTGAACAGGCTGGGGCTCTTTTCTTTAGAAGAGCGAAGACTGAGGAGTGACTATGATTATGAAAGGGTTTGATGGGTTAGATATTGAGAAGATGTTTCCACTTGCAGATGAGACCAGAACTAGGGGCCATAAATATAAGATAGTCACTAATAAATCCAATAGGGAATTCAGGAGAAACATCTTAACCCTGAGAGAGGTTAGAATGTGGAACTTACTACCATATGGAGTGGTTGAGGTGACTAGCATAAGATGCATTCAAGGGGAAGCTAGATAAACACATGAGGGAGAAAGGAATACAAGGACATGTTGATGGGATTAGATAACGACGGGTGGGAGGAGGCTCATGTGGAGCATAAACACCAGAAAGTGGGCTGAATGGTCTGTTTCTGTGCTGTTGTAAGGGGAAAAAAATACGATCACTAGAGTGGAGACAGACCAATGGTCAAGAATGGAGATACTGAAGGTAGTGAATTGATCTGACACATAAAATGGTCCAGATTAAGAGGGCTTATCAGTATTAGGAGATTCTGAGGAATCAGGAGTTCTTCTGTCTTACGGTATGGATTATAATATTGACCGATTATGTATAACCCGCTTATGTATGTAAAGCACGTTCATAAACTCACTTCCATTGGGCTAGTAAGAGGGAAATAGTGAAGCCTGATGAGTAATGAACCATCCATTGGATTAACCTTAGAACACTCATTCAGTACAGAACAATGTTTGGGAACATAGTGACTGGTAGATTTGACTAGAGTTCTTGGGAGAGGGATAAGGAGGCACCACCCTGGAAAACAAAGTTAATCAACACGTCATGAGAAACTGAGGCAAAGTTAACACCATGGGAGATGGACAGGTGGGGGAGAACCACTCTGAGCCAGTCTGAGCAGTAGGCCAATCGATGGTTTTGTCGGAGGGTCGCACAAATTGAAAAACTGTGTAATTGTAATTGTAAAACCCCTGATCGGGGAAGTGTTCATCGGAACCTTTCCGAGCATGTTCGAATAAAAACCGGTTACCCGAGGTTTCGTCTGAGTGATTCCGTGGTTGTTATACAATACGGGCAGGTGTCGATTCTTTATATCAGCGAGTTCACCTTGAGGAACAGAATCTTCTTTTTACCCCAACACTGTAAATATTATGTAATTCTATGTAATCCCAATGATCATCTTCTCATTTTTCCCTGAAAATTTTGATAAGGTCCTTTTTCCCTCTATTTACATTTTAATTTAATTTTTAATCCATTTAGCCACACAGTTGTTTAGTCTGAGCTTGATAATACTAAGGGATCAAAATTCTACAGAACTGTTGATGAATATCCTTTTCTCAATTTTTAAAAATTACTTGTCCCTTTATTTCATTAAACTTCACCTCTTTAAAGTTATATACATGTGAGTTCTAAAGGCCAGAATTTTGGCTCTGAAGCCCAGTTTTTTGGTGCTATGGGTGCCATTTTCTGTCCAAAATGATGTCTGTGCCACACACGTACACTTCTGGTGTGGGCCACACCGATCGCCATCTTGGTAAAGGCCAAACAAGAGGCATCCTTTACGCACATCTGATGCAGGTGTTAGGTCATTTGCCTATTCAAATAAGGGGCCTAATGCAAGCTTCTTGTCCCTGCTGTAACTTTGGCTTATGCCTGAGGCAGCCAACACTAGTGCAGATTGTCTCCAGGAAAACCAATGCAAAAGACCATATAAATAATAAAAGGTAAGCACTTGCCATAATCTTTGCCGTTCCCAATCCTGAGATCTCTGACCTCCAGGCTCCCTCAATCTCCCCCTGACTCCAGCCTGACCTCCTAGCACTCTCTCCCCCCTCCCTTCCCCGATAGCACTCCTGACACCCCCGATGACACACATGAGGCCTGCGATCTTCCTACCTGACCACTGTCAGCACCACGATTGCGGACTCCGAGGTCCACCCATTCCTCTTCCAGACCTTTGTGATCCAACCCAATCGCTCCGTTTACAGACGGGAGGCAGCAGAAACTGACTCTGTAAAATGTCTCCTTGGAGAATCTGAACATTCCTAAAAAATAGGCCTCGAGCAGATGCTCCAATTGCAAACAGCAGGACGCGGCCAATTGCAAGAATTTCAGTGTTTGAAACTCGGGAAGAGACTGGTCTCAAAGAAATATGGGCTTGGATGGATTGAAAGCACAACAAGGAATAGCAGAGATCATCATGACAGCACGAAACAGCAACAGAGATACTGTAAATAAACCCATTGCCAGATGAGTCCCAGCAGCTAGAAACTACCAAGAGGAAAAAAATTCATAGAAAAGTACACAGAAATAAAAGGGAAAAACAAATCTGTCCATTTTACTCAAGGAGGCAGACTTTTAATTCTCGGATAACCAAAATCAAATTATAAGACTGGTTTACCCAGTTCATGTATTAAAGTGCGCTGTTTTGCACTTAACACTGGAAATTGGAGCACTAATCTTTGCGGGTTTCTACCACATCACCATTGACATTACAATGAGGTCCGAAGCCCAAAATCCAGGGTTCCTCGGACTCTCCCTTTTCGCGGCCTATTAGCACACTGCTCTGTATTGTTTTGATCATTAGCAAAAAAAAGTCAAGATGAGTGCTGCTTCTTGTGGCTTCCATGATACACTGACTCATGAAGCAGTCATGCATTACTTTGACTAACTTTGACTCTAAACCACTTGGGCTAGATTTTCGGCTTTCGGCGAAAACAGTAGTTTTTCGGCAAAATTACCGATTACATTGCGCGGCCATTTTTAGGCCGAACTTTCGGCCTTTACATCGGTAAAAGTCGGTATTGCACAAGGATTCGCAGCGCAAACCGTGAGTTTCGGCAACTTTAGTCCAGGGCCGGTAGCGCTGTGAGAGAAGCCTTGGGAGGGGGGGAAAGAAATTTGCAAAAAACATTTTAAAAAAACATTCACAAAACCCTTACCTACTAAATCGCTGAAAAAGAATTAAAAAATAAAAACTTCAACTTTCCTTTTTTGCAGGTCTTCATACTTACCGCTGCTGGCAGGGCTGCACCGCAGGTTTGACCCTGTCGGTATCCTGGGTGCAGAGTACGGGTCCCGAGAGAGCCGAAGGTACAACAAGGCCGTACGTGGAAGTGTTGCCACAGAAAGGTACCCGAGGATCCCGTCGACCAGGTTTTCGCCCCTGAGTGTCAAATCACGGCGAAAACCCAATCGCAAAGTCGGCAAAAATCCCAGGGAAAAGGTAATAAATTTAATTGTGCACATGAACTAAATGTAATGGTTTAAGTACTACTATCCAATGGCAATTGCCATTTGAGGAAGCAAACCAGTCAGATTTGAATCGTTTGAATTGTGATGATCGCTTGATAGTTTAGCGTTTTCCGACATTACAACAGTGACTACACTCCAAAAGTACTTCATTGCCTGAAAAGTGCTTTGAGATCTCCGGTGGTAGTGCAAGGCGCTATATAAATGCAAGTCTTTCTTTAATCACTTCATTGTTTTTTTTTCCTCTGCACATTTTACCTTGAGGTAAGTAAGGAGTCTAACCAACGCCCCTTGACATTGAAAGGCTTTACCATCGCAAATCCATCAACATCCTGGGGGTCACTATTGACCAGAAATGTAACTGGACCAGCCACATAAATACTGTGGCAACAAAAGCAGGTCATAGGCTGGGTATTCTGCGGTGAGTGTCTCACCTCCTGAATTCCCAAAGCCTTTCCAACGTCTACAAGGCACAAGTCAGGAGTGTGATGGAACACTCTCTACTTGTCTTGATGAGTGCAGCTCCAACAGCACTCAAGAAGCTCGACACCATCCAGGACAAAGCAGCTCGTTTGATTGGCACCCAATTCACCACCTTAAACATTCACTCTCTCCACCAGCGGCGCACTGTGGTTGCAGTGTGTACCATGTACAAGATGCACTGCAGCAACTCATCAAGACTTCTTCGGCAGCACCTCGCTAACCTGCGACCTCTGCCACCTAGAAGGACAAGGGCAGCAGGTGCATGGGAACACCATCAACTCCAAGTCCCCCTCCAAGTAACACACCATCCTGACTTGGAAGTATATCGCTGTTCCTTCATCGTCGCTGGGTCAATATCCTGCAACTCCCTCCGTAACAGCACTGTGGGGGTACCTTCACCACAAGGACTGCAGCAATTCAAGAAGGCAGCTCACCACCATCTTCTCAAGGGCAATTAGGGATGGGCAATAAATGCTGGCCTTGCCAGCGACGCCCACATCCCATGAACAAGTAAAAAAGAAAATTGGAAAGGTTTCAAAACAGTAAAAACTGCATGTGCTCTGTGAATAGCAATGGCTAGTTGTACCATAATGACCTTTAGCTGTTTCATATTTCTGTTCCTAATGAGAAATTTAATTGAGATATTGTATCACTTTGCTTTTATGTAGAGGTGGAGAGTGATATATCATTACATCACAGTAACACTCTTTGATACATCATGATCTCTCTTTGAGGATTTGCACATATTTATATAGGACAGAGAAGACACTGCAAGCGTAAGAATCTCTTTACACGTTGAGGATCCTCCAATGTATTTTTCTGCCATAATATTCGGTACTTTGTCATTGGCATTCCATTTCGAGTATTGCAGTACCTTTCTGTGTAGGCCTTGCCCTGAATTGATCTATGTAAAATTCTGTCTTTGCTAAATGCTGTTCGTCACTTCCTCCCTACGGTTTGTTTAATTGGTGACTTCTTTATGAGACTTTTATGTTATATTAATCCACCCTTGAAATATTCTACATTTTAAGTTTTATCCTTTGTTTAACTGGGTTTTATTTTGTCAGATCTTCCTGCGCACACGAATACTGTTCAGAGTCTCGCAATTTATTTAAAAATATGCAGAAATAAATTACACATTATATATTAAGAAATTATTCCCTTTTGCTTCACATTATGTATTTATGAAACTGGTTACAGATCAGATTTGCAGGTTGCATACTTTGGAAGGATAGCTATAAAAAAAAAAGTGATACTAAAGGCATAGGGGAGAATTTTTCAGGGGGCCAGTGGGCATGTTTGGTGGTGGGTCAGGTAGGACATTTTGTTTATGAGAACGGGTCAACAACCCGCTGTCAATCCACCGCCACACTACTTTCCCACATGTCAGGTCTGTCAGGGCTGAACAGATCCGACACACAGCGACGGGAGAGGCATTAAACAGTATTTTGAGCTCACCTTGCCATTTTACCAGGTTGTCCACAGGGTTTATGTTGCTCGGGGATCATGTCAGGTAAGAATGTCGTGAGTTGTGTGACCATGAATTCATTTCTTTACTTTGCAGCTGAAAATGTGCTATAAAAGCTCCCATCTCACAGCTGTTCACTTTCCAAGACAAAAGCTGTTGTTTACTGCATTTGGAAAGCAGATTGAGCTTTATGCAGTTTGCAAGTGTTAGAGCAACCTTTTTATCCAGTGTCACCTCATTGGGACAACCTATTTCACCTACTTCACCTGCCATCTATTACATTAGCATCGGTGCCCTTGAAACTATCTCACCTTGGTCCTCAGAATCCCACCACGATCAGCCCCCACACCAGCAGCACCAGGCACAACAGCAGCACCAACAACACCAACCTTCTCTGCAATCACCTGATGCTGCACAGGACATAGGGCATCAGCACCTGACCACATTGCTGCCCAAGAGACCAGGGAGGGCCTCACCATGGCCAGATTTACTTCACTTGATGCTGTACACCCTGGCTGCCACATGATGAGCCAGGTTGGCACCATCAACACCAACACCATGAAGCATCCCTGCAATGCCCAAGCCATTCCTTTCACACTCATCGCCATTGCGGGGGCGGGGGGGGTACCGTTATGTCTCATCATTCACTACAACACAATAAGCCACTTCCAAAGGTGCACACAAATCTGTCCAAGAATGTGGCGTGTTTTTGATGATTTTGATGTTTGACAACACATTTACAAAAACTTCACATGAGCATTGGATAAAACATCCAAGTGGCTACCCTTGTGTGTTGTTAGCTGGTATGTTTGCACGAGGATGAGGGTAAGTGTGAGGGGTGGCTAGTGCGATGGGGAAGTGATAATGTAGATAGAGAGGGATAGGTGGAGGTGCAAGGTAAGTTGGTGTGAGTAAGGATGTGCAGGAGTAAGGTAGGGAAGGCAGAGTGATGGGGATGTGATGAGTGGCACAGCAAGATGAGGTTGAGTGTGGCTTTGCAGTAACATTTTGTGATCCACTGAGATCATTGAAAGGTTTGTGCCACTGCAGCCAGCTCCTCCTGATGACACCCCTGCTTGTGTCCGCGTGTGTAATGTGCAACCAGGATTGCTTTAGGCGGTCTCTTGCGCCCATGGGAAGGGAAGAGATCCTCCCTGCTTGCTGTGACTTCCTCCATAAGCATGCAGAAGGTATCATGGGAGATTCCTGGTGCAGCCATGCAGCTCTGTGCAGTGTTTGCAGCACCTCAATGTTGTAGAACACAGAAAGCACAACTGTCAAAATCAATTTGCGCATGGTCCCTTTAAGGAAACCAGCTGATGTGTCATGAAATTATGTCATCAGACTTACTTCCTTCACGTGGCCAAGAAATGCGCTGGGTGGGCTGGAATCAACATAAAATCATTCTGCACAGTGGGCTGGAGCCTGCAGAGAGGTTGGGATCCACCACCGACCCTGGCTGCACCATACCCGCTGAGGTTGGGGAAATCGCAGCCATATAATTTGAGATTTATAAAATGGCACTTATCACTAGAAGTTAAAAATCTGCCATGTCATGAATTATTTAGATCAGATATACATAAAGAAGCTTTAGTCCATCACTCCATCAATGTTAAAATGACAATGGGGACAATTTTAACCGATACCACTCAACAGAAACCTGGCGGGTGGGCAGTTAAAATAAGCCCTGGTTCTGACCTCTCCGAAAACCGCCATGATCACAACATCTGAAATTTTAACCTGCTGTCCTGAGCAGGCAGCAAGTACACACGCCCAGAGCCAACAGGGTCCTTCTTTACTTATGCATGTTGCGGCCCAGTGACATTACTGAGATTCAATTGTAATTTTAACCCGGTTCTGAGCGGGAAATCCACCTGGAAATAAATCAATGTTACTGGGGCTGCTTTCTCAGAGAAAAGCAGCCTTGAAAGCATTAGCTATCCTGAAGACTGTATTGAGTTTGTGCTGTCCCCTGTAATCGTGCAATGGAGTCGCTGTGTAAATGGAGTTAGCTCGCGAATGGCTGCGAATACGCAGCAACTGTTTGTTCAGCCTACCTACCTACCTACCTCCAAACACCAAGGAGTGGTGCAATGTGAGTTTGTGTCTGCAGTCCACCATTCTAACGGAGCACTAAGCTCGGCTGAACTGCTGTGTGGTTTCATGCTGAGCAGAAGCCAAATGCACTGGGAGGTGGGGGCAGGGAGGGGTGTTGTCAGAACTGGGCTGCTTTAAAAGAATGATTATTTGCACTAGTTTCTGCACCTGAACTTTGGGTGGGTGGTTCTAATTACACCTTCCAGAGAAACTGCTGGGTCTTATCCTCCAAGGGGACCAATCAGCAATCAGGTCGTGTGATCATGGAGAGCCAATCAGAGCATTTGTTAGTGCAAACGAACGCGTCTGCTTTAATGGTTCCCCACAAAAGCTCAGGTGGAGTTGGTGCTTTGCATAGAGCTGGAGAAAGTGAATTAGAGCGAGATAGCACAGATTCTGTTCCACTTCTAATAATGGTAAAATCCCAGTGCTTGCTATTGCACCATCAGTAATACTAAACCAAAGGAATTATACCAATGACCTTCTCACCCATTAAACGTTTCACAAACGGCATTTTTAGAGTGCTTGAAAAGGATGTGAGCGCGCTCCATGTGAGTCTCTGCGCTCCAACTTTGGTGCTAAGCTTGGTGCTGAACTGATTTTCTTTTGATTTGTATTGTTCTTATCCAGGTCTTTATCTTAGTACAAGGAATTGGAGCATTTAAAAAATATATTTTGGGCACTTTTTGCCCCCATCAAGCACTTCCAGCTCAGGTACAGGACATTTGAATGTAGAGTAAAGCTCCCTCTGATCCAAAAATGTGCATTAGCCTCAATCTCCTTCCTTCCTACTGTGCACCAGTGTGACCTTTCTCCCCACACAAGCCACCCTGGGGCTTCCAAGTGTGAGATTGCCATTCAGGGCTGAACTGAGAGCAGTTTTGTGTTGGAAGCCCATTCTCACTTAAAAACCAAGCTGAGACTCCAAGCATAGTCCACATTGGAACACTTCATAGTCAGTTGGGCGAGGTAACAGTCATCCTATCAGGCTGGGCTAGATTTTAGCTCTCATGACCCAGAGGTAAATCCCTATTGTGTTAACCCACTATGTCACCGAGTTCCTTCCATCAAATTTGGTGATAATGTACCTTTCTCCCAAAAGGCACTCTTTCAAATTTTCATTTTGACAATGACCGAGAACTGGGCAAGGTTCTTGGCTATGATTTTTATAAATCTTCACTGGAGTGTGATCCAGAGTGTTATGGTTGAGGATGCATTGACTGAAATGGTGGTGGATGCAGAGTCAATTGTAACTTTCAAAAGGGATTTGGATCTCTATTTAAAAAGGAAATAGTTATAGCGCTATGGGAAAAGAGCAGGGGAGTGAGAGTAATTGGTAGCTCTTTCATTGCAAGAGGGTTTGAGTACAGGAGCAAGGATGTCTTACTACAGTTATACAGAGCCTTGGTGAGACCGCACCTGGAGTATTGTGTGCAGTTTTGGTGTCCTTACCTAAGAAAGGATATACTTGCCATAGAGGGAGTGCAGCGAAGATTCACCAGACTGATTCCTGAGATAACAGGACTGTTGTATGAGGAGAGATTGGGTTTACTAAGCTTGTATTCACTAGAGTTTAGAAGAATAAGAGGGGATCTCATTGAAACGTATTAAATTCTGACAGGGTTGGATGCGGGGAGGATGTTTCCCCTGGGCTGGGAAGTCTAGAACAAGGGGGTCACAGTCTCAGGATACGGGGTAGGAAATTTAGGACCGAGATGAGGAGAAATCTTTTCATTCAGAGAGTGGTGAACCTGTGGAATTCTCGATCACAGAAGGCTGTGGAGGCCAAGTCACTGAATGTATTTGATAGATTTCTAGACACAAAAGGCATCAAGGGTTATGGGGGAAAAGTGGGAATATCGTGTTGAGATCGAGGATCAGCCGTGATCATATTGAATGGCGGTGCAGACTTGAAGGGATGAATGGCCTACTACTGTTCCTATTTTCTACGTTTCTATGTTTCAGAGAGCCGGCGCAGGCTTAATAGACCAAATGGCCTGGTTTGATGCTGCATGATTCTATAATACAATATTCTTGTGTTCTTATGAGTGTTCCTTTCAGGTGCACAGTTCCCTTGGGTACCTGAAACGTACCATTCTCACATAGAAAACTCATGGTTTAACTGTCAGATTAACATAAGAAGAAATAGGAGCAGGAATTGGCCATTTGCCCCTTTGAGCCTGCTCCGCCATTCAATAAGGTCATAGTTGATCTTCTGCCCATAAGAGCATAGCACACCCTGGATTTGTAAGCTGTTGGTGGTGGCAGTGGGAAGGCTTTAAAAACATACATATGTGGAAAATCAAACTAGGATACTACAGTACGATGCATGGAGCTGATCCTGTGATATCAATTTTATGTTGTCCCATGATGTGTTGTTGAATATTTTTTAACCAAAAAAGCTTTAATGTTGAATTTTAAGTTACAGGTGGATTTAAATTGTTGGTTTGACTTAAACAAAATGGTGAAAGTAACTGGCCAAATCCCCACAACATTTTGGGGGAAAATTTGATATTTGGCGATAGTGTAAAGTGGGCGATATAAGATTGGCCGATGCTATATCACCCCTTTTACATCACTGGTAAAAGTTAAAATGACCCATTTGTTTGGTATCCTCTCTGCAGTGACATCATAGTGTACAGTGATTGGTGGGATGAAACCATGTGTGCAGAACTTCCATTTCTTGATGTCACTGAAGAAGGTAATGTGAACTAACTGCCTGCTCCGGGACAGTGCGTGACTGGTTGAATCACAAGAGAAAATGCCTAGACTGAGAAAAAGTGAGAGTTAGCTCTAGCTGCACATGTATCTCCCTTAATAACACTTACACTTAGTTTACAATTCAGTAAAACACACTGTGCTTTTAACTTCCACCTGTTCGATCTTGCTTTATGCAATTATAACACTCGTTTAATGTCATGGTGTGTTACCTTACCGAAATATGTCTGTTGGCCCTGTAAAAATGTTATTAGCTGGTGTGGGAAATTAAATTAAATGTGCAGAGTAAGTCTTGCTCTTCTGCAGTTGGGATTAATGTACATTGCTGGGGGGTAGAGTTGCGAATTTTATTCAGTTATGTTGTCCTTTATTGCATGGTGGTTGGAGTAGAAGAGTAAGGAAGTCTTTCGACAATTGTACAGGGCCTTGGTGAGACCAAACGTGGAGTACTGTGCACAGTTTTAGTCAGCTTATCGAAGAAAGGATATACTTGCCTTGGAGGCGGTACAACGGAGGTTCACTGGATTGATTCCTGGGATGAGGGGGCTGTCTTACGAGAGAGATTGTGTAGAATGGGCCTGTAATCTCTGGAGTTTAGAAGAATGAGAAGTGATCTCATTGAAACATACAAGATTCTGAGGGGGATTGACAAGATAGATGCTAAGGGGTTGTTTCCCCTGGCAGGAGTGTCTAGAATTAGGGGTCACAGTCTCAGGAAAAGGGGTCAGCCATTTAAGACTGAGATGAGGAGGAATTTCTTCACTCAGAGGGTTGCAAATCTTTGGAATTCTCTACTCCAGAGGACTGTGGATGCTGGGTCTCTGAATATATTCAAGGCTGAGATAGATAGATTTTTGGAGTCGAGGGGAATCAAGGTATATGGCGATCAGGTGGTAAAGTGGAGTTGAGTTCGATGATCAGCCACGATTTTATTGAATGGCGGAGCAGGCTCAAAGGGCTGCAGGGTCTACAGCTGTTATTTCTTATGTTCTTATGTTTTTATCTGTGCTCTTTCTGACAGTGAGTACCAAAAGAAAATGGTAATCGGTACACATTTCAAATCCCCAAAAGGTACAAATGTAAGCCAAAGGTTACCCATTCATAGGGCTCAATTTTCCCCAGTGATTTGCACTGTTCTTTTGGCGCCGACACTTTTTTTGGCCTAAATTTAAAAATCCAAGTTTCCCCAATCTTTGTGTGCCAGTTAGTTACGATTTTTTTTGGTTAGTTTTTTTGTGTGTAACCTGATGTCTGCACCAATTTTTCACAATTATGGAAGTTTGGCCAATATAAATTTATCCTAGGACGGCATATGTGACCATTCCCGAAAAATCTTCTGGGCATTTAAGAAAAAACAATGCACATTTAGAAATCAGTGCAGAAAAACGCCATTGTTTTTATGCAAAGTTTTGGAGGGAATCAAGAACACATAAATATGCATAACCTAGCTTAAATTTTTAAAACTTAAAATTCAGAAAATGGAAGTTTAATGGAATTCTTTAAGTTTTCATTTTTTAAAAACAGACACGTCACCTCCGAATGTCTCCAAACCAGGCTCAAGGGTCAGAGCGTCTGCCGGCAGAATCGGTCCCTCGCCCAGATACGGGCTCAGGGCTCAGCTTGAAAAGAACCCCGGTGGGGGGATTGTGGAAGGCAAACAGAAGACATGACAAGCCTACACAATGCATCAAATGAAGCCCGAGGGGTGGGGGAGGGCGGGGGACAGGGGGGAGGGGGTGTTCCCGATCATTGCGCCTGCTCAGACCTGGGTGTGGTCCATACTAGGGCGTCAAGTTTGGGGAGAGAGAACAAAGAACCTTCTCTTGCCTGCCGTTTTGAGCTTCTTGCAAAGGTATGATTTAATCATGGGGGCAATACTGACAATGCCATACCTTGTGCAAGCCTTAGAAATATAGAAACATAGAAAATAGGTGCAGGAGTAGGCCATTCGGCCCTTCGAGCCTGTTACGCCATTCAATGGGTTCATGGCTGAACATGCAACTTCAGTACCCCATTGTCTCCTCCGCATGATGGTGCTGCGGAGGAGACAATTGATTTGACGTCATCACATGAGGAACCTCAGAGTCTGTAGAATGATGGGCAGGAGGCCTTACCCACGTCGGCTATATCGAGACAGGCATTCATGTCTGCACCTGAGAGATGCAGACTGTGTCAGAAGACTGCGTTTCTGCAAAGAACTTATAACCGAGTTTGTGAGTTTGCAAAAGCAGACCTGCAACCTAGAAGCATTAGGCAGACTGCTTTGTCAGTTGAAGTGAAGGTTACAGCTGCACTTTCATTCTGTGCATCTGGATCGTTCCAGGTCACAACTGTGGATGTGTGCATCATTTCTCAACAGATCTGCGTTCGGCAGGTGACTGCTGCTCTATATGCCCAGAGGAATGGCTACATAAAGTTCCCCATGACCGCCCAGGCAATGCATAACAGGGCTGTGGGCTTCTCCAGGATTGCTGGTTTCCCAAAGGTACAGGGCTGCATTGATTGTACCCACATCGCCCTGCGAGCACCTTAGGAGGATTCTGAGTTATACAGGAATAGAAAAGGCTTCTACTCCGTTAATGTGCAACTCGTGTGTGACGACATGCATCACATCATGTCAGTTGATGCAAGATACCCTGGGAGCACCCATGATGCATCCATCCTATGCGAGAGCGCTATATCTGTCATATTTCAGCAGCAGCCAGAAGGGCAGAACTGGCTACTGCGAGACAAAGGGTACGGCCTCACCACCTGGCTCATGATGCCCAGACGGAAGCTGACCGGGAATACAACATGTCGCACATTGCAACGCGCAGCATAATAGAGAGGAACATTGGCATCTTGAAACAGCGTTTCCGATGCTTGGACCATTCCGGAGGTTACTTGCAATACTCCCCAAGATTGTCGGTCAGTTTACTGTTGTGTGCTGTATGCTGCATAACTTAGCCACCATGAGGCAGCAGCAGCTGGTAGTGGAAGGCCCACCTGAGGTGAGAGTGGCTGATGATGATGAGGAAGATTCAGATGATGAGGAGGAGGAGGAAGATGAGGAAGCCATGCAAGTAGCTGAACCAGAGCACGACGGCGGAGGAGGGCGGGCTGTCGTGCCGCTTTAACGATTGCTCGAGCCTTGCGCCAGCAGCTCATCCGTGAACGCTTTGCTGCCTGAAGGCTCAGCGACAACTATTCCACATGGACCATGTTTACTGTTTGGACCTATTCCGTAATGTTGTGTTGTGTTAATGGAACAAATGATGAAAATGATTCTTGTTTACTTCAAAAAGTTGTGTTAATAATGGAACAAATAATGGAAATGATTCTTTAATTCAAAAAGGTTGTGTTAATAATGGAACAAATAATAGAAATGATTCAGTTATAATTTAAAACATATTTTATTTAAAAGTTTAACAAACATTTGTTTGTACTTAACTTAACTTTATTAAAAATATTTTTGTATCAAACTTTAAAGTTTTCAGTTAAGATCCTTTACAAACTTTAAGATCACATACAAACGTTAAGATCATTAATAAATTTCTAAACTTGCAAATTTACATAACTTACAAAAAACTTATAGGGCTAGAACCTCCACTTTTTTTGCTTGCTTAACACCCACTTAATGCCCATTTTACCGCTGAAAAGACGTATAACGCCGAGATATCGGCCATTTTGGCACAAAATGGAAACTGATGGACTTTTTTAGGAGACTTATTGCCGAGCGTTATTTTCACAATCGGCTTAACGCCGAGAATAAATATCACCGCCCGCCCACTTTTTTTGGGTGGAATCAACAGAATGGGTGAATTCAACGCCCATAATATTGCCCAGCATTAATTTCCGAATGGAATTTAGCCAAGATTCAATATTAACGTCCGGTGACTGTTTTTTGTCGCAAAGAACATATTTACCCAAACTAGCGGCCATAGAGATCGACCATCGTCAATTTCACCACCTTGCACACATATCGCCCACAATATCGCTCGCTCAAAAAAACGTCCACAAAAAGTGGAACTAACCAGAACAAATGTCAGCGGTGTGGCTGGCATTTGTAAAATCCCACTCTTACATGAAGAGCTGATATTGGAAGGATTTGACTGAGAGAGCACTAATGTGAGTGACAATGCTGACACCCTGCTGTGTGTGTGCAACTCAGACAACAATGGTGCCCATAACCTTGGTGCCAGTTAAAGTTTATGTTGATTGATGATAAGTTGTATTTAACACTTTCATGGTAAGAAATCACCAGTGTGTAATGGTCCAGCTATCTGAGACAATGTGCAACAAGGTAATGTTCAATAACAAAAGTTTAATACCAACATTGGTTTGAAGTCATAAGTATCACAGCCAATAACACCCAACCCCCACCCACACCCCACTTTTTCCACCATTGATATCAATCACATGTTCAACATGTCCAGCAATACAGAATACAAAGGCAAAGCAGGAGCATGGTCCCCAGCTCCCATACATTGCAACAAATTGCATACCCCAGATGGAGAGATAACACAGCCATCACCTGTGCACATGCACCTCACTTTCCTTCCCCCCTCTCCTTCTTCTCCCCACCTCTACCCCTTCCCCTCCTCGCTCCATGGTGCCTGGCCGAGGAGCTCCACAGGTGGTGCCTCATTGTGGGGGATGAAGGCAGATGTGGTGGTTACACGGGTATGGGAGCGGGGGGTGCCGAGGGGGCAACATACTCTGATACAGAAGCAGGATCTTGGTCCTTGCTCTCATCTGTCATTCGCAGTGGTGGTACGGAACCTAGGGGTGGATTGCCGCGCTCTGGGACTACTGGGAGGCCTGTGACAGCAGTATTCCTGGCTATCGCATCCAGGGACTCCGCCATGCGCGGAATGCACTTGCTCATGGTGGCCAGATGTTGGGATATGCCTCCCAAAGCTTCAATGAGCTGGTCACCAATGTCTACAGTCCTTCTGGTCAACTGTACCAGCTCTCCGTTGTCATGTAGCGCTCATGGAACAGACCTGCAGCATCCAGGAGACCTCTGCAGGGTCAGCGCCGTCCTGGGGACAAATGGGGTGCCCTGTGCAAATGTACTTGGGGCCAGCACCTCCAGAGTGGAGGTGGGAATGACCGGAGGACCACTAGATGGCCTTGGGTTGGAATGGGTTCTGGAGCGTGGTGATGCAGGTTCTTCGAATTCCGCGCTCTCATCCGTTGAGAACAAACCCAGCGGATTGACGGGCGACAATCGGAGCTCCTCCACACCAGATGTAGTAGGATCATCCGCCGGCTCCTGCCACGTGACCCCACCTTCTGGCCTCTCTGGCCTTGCCTGGGGCAGTGCTGCTGGCTGAGCTGCAAGACACAAATGAGGTTGTTAGAGAAGAAGGGGGTGCTAGCATGACAAGGTGAGTCCAGCGTTACACACAACATACGCAGGACAAAAGCACCACCACTTTCAAAATCATCGCAGACATCACATTTCATGACCATCCACACATTGTGCATTGCAATGATTTTCATTAGGCCAGCATTATTTCTATGAAACTTTTAGAAATCATCTTTCATATATGATTGGTCAGATATGAGTTGGTGTGGCATCTATTGACTTTACATCACGCAATGGTGTAAGCTTTAATCACATGGCTCACTTCAGGGTCTGCAGATGCATCCTTGGCTGTCTGGGGATGCTTCCCCATGAATGCTTTAAAGGTCAAAATTCATGGAAACCCCCGCAGTGTTTGGGCTCAATGGAAAGGAAATTTAATTTGGAACTATCTACCAGAAAGTTTGAAATCCAAAAGTGCTTATGGAAGAAACAACAAACTTTAATCGAATTTTAGACTTTTATAAGACAAATTCAAGTCTGTGGATGGGCCAATGGAACTAAAAGGAGCCAACTTGATTATTGGAACTGTCTGAGTGAGAGGACGAAGGTAAATTGTCTGCAGAAATGGATACTCGAAAACCCTTCACCACAAGAGACATTAACATTACAACAATGACTCAGAGATGGCCAGCCATCAAACTAAACCGAGAAAAGCCATCTTCAACATGAATAAGAACAAAGGGCCCACGACAGCCTGTATGCAAAAACCAAGCACAAAAGGACATTGCGATTATCAAGCTAATATTTCCATCAGGAAACAGATTTAGAAGAGCAACCCACCCAAGGCATATTAACTTTTAACGAGCCCAGCAAAATATTACAAAGAAATGTCAAGCCCGCCAAATTTAAACAAAGAATTCTAGACTGATTTGGTGCGAAGATTAGGACAACTGAAACCGTATAACTGGCCCCCTGTTTTAACAGAGGGTATGTCATACTATGCCAGGTGTCATACTACGCGTGTGCCATACTGTGCCTATGTCATCAAGAAGGGAGAGAGACCAACGCGACAGTTGTAAACTAACTTCTCCAGCCTCGAAGTCCTGAAGTCCAAAAGGAAGGAAGAACATCACCATCATGGCAGCAACCAACCACAGCCAACGTGGTACCACCGAAAGATCACCGCTATCGACCAAACTCGAAATGAAGCTCCACAAGGAAGAAACCGAAGAATTGAAAGTTGCCACTCTACAATCTAAGGCCTGGCTACAGGTGAAAACATGACCTAAAGAGACTTTGAACCTATTGCGAGCCAAGAAAACCGGGTATTTACCCCATAGATCCAAAATGCGTCTTACCACATCAGCGGACTCAACCGAACTGAAGATTGCGCAGTAAACATAGAAAATAGGTGCAGGAGTAGGCCATTCAGCCCTTCGAGCCTGCACCGCCATTCAATGAGTTCATGGCTGAACATGCAACTTCAGTACCCCATTCCTGCTTTCTCACCATACCCCTTGATTCCCCCAGTAGTAAGGACTACATCTAACACCTTTTTGAATATATTTAGTGAATTGGCCTCAACAACTTTCTGTGGGAGAGAATTCCACAGGTTCACCACTCTCTGGGTAAAGAAGTTTCTCCTCATCTCGGACCTAAATGGCTTACCCCTGATCCTTAGACTGTGACCCCTGGTTCTGGACTTCCCCAATATTGGGAACATTCTTCCTGCATCTAACCTGTCTAAACCCGTCAGAATTTTAAACGTTTCTATGAGATCCCCTCTCATTCTTCTGAACTCCAGTGAATGCAAGCCCAGTTGATCCAGTCTTTCTTGATAGGTCAGTCCCGCCATCCGGGGAATCAGTCTGGTGAACGTTCGCTGCACTCCCTCAATAGCAAGAACATCCTTCCTCAAGTTAGGAGACCAAAATTGCACACAATACTCGAGGTGTGGCCTCACCAAAGCCCTGTACAACTGTAGTAACACCTCCCTGCCCCTGTACTCAAATCCCCTTGCTATGAAAGCCAACATGCCATTTGCTTTCTTAACCGCCTGCTGTACCTGCATGCCAACCTTCAATGACTGATGTACCATGACACCCAGGTCTCGTTGCACCTCCCCTTTTCCTAATCTGTCACCATTCAGATAATAGTCTGTCTCTCTGTTTTTACCACCAAAGTGGATAACCTCACATTTATCCACATTTTACTTCATCTGCCATGCATTTGCCCACTCACCTAACCTATCCAAGACACTCTGCAGCCCTATAGCATCCTCCTCACAGCTCACACTGCCACCCAACTTAGTGTTATCCGCAAATTTGGAGATACTACATTTAACCCCTCGTCCAAATCATTAATGTACAATGTAAACAGCTGGGGCCCCAGCACAGAACCTTGCGGTACCCCACTAGTCACTGCCTGCTATTCTGAAAAGGACCCATTTACTCCTACTCCTTGCTTCCTGTCTGCCAACCAGTTCTCAATCCATGTCAGCACACTACCCCCAATCCCATGTGCTATAACTTTTCACATTAATCTCTTGTGTGGAACCTTGTCGAAAGCCTTCTGAAAGTCCAAATACACCACATCAACTGGTTCTTCCTTGTCCACTCTACTGGAAACATCCTCAAAAATTTCCAGAAGATTTGTCAAGCATGATTTCGCCTTCACAAATCCATGCTGACTTGGACCTATCATGTCACCTCTTTCCAAATACGCTGCTGCTATGACATCCTTAATAATTGATTCCATCATGTTACCCACTACCCATGTCAGGCTGACCGGTCTATAATTCCCTGTTTTCTCTCTCCCTCCTTTTTTAAAAAGTGGGGTTACATTGGCTACCCTCCACTCCATAGGAACTGATCCAGAGTCTATGGAATATTGGAAAATGACTGTCAATGCATCCGCTATTTCCAAGGCCACCTCCTGAAGTACTCTGGGATGCAGTCCACCAGGCCCTGGGGATTTATCGGCCCTCAATCCCATCAATTTCCCCAACACAATTTCCCGACTAATAAGAATTTCCCTCAGTTCCTCCTTCTTACTCGACCCTCTGACCCCTTTTATATCTGGAAGGTTGTTTGTGTCCTCCTTGGTGAATACTGAACCAAAGTACTTGTTCAATTGGTCTGCCATTTCTTTGTTCCCCGTTATGACTTCCCCTGATTCTGATTGCAGGGGACCTACATTTGTCTTTACTAACCTTTTTCTCTTTACATATCTATAGAAGCTTTTGCAGTCCATCTTAATGTTCTCTGCAAGCTTCCTCTCATACTCTATTTTCCCTGCCCTAATCAAACCCTTTGTCGTCCTCTGCTGAGTTCTAAATTTCTCCCAGTTCCCGGGTTCGCTGCTATTTCTGGCCAATTTGTATGCCACTTCCTTGGCTTTAATACTATCCCTGATTTCCCTTGATAGCCACGGTTAGCCACCTTCCCTTTTTTATTTTTACGCCAGACAGGGATGTACAATTGTTGTAGTTCATCCATGCGGTCTCTAAATGTCTGCCATTGCCCATCCACTGTCAACCCCTTAAGTATCATTTGCCAATCTACCTAGCCAATTCACGCCTCATACCTTCAAAGTTACCCTTCTTTAAATTCTGGACCATGGTCTCTGAATTAACTGTTTCATTCTCCACCCTAATGTAGAATTTCACCATATTATGGTCACTCTTCTCCAAGGGGCCTCGCAGAACGAGATTGCTAATTAATCCTCTCTCATTACACAACACCCAGTCTAAGATCGCCTCCCCCCTAGTTGGTTCCTCGACATATTGGTCTGGAAAACCATTCCTTATGCACTCCAGGAAATCCTCCTCCACCGTATTGCTTCCAGTTTGGTTAGCCCAATCTATATGCATATTAAAGTCACCCATGATAACTGCTGCACCTTTATTGCATGCACCCCTCATTTCCTGTTTGATGCCCTCCCCAACATCACTACTACTGTTTGGAGGTCTGTACACAACTCCCACTAACGTTTTTTGCCCTTTGGTGTTCTGCAGCTCCACTCATATAGATTCCACATCATCCCAGCTAATGTCCTTCCTAACTATTGCATTAATCTCCTCTTTAACCAGCAATGCTACCCCACCTCCTTTTCCTTTTATTCTATCATTCTATCCTTCCTGAATGTTAAATACGCTTGGATGTTGAGTTCCCAGCCCTGATCATCCTGGAGCCACGTCTCTGTAATCCCAATCACATCATATCTGTTAACATCTATTTGCACAGTTAATTCATTCACCTTATTACAGATACTCCTTGCATTCAGACACAGAGCCTTCAGGCTATTTTTTTTAACACCCTTTGTCCTTTTAGAATTGTGATTCTAGTGTGGCCCTTTTTGTTTCTTGCCTTTGTTTACTCGGCCTTCCACTATTGCTTTTTACCTTTCTACCATCTGTTTCTGACTCCATATTATTTTGCCCTGTCTCGCTGCATAGGTTCCCATCCCCCTGCCATATTAGTTTAAACACTCCCGAACTGCATTAGCAAACGTTACCCCCAAGACATCAGTTCTAGTCCTGCCCAAGTGCAAACCGTCCCTTTTGTACAGGTCCCACTTCTCCCAGAACTGGTTCCAATGTCCCAGGAATTTGAATCCCTCCCTCTTGCACCACTGCTCAAGCCACATATTTATTCTAACTATCCTGCTCCCTCTACTCTGATTAGCACATGGCACTGGTAGCAATCCAGAGATTACTACCTTTAAGGTCCTACTTTTTAATTTAACTCCTAGCTCCCTAAATTCAGCTTGTAGGACCTCTTCCCGCTTCTTACCTATATCATTGGTAGCTACATGTACCACGACAACTGGCTGTTCACCCTCCCTCTCCAGAATGCTCTGCAGCCGCTCCGAGATATCCTTGACCCTTGCACCAGGGAGGCAACATACCATCCTGGAATCTCGGTTGCGGCCACAGAAACTCCTATCTATTCCCCGTACGATAGAATCCCCTATCACCATAGCTCTCCCATTCTTTTTCCAGCCATTCTGTGCAGCAGAGCCACCCATGGTGCCATGAACCTGGCTGCTGGTGCCTTCCCCTGGTAAGTCATCTCCCCCAACCGTATTCAAAACGGTATATCTGTTTTGGAGGGAGATGACCGCAGGGGACTCCTGCACTACCTTCCTGCTCTTGCCTTGTCTCTTGGTCACCCATTCACTATCTGTCCTCACCCGTTTCTGTGGTGTGACCAACTCACTTATTGTGCTATCCACAACATTCTCAGCATCGCGCATGCTCCAGAGTGAGTCCATCCGCAGCTCCAGTGCTGTCATGCGGTCTGTCAGGAGCTGCAGCTGGACATACTTCCTGCACACATAGTAGTCAGGGGCACTGGAAGCTGTCCCTGATTTCCCACATAGTACAGGAGGAGCATGACACGGGTCCAAGCTTTCCTGCCATGACTTAACCCTTAACTTCATTTACTTACTAAAATTTACTTAAACACCAAACAGCTACTTAGTAGTTCGCTGCCAATTAAACCAATCTAAAAGTCAGTCTAAAAGAGAGTTATACTTACCAGTCGAACAGCCAATCACTTACCAGCTTGGCTGTGACATCACCTCTCGATTTTGCACCCCTCTATCATTGTCTGCAGCTGGTTGGGCTGGTCTCTGGGCCTCCGTCTCTGACTCTCGCACTCCTTATCAGCTGCTCTAGCACTGGTAGGAAAAACAAGACAAAACAGCACCTGCCACCACCACTTGCCCAAACTCACCCACTTACCCAAGTAAGAAGTCTTCTCCGACATTCGGGGTATGGCAAGCAGAACGTACAGAATTCAACGAACCCCGAAATCACGAACTACCGCTAACTGACCAGAAAGAATTGGTAAGCATAGTCCCTGCCTGCCCTGGAGTCTAACCTAGCTAGGATTAGGTATTGGGAGGTGGGAGGTGTAATTTTTACTGTAATCCCCTTTGAATGTGTAATGTATTGTTCTTTATTAGAGTGATTATAAGTTTGACATTGTATTTTTCTTGTCTGTAATAAAATCAAAGTTCTTTGCATCAAACCAGTTGTCCTTTGCACTTTATCACACCCCCCAAAATAAACCCAGAGTCTACAACCCAAGGGTGTGGGAGCAATTCGAACTGCTCAAGTAGATCAGAGGTGAACTTAACCCCCGGGACCACCCCTTACAGCTAGCACTCGCTCCTCCATCTTCGTGATGTCGCTGGTGACTGGTGGCCCCCCCACCCACCCGTTCGCCTCTGCACGGACCTCATCATCGATAGCTTCTTCTGTAAAAGGTGACAGGACGACATGGCATGAGAACCTTGCATGATATCATTGCTAAGTACTGTCACAGAGACTGATACAACACATAACTGACAGATATAATCATGATTATTATGATTATTATCATTCTTTACCTAAAGACCTACACCGTGACTGCAGGCTTGGAGTAAAATATTCCCGGTAAAAGTGCAAGACCTTACATCTGCTGATAGTCACTCATGACTGTTGCAAATCAAATTAGATAAATACCTAAGTACATGTAAATCAGGTCATTCCATCGTTTACGACATTGGTTGCCCTCATGCACCTCTTTGGTCACTGACAAGACCACCTCTGCTATCTCAGTCCATATCCTTTGGTAGGCCTTTGGCGTGGGCTTCCCACGCCCTCCCTGTGTCAAATCACCCCAGTGTGACTCGACCTCCTGCAGGAGGGAGGCATTTGCCTCGTCCGAGAACCTCCTGGCTCTTTTGCGCCCTCCAATGTGCTCCTCTCCCACCTCACTGCTCTCTCCAGCGTCAGTCTCCACTTTCTGTGATGCCTCCTGCTCTCCATTATAGGTAAAATTCGGTCAAATATGTGGCTGGTAACAGCTACTTTTTGTTTGCCTACTTGCTGTGAAGCTCTAAAGTCTCCCTTCATCCTCCCAAAGCAACCACATCAACCCAGCCACGCCTTCAGTCCCTCTGAGCTTCCTCACTTTCTGTCTCCTCTTCTGTACATGTCATTGTGACCCTTGACCTCCAGAATCGCAGGAATCGAGTGTTGCCATGCCTTTGCTAAGGACAGCTAAACTTTACGGCAGAAGTTCAAAACAATTTAATGTGATCGCCCATTTGATATTGCTCGCGGGAATGCCTATTGTCAAAAATGTAAACTAGTTGTTTTGAGAATGGGTGAGAAGCCAGCGATCTGAAAATGCTTTTTTACTGCCCATGCCAGAAATAACGCCCATTTTTGGACGATAAGCTCAAAAGTAGAGATTCTAGCCCATAATTTTGAGAACAGTTACAACAGTTACAACAGTAACAACATTAGCAACAGCAGCAGCAGCAGCGAAAGCTGCACCCATCTCTCCTCCGCCTTATTCTAAGACCACCAACTGCGCTTGGTCTTGGTGACTCCACCCCTGCCCGCAGGCGGTGGCGCAACATTTCTTGCGTTGTTACCAAGCTTATTCTTTTGAACATCTCGGGTAATGCGTACTTCTTGATGGGGGGTATGGGCAGGGGGTAATGTGAAGAGGCTGGTCTGGGCATTGGAGTGGGAGTGGCAGTTGATTCCATCAATAGCCACTGGGGCTGGGCGTGTTCCCTTATTGCAGCAGCTAACTCCGACATTCCCTCCCTCATGTGCCCTGGCAGTGTGTCAACTACCTGCAACATTCCCTCCCTCATGTTTGCCGACAGTGTCTCAGCTACCTGTGACATGCCCTCCCTCATGTTGAGCAACAATGTTTGAACTACCTGCAACATTCCCTCCCTCATGTGCATCGACAGTGTTCCCATTTCTTGTTACTTCTCCTGACTATCCCGATACCTCATCACCCACCCCACTGATGGTGTCCAGGGGTGATCGGGTAAGGTCAATGCTCTCCACACTCATTGCCATCATTTGAACCACATCTGTTAGATCCTGCACCTCAAGTGCTGTCGAGCTCTCCTTCCCCTCCTAACCCTAGGTGTGACTCGCTGCATCCCACTGGAACCTGCAGCCTCAGACAGAGGGGCCCTGGGTGTGCCTTGCTGCATCAGATTGGGACCTGCAGCCTGGGACGGTGGGGCCCTGGGTGTGCCTCGCTGTATCCCACTGGAATCCCCAGTCTCGGACGATGGGGCCATGGGTGTGCCTCGCTGCAATCCACTGAGATCCCCAGCCTCGGAAACCATGGAATGTCCCACCAACACTCATACCACTCAGGGAAGGGGCTGGCACCTCAGTGGGGGGCACCTGCACCTCCTCCAGAGTGAGTACAACAGTGGGGGATTCATCCATCCCCTCTCCCTCCCCTCCCCCTCACCCCCATGCTCTTGGTCTGGAAGATGGGATTGGAAGATGTTCTTATCTTCAGGCTCATCTGCATCTGAATCTTCTTCTGCATCGTCAGGGTTGGCCTCAAGTTCTGCAAAATATAACAGAACAGACAAATGGTCAGCAGCAGAGAAGGGGGCGGGGTGGGTGATATGAGTAGGCTCACACAGCGCAGGCCGCAGGCTGATTTGAAGGACTACGATGAATGGTAGCACATTGCATCAACCGAAGCGTAGCTGAAGGAGACGTCACTATGAACCGAAGCATGGCTAGCCCACGTAGTACTTAACATTTAGCAACGCCAGACTATGGAATTTGAAGGACTTACCCTCTCTCTCGAGTGTGGGCCCAACTTGTGCAGTGGTGATTGCTTTTCTTCAGGTAGGAACCATCAATGTGGCAACCCTCTCTTCCAAGGGTGTCAGTGGCTGCAGATTTGCCGGGCCTCCTCCTGTTCAAGTTCTTTCCCGTTTGTTGTGTGCCACTTTCCTCTGCAAAGATGAAATACAACTTTTTAGAGGGGATGTCTTTCTGCTGGGTGGGACATATACAGAAGATCACATTTACATTTGCAATTCCAATGAATATATGAAAATATTACTTACGCTAACTACTTGACAAAGATCCTGCCACTTCTTTTTACACTGGCCTCCAGACCTCGGGGTGGTCATCATTGCACAGTAATTTTCTGCAAGTTGGTTCCAGCGTTTCTTCATTTCTTTTGGTGGAACTTTTATGTGACCTCTGTTGGTGTCCAGCTTGTGCCGTCTGGCCTCAATTACAGTAACCAGTGCCTCTACGTCATCCTCTAAGAAATTCTTGGTCCTTGCGCCGCGTTGCATCTTGTATTGCAGCTCTGATTTTTCCAATGAGCATTAAAGTTTTCATAAACACAACTGGCTCTTTAAAAATGGCCGGATGCAGACCGGGAGCTGTACTGGGCATGCGATTCCATAGGAATCATGTCAAAATGTCCTTTTTTTTGCACATGTGCAGCAGGGACGTCATCGTTTTTTTTGGCGCAGATATTAGTCTCCCCCCCCGCCGCCCCTCCCCGAGGCTCCAGGACAGGCTGCGCAGCGCCAATTTCAAAAAATAGAATGGGGAAACTTGCTACTATTTTTTTGGAGTATCGGGGCCACGAAAAACGGGTGTAACTCTGGCAATATGCCAAAAATTGGCATTGGGAAAAAATGAACCCAAAATCTCTTCATTACATTCCAAATGCACTTAAACAGTCAGCAAAACATGTCAGTGTCAATGCTGCACACTCCAGAAGGCCCTAATGGAGACAGCTGTGTTTAAGCCAAGCTTAGCGCAAGGCAATAGATCATAGAACATTGAATAAACTTGACCTTTTCCAGGCTTTTCATGGTGTCACTATTATAAACAATCATAAATGAACTGTTTACAACAGGCATTAAAGAAGGCAATAATTCACCATTGATTTTGTGCCTCCTCACAAGTATACAGTGCTTTTGATAGTTCAAACCATATCGATCACAGGAACAAACAAAAATAGTAGATAGAGAGTGGATAAACAATATGTGACATTGATGACTGAGGTTGACAGCTTAAAATGGATTAGGAAACTCAGCACTATGTTACAACTCAACTCAGTGCTAGATTTATACCATGCCTGCACCAGCCTCACTACTGACATGCTTAATAGGTGTATTCCTGTTAGGTGAAACAACCAAATACTACCCACACAATTCATAGACATTGGCAGCAAAAAAATGTTTTGATAGGTGATAACATTTTACTTGTCATTAATGCTGACCGAAAACCACACTGAAGCGACCAACCGATAACGAGAAAATCTCACTCTATCTCAAAGTGGTCCTGGCTCCATTTCATCCCTCGCCTCATCCGACGCTTTAACAAAAAACTTTTTTTCTCCCTTTCAGATGTCAAAGATCACAAGCTTCAACAACTCTTGGACACCAACGCCCCTCCGGAACCTACTTCCCCTTCACTTCTCTCTGGCCCTATCCCTTCTTCCAATCGCACTCCCTGCCATGTTTTCACTATCCCCTCCGACCTTCCCCTCTCTGACCCGAATGATCAGTCCTCAGCAAAGGCCTGCGCTTCATCTCCTTACGCCCCCACCTCAATGAATTTCAAGTTTGGCACAATGCTGAGCTCTTTTTCTGTCGCCTTCATCTCTGTGCCCACTTCTCTGGCCAGATGTCTTCCCTCCGCACAGCTGACCCTTTCTCCAGTTTTCATAATTCTCAATCTGCCTGGACCCCTGCCTCTGGCCTCTTAACCTCTCTCAATCTATTCATTGCGAACTGCCGGCTTGACATTGGCTGTCTCAATTTCTCTGCTCCCCTCACTCATTCCAACCTACCTCCCTCGCAACTTGCTGCACTCCGTTCTCTCAGATCCAATCCCAACATTGTCATTAAACCTACTGACAAGGGCCAAATCTCTGACACCTCCTCCTACCCCTTTCTGGACCATGACCCTACTACAAAACATCAAGCCATTGTTTCCAAGACAGTCACTAACCTGATCTCCCCTGGAGATCTTCCCTCCATGCTCATAGTCTCCCCACCCGCCATGCTCATAGTCTCCCCACCCCGCGTAGCCCATTTCTACCTCCTTCCCCAGAGCCACAAACATGACTTCCCTGGTAGAACCATTATGTCAGCTTGTTCTTGCCCCATGAAACTGATTTCTTACCATCTTGAATTTATTTTCTCTCACTTTTTCTAGACTCTTCCCACCTATATCCGTGACACTTCTCATGCCTTCGCCACTTTAACATTTCCCAGTTTCTTGGCCCCAACCATTTCCTCTTCACTATAGACATCCAATCCCTCTACACCTCCATCCCCCACCAGGACCTTTCACATCTTCCTTGAACAGAGGCCGAACCGATCTCCATTCACCACCACCCTTCTCTACCTGGCTGAACTGTTCTCCGATTGAACTACTTCTCCTTTGACTCCACTCACTTCCTCCAAATTATGCTACGGGAGCCCGTATGTTGTCCTAGCTATGCATACCTTTTCATGGGCTATGTGGAACATTCTTTGTTCCAGTCCTACTCAGATCCAGCAGGAGCAGCGAGGTCGGGACGAAGAAGTGGCGAGAGATTGCAGAGTGATATGATCGAGGCCACGGAGAGGCGTGAGTTACGGAGCCCAGAAGAGGCATGGGCCCAGGGGCTGCACGGGCCTGCCCACACTGCGATATGTGTGTGCACTAGGTCCATGCAGCAGAGCTGGACTCCAGTCGTCTTGGTCAATCCTTGCCACTGGACCAAGACCTAGCTCTGTCAAGCCCGTGTGGTGGCTGGTGTGCAACGGCCACCAGATGTTAACAAAATCCATGCACAGGCATCTTCTACCCTTCAAGATGTAGTTTGGGACCTGGAATATTCATTGAAACACCTGTGAACTCATCCCTTTTTGGTGTGGAAGCAAGTCATCCTCGATTTGAGGGACCACCTATGATGATGATTCAGGTCCTCACCTTAACCTCTTTTGCTTTTGTACAAGAAAAACGGAATGCTGAAAATCTCAAAATCTAAAACAAAGTACGTTGACAATGACCCTTTGGAGGGCTGTTTCCTTCCATGATATGCTTTCTAGCCTGGGCATCAGCTTGCACCTATATGAGGAGGAGTTATTTCTTTTTAAACTGGTAATGCAAACACTTCACTCAATCTGGTAATTAGAGAAAAAAACAATGTTCTAACTTTACTCCCATACGGATCAGAAAGGTGGTGGTCCAACAACGCCAACCAAAAGAAGCTCGACAGCGTTCAGTGTAGATGCCTGTAGCAGCTCTTTAACATCAGACCATTTAACAAAGTGACAAATGGAAGTCTACTTCAGAGAGCACAGATGTCACCACTGACTCTAACAGTGCATGAAGTAGATGGACCTACATGGCTCCCATTCTGAGAATGCCTGACACAGGGAACCCTGAGCCAATGCGGAAATGGAAGCCACCTAGGAAAAGAGATCAAAGTTTGACCGAGAGGAATTCTACGCAACACAATAACAATGGATGCAGCTGAGGTGCAACCACATGAACTGGAGGCAAAAGCCTAAGGCAGAACTGAAGGGTGTCGATTGGTTATCGCTTAATGCGCTTTAACAGCACAAGAAGAATAATGATGATGAATGCACAAGTTAGTGGACATCTGCTGTAAGAGGGAAGGTTGATGTTTCGATGGGGCTTACATCGGAATATAACCTGACCAGTTGCCCACTTTGACCAATTAATGTTCTTCAATTAGTTTCGCAGTCACCGATGTTTTCATTAATGTTCTGGTGAATCCCACCTCCTTGTTGAAAATTAATTTCCTCACAGATTGCGATCTCTGATACAGGCACAATATACAGTCACAAATCCACATGTGTCATTCTTCACTCATACAAAAACAAAATACAGCGGATGTTGGAAAATCTGAAATAAAAACACAAAATGCTCGAAATACTCAGCAGGTCAGGCAGCATATGTGGAGAGAGAAACAGAGTTAACGTTTCAGGTCGCTGACCTTTCGTCAGAACTTTGAGACATCCGGTTATCATGAAAGGTGTTATGTAAATGCAAGTCTTTCTTTCTTTTTAGTGAAACGTCTCAAGGCGCTTCACAGGAGTATTATGAGATTAAAAAATTGACACTGAGTCGCATAAGGAGAAATTAGGGCTGGTGACCAAAAGCTCGGTCAAAGAGGTAGGTTTTAAGGAGTGTCTTGAAGGAGGAAAAAGAGGTAGAGAGGCGGAGAGGTATAGGCAAGGAATTTCAGAGCTTAGGGCCTAGGCAACAGAAGGCATGACCACCGATGGTTGAGCGATTATAATCAGGGATGCTCAAGGAGGCAGAATTAGAGGAGCGCAGACATCTCGGAGGGTTGTAGGGCTGCAGAAGGTTACAGAGATAGCGAGGGACGAGGCCGTGGATGGATTTGAAAACACAGATGAGAATTTTGAAATCGAGGCATTACTTAACTAGGAGCCGATATAGGTCAGCGAGCACAGGGGTGATGGGTGAGCAGACTTGGTGCGAGTTAGGTCGAGGGCAGCCGCGTTTTGGATCACCTCTAGTTTACATAGGGTAGAATGTGGGAGGTCAGCCAGGAGTGCGTTGGAATAGTCAAGTCTAGAGGTAATAAAGACATGGATGAGGGCTTCAGCAGCGGATGAGCTGAGGCAAGGGCGGACACAGGCGATGTTATGGAGGTGGAAATAGGCGGTCTTAATTATGCTGTGGGTATGTGGTCGAAAGCTAATTTCAGGGTCAAATATGACACCAAGGTTGCGAACAGTGTGGTTCAGCCTCAGACAGAAGTTGGGGAGAGGGATGGAGTCAGTGGCTAGGAAACAGAGTTTGTGGCGGAGATTGAAAATAATGGCTTCGGTCTTCCCAATATTCAATTGAAGAACATTTCTGCTCATCCAGAACTGGATGTCGGACAAACGGTCTGACTATTTGGAGACCGTGGAGGGGTCGAGAGAAGTGATAGTGAGGTAGAGCTGGGTGACATCAGCGTACATGTGGAAACTGATGCTTTGTTTTCAGAGGATGTCGCCAAGGGGCCACATGTAGATGAGAAATAGGAGAGGGCCAAGGATAGACCCCTTGGCGGACATCAGAGGTAACGATGCGGGAGTGGGAAGAGAAGCCATTCTCTGACTACAATTAGATAGATAAGAATCGAATCAGGTTATTGCAGTTCCACCAGCTGGATGATGGTGGAAAGGCATTGGAGAAGTAGAGAGTGGTCAACTGTGTCAAAGGCTGCAGACAAGTCAAGAACATTGAGGAGGGATAATCTGCTTTTGTCACAGTCACAAAGGATGTCATTTGTGACTTTGGTGGGAGCCATTTCAGTACTGTGCAAGCGCTTAAACCGGATTGGAAGAATTCAAACATGGAATTGCGGGAAAGATGGGCATGAATTTGGGAGGCGACTACATGTTCAACAACTTTGGAGGTTGGAGATGGGGTGGTATTTGCAAGGACGGAGGGGTCAGTACCTGAAGAGAGAGAACCGTTAACAATGTCAGTTAATGTGGGAACCAGAAAAAGAAGTTGGGTGGTCAGCAGTTTGATGGAAATAGGGTCAAGGGAGCAGAAAGTGTTTCTCATGGACAGGATCAATTCAGAAAGATCATGAGGGGAGATCGGAGAGAAACTGGAGACAGATGTGATGTCAGGGCTGGGGCAGAAGGATTTTTAGAGGAAGTTTGGCCCGGTGGGCATGGGGAAGGAAAGGAAGAGGCAGAGGCAGCCAAACGGATGGTCTCAATCTTAGAGACAAAGAAGTCCATGAGCTGCTCACACTTATTGTTGGAGGTGAGGGTGGACACTGAGGAGAGGGGTTTAAAAAGATGGTTAGCAGTGGAGACTAGAAGCCAGGGTTTACCTTTACATTCCAGAATGATTCTGGAATAGTGAGCAATTTTCGCAGCCCTGGTAATTCTTTGTGTGGTCCAGCCAGGTCTGGCGGTGAATGGCTTAACCTGAAGGGAGCGAAGATCAGGGCTGTACCAGGGGGAACGGACAGGGTGAGAGAGAGTAATTGTTTTAACAGGGACTAGGAGATCAACAGTGGTGGTGAGGGTGTGATTGAGCAGATCAGTAGCTGCAGAAATGTCATGGTGAATGGAGAGCCAAAAGCTGGAGAGTTAGCAGTTGATAAGTGCAGTTGTAAGAGAGTTGGGAGAGAGTTTTTTCCAGGGGCGGACACAGAAGGAGGTACGTTTTGGGGCAGGGGGAGGTTGGAAGGGGGATGTGGGTGGAGAGTGATACGAGAAAGTGGTCAGAGATGGCCTTATCTGTGATTGGTACGGTAGGAATAGCGAGGCCACGAGAGATGCCAAGGTTGAGGGGGTGGCCGTGAATATGGGTTGGGGAGTTTACATGGAGTCTAGGAGGCTAGTGAACTCAGAGGAAAGAGAGCATGATGAATTGCGATAGAGGTTGAAATCACCGAGGATGAAAAGTCACTCGGTGCTGAGGCAGAGGGAAGAAAGTAGTGAAGAAATATCAGTAATAAAATTAGAGCCCTGGTCTTCAACTGTTTATTTTATTTCTTACAACTCACTGGAGACTGATGCAATCCCCAAGGTCAGTCTTTTACTGATTCTTTTAATAGCAATTTCCCGTCCAGTTTAGTTACAGTTTACAGGCCAAACGTCCCACAGCATTTCCTGTTCGGGAGATCTCTTTATTGCCACCTTTTACAAGTCATCTTCCTTCTCATGAATCACAAGTGTAATCCAATAATGACCTTTCCCCCAATAGATGGAGAATTTTATCTCTTTAACATAGAAAAATGTCTCAAGTTGTTTCACAAATTAAAAACAGATACAGAGCAAAGATGGAGGAGCGATCAAAAAACCTGGTTGGAAGGCTACGTTTTAAGGAGCGTCTTGGAGGTGAAAGGGTTTCGGGAAGGAATTCCACTGCACGGGACCTTGCAGCTGAAGACACAGCTTCCAATGGAGCAGGGAATTGCACAAGAGGCCAGAATCAGGGGAACAGAGACTGGTAGCACTGGAGGAGGAGGTTACCAAGATAATTTGCACCCTCTTATGAGTAATTTTTCTGCGCATTCTATGTATGTTTCCCATCTCCTCATCCAAATTATTCCCACAGCAATCAACAGCCTGAAAACTGCAGCTAAACTGGACGGCAAACTGTTATTCAAAGAATCAGTAAACAGACAGATCTTGGTATTGCAACTGGAGGCAGCAGTCTCCAGTGAGTTGTAAAAAATATATTAAACGGTGGAAGACCAGGACTCTAATTTTCATAATTGGAAAATAACTTCACATCAGGAGTCATGTTTTAATTCGTATATGAGGGATTGTTTCAAAGGTAAAGATTTTTATATTTTTGTAAGCTATTCTACTAAGAAGTAATTGGGGGTTAAGTTTCCCTTTGCAACCCGTTTGTGCTTAAAGTGGTGTGGAAATGAATTGTGGATGCACTGACTTAAAATGAAGGAGAAAGGAATAAAAAGATGGGGTTAGATGAAAAAGGATGGGAGGAGGCTTGTTTGGCTGTCATTCCTTAATAGTCATGCATTCTACCAACATTTGCTTCCTGAGCTCATACGAGCTCACTATGTTCTGATTATTTACTGTCAAACTGGAGAGTCTTGTTCCCTTTCAGTGGCCCTCACGATTTTGTTAAAGTTCTTATTTGACTTTTATTCAGAATTGACACAATCATAAAGCATAAATCAAATAATTCTTCTTTGGGCAATCCAATAATATGAATAATGAATAATCTAGCACCTTTTCCGCTCGACACAGGGATCTTGAGCAGATTAAAACATTTAACTCTTCCATAATTGTTTTTTTTTTATTCGTTCCTGGGATGTGGGCGTCGCAGGCAAGGCCAGCCTTTATTGCTCATCCCTAATTGCCCTTGAGAAGGTGGTGGTGAGCCGCCTTCTTGAACCGCTGCAGTCCTTGTGGTGAAGGTACTCCCACAGTGCTGTTAGGAGAGAGTTCCACGATTTGGACCCAGCGACGATGAAGGAAAAGCGATATACTTCTAAGTCAGGTTGGTGTGTGACTTGGAGGAAAACGTGGAGATGGTAGTGTTCCCATGCGCCTGCTGCCCTTCTCCTTCTAGGTGGTAGAGTTTGCAGGTTTGGGAGGTGCTACAGTGCAGACATGGTACATCGGTGATGGAAGGAGTGAATATTTAAGGTGGTGTATGGGGTGCCAATCAAGCAGGCTTCTTTGTCCTGAATGGTGTTGAGCTTCTTTAGTGTTGTTGGAGCTGCACTCATCCAGTCAAGTGGAGAGTATTCCATCACACTCCTGACTTGTGCCTTGTAGATGTCGGCAAAGCTTTGGGGAGTTAGGAGGTGAGACACTCACCCCAGAGTACCCAGCCTCAAACCTACTCTAGTTGCCACAGTATTTATGTGGCTGGTCCAGTTAAGTTTCTGGTCAATGGTGACTCCCAGGATGTTGATGCTGGGGGATTCAGTGATGGTAATGCCGTTGAATGTCAAGGGACGGGGTTAGCCTCTCGCTTATTGGAGATAATCATTGCCTGGCACTTATGTGACGTGAATGTGACTTGCCACTTATCAGCCCAAGCCTGAATGTTGTCCAGGTCTTGCTGCATGCGGGCATGGTCTGCTCCATTAACTGAGGATTTGCGAATGTCACTGAATACTGTGCAATCATCAGCGAATATCCCACTTCTGATCTTATGATGCAGGAAAGTCATTGATGAAGCAGCTGAAGATGATTGGGTCTAGGACACTGCCCTGAGGAACTCCTGCGCGATGTCCTGGGTCTGTGTTGATTGACATCCAACCACCACAATCATCTTCCTTAGGTATGACTTCAGCGAGTGGAGAGTATTCCCCCTGATTCTCATTGACTTCCGTTTTATTAGGACTCCTTGATGCTACACTCTTGTGTTGGGAAGACTGGCATGTTGAAGGTAGCCACTCTCACCTCACCTCTGGAATTCACCTCTTTTTTCCATGTTTGGACCAAGGCTGTAATGAGGTCTTGAGTCGAGTGGTCCTGGCAGAACCCAAATTGGGCATCGGTGAGCAAGTTATTGGTGAGTAAGTGCCGCTGGATAGCATTATTGGCAAAATCTTCCATCACTTTGCTGATGATTGAGAGTAGACTGATGGGGTGGGAATTGGCCGGATTGTATTTGTCCTGCTTTTTGTGGACAGGACATACCTGGGCAGTTTTCCACATTGTCGGATAGATGCCAGTGTTGTAGATGTATTGAAACAGCTTGGCTAGATGTGCAGCTAGTTCTGGAGCACAAGTCTTCAGCACAACAGCTGGAATGTTGGCAGGGCCCATCGCCTTTGGTGTATCCAGTGCACTCAGCCTTTCTTGATATCACGTGGATGAATCGAACTGGCTGAAGACTGGCTTCTGTGATGTTGGAGACTTCAGAAGGAGGCCGATATGGATCATCCACTCAGCACTTCTGGTTGTAATCAGTAAACGCTTCAGCCTTGTCTTTTGTACTCGCGTGCTGGGCTCCATCATCATTGAGGATGGGGATATTCATGGAGCCTCCTCCTCCCGTTAGTTGTTCAATGGTCCACCACCATTCACAACTGGATGTGGCAGCTCTGTAGAGCTTTGATCTGATCCATTGGTTGCGGAATTGCTTAGCTCTGTCTATAGCATGCTACTTCCGCTGTTTAGTATGCATGTAGTCCTGTGTTACAGTTTCTCCAGGTTGGCACCACATTTTTAGGTATGTGGGGTGCTGATCCTGGCATGCTCTTCTGCACTCTTCATTGAACCAGGGTTGATCGCCTGGCTTGATGGTAATGGTAGAGTGAAGGATGTGCCGGGCCATGAGATTACAATTCTGCTATTGCTGCTAGCTCTCAGTGCCTCATGAATGTCCAGTTTTGAGCTGCTGGATCTGTTCTGAATCTATCCCATTTAGCACAGTGGTTGTGCCACACAACACGATGGATGGTGTCCTCAGTGTGAAGATGGGACTTCATCGCCATAAGAACTGTGTGTTGGTCATTGCTACCAATGCTGTCATGGACTGATGCATCTGTGACAGGTAGATTGGTGAGGACGAGGTCAAGTAAGTTTTTCCCTCATATTGGTTCTCTCACCACCTGCTGCAGGCCCAGTATTACAGCTATGTCCTTCGGGACTATGTCAGCTCGGTCAGTAGTGAAGATACCGAGCCAGTCTTGATTACAGACATTGAAGTCCCCCATCCAGAGTACATTCTGTGCCCTTGCTGCCCTCAGTGCTTCTTCCAAGTGGTGCTCAACATGGAGAAGTATTGATTCATCAGCTGAGGGAGGGCGGTAGGTGGTAATCAGCAGGAGGTTTCCTTGCTCATGCTTGACCTGAAGTCATGAGACTTCATGATGTCCGGAGTCAATGTTGAGGACTCCCAAGGCCACTCCCTCCCACCACTGTGCCATCACCCCTGGTGGGTCTGTCCTGCCTGTGGGACAGGACATACCCCGGGATGGTGATGGAGTAGTCTAGGACATTGGCTGAAAGGTATCATTCTGTTAGTATGTCAGGCTGTTGCTTGTCTAGTCTGTGGGACAGCTCTCCCAATTTTGGTACACGTCCCCAGATGTTGGTGAGAAGTACTTTGCAGGGTCGATTGGGCTGAGTGTACCGTTGTCCTGTCCATAGCCAGTGCCGAGGTCGATGCCGGATGGTCCGTCTGATTTTATTCTTCTTATTGTTATTCGTAGTGGTTGTGTACAACTGAGTGGCTTGCTAGGCCATTTCAGAGGGTAGTTAAGAGTCAACCACATATGCTTCAATAAGCTCTCAATCCTTATTCCAGCTTAGAATTCATTGGAGAGCTCATTACCACCATCTTGGGTCTCCCTTTCCACATTACAAAACAACAGAAATGGGGAATGTTTCGTGAGTTGGGTGCTGCCAATGCAGTTGCATAGCAACACTGATCAGCTCGGTCAGTACTGATGCTGGTGGGATGTAATCTCAGGAATGGTATTGTGTGTGATACTGCTGCTGAGGTTTCCTGCTTTTGGCATTACCTCCACAGTTCTTCCCTGCGTGAACTGATTATATATCACATTAACAACATATACCTTGTAGGAGTTTAGTTCAGCTTTGGAAGTTGCTGATAGTTGGCATTTAATGATATCTGGAGCACTATTCCCTACCTTGTACTTCATATGTACTTCATATATAAGATGTATTTATAAGGTACACTTATAAGGAGTTGGGCATTTAGGACTGAGATGAGGAGAAATTTCTTCACTCAAAATTGTTGTGAATCTTTGGAATTTTCTACCCCAGTGGGTTGTATGTGCTCAGTTGTTCAGTATATTCAAGACAGAGATCAATAGTTTTTGGATACAAAGGGAATCAAGAGATATGGGGATAATGCGGGAAGGTGGAGTAGAGGTAGAAGATCAGCCATGATCTTAATGAATGGCAGTGCAGGCTCTAAGGGCCAAATGGCCAACTTCTGCTCCTATTTCTTATGTTCTGATACACAAAGAGTAGAATGGTCACATCGCTGGGGTATTACTTTGGACGGCTGATGCGAACGGTGGGATCCAGCAAGACCGATGCAAGCAGAAGAGGAGAGAGAAAAAACACAGGGGAGGAGTAAAGAGGAAACCTTGGTAAAGCAAGTGCTTGAAAAGCAGAATGCCATTCCCACATTTTGTAATAAAAGTTGTCTGTATACCATTCCTCTTTTTCCTCTATTGTCCATTCCACTAATTGGTGAATTGAATTCCAATTAACCCAGTGATTGTGCTCAGACTGATGAGTCGGTCTCCAGCGAGTAAGCATTAATTTGATTTATATTTTCAATGCTGACCATAATATGTAGGAAAGGCAAGCCAGTGCAGCTACCTCACATCACTCAGGATCTCAGTGTGTTTGCTAGAAAGGAACTGCTCCTTGCAGGATTACGTTCGGGTCAGAGATTGTGCGTGCATTTGGAGTAAATTTCCTTTGCTGCCAAAATGTGATGGTTTCAATATCTTACTCTTACTCTTTGCTGGCTTCATTCACCAGCAATGATTTTTATAAAGCGATATTTGAAAGCTTCATTTAAGTCGTAGCAGATTTATGCTGTAAAGTGCTGGGCTCCATGGCTGGCAGCATCATTCTTCAGATTGGTTTTTGCATGCTAGTCAACCAGTGATAAAGCATATGTTTTAAGGATATGTACAGTATAAGGGACATGTACAACGTTGGGTCTCGTCTTAGTGAACAATAACATGAACCTATTGCTTTGATTTATTGGTCTGTCCTGGGGCTTCAGTTGCTCCATTCATACTAATTACAATCAATTCTACAGTTTAATGAACTCTATCAAATGGCAGGTAGAGCCCAATTTAATATACTTAGCACTGACATAAGCCAAGTTCCTGGCCAGCTAATGGATCAATCAGGAATGTGTCTGCTGGGCTTGGGAAACAGCATGGATGCGCTCTCACATTTCCTTTTCATACAAATGGATTTATTTTACGCTGACCTTTGAATGTAAATGTCAATGTCATAGAAATTGCATTACTCCATCAAACTACACTAATAAAAAAAAAATCTTAATAGCAAGGGATTGGAGAGGAATTTTCCAGATTTTCCCCCCTAATTGGCCTGAGTTATTAATCTGGTTTTTCACCTCTCCCAGGAGATTACACAGTTTCCGGGTGGGATGGAGCGTGTACATAGTGTCGCCATTGTCGGGCCGATGCAAGAGTTTTCTGACAAAGTAAAATGGCAGCCCGGGGCGGTAAAGGCCTCCTCTTTAAGGTGCGCCCGCCAGCCTCGTGGTCTGCAGGGCAATTTCCACCGCGGGGCGGTGAGGGGTCGGCGTGTATGGCGATGATATCATAGCAGGGTGTGCGCCGGCCCGGGACGTGCCGCTATCGGTGTGGTATATGTAGGCACCTTTAGCAATAACTCCACGAGGCAGGGTATGGTGCTTTAACTCTGCAGACCTGCAGTCTTTTATTAGCAGCTCCTGAGTGACGACAACAAGCTGTGTGTTCCTTTTTATACTGGGTTACCTGCCGTGTGCAGGCAACCCCTGGGTTTCCAGCAACAGCACTCTCCAGTGTACCGGTAAGGTATGTACAATACAAGGGTACATTCAATGTTGCATACAGTGTTACAGACATCACACAGTAAACAGGCATGCATACACAACAATACTCCCCCCTGAGCATTTTTCATATCCTAGTTATCATGACCAGGGCTGGTGATCAGTGGTGGGCTATGGGAGGTTGTGGTGAGGGTTGTGTGGTTGCCAGGTGTGACCCTTGTGCTTGAGGCTGGTCTCGTACGTTTCCCTTCCCTCACACATAAACCAAGTGGGTGTCACTGTTGTGGGATCCCTCGGGGAGGTAGCCACGGCGGCAGTGGGTGGTGTGTGTACACTGTGATGTGGGTAGTTGTGGGGTTGTGGGCAGGGCCACAAGACTGGGTGGGCTCCTTATCCACCAATGGGGATGAGGGTCAGGTCATCCCAGAGTTTGCCAGGGAAGCTGGAGGGTATTGGCCTCATGCTTCTGATGTTGGGCCTGGTGGCCAGGGGCTGTAGGGCTGGTCTGGAGCCGGTTGCCATTGGTGGTGGCTGGGCTGCCCATTGATCACTGTCCCGGTAGTGGGTCTGCTCCCACTGCCTATGTGTGTGTCCTGTAAGGGGCATCACATTCGTTCCAAAGGTCCAGGCTTCATGGTCAGGTAGCCTGCTGGACCTGGGGGTCTCCCACAGGGGAATTCCATTGGCATTGGCATGATCCCTGTCGGACCCAATGTCCTTTGGCAGTGTCCTACCGGTATACATGACACCTTGGCTCTGATCACACATAGTCGAGCCTGCATTATACATTCTAGTACTTGCATCACTTTTGGGTGTCCTGGTTTTGAAAGACATGGTTATATTAGGCATTTCACAATCTCTATCATTATTGTTAAGCATAATAAACTTGTTCTTAACCTTACTGCACCTGCATTCATCTCATTAGTCACATTAGTTAAACCAGCATCACAATTCATGGTTACATTGCATACATTTCCATACTTGCACCCTTTTATTGCATCTTTAGCTTTAAAGTCCATGTACTCAAATAGTTGGAACTTCCCCTTTAAATTTTTTTGGTTACCAGTCTCCTTTAAGGGAGCTTTCAAATCCGATTGGCCGCTCGATGTCACATGATGCTCCTCCATGTTGACTTGTGGCATGGAGGAGGTCTGCTGCCTGCTGCTTGGTGTGCTGCAGCCATTTTGTGGTTCTCTTTTCTTCCACGTTCTTGTGGTACTGCAGTCATTCTGTGGTCTTGCCGCAGGCAGGCTATGGTGCTCTTTTCTTCCACAGCACCACTTCGCCTGATGTGGACGTGGTTCGTCCAATTCCTGCCTAGCAGTGTGGGACCGTCGCCAGCTACAAGGGGGAGTTTGTGCAACATGCTGCCCTGGAAGACCTGGATGTCTACACTGCCAACGATTTGGATTTTACCTTTGGTGTAGGTGAGCAGCTTTGCCTGGACAGGAGACAGTTTTGGTCGAGTGGCAGGATTCCTCCAAATTTTTTCAAAGGTCTTTTGGCTCATCACAGACTGGCTTGCCCCTGTGTCGATCTCCATGGAGACTGGGACCCCGTCGATGTCCACTTCCATCATCCACGGAAAACTTCTGGTGGAGCAGATAAAGATTCCATACTCCTCTCCCAGGATTAGAGCAGCTTCATCTTCATCTGTGTCGGAGCCTCGGTGACCAGCCAACTCATCAGAGACACAGTGAGTACAGCCTTTTCTGCACATGCTCTGAAGGTGCCCTTTTTCTTTGCAGCCTTTGCATGCATAGTCTTTGTAGCGGCACTGGTGGGCCCTGTGGTTTCCTCCACAGCGCTAGCACGGGGCCATCCGGTTTGCCCCATGTGGCGAACTCAGGTTGCGGGACTCGGGGCAGTATTTCTGCCTTTAGAAGTGTCCATGCGGTGCACTGCGCTCGCCGGTTTAGAGTCCTGGGTCAGTATTCACCTGGAGTCGCTGGCCGAAACCATGTAGGCCTGGCTCACTTGAATTGCTTTCTGCAGGGTGACCGTAATGTCAGCCGAGAGCAATTTGTGTAGGAGGCCTTCGTGGCCGATTCCGATGACAAATATGTCCCTTAGTGCTTCATTATGATGGTCGCCAAACTCACACGGTGCAGCTAGTCTTCTTAAGTGTGCAGCATACTTCGCAATTTCTTGGCCCTCAGGTCGTCGGTAAGTGTAGAACCAGTGCCTGGCTGCGAGGATGCTTTCTTTCGGTTTTAGTTGTTCCTGTATGATTATTACAAGTTCCTCATAGCTCTTGGTGGTTGTCTTCTCCGGGGCTATAAGTCCCTGACGAGACCGTAGATGGTGGGCCCACAACTCTAAGCAGGATGGCCCTGCGTTGGTTTGGTTGTGTAGCCGGTGTGTCCCCATACAGATCGTTGGCTATAAAGAAGTGTTCCAATCTTTCCACAAAAGCATCCCAATCTTCCCCCTCTGTAAAATGCTGAAAGTTGCTGAGGTTAGACATGTTGAGCGTGTAGTTCATGATCCCGTATTCCCATCGCCAGTTGTGGTGTATGTAGGCACATTTAGTAATGACTACACGAGGCAGGGTATGGTGCTTTAACTCTGCAGACCTGCAGTCTTTTATTAGCAGCTCCTGAGTGACGACAACAAGCTGTGTGTTCCTTTTTATACTGGGTTACCCGCCGTGTGCAGGCAACCCCTGGGTCTCCAGCAACAGCACCTTCAAGTGTACCGGTAAGGTGTGTACAGTACAAGGGTACATTCAATGTTGCATACAGTGTTACAGACATCACACAGTAAACAGGAATGCATACACAACAATTGGCACAGTACCGCCCAAATCTCCGCGGCAATTTCCCAGGAGGCGGTAGCACCCCCTCTCCCCCGGGCGAAAATGCCATTGCGCCCCGTTAGCACGCCCCGGAGGTGCTAGTGGGACTATAAAGAGGGGCACTTTTGTCCCCTTTGTGATTGACATGTCACATTTGAATTTGTTTTCCCGAGTTGTCTCCCTCCTGTTTTGATGTTGGTGGCTGAAGTATGGTTCCAAAGGGACTGGGATCCCTCCTCCGTCACTTTTGAAATTCTTTTCCTCATGCACAGCTTTTTTGCCTGATCGTCTGGCCACTGCAATCCAGCCCAATCCTGTTCAGGGTTACTGCCTCCTGACTGTTCATCCCTAGTCAGGGATGCAGACGCCATTTATAGAACGTCCAGGTCCACCTTACCTGAGATCGGTAAACTCTACATAGAGACAGGTGAATATTATAACGTGTTTCAACATAAGTTATTGTGTAGATCCCAGAAAAGATTTCAGTAAGAATATATGAAGCTCGCTGTGTGTCGTATATAAAAGATCTCTCTTTACAGTGTCCAGCTTGTGAGCCAATGTCTCTTTGCAGCTCAGTACATCTGTAAGTTGCAATTCTTATAATAAATGATGGATTTCCAAGCTGTGGAGTTGCCTCATTGCTTTCCCCGAGGAGGAATTACTTTAATCATAATGGTTTGCAGTGACATTAGAACGAGTATAACACTTCATCATCAGAGCAGATAATGCTTCTCTTCTGCCTGTCCATCTGGTACCACAGAGGTTGGGTAGATAGTGATTTGTTGGAAATGCATTTAATATCTTTCACTCGAAAATTCGTTGTTGTCATCTTTATTAGGAATATGCACATCAGTTATGCTTCCTGTGCGAAGATAACAAGATTGATCTGATTTTTGTCCTTGCACACAGGATCCCAATCAGGTTTGCTGCAAATGTGGCTCATTTGCATCGACTGCCTTGCAGGATGTTGCTTATTACAGTCTACGGCTTGTGCTGTAATACTAGTTTAAATTGTTCTTGATTGAGCAGTGAGGACATGCTGCTGAATGCCACTCACTGCATCCTTACCAGAGGTTCTGTCACACGCTCGCCCGAAGGTTGATTTTGCTCCGAGCTTCAAATCTCTCCACTTGGCATCACTTTTTAATCACTAGTTTTGCATATTTCCGGCTTCCAAGAGATTTACTTCAAATCTGGTTTGGTTGGTGCAATTCCATACATATTCGAAATAACAACAGGTGATGCGGAAATGCTCAGCAGGTCAGGCAGCATCTGTGGAGAAAGAGAGTTCACTGTAATGTATGCATCTGTGAGTATGCTCACAGGTTTGTAGAGGTGTTGAAAGGGGCACTTGATTTAAAAGCTTTACACAAAATAGTTGTAGAGGTGTTGAGTCCCTGGAGATGGAGCATGCGGTGTTCACTGGTACGCTCACGGCCTTCCGCGAGATGTGGGCGCCAGAGGGACTAGAGTGCATCATCACCCCCGGCAACCAAATTTTAATTTGATTTTATGTTTTAAAGTTTAATTTGTTTTAATTCCCAGTGTTTTTAGTGTCCCCCTCCCCTTTTATAGGGGGCACTTGGAGAAAAAAATATAATTTTAGTGCTCAAAAAATACAAAAAAAACAAAAGAAAACAAAACAAAAGGCCTTGAAAATGTTTGGTGTGTCCCCCAGATCAGGAGGTACGGATTAATGTTTTTGTTTCCTCCCAAAAGATTTGTAGAGGTGTTGAAAGGGGCACTTGATTTAAAAGTTTTGCACAAAATATTTGTAGAGGTGTTGAGTCCCTGGAGATGTTCACTGGTACGCTCGCGGCCTTCCGCGAGAGGTGGGCGCCGGAGGCTCTGGAGTGCATCATCACCAAATTTTAATTTGATTTTAAATGTCTAAAGTTTAATTTGTTTATTGTACCGGTTTTAGTGCCCCCCCCCCCTTTTAACCAGTGGGCACTTGTATAATTTGTGTTTTTAGTGCTCTTAAAAAAAAAAGGGGCACTTGTTTGAGACTCTTTGGTGTGTCCCTCCCCCCTCCGCCCTTTAATCAGGGGCATTTAATTTAATTGTTTTCTTAAAAATAGTTGTAGAGGTGTTGAGTCCCTGAAGATAGAGCATGCGGTGTCCACCGGTACGCTTGCGGCCTTCCGCAAGAGGTGGGTATCCGAGGGACTGGAGTGCATCAACACCCCGGCAACCAAATTTTAATTTGATCCAATAAGGTAAAAAGATTAAGTAATTTAATTTGTCGGTTTTAGTGTCCCATTTAAGGGGGGCACTTGATTTATAGTATTCACTGAAATAGTGTAGAGGTGTTTGTTATGTATGTAACCCTTGGCAGCACAGTCTATAAGCAGGCCTCCCACGCTGTACCAGCACTTTGGAGTTTAATTAAAGGAGCTAAGGTCACACTTACTCATTGTATACAGTACTCAGTTTCATCCTTTATTATGAGCATAATAATTGGCGACGAGGTAATGAACAACTGCACGAAAATGCAAAGAATTGTTGGTATCTTTGAGAAATTCTAAGAAGGGGATGATTGGGAGGCTTTCATGGAGAGACCAATACTTCATAGCCAACGAGCTGGAAGGGGACGAGAACGCTGCCAAACGAAGGGCGATCCTCCTTACCGTCTGTGGGGCAACAACTTATGTCCTCATGAAGAACTTTCTAGCTCCAGTGAAACCAACAACCAATTCTTATGAAGAATTGTGTGCGCTGGTCTGGGAGCACCTAAACCCGAAGGAAAGCGTATTGATGGCGAGGTATCGGTTCTATAGGTGTCAACAGTCGGAGGGTCAGGAAGTGGCAAGCTACATTGCCGAACTAAGGCGCCTTGCAGGACATTGCGAATTTGATGGATTCCTTGAACAAATGCTGAGAGACTTTTTTGTGCTTGGCATTGGCCATGAGATAATCCTTCGCAAACTATTGACGGTTGAAACACCGAATCTGAGCAAAGCCATAACAATAGCCCAGGCATTTATGTCCATCAGCGATAACACCAAACAAATTTTGCAGCATAAAGAGGTTTCGGCTAGTACTGTGCACAAAGTAACGTCGTTTTCAAGCAGGAATAAAAATGGCAGAACATACACACCGGCTGCTGCATGACCACAGATGACCCAGAATCTGCCATCAATCATTAATGCGAGGCAGTTAACACCTTGTTGGCATTGTGGAGGTGATCCTTGGGCCCATCAATGCCGCTTCAAGCACTATGCATGCAACGGCTGCAGAGCAATGGGACACCTCCAGCAAATGTGCAGGCGAGCTGCAAACCCTGCAAACCACCACATTGCAGAGGAAGATCGATCCATGGCGGATCAGGCTGAACTAGAGACTCGAACCGAGGAGGCAGAAGTGTACGGGGTACACACCTTCACCACGAAATGCCCACCGATTATGTTAAAAGTTGAACTGAACGGAATTCCAGTATCCATGGAACTGGACACGAGTGCGAGTCAGTCCATAATGAGCAAAATGGCCTTCGACAGGCTGTGATGCAACAAGGCACACAGGCCCAAGCTTAACCCCATTCACACCAAGCTTAGAACTTACACCAAAGAGCTGATCCCTGTAATTGGCAGCGCAGAAGTAAAAGTCCCCTATAATGGAGCAGTGCACGAACTACCACTATGGATCGTGCCGGGGATGGCCCCACACTGTTCAGCAGAAGCTAGCTGGGAACAATCCGTTGGAACTAGGACGACATCCGAACGCTTTCGTCCATCGACGATGCCCCATGTGCCCAAATCCTGAGCAGATTCCCATTGTTGTTCGAGCCAGGCATTGGAAGTTTCTCGGGGGAAAGGTACAGATCCGCTTGGTTCCCGGTACACGACCCATCCACCACATGGCACGGGCGGTACCGTATATGATGCGAGAGAAAGTGGAAATTGAGCTGGATAGACTACAGCGAGAAGGCATCATCGCGTCGGTGGAATTCAATTAGTGGGCCAGTCTGATTGTCCCAGTACTCAAAGCTGACAGCACGGTCAGAATTTGTGGGAACTATAAAGTAATGATTAACCGTTTTTTGCTACAGGACCAGTATCCGCTACCCAAGGCAGACGACCTATTTGCGACCCTGGCTGGAGGAGACTTTCACCAAGTTAGACCTGACCTCAGCATACATGACGCAAGAGCTGGAGGAATCATTGAAAGGCCTCACCTGCATCAACACGCACAAAGGTTTGTTCATCTATAACAGATGCCCATTTGGGATTCGTCGGCTGCAGCAATTTTCCAACGGAACATCGAGAGCCTACTAATGTCGGTTCCATGCACCATGGTTTTCCAGGACAACATACTGGTCACAGCTCGGGACACCATCGAACACTTGAAGAATCTGGAAGAGGTTTTAAGTTGGCTAGATCGCGTGGGGCTCAGGTTGAAATGCTCAAAGTGTATTTCCCTGGCACCAGAGGTCAAGTTCTTGGGAAGAAGAGTTGTAGCAGACGGCATCAGACCCACCAAGATGGAGGCCATCAAGAACGCGCTGAGACCACAGAACATGACGGAGCTGTGGTCATTCCTGGGACTCCTCAACTATTTTGATAATTTCCTACCCGGGTTAAACAACTTGCTAGAACCCATACATATGTGACTGCACAAGGGAGATGGTTATGGGGGAATTCACAAGAGGCTGCCTTTGAGAATGCCAGAAATCTGTTATGTTCAAACAAACTGCTTGTTCTGTATAACCCATGTAAACGATTAGTGCTAGCTTGCGATGCGTCGTCATACGGGGTCAGGTGTGTGTTACAACAGGCTAACGAATCGGGGATTTTGTAACCGGTCGCCTATGCGTCCAAGCCGAAAGAGCCGACAGCATGATTGAAAAAGAAGCTCTGGCGTGCATTTACGGGGTAAAAAAAATGCACCAGTATTTGTTTGATCCCAAGTTTGAGCTAGAAATTGACCATTAGCCGCTCATATCATTATTCTCAGAGAGCAAAGGGATTAACATCAATGCCTCTGCCCGCATCCAAAGATGGGTACTCATGCTGACGGCATACAACTTTGTAATCCGCCACAGACTGGGCAAAGAGAACTGCACTGATGTTCTCAGTCAGCTCCCATTGCCCACTACCGGGGTGGAAATGGCATGGCCTGCAGACTTGCTCATGGTGATGGATGCATTCGAAAATGAAAAGTCACCCATTACGGCCCATCAGATCAGGACCTGGACCAGCCAGGATCCTTTACTGTCCCTGGTAAAAAAACTGTGTCCTCCATGGGAGCTGGTCCAGGGTCCCAGTGGAGATGCAGGAAAAGATGAAGCCGTTCCACAGGCGTAAAGACGAAATGCCCTTACAGGCGGACTGTCTTTTGTGGGGTAATCGTGTGGTCTTGCCCAAGAAAGGCAGAGAAACATTCATATGTGACCTACACACCGCCCACCCAGGCAGAGTAATGATGAAAGCCATAGCCAGATCCCATGTGTGGTAGCCTGGCATCGACTCAGATTTACAGTCATGCGTGCGCCAGTGCAACACTTGCTCTCAATTGAGCAATGCACCCAGAGAGGCACCGCTAAGTTTGTGGTCATGGCCCTCCAAACCGTGGTCTAGGATCCACGTTGACTTTGCGAGCCCATTTCTAGGCAAAATGTTCTTGGTTGTTATGGATGCTGATTCAAAATGGATTTACAACGTAATAATGTTTGTAAGCACGTCCACCGCCACCATCGAAAGCCTACGAGCCATGTTTGCCACACACGGCCTGCCTGATGTCCTTGTCAGCGACAATGGGCTGTGTTTCACCAGTGCTGAATTCAAGGAATTCATGACCCACAATGGGATCAAGCACGTCACATCTGTCCTGTTCAAGCCCGCATCCAATGGCCAGGCAGAACGGACAGTTCAAACCATCAAGCAAAGCTTGAAACGCGTGTCGGAAGGCTCCCTGCAGACCCGACTGTCCCAAGCCCTGCTCAGTTACCGCACCAGACCCCACTCGCTCACCGGGGTTCCCCCAGCCGAGCTGCTCATGAAAAGGGTGCTCAAAACAAGGCTCTCTCTTGTCCACCCTGATCTCCATGATCACGTCGAGGGCAGGCGGCATCAACAAAGCATGTACCATGATCGTGCAAACTTGTCACGCGATATTCAGATCAATGATCCTGTGTTTGTACTCAATTATGGACATGGTCCCAAATAGCTTGCTGGCAAGATAATAGCCAAAGAAGGGAGTCGGGTGTTTCAGGTCAAATTGGCCAATGAACTAACGTGCAGAAAGCATTTGGACCAAACCAAATTGCGGTGCACTAACAACTACAAGCAACCCGAAGAGGACACCACCAACTTCGACTTTCCAACACACCAACAAGTGGCAACCAACACCACGAAGCCGAACTCACCATTTCCAGCAGCCTGGCAAGGTCAGCTGCCCAGCAGCCCAGTGAAGAATCAACCAACTCACCCACACCTGCATTTGTACTGAGACGATCGACAAGGGAGCAAAAAGCCCCAGATCGTCTCGCCCTGTAAATAAGTGTACTATTGACTTTACGAGGGAGTGATGTTATGTATGTAACCCTTGGCAACCTGTATTACACCACCACCAGAGGGCCTACCTTTTGGAGTCCCAAGGGATCCCAGCATCCCTTGGGAGCACTGTATATAAGCAGGCCTCCCACGCTGTACCAGCACTCTGGCGTCTAATTAAAGGAGCAGAGGTCACACTTACTCATTGCATGCAGTACTTTCATCCTTTATTCTGAGCATAATAGTGTTGAGTTGGGAGTGGCTTAGCCAGTCACATGATGTTCACAAGACTCAATAAAACCCCAGCCAGTTGGGTTCAGGGGATCACGATGAGGCAGGTGATTGTGAACCTGATGAATGAACTGATAACGTGCATTGTGATTGTTAAACCTTGGCTAATAAACCAACTAGTTGTTAATAGCAATGTGTTGTTATGAATTCTTAAGCAAAGAACCCGTGAAGCAAATACATTACATTCATGTTTCTGGTCGATGATCTTTCATCAGAACTGGGAGATGTTAGAGATGAACAACTTTGAAACAAGTACAGAGCCAGGGGAAAATTGGGCCAGAAAGAAATGAAGGTAAGAGGTCTGTGAAGGGATGGAGGGCGTGAGTTATCCAATGAAAAAAGGAATGATTTGAGATGGGAGTGTAAGAGAATGAGGCTGCGGCTTTTTCTGAAGACTGACCATTCAGGACCAGAGTTCGAGGAGGGGACAGAAGAGGATGAAGCTGAGGCCTTTGCTAAGCACTGATTCTTCAGGGTCAGAGCCTCTCTGCTATATATGTATCTGGTTCTCCCAGCTAGCAGCCCTTAACAGTTGAGTTACTTTGTCAATCCTATTTCACAAAAAGGAACTGTCTTTTGGGACGTGTATGTTATTCCACGTAAGAGATATTTTGTACTCGTATCTCGTAGTGCAGTTTACTTCTTGTACCACAAAGCCAGAAGTCAATGGATGTGGCATTCTCTCACTGTCCAATTTGTTGACTCAGCAACAGAAAGTAATGCGATTTAAGTTGTGATTTAAGGCGTTCATAAAACAAAGGTTATTTATTAAATGCTGCGGGATTATCACATTGATGGAAAGGGGACTTAATATGATTAAATAAATGCAATTACAATTTTAAGTAATTACTTAATTACTTAGTTGAATCGACTGCTGCTATGTGTCAAATGTTCTTTTTGCTGGGTTGTGACCAATTTATGGCATGCACCAAGAAAGGCCAGATGTAATCACTTAAAAACTTTTAGTTGTCTTCATAGAATCATAGAAATTTACAGCACGAAAGGAGGCCATTTCGGCCCATCATGTCCGCACTGGCAACTAAGAGCTATCCAGTCTAATCCCACTTTCCAGCTCTTGGTCCATAGCCCTGCAGGTTACTGCATTTCAAGTGCACATCCAAGTACTTTTTAAATGTTGTGAGGGTTTCTGCCTCTAACACCCTTCCAGGCAGTGAGTTACAGACCCCCACCACCCTCTGGGTGAAGAAATGTCCCCTCTGAGGCCTCTTCTGCCCTCTCAAGTGGACATAAACGATCCCATGGCAATATTCGAGGTAGAACAGGGGAACATAGCTACCTCAGATTGTTTAAACCGAGCTTAAGCACCATTAATAATTGTGCGATTTTCAGTTGTGAGTCTTTACTAAGATTTCTGAGCATCCAACAAAAAGACGATTCACCCCAGACGGTAGTTATGGCCAGACACGGTTTAGACAATGTATCTAATCATGGGCCCAAATGTAGAGACGTGTTTAAGAGGATAAATATCCAGCCAGTTGCTAAGGGGAACGTTTTAAATTAAATATAGAATGGTGTTGCTTCCTTCACTGCAATTTGTATCTTCATAAATTGAAAACTAGTGGCTATTACCTGTGGCCTGCCCCCAATTATCATTAACATGCTTAATAGTAGCAGCTTGTAACAAAGGTAATGCAATAATCGTGGGGGATATTAATCTTCATATAGACTGGACAAATCAAATTGGTAAAGGTAGTCTGGAGGACGAGTTCATGAAATGCAGTTTCCAGGGATAATACGTCGTGGAACCAACCAAGGAGCAGGCTATTTTAGACAGGATTAATTAGCAATCTCATAGTAAAGGATCCTTTGGGGCAGAGTGATCATAATATGATAGAATTTCACAGTACATTTGAGAGTGACTTGCCTAAGTCCGAAATTAGAGTTTCAAACTTAAATAAAGCCAATTACAAAGGTAGGAAGGGTGAGTTGGCTAAGGTAAATTGAAAAAATAGATTTAAAGTTATGGCAGTAGATAAGCAGTAGCTTGCATTTAAAGAAATATTTCATAATTCCCAACAAAATACATTCCATTGAGAAACAAAACTCCACAGGAAAAGTGATCCATCCACGGCTAACTAAAGAAATTATGGATAGCATTAGATTGGAAAGAGAACCTTATAATATTGTGAAGATTAGTAGTAGGCCTGAGCATTGGGAGAATTTCAGAAACCAGCAAAGGATGACCAAAAAATTGATAAAAAGGGAAAAAATAGACTGAGAGAAAACCAACAAGAAATATAAAAACAGATTGTAAGAGCTTCTACAAGTATGTAAAAAGGAAGACAGCAGCAAAAGTAAACATTGGTCCCTTAGAGGCTGAGTCAGAAAAAATTATTATGGGGAATAAGGAAATGGCAGAAATGTTAAACAAATATTTTGTATCCATCTTCACAAAGAAGATCCAAAAAACATACCTAAAATGGTGGGGAACCAAGGGTCTAATGAGGGTGAGGAACTTAATGTAATTAATATAAGTCGAGAAAAAATACGAGAGAAACTAATGGGATTAAAATCCGATAAATCCCCTGGACTTGACAGCCTACATCCTAGGGTTCTGAAAGAGGTGGCTGCAGAGATAGTGGATGCATTTGTTTTGATCTTTCAAAATTCCTTAGATTCTAGAATGGCCCCAGTGGATTGGATGGCAGCGAATGTAAGGAGGGAGAGAGAAAACAGGGAACTACAGGCCAGTTAGTCTGACATCTGTCGTTGGGAAAATGCTGGAATCCATTGTTAAGGAAGTGGTATCAGCGTACTTAGAAAATCATAACATGATTAGGCAGAGTCAACGTGGTTTTATGAAAGGGAAATCGTGTTTGACAGATTTATTCAGAGTTTTTTGAGGATGTAACTAGCAGGGTAGATAAATGGGTACAAGTGGATGTAGTATATTTGTATTTCCAAAAGGCATTTGATAAGGTGCCACATAATAGGTTATTACACAAGATAAGGCATCATGGGATTGGAGGTAATGTATTAGCATGTGTAGAGTATTAGTTAATGGACAGAAAACAGGGATAAATGGGTCTTTTTCAGGTTGGCGGGTTGTAACTAGTGGGGTGCCGCAAGGATCAGTGCTGGGGCCTCAACTATTTACAATCTATATTAATGATCTAGATGAAGGGACCGAGTGTAATGTATCCAAGTTTTCTGATGATACAAAGCTACGTGGGACAGTAAGCTGTGAGGAGAACAGAAAGCATCTGCAAAGGGATATAGATAGATTTAGTGAGTGGGCAGTAAGCTGGCAGATGGAATATAATGTCAGGAAATGTGAGATTATTCACTTTGGTAGGAAAAATATAAAAACAGAATATTTTTTAAATGTTGGTGTTCAGAGAGATTTGGGTGCCCTTGTGCAAGAAACACAGAAAGCTAGCACACAGATACAGCAAGCAATAAGGAAGGCAAATGGCATGTTATGCTTTATTGCAAGGGAGTTGGAGTAAAAGAGTAAAAAGTCTTATTATAATTGTACAGAGCCTTGATGAGACCACACCTGCGGTATTGTGCACAGTTTTGTTCTCCTTATCCAAGGAAGGATATACTTGCCTTAGAGGCAGTGCAACAAAGGTTCACTAGATTGATTCCTGGGATGACAGGGCTGTCTTATGATGAGATATTGTGTAGAATGGACCTATACTCTCTGGAGTTTAGAAGAATGAGAGGCGATCTCATTGAAACATACAAGATTCTGAAAGGGATTGACAGGGTAAATGCTCAGAGGTTGTTTCCCCTTGATGGAGTGTCTAGAATTAAATGTCACAGTCTCAGGATAAGGGGTAGGCCATTTAAGACAGAGATGAGGAGGAAAGTTTTCACTCAGATGGTTGTGAATGCTGAGTTTCTGAATATACTCAAGGCTGAGAGAGATAGATTTTTGGAGTCTAGGGGAATCAAGGGATATGGAGATCAGGCAGGAAAGTGGCGTTGAGGTCAGTGATAAGCCTCTTGTGGGAGAGATTGACGGGACTGGCTCTGCAAGGGCCGGGCGTGGAGGTCGTCCTCTTGGCTTACGCCGATGACATGCTCCTCATGGTCGAGGATCCCGTTGACCTGAGGAGGATGCGTGAGTGCCAGGAGATTTACTTGGCTGCATCCTCCGCCAGGATCAACTAGGAGAAATGTTCCGGACTCCTGGTGGGTCAGTGGCAGGTGGACTCCCTGCCGAAGGGGCTCAGGCCTTTTGCCTGGAACATGAACCATCTCCTCTATCTAGGCGTATACCTTAGCTCTGACGAGGAAGCCTGGCTGACGAACTGGCAGGATCTGGAGGCCAAAGTCGCCGCTCACCTCGGGCACTGGACAGGACTGCTCCAAGTGTCATCCTACAGGGGTCGAGCGCTAGTCATAAACCAACTGGTGGCCGCTATGCTGTGGCACCGGCTGGTCACTTTGACCCCTCCCCCTGCGTTTGTTGCCATGATACAGAAGAAACTGGTGGACTTCTGGAACAACAGGAAGCACTGGGTCTCTGCTGCGGTTTTGAGTCTCCCGCTAAGGGAGGGCAGTCAGTCATTGGTGTGCGTCAGCACCCAGCCTGCGACGTTCCATCTTCAGACCCTGCAGAGATACCTTTACGTCGAGCCCCCTCCTAGGTGGCGTGCGCTGACGACATATTTCTCCCGCCAGCAGAACAGCCTCAATTATGACATGCAGCTCCTGTTTGTGAGCCTGGGGGGCATTAGGACTGCCTTGTGGGGGCTGTCTGACTTTTACCAGGATCTCATCAGGGTCCAGAACAGAGTCGCCACCAAGGGCAGCTCTTCCCCGTCTGGAGTGGCGGCTGTCCTGCAGGAGCCGCTGCTCAGGAATCCGCACCGCCACGACCGTGGTTTTAAATGGCAGGTGGACGAGAGGGCTGTGGCTGGTGAGGTGACCAGGGTCAGGGACCTGCTCGATGGCAGAGGAGCAGGCTGGATGGTGCCAGACGTGCTGGCACGGTGCCTAAACTGGGCCAACGTCCGGCGCGCAGCCAATGCCATTGAGTCACTAAAAACAGCATTGGGCCCTGACTCCATTAGGAGTGTCGAGGAGGCTCAAGCATGTGGGGAGATCATATCCGAACTGACCCCCGTCCGGACAAAATTCCTCATCGGCGCCAAGCCGCGGAACCTCCCTCAGGAGCCGGCACCTCACAACTTGAGCCTCCTCAGGGAAATCCCCTCTGTTCCTTTCAGTTCTGCGTGGAGGGGTTTCTTGTACGGGCTGCTCTTGCACACTCTCCACCTTGCCATCCTCGTCTGCCATCCGGACACGCCATGGCGCAACATCTTGCCATCCGGAGGAGGCGGGAGTCCTCAATGGAGAGCACACTATTGGACTTGGCCTGTAGGGTGGTGCACGGAGCAGTCCCGTGCAATAAGTTTTTAAGTAGGTTCACGGGCTCCCAGACCGCCTGCAATTTCTGCGGTCTGGAAGAATCCGTGTTCCACGTTTTTATGAAGTGTGCAAGGTTGCAGCCCCTATTCCATTATTTGAAGGAGCTGCTCCTCAATATCTGGCTGCACTTCAGCCCCACACTCCTGATCTTTGGGCATCCTGTGCGGAGGGGAGCGAGCAGGTCGGAAGGCCTCCTCGTAGGACTGCTCCCAGGCATGGCCAAGGGGGCCATCAGCCGGTCCAGGCAGCGGGCGGTCGAGGGGGTCGTTCAGCCCGACTGCCTGCCTCTCTTCCGCGCCTACATCCGCGCCAGGGTGTCCCTGGAGATGGAGCACGCGGTGTCCACCGGTACGCTCACGGCCTTCCGTGAGAGGTGGGCGCCGGAGGGCCTGGAGTGCATCATCACCCCCGGCAACCAAATTTTAATTTGATTTTATGTCTTAATGTTAATTTGCTAATTTGCCGGTGTTAGTGCCCTCCCCCCCCACCATCCCTTTTAGCCAGGGGGCACTTGTATAATTTGTAGTTTAGTGCCCTCAAAAAAATCCCGAAAAAAACAAAAAAAGGGGGCACTTGAAAAAGTTTTTGGAGTGTGCCCGCCCCCCACCGCCTTTAATCAGGGGCACTTGTTTATTAGTTTGCAACAAAAATAGTTGTAGAGCTGTTGTGAGCGTGGCCTATTCACCTGGAGCTGTGAGTCTGTGGAGTGAGGAGCTCCTGCAATTGCTCCTGCAAGCCTGCAGCCTGTGTACCCAGGAGAGGAGGAAGGGGCCTACTGTTACAAGAGAGAGCAGGAGAGCAAAAGCTGCTATAACACTACTGCCAAAGAGTTGAAGAGAGGGGGAAAGGAAAACAAAAAATATAACAACTTGAAAAAAACATCCGTGTAGAAAGAGCGAGAGCCATTTGCAACAATCCACAGGTGGGTGTATTGGTGCACTCTCCAAAAAGACTTTGTTTTATCGGTGGGGGGAGGAAAGAAGATTAGAGAAGGCCAGAACTTCGTGGGAGATGTGTGTGTGTAAGTGTGTGTGGGGTTCTTGCCAACAACTAGGCCCCACACACCACTAAAGCACCCCTCTCCAATTGCCTGGCCCGGGTTGGCTGCAGCTACCTGGGTGAAGTCTCTTTGTTTCCCATCAATCAGAACATCATTAAGACCTGGTGGAGGGCTGTGCCTGGGTAGTTCCAGCTATCCTGGGTGAAGACATCTTCTCCCCCCCACCAGAACACCACTGTTTAAAGTCTTTGTTTGTCATCCGGGGAGTGCACTCCTGCAAACATCCACCCAACGCTTCTCTCTCTCCCTCTCTCTCTCTCTGAATGTGTGTACCCCGGTACGAGTCTCCAATTCAGCCTGGATCGATTTTCCTCTGCAACATGGTGGTTTGCAGGGTTTGCAGCTCGCCTGCACATTCGCTGGAGGTGTCCCATTGTTCTGCAACCGTTGCATGCATAGTGCTTGAAGCGGCATTGATGGGGTCGATGACCACCTCCACAGTGCCAACAAGTTGTTAACTTCCTCACATTAACGATTGATGGCGGACTCTGTATCATCTGAGCTCGTGCAGCAGCAGCCGGCATGTACGTTCTGCCATGTATATTTCTGCTCGAAACCAACATTACTTTATGCACAGTACTGGCCGAAACGTCTTTACTCTGTGAAATCTGTTTGGTGTTGTCGCTGGTGGACATAAATGCTTGGGCTATCGTTATGGCTTTACTTAGATTCGGAGTTTCTACAGTCAACAGTTTGCGAAGGATTGTCTCATGGCCAATGCCCAGTGCAAAAAAGTGTCTGAGCATTTGTTCTAGGAATCCCCTAAATTCACAATGTCCTGTGAGGCGCCTTAGTTCGGCGACATAGCTTGCCACTTCCTGGCTCTCCAATCGTTGACATGTGTTGAACCGATATCTCACCATCAAAACGCTTTCCTTAGGATTTAGATGCTCCCGGACCAGCGTACACAATTCTCCGTAGGATTTCTCTGTTGATTTTGCCGGAGCTAGGAGATTCTTCATGAGGCTATAGGTTGTTGCCAACCACAGACAGTTAGGAGGATCGCGTTTGGCAGCATCCTCGACCTCTTCCAGTTTGTTGGCCACAAAGTATTGGTCGAGTCTCTCCACAAAGGCCTCCCAATCATTCCCTTCTGAGAACTTCTCCAGAATACCAACTGTTCTTTGCATTTTTGTGCGGTTGTTCGTTATCTCGTCGCCAATTGTTGTGCTCATAATAAAGGATGAAACTGAGTATTGTGTACAAATGAGCAAGTGTAACCTTAGTTCCTTTAATGCAACTCCAGAGTGCAGTTACCTCGTGGGTGGCCTGCTTTTATACTGTGCTCCCAAGGAATGCTGGGATCCTTTGGGACTCCAACAGGCAGGCCCTCTAGTGGTAGTGTAATACAGGTTACAAGGGTTTAAGTACATAACAGAGTCCATCTTCGCTGGTGGTGGGGCCAGCCCGGACATATGCGCACATGGCATCCACGGCCACGGCACCTCCTGCTGCTCCTGCTGCCCTGCAACCTTTCAGACTCATTACAAAAAAGAGCGCGCTCCAGAGCTACACACACCCCAACATGATCATTGAGGAGTGCGTGAGGGCAATGGCTGTGGTAGTCGGCCCCTCGGCTATTGTTGCCACCTTCAAAATGTCCGGCAAGGCTGTGTTCTTCCTGGGGTCAGAGCGGGTGATGTCCCTAGCCCTTGAAAAGGGGCTCACGGTGGGCGGGACCTTCCTGCCGGTGGATCCTCTCAAGGCCATCGCGCAGAGAATTGTTATTTCCAACGTCCCACCCTTTGTTCCCGGTGAGCTCCGCCTCCCCGACCTACGTCAACTGGGGGAGGTAAGGTCAGGGATAGCGCTGATAACGCTCGGCTTCATGGAGGCCAGCCTCCATCATGTGTTTTCCTTCCGGCGTCAGCTTTTCAACCAGCTGGCCCGGGAGGAGGTAACAGAAGGATCTTTCAGTGTAGCACAAGAGGGGACTGCCTACTGCGTCTTCTGGACGTCGGACGGCGTGCAGTGCCACGCTTTTAAGGAGGTGGGACACGTACGCAAGAACTGCCCCGCCTCCAAGGCCGCTAAAACAGCAAAGGCAGCCAAGGCTGGTGCCGCCGCCACTCCTACCCCTGTCACCGTCCGCGCGTCGGGAGCCGCAGATGCGCGGGTATCGTCGGGGGCCAATGCCATCACGGCCTTCGGCAGTGGGAGGAGGGAGAGCGTCCGTGCACAAGGAAGGCGCGGAGAAAAACAAAACTCCTTGAGGCAAGTCCCCTCAGTGGGCCAGACAGCCCCATCACTGCACTCGGCCTAATCTTGTCACCGGCGAACTCGGGGTATCCAGAGCCCAGGCCCGAGCCCTTGACCATACCTGCTTCCGCAAAGAGTTTGCCACGTGCGGTCGGGCTCGGGCACGGGCACGGGCAAGACAATCCGAAGGAGGGAGCGGAGGTGGGAGGTCTCCCTGCCTCCGTGTCCCAGACATAAAAGGAGGCATCACTGCAGGGAAGCGGAGGATGACCAAGGTCCCTCTGTGGAGGAGTTGGTGCCCGATGCGTGTCCCGCATCCCTCACCAGTGCTCCTATGCGCACTGAAGGCAGGGGGAGTCTGTCCCCCGGGAGGGAGAGACAACCGAGTCTGCCCAACTTGAGCCTCCCGGAGATGGGGATGAAGAACTGCCTGTTGCGGGGGGCGCGGGACCATTAAAAGAAAATATCGGTGCCAGGTCGAGTGTCCCGGAGACCAATGCGCGCAAGGCCGAAGAGACCAAGTCCGAGCCGGCCGAGACAAATATTGACATCCCCCGGGACCTGCTCGACCTGGCGGTAAAATAAATCAAATTTCATCAATCCCCAACTGCTGCACCAGGTGGTGGGGGCGGGGAGGGTGAGGATCCTCAATCTTCATCCCTAATGTTGGAGCCGCGGGACTTGGAGGATCTGGAGCAGTTTTCCGGCACAGTTTCTCCATGCTCCCCGGTGCCTGGGGTGGAGGGGGACCCCCGTCCGCTGCTGCTTCCCGACCCGGCATCCCAGGAAGAGCCCGAGTGGGTGGATTCCTCTGCCGACGATCCGGAGGGTGGGATTGTGATAGAGGTAGGGCTGGATGCTGCAGCCGGGCCGTTCGCTGTACCCCGTGCACTCGACGGACCGGCTGCTGGTGGCGACCTCCCGGAAGAGGACGGGGACTCGGAGGTAGGCGCGGGAGATGATTTAGAGTCCGTCACCAGTGAGTCCCCCCTCATTCCTGCCAAGGAACTCTGAGACTTTTTGGCGGAATGCAAGAGTCGCCGCAATTGAGCCCATCTGGCCCTGGACAAATGGTCCGAGCCGGCGCTGCTCATCAGGTCCGTCCGCGCCGCCATCAAAACCATGGGCGCGGGCGGGGCCTTATCAAAATCAGAAAACCTTGAGTTGCACCAGCTCAGAACGTTCCTCGCTGGGTTGTTGAGGGAGTGAAAGTCATCAAACGAGTCCACACCTCCCCCACAGTAGTTTAAGGTAGAGGTTGCACTATGCTTTTGTCATGAAGATAACCACAGCCAGCCTCGACATCAACAGCGGCAGAGAGGCACGTCATAGGTTTAACAATTTTTCACTCCTATGGGAGGGAAAATATACGGTGTGCTTCCTGCAAAAAACCCATACTGTTCTGGGAGGCGAGGCCACGTGGCTCCTTGAATGGCAAGGAGAGGTCCGCATGAGCCACCTCACTGTCACTTCTTGTGGGATGGCTATCTTGCTGGCCCCACATTTTCAGCCGGAGATCTTGGGGGTCAAGGAGCCTGTGCCAGGCCACTGCTCCATGTCACGGTTCACCGGGGGGACGGCCGCTCTATCTCGTGAACCCCAGCCCGGCAAGCGCACTTCTTTGAAGAAGTTTCCACTCTTCCAGGCTCGGTCGACGTCAGCGACTGCATTGTCCTCGGGGGGGATTTTAACTGCACCCTCGAGGCGAGGGACCGCTCCGATGCCCCGCAGAGCATGACGGCGATCGAGAAGTTGAGGGACCTGGTCGGGTCCTTCGACTTGTTGGACATCCGGCGAAATCTCCATCCCGACTCCAGCGCCTTTACTTGGGTGAGGACTGGAAGAAGATGGTCCAGAATCGACCGCCTTTACGTGTCTTGGGTGTACGTCTCCTGCGTTCTGGCGGCCTCCATGCAGCCGGCGCTGTGCTCGGACCACCACCTGGTGTGGGCGGAGCTCGCTTCGCTCCGCGCGAGGACGGGGTCCGCGTACTGGCACTTTAACAACCTGCTGCTGGAGGACGAGCGGTTCCAGGACTCGTTCCGTCGATTCTGGGCCGACTGGAGAAGGAAGCAGGGGGGGCTTCTCCACCTTGAGGTAATGGTGGGACATGGGCAAGGCTCACATCCGTCTCTTCTGTCAAGAGTATGCGAGGGGGTTGACCAAGAGGCAGGAGGTAAGGATGGGGCACCTGGAGAAGGAGGTGTTCGACCTGGAATCCCATCTCGGTCAAGTCGTTGAGGACCCGGCCCTGCAGACGGTGTACGAAGCGAAGAAGGCCGCGCTGAAGGACTTGCAGCTTGTTAGGTCCCGAGGCGTATTCGTGAGGTCACGGATCCGGTTCCAGCGGGACCTGGACTGCAGCTCCCCCTTCTTCTACTCGCTTGAAAGAAGACGGGGGGTCCATCAACAGCTCTTGATGCTGCTGGCCAACAATGGATCTCTGGTCTCAGATCCGGAGGGCATCAGCAGCAGGGGCTGAGACTACTAGGGGGCTCTGTTCTCTCCGGATCCGTCCAACGAGGAAGCGCGCAGAGTTTTGTGGGAGGACCTGCCGAAGGTCGGCCCGGAGTGCGCCGAAAATCTGGAAGCTCCGCTAAGTCTGGCGGAGCTGACCAGTGCCCTCGACCGGCTCTCGAGGGGCAAGTCCCTGGGGTTGGAGGGCTGACCGTGGAGTTCCACAGGGCGTTCTGGGACGTCTTGGGGGGCGATTATGCGCGGGTCCTGGGGGAAAGTCTGGCGACCAGGGAGATGCCCATCACTTGGCGCAGAGCAGTCACTACTAAAGAACTGGTGCCCTCCTCAACACGAATTACAACATTTTTCCGAGAGTGATGTCTGCTTGCCTTGGTCCTACAGGGTCCCGGCCTGGACAATCCACAACAACATCCGGGTCCTGGTCCGGGACCTGGTCCACCATTCCCAGGAGGCTGGTCTGTTGGTCGCCTTCCTTTCCCCAGATCAGGAGAAGGCATTCGACAGGGTGGATGACGAGTATCTGTTCGGAACTCTGCACGCTTTCGGGTTTGGGACGCATTTCATCGCCCGGATCTGACTTTTGTACGCTGCCGCAGAGTGTCTGATTAAGTTTAATGGGTCTTTGACGGAGCCCCTGCGCTTTGGGAGAGGGGTGCGCCAGGGATGCCCAAGGTCGGCCAGCTATATGCCATCTGCATGGAGCCTTTCCTGTGCCTCTTGTGGAAGAGGTTACCGGGACTGGCTCTGCAAGGGCCGGGTGTGGAGGTCGTCCTCTCAGCTTAGGCTGATGACGTGCTCCTCCTGGCCGAGGACCCCGTTGACCTGCGGAGGATGCGTGAGTGCCAGGAGATTTACTCAGCCGCATCCTCCGCCAGGATCAACTGGGAGAAATGTTCCAGACTCCTGGTGGGTCAGTGGCGGGTGGACTCCCTGCCGGAGGAGCTCAGGCCTTTTGCCTGGAGCACGACCCATCTCCTCTATCTGGGCGTCTACCTTAGCCCCGACGAGGAAGCCTGGCCAGCGAACTGGCAGGTTCTGGAGGCCAAGGTCGCCGCTCGCCTAGGGCGCTAGACAGGACTGCTCCGAATGCTGTCCTACAGGGGTCGAGCGCGAGTCATAAACCAGCTGGTGGCCGTTATGCTGTGGTACCAGCTGGTCACTTTAACCCCTCCCCTGCGTTTGTCGCCAAGATACAGAAGAAGCTAGTGGACTTCTTCTGGAACAACAGGAAGCACTGGGTCTCTATGCTACAGTTCTGAGTGTCCCGCTTAGGGAGGGCGGTCAGCTGTTGGTGTGCGTCAGCACCCAGCTTGTGACTTTCCCTCTTCAGACCCTGCAGAGATACCTGTACATCGAGCTCCCTCCTAGGTGGCGTGCGCTGGCGACGTATTTCTTCCGCCAGCAGCACTGCCTCAATTATGACATGCAGCTCCTGCTTGTGAGCCTGAGAGGCATCAGGACCGCCATGTGGGGGCTGCCTGTCTTTTACCAGGAACTCATCAGAGTCTGGAAAAAAGTCGCCACCAAGCGCAGCTCTCCACCATCTGCAGTGGCGGCTGTCCTGCAGGAGCCGCTGTTCAAGAATCCGTACCTCCACGACCACAGTTTTAGGTGGCAGGCGGATGAGAGGGCTGTGGCTGGCAAGGTGACCAGGGTCAGGAACTTACTCGATGGCGGAGGAGCGGGTTGGATGGCGCCAGACGAGCTGGCACGGCGCCTATCCTGGGTCGACGTCCACCGCGCAGCCGATGCCATCGAGTCGCTAAAATCAGCTCTGGGCCCTGACTCCATTAGGTGTGTCAAGGAGGCTCAAGCAAGTGGGGAGATCCCGTTGAACTGACCCCCCTCCGGACGGAATTCCTCATCGGCGCCAAACCCCGAAACCTCTCTCGGGAGCCGGCGCCTCACAACTTGAGCCGCCTCGGGGAAATCCCCTCCGTGCTTTTCAGTTCTGCGCGGAGGGGATTCCTGTACGGGCTGCTCCTGCACACTCTCCTTCTTGCTATTCTCGTCTGCTGTCCAGACACGCCATGGCGCACCATCTTGCCGTCCGGAGGAAGCGGGGGTTCTCAATGGAGTGCTCTCTACGCGGATGTCCTCCCTTTATTTATTGGGAACTTGGCCTGGAGGGTGTTGCACGGAGCAGTCCCATGCAATAAGCTTTTAAGTCAATTCACAGGCTCCCAGGCCGCCTGGAATTTCTGCTGTCTAGAGGAGTCTGTGTGTCATGTTTTTGTTGAATGTGCGAGGTTGCAGCCCCTCTTTCAATATTTGAAGGGGCTGCTCCTCAAATTCTGGTTGCACTTCAGTCCCACACTCCTGATCTTTGGGCACCCTGTGCGGAGAGGAGCGGGCAGTTCGGAAGGCCTCCTCGTAGGACTGCTCCTGGGCATGGCCAAGGGGGCCATCACCCGATCCAGGCAGCGGGCGGTCGAGGGGGTCGTTCAGCCTGACTGCTTGCCTCTCTTCCGCGGTTACTTCCGAGCCAGGGTGTCCCTGGAGATGGAGCACGCGGTGTCCACCGGTACGCTCGCAGCCTTCCGCAAGAGGTGGGCGCCGGAGGGACTGGGGTGCATCATCACCCGCGGCAACCAAATCTTAATTTGATCATAATATCCAAAGTTTAATTTATTTAACTTTGTCGGTTTTAGTGCCCCCCCCGCCTTTTAGCCAGGGGGCACTTGTATAATTTGTGTTTTAGTGCCTTCAAAAAACAAACAAAAAAATAACAAACAAGGGGGCATTTGAAAAGTTTTTGGAGTGTGCCTCCCCCTTTAATCAGGGGGCACTTGATTCAAGTTAGTTGTAGAGATGTTGCATTGTGAGTTGCTTAGCCAGTCATGTGATGTTCACAAGACTCAATAAAACCCCAGCCAGTTGGTTCTTGGTCATCCCCGATGAGGTATGCAGTTGTGAGCCCAGTGGATGAACTAGGCAATGTGCAGTGTGATTGTTAAACCTTTGTTAATAAACCAACTCGTCCTTAATAGCAATGTGTTACTATGCATTCTTAAGCAAAGAACCCATGACACAAATACATTACATACACCGACAGACACTGTCCAGTGTTACTGGATGTAGAGCGACCTAACTAGTGGTCCTTAAAGTGACAGCTGGGGAATGTTCCCAAAGGCCAAAGGAAGTATTGATTGTTGTGGGACCAGGAGGATCAAGAACACAATTCTTCCCTTCCGCTGCCAAATGCAAATGTACTGCAGGCTGCCTATTTTACACACTGAGAGAGATGAAGTTAAAAGCTTCAAAACAGACCCTTTCTTTAGCTCTCTCTATTGAGGATTGATTTGCTGAGCTGCCAGTCTAGAATACCATCTGGGATCTGAAACCTCTCGCTGGTGTGACATCCATGGTAATTGCATTGCCTCTTTAGCTAAATTACCTGCTATGTTCAGTGACTGAAGCCAAACCAACATTATAAGTGTGAGCATCTATGAAATGTGCTGATGGCTCTCACCATTGTCTCAAATTAATCTGGTAAGTGAGAAACTCCATTTTGAAATTAACTTCAAGTTAATTTGCCTTGAGCAACGTCCTAGATAACATCTAAAAACACAGACTATCAACATGTGAACCAAAATTAATCTACTAGCAATATCATAATATAAAGTAACCTGAAAGTCCTTTATATGCCAAAAAGGCAAAAATCCCAAAATATAATGGATTACCTGTATAAGAATAATCTAATAAGTAACAGCCAAAGTGATTTCAGAAAGAGGAAATTCTGCTTGACCAATGGTCTTGATTTTTTTTTGTTAGTGGTATCCCGTGAAGGTTGGAAACTCCCAAAATATAATGTACCCAAGTCTTCTCATGCTTCAATAAAATGAACAAGAAAAAAATATAAACATATCATTCTGAAAATACTCAGGCAGCATCTGTGGAGAGAGAAACAGAGTTAACGTTTTAGGTCGATGGCCTTTCATCAGAACTGGCAAAAGTTAGAGATTGAGCAGTTTTTAAGGAAGTACGGGGCTGGGAAAGGGGGAAGGGGAGGAATGAACAAAGGGAAGGCCTGTAATACGGTGGAGGGCAGGAGTGAGTAAATGACAAAAGGGATGATGGTGCAAGGAAGAAAGAGGGTGGTAATGTGACAAGCAAAGAAACTAAAGATGGGTCCAGAGGAAGTGTACATGGCAATAGCAGAACCATTACCAGCACCAGTTGTCTGAAAAATGGGAGCAGTGGTTATGGGCCTGATTTTGATCAAGGCCTCCACCCATCTAAGAGCCGCTGAAGTACGGACGGTACTTTGGGCGGGATATTCATCGGCGAGTTCCCTCTAAGGTCGGCGAGCGGCAAATGGACGACATACGCCACCAATCTGGGAGGCAACAGGTGGGAGTTCTCATTCATGGCAGCAGAGGCGCTTGCTACCCATGTGCAGTCAAGGATGGAGTCGGGCCCACGGAGGGTCGAAGACCAGGAAAAAAAACCATCAGGAAAAAATAAAAAACCTATCGGAAGACCTTCAGGGGACCCCATCCAGGTAAGTCGCTGTGGAAAAAAAATATATAAAATGTTCACTAACCTTTTTTTCAGGTTCTTCAGATTTACCATTGGGGACAGACCAGCCTCCTCAGCGGTCCACCCCTGTTCTGGTGCAAACTCCCACCCGCATCAATATGGGAGCTCGGCCGGCGGGAGGTCAGTTCCGTCACTCGGCCATTCGCTGGCGTCAGCGGGCGCTTCCTGACGGCTCTCCCCTCCTGCCCGCTCCAGGCCACCTCGAAAGTGGCACGGGGCAGATCTGCAAGAGCAATGTCGCTGGCAGTCAGCGGCAGTCAGCGGCAGTCAGCGGCAGCAGACGGTAAGGTGATGAATTTCGGCCCCTATGATCTGAAATTGTTGAACACAATGTTGAGTCTGGAAGGTTGTAAATTGTGTTGAAGGAATGTTGCATAGCTTAAATGTAAATTTTGAAGGTGGATGAGGAATTAGCTGACAAAAGGAACACAGTAGGAACTAATTAGTGAAGTAATGCCTGGTTGGGGAGATGCTCTGATTAAAATATCCCGACTGCTTCTAATCAACGTAAATGACCTGCGTTCAGAAATCAATCCAAGTTGTTCATATCCACAATTGATTTGACCTGGGATGCGAGCAGTTAGGGCAGTCGAGTCTAATGAAGCAGCCAGGGAACTAAGGAAGAAAATTTACAAGTGGGCAGAAAGCCGATGTGGATAACTGCAAGACGTTCGCCTTTAGAAGATAAAAATGGGGCGCACAGTTGCTGCACGACAACAGAAGTTGCAAAGTACTTAATTGGGTGTAAAGCGCATTGGGACATCCTGAGGTTGTGTAAGGCGTAATATAAATGCAAGGATTTCTTTCTCTAAGGATGGTTTGAAGTAGTTGGAGGGGAGGCTGATGGAGAGCTGAAGGTGAGAATGGAGTGAACAATTACTGGCTTAAGCCCTCAGCCTACATTTTCCCACCCACCTACCTTTCCTTTTTGATTAGAGTGCATCTCTCGTGAGGTGGGACTTGTAGCCAACCGGAAAAGCCCCATTGACTCCAGCTGTGTTTCTGGTTCTGGCCTATGGGAGGAGGTCTTCCTGGTTTCCAGCAAAAGTTGTTCCAATATAGGACAGCAAGTTGCTTCCTCAGGGGACATGGTGCAGGAGGAGGAAGAGGTGGCTGGTGAACTGCCTGCTAAAAATATTGTTTTGCCCTGAAAACTTTTTCACTTCACTGATTGGTCTCCGCACCGCGCAAGCTCTCTGAATGCGAGCATTGGCTGGCTTGTGGTTTTAATGTGGAGCTGGGAGGAGATCTTCTACTCCTCCTGGTGCCACAATCAGCTGAGTAAAAAAACTTGAAACTTACCTTTTGTGTGCCAACCTCCAGTGGTCCCTTAAAGGACCCCTGGTTTGGCTGCTGAGCGCCTGATGAAAATGATCAAGCTTGTCGCGGTCATTCTCAGTACAACTGTGCATAGGAGCTTGAAATAGTCATTCGGCCTAATGTCAGTTTCAGGCACACAACCTAGACGACAATGGGGGTGCTCTAACCAATATGGCAGTTGACACAATTATGGCGCAGCGTGAGCACGCACAGGCCACCCACCATATTGGATGCTTCGATGCCCCCTATTTACACCTGTAAAAAAGGTGCATTGCAATCCAAATTCTAGGCTAGGGTTTCAGTCATTCAAGTGTATTTACCATTTACCTGACCATACATGGACAGGTGTAGTTTTCCCCAACAGGCCCAGGACAATGGTAACGAGCTAGGGTCACAGCAAAGTTCCTCCACTGATGTCCAAGCTCGATCTGCTGGAAAAGCAGCAGGGAGGCAGCAGAAAGCCTAAGCCACCACGTTGAGTCATTGTGGAATGGCAATCAACAGAGCTAGCAACATGCTGAGCTACGTGAATGAAGTCCAGACTTACACCATCACGCTGAAGACTTGTTTCGTTCTGAGAAAGACCATGAGGTTGAGCTTTAGGGCTGAGATAGGAGGAAAGGTTAGAAAGATTGTGACTTCAAATTTCAGCTCCAAGTGCCGTTTAAAGAAAGAAAAGAAAGACTTGCATTTATATAGCGCCTTTCATGGCCACCGGACGCCTCAAATCGCTTTACAGCCAATGAAGTACTTTTGAAGTGTAGTCACTGTTGTAATGTAAGAAATGCAGGAGCCAACTTGCGCACAGCAAGCTCCCACAAACAGCAATGACCAGGTAATCTGTTTTAGTGATATTGATTGAGGAATAAATATTGGCCTCAGAACACCAGGGATAACTCCTCTGCTCTTTTTCGAAATAGTGCCATGGGATCTTTTATGTCCACCTGAGAGGGCAGACAGGGCCTCGGTTTAACATCTCGTCCGAAAGATGGCACCTCCGATAGTGCAGCGCCCCCTCAGGACTGTAATGCAGTGTCAGCCTAGATTTATGTGCTCAAGTTCCTGTAATGGAACTTGAACCCACAACCTTCTGACTCAGAGACGAGTGTGCTATCAACTAAGCCACAGCTGACACCGTTTAGGTTCCAAAATGGTATCCACAGCGATGCGCCGCACCGTACGCCATCTTGGAGAGAGCATTAGCACATGCGCACGCGCAATGGGCGTCCACCGGGAATATGCAGAGTAGGCAGATCGTGACATCAATCAGCATGCAATGCTGATTTGACACCACGCTGCCATTTTGTAGCTCAATGCTCCAATGCTTCAAAAGGATAGTATGCAGCTAGAGCAAGTGATCAGGAAGGCCAATCGTATCTTGGCCTTTATTGCAAAAGATGATGGAGTATAAAAGCAGGGAAGTCTTGCTACAGCTATACAGGGTATTGGTAAGGCCGTACCTGGAATACTGCGTGCAGTTTGGGTTTCCCTATTTACAAAAGGATATTCTTGCTTTGGAGGCAGTTCAGAGAAGGTTCACTAAGTTGATTCCAGAGATGACGGGGTTGACTTATGAGGAAAGGTTGAGTAGGTTGGGCCTCTACTCATTGGAATTCAGAAGAATGAGGGGGCTTGACAAGGTGGATGCAGAGTGGATGTTTCCACCATTGGGGGAGACTAGAACTAGAGGGCATGATCTTAGAATAAGGGGCCGCCCATTTAAAACAGATGAGGAAAAATTTCTTCTCTCAGAGGGTTGTAAATCTGTGGAATTCACTGCCTCAGAGAGCTGTGAAAGCTGGAACATTGAATAAGTTTAAGACAGAAATAGACAGTCTCTTAAACGATAAGGGAATAAGGGGTTATGGGGAGCGGGCAACGAAGTGGAGCTGAGTCCATGATCAGATCAGCCATGATCTTATTGAATGGCGGAGCAGGCTTGAGGGGCCGTATGGCCTACTCCTGTTCCTATTTCTTATGTTCTTATGTTCTAATGCCCTGTCTTAAGCTGAACATGTATTCACCTGCAGGCAGGAGCTCCCCCATCATCACCTACTTACAGGTTAGTGGCTGATTGATTTCTACTGGTTGTTGTTGCATTTGTAGAAGTGTTTGGTGGTTTCTAAAGTTGGCAAAAGTCTACAGGGAGTGTTATGGCAGGTGCTGAAGGAATCTGTCCTGCCTTCAAGGAATCTGCACAAACCACTTGCTCCTCAACAAGGGTGCACTGGTATCCATTCCCCTTGGCCTTTAGCATGACAGGGAGAATGAGCAGAGGTGATACAGAGCAGGACAAACTGCTGAAACAGAGAGGAAGAGGAGGGGAAGAAGTGCTCTCAGCAGGAGCATAAACCAGGAAATAGTGGGCGTTTGTAAAAAGGGAACAGCAATAATCATGGATGATTTTAACCTCCATATTGATTGGATAAATCAAATTGGTCAGGGTAGCCCTGAGGAGGAGTTCATAGAGTGCATAAGGGATGGGTTCCTTGAGCAGTCTGTAATGCAACCAACCAAGAAGCAGGCTATCTTAGATCTAGTCCTGTGTAATGAGACAAGATTAATAAACAATCTCCTAGTAAAGGATCCCCTCAGAATGAGTGATCATAGCATGACTGAATTTCAAATTCAGATGGAAGGTGAGAAAGTTGGATCTCTAACCAGTGTACTAAATTTAAATAAAGGAGACTATGAAGGTATGAGGGCAGAGTTGGCTAAAGTGGACTAGGAAAATAGATTAAAGTGCAGGACGGTTGATTAACAGTGGTGTACATGTAAGGAGATATTTCACAACTCTCAAGAAAAATATATTCCAGTGAGGAGGGAAGGATGTAAGAGAAACGATAACCATTCATGGCTAACTAAAGAAATAAAGGACAGTATCCAATTAAAAACAAGGGCATACAAAGTGGCCAAAACTAGTGGGAAAACAGAAGATTGGGAAGCTTTTAAAAGCCAGCAAAGAACGACTAAAAAATAATTAAGAAAGGAAAGATAGACTATGAAAGTAAACTAGCACAAAATATAAAAACAGATAGCAAGAGTTTCTATAGGTATATTGTGCCCAAATTTCCTCAGCTGCCTAGAGCGGCGTAGTTAGGGGTGTCACGCCAAAAAAAGCATAAAAAATGTACCTATTAATTTGGCCGGATCCATCGGCGTGCAGAGCCTGGGGGGGCGGGGGGTGGAGCTTCCACCGTGCTTGCTCAGCGTGGCCAACAGAGGGGGCGGGGCTTGGGCCCAGCATTTTGTGGAGTGCCGGTAGGGAGACGCATGTCCGTTTGAGCATGCGCACATGCGCAATGCATGTTTCAGCATGCGCACATGCGCAGTGCAACAGGAAGCTTGGCAATCGGCCAATTAAAGGGAGAGCGCCCTCAGTAATCATTGGTAATGGAGCATTTATAAAGGGAAGGTTTAAATATTGATTTTTTTGGCTGAGGGAGTGGAAAGGAGTGCTGGATAGGTGGAAGAAAGGTGAGAAGTGTGAATTTTGAACATTACCTGCATGTGAGTCCAATAGGCGAATGACGCAAGAGTGTGCAAGACGAACAAAGAATTTCCTCCATGATGAAGTGGAGAAACTAGTGACTGCCATTGAGGAGAAATGGCTGGAGCTGGATATCAGCAAGAGTGGTCCGTCAAAAGTTTCACCCAAGGAAATGAGAAAAAGATGGAACGTAGTTGCAGAAGAATACTCTGCTGGGGTCAATACCGCAAGATCTGGAAGCCAGTGCAATAAGAAATGGCAGGGCGTTGGTCAAGTAGTGAGTGTAAGTAATATCTTCATCTTTAAATTGAGTTTCAATGGAAAATGTGACCATCTGTATGTGTCCCACCCATCAGAAGCGCACCATGTCTGAAAATGAATATTTTCATCTTTGCAGAAGAAATTGATCCATAACAAAAGGGAGAGAACTAAAACAGGAGGAGGTCCACCAAATCTGCATCAACTGTCACCCCTGGAACAGAGGGTTGCTGCCTTGCTGAGTCGCACCGTCAGAAAAAGAATCAGCTCTGCACAAGCTGGACTCACACGCGAGGGTGAGGGTGAGTCATTAAAATGCATTATCGCCCTTCAAATCAACCTGCTGACTGGCCTGCTATGCATGAGACTACTCATGCCACCCATCCTGCTCCCTTCTGTGCTGCTAACTGTTTGACTGTTCTGTTGTATTTTGCAGAAGAAGACGACACTCCTCAAGATCCTGAAGATCCACCAAAGGATCCAGATGCATGCGCTCCAGAGCAAGGCAGGTGGGGGGGAGGAGAGGTCTGTGGAAATGTGTGCACGGGAGAATGCTGACCATGATATGGATCAAACCATAGCACAGGGCATCACACTGCCAGAAACCTCCATGAGCTCCTCTGCAACATTCCTTGTGTGCACACCTTCCAAGGTCGCGCGTCCCAGAGGCGGTCGGGAAATGCATGTTGGGACACCCAGTCCCCCACTGTCCCAGTCTGCGCCTCGCACAGGAGAGGTGCCACTAGGCACACCCACGGCGAGGGAAAGGAGAAGCCGACCAGTCTCTCCTGAGATGCAGCCCTCAGCAGAGGTTAATCAGGTTGTTTCATTAGGTGAGGAGACCAATCCCCTCACAAGATCACTCGTGGCGGCCGTCAGTGGGGTGCGTGATGAGGTTGCGACACTGTCAGGTGAAATCTCAGCACTGAGACGGGAAGTAAGGGCGGGCGTTTCAGAGGGTGTGCAGATGATGGCAGATGCCATGAGAGAACTAGCTTCTGCAATAAGGGGACAAAGGCTGGACACTCAAATGCCACTCCCACTTCAATCCACGCACCAGCCACCGGTCAGATATAAGCCGGGCCCCCAACCCTCCCCCCACCACCATCACCGACCCTATGTGGAAGTGCACTTTCCCCAATATGTGGGTGAGGGATAGGTGCAGCCTTTCTTTGCTGTTGTTTCTGTTGTTGTTGTTGTCATTGTTGAAGTGCACTGTAAAATTTCCAATAAAATATATTTTGCATTAAAACTGAATCATGCTCCATTAGGACCACGCAACATTTAGGGCCAACTGTAAAAAGTAAAAATCCCTCATCCCTGCAGTCATGCATGCCTGCTGCCCCTAGCCCTGGCGGGAAGGCTAGCCGGTACATTCTGCAGTCGGCAAGGTAGGACTGCTCTATTTTCAGTAGCTGATTAATCTTTCATTTATTTTTGACGATTTTGTGCAGCTGTTGTGCTGAAGATGGTATAATGTTGTGCTGATGTTGTGAAGGTCTTTAATGCTTTAGAATCCTCCAAATCAACTCGCTCCTCACACCACACCGCCCTGGATTCTGCGGGGGGTCCCAGCAGATTAGAAAGCTGCAAATGTAATGCCCCTATTTAAAAAAGGAGGCAGACTTTAAGTCCTAAAAAGCAGGAAACTATAGACCAGTTAGTCTGACATCGATGGTTGGGAAAATGTTGGAGTCCATTATTAAAGAAGCAGTAGCAGGACATTTGGAAAAGCAAAATTTGGTCAGGTAGAGTCAGCATGGATTTATGAATCGGAAGTCATGTTTGACAAATTTGCTGGAGTTCTTTGAGGATGTAACAAACAGGGTGGATAAAGGGGAACCAGTGGATGTGGTGTATTTGGACTTCCAGAAGGCATTTGACAAGATGCCACATAAAAGGTTATTGCACAAGATAAAAGTTCACAGGGTTGGGGTTAAAATATTATCATGGATAGAGGATTGGTTAATGAACATAGAACAGAGAGTCAGGATAAATGGTTCATTCTCTGGTTGGCAACCAGTAACCAGTGGGATGCCGCAGGGATCAGTGCTGGGACCCCAACTATTTACAATCTATATAAACAACTTGGAAGAAGGGACTGAGTGTAACATAGCCAAGTTTGCTGATGATACAAAGATGGGAGGAAAAGCAACGTGTGAGGAGGACACAAAAAATTTGCAAAAGGACGTAGACAGGTTAAGTAAGTGGGTAAAAATTTGGCAGATGGAGTACAATGTTGGAAAGTGTGAGGTCACTTTGGCAGAAAAAATCAAAGAGCAAATTATTATTTAAATGGAGAAAGATTGCAAAGTGCTGCAGTTCAGCGGGACCTGGGGGTACTTGTGCATTAAACACAAAAGGATAGTATGCAGGTACAGCAAGTGATCTGGAAGGCCAATGGTACTTGGCCTTTATTGCAAGGGGATGGAATATAAAAGCAAGGAAGTCTTGCTACAGTATATAAGGTATTGGTGAGGTGACACCTGGAATACTGCGTGCAGTTTTGGTTTCCCTATTTACAAAAGGATATACTTGCTTTGGAGGCAGTTCAGAGAAGGTTCACTAGCTTGATTCCGGGGATGAAGGGGTTGACTTATGAGGAAATGTTGAATAGGTTGGGCCTCTACTCATTGGAATTCAGAAGAATGAGAGGTGATCTTATCGAAATGTATGAGATTATGAGGCGGCTTGACAAGGTGGATGCAGAGAGGTTATTTCCACTGATGGAGGAGACTAGAATTAGAGGGCATGATCTTAGAATAAGGGGCCGCCCATTTAATACAGTGATGAGAAATTTCTTCTCTGAGGGTTGTAGATCTGTGGAATTCGCTGCCGCAGGGAGCTGTGGAAGCCTGGACATTGAATAAATTTAAGACAGAAATAGACTGTTTCTTAAATGATAAGGGGATAAGGGGTTATGGCGAGTGGGCGGGGAAGTGGAGCTGAGTCCATGATCAGATCAGCCATGATCTTATTGAATGGCGGAGCAGGCTCGAGGGGCTGTATGGCCTACACCTGTTACTATACTTATGTTCTTATATCCACCCAGAATGTTCAGGGAGCAATACTTGTACCTGAACCTCAGTGAGAAGCAGTGTGTGAGACATCTGCGCTTCACTAAGGACGTCCTCACTGAAATCTGCAACATGCTGCAGCCACAAGTGTAACCTCAGAGCTGAGCAAGGACTGCCTTGCCAGTGGCTGTGAGGGTGATCGTGGCATGAACTTTTATACATCAGGCTCCTTCCAAGCTGGTGCAAGAGATATTTGCTACATCTCCCTGTAGTGTATGTAGGCACCTTTAGTAATGACTCCATGAGGCAGGGTATGATACTTAAAATGTGTAGGCCTGTAATCGTTTATTTGCAGCTCCTGAGTGAGGATACCAAGCTGTGTGTTACTTTTTATACTGGGTTACCTGCAGTGTGCAGGTAAGCCTTAGGTCTCCAGCAGCAGCACCCTCTGGTGTACAGGCAAAGTGTGTACAGTGTAAGGGTGCATTCAGTGTTGCACAACAGTGTTACAGACATCACACAGTAAACAGGCATGCATACACAACACTCCCAGTTTGCCGACCACAACTGCATAAGGGCGGTAACTGACGCTTTGGGTTCCAAGAGACTGAATGAGCTATAAATTCTGTTAGCGTAAAGTGGGGGTGCGAACTTTTGAAAAGTAGGAAAAGTAGCAGCAGACGCTAATGATTCTCTCCTGCCGGGAAATTCAGCTTTAGCGCTCCAAGAGGGAAGTGGAGCGTTAAATCAAACACTAACCACTTCTCTCAGGGCGCTAAAGTCCGAGAATGGGGTGGTAGCAGCAGAGCGCTGAACAATGTGGAGCGCATTGCTAATGGAATCAGAGGCTGCTTCTCTTGTTTAAAGGGAAGGGCCAATGACGGTGCACAATATACTTGTCGTCGGGTCTGTGTTGCAAGGCGACCTGCACGACTGCCATTACAGCCCCAGTCACTCTCACAAAGTGGAGGACTTGGGCATTATGCAGCAATGAAACTTGGAAAACTTTGACCAGGCACCAAATGGTGCAAATAATAAAGGTTGGCATACCTGAAAACCATTCCCTTTAATTAGCGGCCAGCCGAGTTGTGCCTGGTCTCCAGTCATCTTGGACCTCCTTGCCACTGAACCAAGAACTTGCTCTGCTGAGCCCGTGTGGTAGCTGGTGCAACAGCCACCCCACGTTAAAAGAACTTACGCACATGCACCGTCCCTCCATCCGGCAAAATTAAGTTTGGTACCTGGCTCGTTAGGACCCTCAAGAGACTGTAATTCCCATATGTGTCTGTTCAGTCACCTGAGAACTCACTTTTAGAGGGACAGCCTATGATGATGAGCCAAGTAGACAACGCCTCCTTTTCCTGTTATCGTTGACGTCTGGTGATACAGCAGGGGGGAGGCAATTTCACACCCGGGGCGGTAACGGGGCACTGCGCACATTATGATGTCACGATCTGCGGGGCGCAAAAGGACCAGAAGGTAAGAGTTAGCGCCAGCGTTAAATCGGCACTGAAGTTCGAGGGCGTCGCTGCTTTCAGCGCGCCTGTTCACTAACTGCTTAGTACCCTCCTGGTCAGCTGGAAGCCGTCAGTCTACTACCTGATGCTGATCCTGGGCGCGGCCTCGAGGGCCATCTCCTGCACCACATCGGCCCTGTATGTGGCGGTGGAGGGCTGGGCCTTCGGTGAGTTGCTCTACTTCTGCTTCGTGGCCTTCAGCACTATCGGCTTCGCCGACCTGGTCAGCAGCCAGTGGGCGGCCTACCCGCACCAGGGCCTGTACCGGGCCGCCAATTTCCTGCTGCTCCTGTGCTGCCTCTACTCCCTCTTCAACGTCTCGTCCATCGTCATCAAGCAGCTGCTCAACTGGATCCTGCGCTGGGCCGAGTGCCGCCGCAGGCCATGCCGCGGTAGGCTGTGTAGGTCGTGCCGGGGTCGGCGAGTGGCCAGGCCGCACTGGAACGCCATGCACCGGGCCGCCCCACTGCACCCCCTGCTCATGTAGCCATTGCAGTACATAGGCCAGCTGCCTGATGGCCCGCTCCAGGAACAGGTTGAAGAACAAGATGGTGGCTGCGCAGCTCACCAGGCCGTAGAAGATAGAAACATAGAAACATAGAAAAAGGTGCAGGAGTAGGCCATTTGGCCCTTCGAGCCTGCACCGCCATTCAATAAGATCATGGCTGATCATTCCCTCAGTACCCCTTTCCTGCTTTCTCTCGATACCCCTTGATCCCCTTAGCCATAAGGGCCATATCTAACTCACTGTTGAATACATCTAATGAACTGGCATCAACAAATCTCTGCGGCAGGGAATTCTACAGGTTAACAACTCTCTGAATGAAGAAGTTTCTCCTCATCTCAGTCCTAAATGGCCTACTCCTTATCCTTAGACTTGGTTCTGGACTTCCCCAACATCGGGAACATTCTACCCGCATCTAACCTGTCCCGTCCCATCAGAATCTTATATGTTTCTATGCGATCCCCTCTCATCCTTTCAATGTATAAAGGCCCAGTTGATCCAGTCTCTCCTCATATGTCAGTCCAGCCATCCCGGGAATCAATCTGGTGAACCTTCGCTGCACTCCCTCAATAGAAAGAACGTCCTTCCTCACATTAGGAGAACAAACTGAACACAATATTCCAGGTGAGGCCTCACCAAGGCCCTGTACAACTGCAGTAAGACCTCCCTGCTCCTATACTCAAATCTCCTAGCTATGAAGGCCAACATACCATTTACCTTCTTCACCGCTTGCTGTACCTGTATGCCAACTTTCAATGACTGATGAACCATGACATCCAGGTCTCGTTGCACCTCCCCTTTTCCTAATCTGTCGCCATTCAGATAATATTCTGTTTTTGCCCCCAAAGTGGATAACCTCACATTTATCCACATTATTCTGCATCTGCCATGCATTTGCCCACTCACCTAACCTGTCCATGTCACCCTGCAGCCTCCTAGCGTCCCCCTCACAACTCACACCGCCACTCAGTTTAGTGTCATCTACAAACTTGGAGATATTACCCTCAATTCCTTCATCCAAATCATTGATGTATATTGCAAAGAGCTGGGGTCCCAGCACTGAGCCCTGCGGCACTCCACTAGTCACTGCCTGCCATTCTGAAAAGGACCTGTTTATCCCGACTCTCTGCTTCCTGTCTGCCAACCAGTTCTCTATCCACATCAGTATATTACCCCCAATACCATGTGCTTTGATTTTGCACAACAATCTCTTGTGTGGGACCTTGTCAAAAGGATGAGGAAGATCCGGCGGCTGAGGGTCGTGGGCATGGTCATCACAAACCCTGCAGGGGAGAAAAAAACAAATGAGGAGCGTCAGACGTTAAAGATGGTCTTGCATTTCTATAGTGCATTTCACGGCCACCGGACCGTCTCAAAGCACTTACACATAGCCATGACGTACTTTTTGGAGTGTTGTCACTATTGTAATCTCTGTTGTAACGGAGGGAGCAGCGTGTGGCATCTCGGCCCGGAAATCGGCTCAGTCCTGGCCTGCAAGACATCAGCAGGCCAGGGCCATTGGAGGGAGCAGCGGGTGGCGGCGCGCCACTGCAGCGAGCAGCCTATTGCTGCAGGAGGGTGACGGCTGTGAAGCCAGGTCACTGCTTGCAGTGTAGGCAGGCACAGCAGGAGGGGTGAAGGAGCGGCAAGATTTTGTAGAGGGATGTGATCGGGGCCCAGGAGAGGCGTGAGTTCGGGGCCAGGGGCCCTGGGGCAGCACGGGCCAGCCCACACTGCGATATGTGTGCGCACTAGGTCCGTGCAGCAGAGCTGGTCTCCAGTCGTCTTGGTTAATCCTTGCCACTGGACCAAGACATAGCTCTGTCAAGCCTATGTGGTGGCTGGTGTGCAACGGCCACCCCACATTTAAAAAATCCACGCACAGGCATCTTCCACCCTTCAAGATGTAGTTCGGGATGTGGAACTTGAAACACCTGTGAACTCATCCCTGAGCCGATTTCCGGGCCGGGATGCCACACGCTGCTCCAACAGAGATTACAATAGTGACAACATTCCAAAAAGTACGTCATTGGCTATGTGTAAGTGCTTTGAGACGGTCCAGTGACCGTGAAAGGTGCTATAGAAATGCAAGTCCGTGGAAGCGGGTCATCCTCATTTCGAGGGACTGCCTATGATGATGATGAGTACCCTACCCTCCCCATACGCTAACGGGAAGCGCTAAGCGACTGAATTTCTCCCCCAATATATTTTATTCTTTCTTGCCAGAGACGCTGACTACTTGGTCTGTCCCTTTCTCCCTTTTTAAACACTGGTACAACATTAGCTAAAGGCAGACGCACAAGAGGCCAATTTCGACCCCTATGTGTATCTGTAAAGGTTATGCGGAGAAGCATTTCACATTAAATTATGATTGCAGGTCAAGGGATCATAATTATACACTAGTAAAAGGTAAGTTTAGGATGCTATCTGGAATCACTTCATGTAAAAAGGTGATTGATACCAAGGAATGATCTCAAACGTAGGTATTGAAAGCAAAAAATGTTCAGAGGCACTCGTGATGGTGGCGTCATTGGTTTCTGTGGAGAGATGTGCTAGAGGGTCAAAATAGCATCACTCCTCTGTCTTATCTTCATGAAGGAAAATCTTAAAGGAAGAAAGCACCAATAAGAAATGGATTGACAAAGCTGAACATAAGAACATAAGAAATAGGAGCAAGAGTCGGCCATTTGGCCCCTCGAGTCTGGTCCGCCATTCAATAAGATCATGGTTGATCTGATCATGGACTCAGGTCCACTTCCCTCCCCGCTCCCCATAACCCTTTACTCCTTGTCGCTCAAAAATTTGTCTATCTCCGCCTTAAATATATTCAATGACCCAGTCTCCACAGCTCTCTGGGGCAGAGGATTCCATAGATTTAAAACCCACTGAGAGAAGAAATTTCTCCATCTCAGTTTTAAATGGGTAGCCCTTTATTCTAAGATTATGTTCCCTAGTTTTAGTTTCCCCTATGAGTGGAAATATCTTCTCTGCATCCACCTTGTCAAGCCCCCTCATTATCTTATAAGTTTCAATAAGATCACCTCTCATTCTTTTGTATTCCACTGTGTATAGGCCCAACCTACTCAACCTCTGTCGTTGAGCTGCAATATGTGGACGACGCCTGCGTCTGCACACATTCAGAGGCTGAACTCCAGGATATAGTCAATGTATTCACTGAGGCATATGAAAGCATGGGCCTTACATTTAACATCCGTAAGACAAAGGTCCTCCACCAGCCTGTCACCGCCACTCATCAGTGCCCTCCAATCATCAAGATCTACGACGCAGCCCTGGACAACATGGACCATTTCCCATATCTCGGGAGCCTCTTATCAACAAAGGCAAACATTGATGCGGAGATTCAACATCACCTCCAGTGCGCCAGTGAAGCCTTCGGCTGTCTGAGGAATAGTGTGTTTGAAGGGGCAGGGAGGTGTTACTACAGTTGTACAGGGCCTTGGTGAGGCCACACGTGGAGTATTGTGTACAGTTTGGTTTCCTAACTTGAGGAAGGACATTCTTGTTATTGAGGGAGTGCAGCGAAGGTTCACCAGACTTAATCCTGGGATGGCTGGACTGACATATCAAGAAAGACTGGATCAACTGGGCTTGTATTCACTGGAGTTCAGAAGAATGAGAGGGGATCGCATAGAAACATTTAAAATTCTGATGGGTTTAGACAGGTTAGATGCAGGAAGAATGTTCCCAATGTTGGGGAAGTCCAGAACCAGGGGTCACAGTCGAAGGATAATGGGTAAGCCATTTAGGACCGAGATGAGGAGAAATTTCTTCACCCAGAGAGTGGTGAATCTGTGGAATTCTCGACCACAGAAAGTTGTTGAGGCCAATTCACTTAATATATTCAAAAAGGGGTTAGATGTAGTTCTTATTACTAGGGGGATCAAGGGGTATGGCGAGAAAGCAGGAATGGGGTACTGAAGTTGCATGTTCAGCCATGAACTTATTGAATGGCGGTGCAGGCTTGAAGGACCGAATGGCCTACTCATGCACTATTTTCTATGTTTCAATGTTTCTATGTTAAGACCAGGCCCTCAAATCTACCACCAAGCTCATGGTCTACAGGGCTGTAGTAATACCCGCAATCCTGTATGGATCTGAGGCATGGACAATGTATAGAAGGCACCTCAAGTCGCTGGAGATATATCACCAATGATGTCTCCGCAAGATCCTGCAAATCCCCTGGGAGGACAGGCGCACCAACATCAGTGTCTTCGACCAGGCTAACATTCCCAGTATTGAAGCACTGACCATACTCGATCAGCTTCGCTGGGCAGGTCACATAGTTCGCATGCCAGATACGAGACTCCCTAAACAAATGCTTTAGGCAGAGCTCCTTCATGGTAAACGAGCCAAAGGAGGACAGCTAAAACGTTAATAAGGACACCCTCAAAGCCTCCCTGGTAAAGTGCGACATCACCACTGGCACCTGGGAGACCCTGGCCGAAGACCGCCTGAGGTGGAGAAAGTACATCTGGGAGGTGTTGAGCTCTTCGAGTCTCAATGCAAAGAGCATGAAGAGGCAAGCGCAGGCAGCAGAAAGAGCGCATGGCAAACCAGTCCCACCGACCCCTTCCCCCAACGAATGTCTGTCCCACCTGTAACAGGGTCTGTGGCTCTCGTATTGGACGATTCAGCCATCAAAGAACTCACTTTGGGAGTGGAAGCAAGTCTTCCTCGATTCCGAGGGACTGCCTATGATGATAAGTGAACCCCCTCCAGAATCAACCTAGTGAACCTTCTCTGAATAGACATTTCCTTTGCAAGTATATCCTTCCTTAAATATGGAGACCAAAACTGTATGCAGTACTCTCGGTGTGGCCTCACCAATATCCTGCACAGTTGTAGCAGGACTTCACTGCTTTTATACTCTATCCCTCTTGCAATAAAGGCCAACATTCCATTTGCCTTCCTGATTACTTGTTGTACTTGCATACTAACTTTTTGTGTTTCATACACAAGGACCCCCCGGTTCCTCTGTACTTCAGCACTTTGCAATTTTTCTCCATTTAAATTATAACTTGCTTTTCTATTATTTCTGCCAAAGTGTATAACCTCACATTTTCCCACATTATACTCCATCTGCCAATAAGAAAGGAAACTGCAAGATTTGCGGGGGAAAGAGAAGGAACAGGAGCAAAAGCAATCTTGGATAAGGTGGGACTTTAATATAAATAATCTGAAATTGCAGACTGTAGATTGGACAAGTATGAAGCTTAGCCACTGTGGCATTGGGAAGACCAGATGATTTTAACTCAAAAAATAAATTGTACAGAACATTGAGAAAATGAGAACTGCAAGATCAAAAGGAATCATTTAGACTTTGTCAGAAAGATTCATTAAAAAAAGTTGAATAAAAGCTTTAGTGATGGTCCACAAAATGCAAAAGAAGTTTATTCTGGTTTATGCTATAGCTCAATAAGAGTCCAACAGATGACAGTGGATATTGAGGCCTTATAGAAAGTCCAGAGGAGGGTGACCAGATTTATACCCAGAGGTCGATGCTAAGTCTATACACCCGGTGAGGCAGTTAAAAAGGAAGAGGTTACTAAACCACTCGGAATCCGAACCTTTCCCGCTATCTCTGAGCTGCAGGGTTCTGTAAAGCGATCACGTGGCCACCTAAAGCAGGCAGGAGCCTCATGGATTTATGCTAATCAGTGTCTTATTATGTCAGTAGGACACCAATGGTATTTTAACCTGGGCCTGAGCCGCCACAACTATCCTGCCAGCTGAAGCAGGTCGGCAGATGGTGGGAAGGATGGAAAGGCCCTGCAGGTAAGTCAGAAGTTTTCCTTTGTGGGATCAGGAGGAGCATTCAAAAGATGCAGCCTCCTCTGCCCTGGACTTATCCTGAGCACCCACCTACCTTTCCGCTATAAAATGTTGTCTGGTCTGAAAGGGGGAGGGGAGGAAACAACAAAAGGGAAGGTCTGTGATAGGGTGGCAGGCAGGAGAGATTTGAGAGACAAAAGGGATGATGGGCCAAATTGAGATGGTAATGGCACCTCAATGGAAGCTCAAAGTATTCCATTTCAATTTTCTGAATCTGAAGTGACAACAACAACTTACATTTATATAGCGCCTTTAACATAGTAACACATAACATAAGAACAAAAGAAATAAGAACAGGAATAGGCCATATGGCCTGTTAGTGTGAATGTTTTCTCAGAAGAATCACTCAACACTCAGAGTCGGTTCCAACGTCAATGCGGCCTTTATTTTCGCATGCGGGGAGGAAGCCTCAGGACTGGATCCAGGCACTTCTCTCCGACGAACAAAGAAACTCATCGATATTTATATGTTTTACAATAGTTCTTTACAGTTACTCAGCCCACTTCGGCTGGACACAATCCAATCATAACGATTATAGATTACATATAGGTTTCTTTAACCCAATAGAATTCCCCTGATAGCTCAGGGGCTGTATGTTCGTTTTTTGTCAGCTCGGGCTGATTAATGACCTCGTTATGTGAGGCAGGTTCTCCCCTTATCTCTGTTCCTCGGGGCTCGGCTGTGTGAAGTCATTGATTATACCAGTGTACTATAATGGTTCGTTACAATTATCTTGTATCCAAGGCATTCCCGGTAGTGGGCCTCACTAGGTCATTGCTCGGTCATTGCTCGGTCAGCCCCAGTTCATTACTTGACTAACGGGGTTCCCATCATGCTTGGGCAGCCATTTTATATATGGCCACTTTAAACTTATATGAGTTTAGATATATTCAGCAGGTGCCTAATGCCTACAACAATTCCCTCCTTTCGGTAAAGGGACTAGTCCTAGTCCCCCTTTAACCGACAGCCCTACTTTTATTAGATTTTGTGCACGGCCCGGTACTCCCTGCCTCAACATGCTGGCCAGTCACGCGGTTTGAGGAGTCCCAGTTGCTTAAATCAAATTGACAAAGGCCAAATCCTCCTGCCCCTTTATTAGACAGGCTTGTTTAGTATTTGGGGACCGGTCATGGGTCCCTCTTCGTCGTGCTTGGTGCCTGCATGCCTGGCAGGCCATTATGCCCCATGTTATTGCTAAGATCAATTGTATCCCGACCAGTATGTGTGAAATTATTCGAATCCAAGGATGGATGTTCACATTTATTCCCCAGTCCCAGACCTTTCTCCCCAACTCTGACTTTGTAAGTCTACATCGATATCTTCTTCCAGTAATTTGATTTTAGTTTGCAGTTGGTGGTAGAGCTTTACGGATTGACCCACCCTGAGCCTCAATTCTTGTAATACTTCGGTTAGATGTGGGATAGGAACCTGCTCTGGCTCATCATAATCCTGCAAATGATCGTGGAGCTGATCGATTACATCAATAACTTCGGGCTTCCGGCGCCTAACCTGGGTGATATGCGCTTACCCGATCGTGACAGGTCGTAGCGGCGCAAAATAAAAGTTCGGCTGTGGTATCGGGCACTGCAGGTCATTATACTGGTATGAACACTCTGTGGTAGAGACGCAGTATCTTCCCTTCCCTCCGTAGCCTGCCCTCGCGAAGTGCCTGTGTGCGGGCACTATTTCTAGTGCACACCCGTTGGTTCGGTTAAACCCGCACTCGTCTAGCTCACCTCGGCCTACCGGGTGAGGGCATACTGTGATCTCCCCCCTTTGCTTGTATTCTGTTAGGGAAATTCCGATAAGTATGTTGTTTCGACGAACGGCGGAGGTGGTGGTCAGATAGTAACGTATGGAGACATTTTCCCGTATTACTCCGATATTCTCTAGTTGGTACAGGGGGAACGGCCCTGAGTCCGGTGTGGCTATAGGGATCATCAGGACTATCGCTATCCCAGTATTCCTACCCATCTGGCAATCTGGAATTGCTGGGTATACTCGGGTCATTCCCTTCACAGTACAATTATCCAGTGTCCCCCTCTGGTTAGCCAACTGAGCCAAATGTGAACTGTCTATCCAATCGGGTACTTCCCCGCGTTGGATCTGGTCAAGATTGTGGCGGATCTGTCCCACCATCCACAGACCATAAGCGTGACAGAGTTGCCCCTGTCTTTGCTTTCCTGTATCTTCTTTTTCTCTATCAATGAGGTGATTGATGGTTTTGGCGTGAGCTTCCAGGGCTGAGATGCCATACAACTGGATTTCGGCACCCTCCTTTCCTAGGTTGGCTTGGTCTTCCTGGTTTTGCTCCACCCTCTCTAATAACCCCTTCATCACCCCTCTAAGCTGTTCCACCCTCTCATTTAACCCTTGTATATCTATCGAGTTTACTACGGAGGTCCCTGTATTGAGACCGGTAGCAACATCATTAACTATTCTCCTCTTTATCCTGGGGGCTGACCCCTGTCCTCGGAATCTACTGGCACCCATTGCATCGGCAGCCTGCTGCATTACAACTTTACTTAATACATTGTACATTTTCCTTGACTGTTCTGTACAGTATTCCGGCATCTGGATGCCTGAAATATTGATCAGGACAGGCACAATTTCATGTTTAACATTATCATACAATAATTTCCCTTCGTTGTACATTACAATCCCATTTTCTGGTCCCTTAGTAGTTATGGGACAAGGCAGTTCCTCGGGCAATGTAATGGTTCTTATGGGGCGCGGTGTTGGAGGGGGTGAGAAGCATACATACAATGATATTGCAGCCGCCCCCACCTCCTCGTAGTACCCACACAGCCCCACTCCCTTTTTGCGGATGACTGATTGCTGGGACTGTACCGGAGGTGCGCAAATTATGCCGAAAGTACATTCATCGGGCCCGTTGACATCCCTCCGTTTAATGCAGCTGCTCCTTATACCCGTGGAGCACTGTACACATACCCAGTTCTTATTAGGATTCACTTGTAACCATGCATTAAAATAAGTTCTGTCCTTGCTCCAGTCCTTGGCTGCTGGGATGCACATTCCATCCGTTAAATTAAACAAGACTCCATAGTTCATGTAGTTGTTTATTTCCTGAGTGCGCTGCAATCCGTTGGTATCATCCACTGTTTGCGTGGGTCTTGAGGTTCTCAGCATCATGAGTCCCCAGAGTCGAAGTCACCACTGCGGTCCCATCTTGGTGAGTGTTTTATCTGAAAATTTTAAACAGATAGCCTGGTCGTCACCAGGTGTTAGGTTCTGGTCTACTTGTGTCGCTGTCACTCTGTGGAATCGGAGGTAAGGATTAGGTTAACTATATTCTTTATAGTCGTACCATCTCTATCACTTCATGTCCCTGTCTGGGCTGCCGTCGGTTTTGCGTTTGAGCCTGCTGTGCTCGAGCCTGCACGATGACCCATCTAAATATTATCCAAACTCCAATCAACACCAATGCCACCATTATTCCTCCAAACATCGCTGTCTGCTTTATCGTTAGGTTGGGTTTGTGGACTACACCTACCCACCGTGGGGTACATTGGCTCTATTGCCATAGGTGATGGTGCTATGGCTGCGCACTGCACTATCCTTCTAGTCCCATTTTTTAAAACATCTCTTCCAGCCTGTTTATCTTAGCTTTTAACTCTTGACCAGCTAGTTCCGTTTTATTTTTATTCTGAATATCCCACTATTTCCTCTTTCTGTCAGGTGAGTCTTCTTTATTTTATTAAGAAATCCAAATTAATAATGTCCAGTATAAAACAGCTGTCAATGGAAAGGGTTAACTCTTTTACAGGTTTGTAAGAAAGCCTGATGTCATTACGTGACTTCACGTAATCATCCGAAAAGTTCTTTTTTTTTTTCAAGTCTTTGTGCCTTCAAAACTTGCTTAGAAATTCGGAATCCGTTAAACAGCATAAATCATTAATAAAGTGGTCATAATAAAAATCTTCTCATCAGGAAAGACAGCATTTTAGATTAAACTCCAATTTTTTCTTAACTTCTAATTCAAGTATTTGCCAAATAATTTTTTTTTTTAAATTGATTTAAAACGAGACCACACATTTTTAATAGCTATTTTGTTTACTGAAATTCAATTTTTTTTTTTTTTTATTTCTCTCTCAGCACAAAATCTAAACTTCTGTGCCAGTTCCATTTTTTCTTTCTGTGCTGAGTTAGCATAGCTTAGATCTTTTCTTCTCATTATTTTCATACATTCCAACATTTAGTTTTTTTTTACGGTCCCGTTCACTGGGCAAATCTTGTGTTTTATTTCTCTCTCAGCACAAAATCTAAACATCCGTGCCAGTTCCATTTTCTATAAGAATTTAAAAATTCAGTAAGATTCTCTAATTCCCAGTTTTTTTCTTTCTGAGCTGAGTTCGCATAGCTTAGATCTTTTCTCCTCGTTATCTTCAAAACCCTCCTGCTTGTTTAGACTGTTCGGGACTTTTCTTGATAAACACTGTCCATTTTGGAAATCTTTTCAAACTGCATTGAAACTTTCTCAAAATGTAAAATCATTATCAATGTAGAGTGTCTTTTACCTCTTCCAATTTTTTTTCTTTTTCTAATTAAACCAATATCTTTTTCACAGCAAACATCAACTAGTATTTAGTAAGTTATGTCTTTTTCCATCAAAAACACATTTTTTTTTCAGCACTTATTTAGTACATTACATCTTTTTTTTTCAGATCTCCTTTCTTCAAATTAGGTTTTGTATTTTACACGGAGGGCTCGTGACTCCATAAATTTGTTAATTTAAAATCATTTGTTTATTTTCTAAGTGGCGTCTTTATCTTTTTCTTTTCTCCATAACTGGAATGGAGTCTAGCAATTAGGCTTTGAGGGCTGCTTTTTGTTATCTCAAAATGCTCCAGTTTCAAAGTCATTAAAATGTTGTGCAAATAGATGTTAATAAATATGATGTGATTGGGATTACGGAGACGTGGCTCCAGGATGATCAGGGCTGGGAACTCAACATTCAGGGGTATTCAACATTCAGGAAGGATAGAATAAAAGGAAAAGGAGGTGGGGTAGCATTGTTGGTTAAAGAGGAGATGAATGCAATAGTTAGGAAAGACATTAGCTTGGATGATATGGAATCTATATGGGTAGAGCTGCAGAACACCAAAGGGCAAAAAACGTTAGTAGGAGTTGTGTACAGACCTCCAAACAGTAATAGGGATGTTGGGGAGGGCATCAAACAGGAAATTAGGGGTGCATGCAATAAAGGTGTAGCAGTTATAATGGGTGACTTTAATATGCACATAGATTGGGCTAGCCAAACTGGAAGCAATACGGTGGAGGAGGATTTTCTGGAATGCATAAGGGATGGTTTTCTAGACCAATATGTTGAGGAACCAACTAGGGGGGAGGCCATCTTAGACTGGGTGTTGTGTAATGAGAGAGGATTAATTAGCAATCTCATTGTGCGAGGCCCCTTGGGGAAGAGTGACCATAATATGGTGGAATTCTGCATTAGGATGGAGAATGAAACAGTAAATTCAGAGACCATGGTCCAGAACTTAAAGAAGGGTAACTTTGAAGGTATGAGGCATGAATTGGCTAGGATAGATTGGCGAATGATACTTAGGGGGTTGACTGTGGATGGGCAATGGCAGACATTTAGAGACCGCATGGATGAATTACAACAATTGTACATTCCTGTCTGGCGTAAAAATAAAAAAGGGAAGGTGGCTCAACCGTGGCTATCTAGGGAAATCAGGGATAGTATTAAAGCCAAGAAAGTGGCATACAAATTGGCCAGAAATAGCAGCGAACCCGGGGACTGGGAGAAATTTAGAACTCAGCAAAGGAGGACAAAGGGTTTGATTAGGGCAGGGAAAATGGAGTACGAGAAGAAGCTTGCAGGGAACATTAAGGTGGATTGCAAAAGTTTCTATAGGTATGTAAAGAGAAAAAGGTTAGTAAAGACAAACGTAGGTCTCCTGCAGTCAGAATCAGGGGAAGTCATAACGGGGAACAAAGAAATGGCAGACCAATTGAACAAGTACTTTGGTTCGGTATTCACTAAGGAGGATACAAACAACCTTCCGGATATAAAAGGGGTCAGAGGGTCTAGTAAGGAGGGGGAACTGAAGGAAATCTTTATTAGTCGGGAAATTGTGTTGGGGAAATTGATGGGATTGATGGCCGATAAATCCCCAGGGCCTGATGGACTGCATCCCAGAGTACTTAAGGAGGTGGCCTTGGAAATAGCGGATGCATTGACAGTCATTTTCCAACATTCCATTGACTCTGGATCAGTTCCTATGGAGTGGAGGGTAGCCAATGTAACCCCACTTTTTAAAAAAGGAGGGAGAGAGAAAACAGGGAATTATAGATCGGTCAGCCTGACCTCAGTAGTGGGTAAAATGATGGAATCAATTATTAAGGATGTCATAGCAGTGCATCTGGAAAATGGTGACATGATAGGTCCAAGTCAGCATGGATTGGTGAAAGGGAAATCATGCTTGACAAATCTTCTGGAATTTTTTGAGGATGTTTTCAGTAAAGTGGACAAAGGAGAACCAGTTGATGTGGTATATTTGGACTTTCAGAAGGCTTTCGACAAGGTCCCACACAAGAGATTAATGTGCAAAGTTAAAGCACATGGGATTGGGGGTAGTGTGCTGACGTGGATTGAGAACTGGTTGTCAGACAGGAAGCAAAGAGTAGGAGTAAACGGGTACTTTTCAGAATGGCAGGCAGTGACTAGTGGGGTACCGCAAGGTTCTGTGCTGGGGCCCCAGCTGTTTACATTGTACATTAATGATTTAGACGAGGGGATTAAATGCAGTATCTCCAAATTTGCAGATGACACTAAGTTGGGTGGCAGTGTGAGCTGCGAGGAGGATGCTATTAGGCTGCAGAGTGACTTGGATAGGTTAGGTGAGTGGGCAAATGCATGGCAGATGAAGTATAATGTGGATAAATGTGAGGTTATCCACTTTGGTGGTAAAAACAGAGAGACAGACTATTATCTGAATGGTGACAGATTAGGAAAAGGGAAGGTGCAACGAGACCTGGGTGTCATGGTACATCAGTCATTGAAGGATAGCATGCAGGTACAGCAGGCGGTTAAGAAAGCAAATGGCATGTTGGCCTTCATAGCGAGTGGATTTGAATACAGGGGCAGGGAGGTGTTGCTACAATTGTACAGGGCCTTGGTGAGGCCACACCTGGAGTATTGTGTACAGTTTTGGTCTCCTAACTTGAGGAAGGACATTCTTGCTATTGAGGGAGTGCAGCGAAGATTCACCAGACTGATTCCCGGGATGGCGGGACTGACCTATCAAGAAAGACTGGATCAACTGGGCTTGTATTCACTGGAGTTCAGAAGAATAAGAGGGGACCTCATAGAAACGTTTAAAATTCTGATGGGTTTAGACAGGTTAGATGCAGGAAGAATGTTCCCAATGTTGGGGAAGTCCAGAACCAGGGGTCACAGTCTGAGGATAAGGGGTAAGCCATTTAGGACCGAGATGAGGAGAAACATCTTCACCCAGAGAGTGGTGAACCTGTGGAATTCTCTACCACAGAAAGTAGTTGAGGCCAATTCACTAAATATATTCAAAAGGGAGTTAGATGAAGTCCTTACTACTCGGGGGATCAAGGGTTATGGCGAGAAAGCAGGAAGGGGGTACTGAAGTTTCATGTTCAGCCATGAACTCATTGAATGGCGGTGCAGGCTAGAAGGGCTGAATGGCCTGCTCCTGCACCTATTTTCTATGTTTCTATGTTTCTATGTTTCTATGTCTCTTCTAAACTGCTAAAGCTTGCTGTTTTTAACATTTTTCAAAAGTCCCTTTTACGCCTTTGCAGATAGCTCGCCACTCGCCCAGGAGTTTGACCTGATCCCTGAAGGTATTTCTAGATTGTTTCCAAACCTTTTAGTTTTATATCTCATTTTTTTCTTTAAGAGATCAGATTTAATTTAATAATTTTTTTTTAACCCACCTCAGTATTTTGCCGTGCCTTCTCTGAATATCTCAAAATCCCAATTCAAACTTTGTAATTTCAATCTTTATTTAAAACTTTTTTTTTTGAGCTAGAAGTTTTTTTTTAAAAGGCATTCTTTATCTCATTCCTAGACTAAATTTATGTCTTTCAACCCAATGTAATCATCATTGCATGTTTTCTTTCGACAAGTAAGTGAGCGTGTCAAATAAATTATTTTTTTTTCAACCACCGGGACCATGTATTTTTTTATCTTTTACTCAACAAACCTATCCTTTGTGCATTTCCTAGGTCCGTAACTTATCATCTGAATAAATCCACACCTGCGTTTCTAACTTAAAATGTCTTAAAACTTCCCACATACAGAACAACACTACAAAGGGTTAAAAAAACTTTCACTCTGTTTAGAAAAGTGGGTGGAGCTAAAATAAACAGACACTTGCATTCCTCTTCCAACCAGGCTTTTGGAAACATGAAAACATAAAAAAATGAATTCCGCAGTCAAAAAAATCACACAAGGACTCTCAACAACAGACATTCACAAAAGTCTCTCTTCATTCAACAAAGCTTATTAAATTTTTTTTTGGCTGGCTCTATTCTTGGATCCATACTTCACTTAAGATAATCACTATCAGGTTTTCTTTTATTTCTTACATATTGATTTACTTCCTCTGTTAGTTTTACGTGGGCTCGCAGTATCAAGACCACAGCCTTTTCATTTTTATCTTTCTTTTCCTTCTCCCACCATTTGCTGGCAGGTCCTGAGGATCCCACCCTGCTCTAATCACTTTCTCGATTAGTTTCTTTTGTTTTTCCGCCAGGTGGCGGGTAAGGGACCCTTCTGGTCCCCACTCGAAGTTACTTGCTTTCGTGGCCATTCCATGGGTAGGACTAGAACCGTTAGGAATCTACTCTCAGAGGTCCGCTTTCTACCTAGCGTAACTTGTAGTAGACCGTCTCCTGGCTACTGTTAGGTCACAAGTTCTGCTGTTACACAAACTTATACAATTCTTAAAACGCGTTTAAGCAATTCCCGCATTGCTCTACGTACCCTTAACGACTACCTACCACCGCTCTGCCCGTTGGTCCGACCCTGTTCACAGGTTTGGATTCCGTTAGCCGCTGTACACCGCTTGGTTCTACCCCGGGGTATATTTCAAATCACACTACTGGGTCCGGAAGATGTCTTTCGGTATCACGATCCCACGGTCCAAGTGTGTTCCCGGCACCTACTTAGTTCCTGGCCGTCACGTGGGACTAAAGTCCTCTTAATTCAGGCTCAGGCTAAGTGTTTGAGATATTGGACCGTCTCCTCGTGTCGATCAACCAGCATCCACATTCCGCACCCGTTATAAAATTTTGTTTAAGGTATACTCACCCGGTTTCTCCAAGCGCGTCAGCGACCCCGAAATCCTGTTCGTGACGCCACTGTTAGTGTGAATGTTTTCTCAGAAGAATCACTCAACACTCAGAGTCGGTTCCAACGCCAATGCGGCCTTTATTTTTGCATGCAGGGAGGAAGCCTCAGGACTGGATCCAGGCACTTCTCTCTGACGAACAAAGAAACTCATCAATATTTATATGTTTTACAATAGTTCTTTACAGTTACTCAGCCCACTTCAGCTGGACACAATCCAATCATAACGATTATTGATTACATATAGGTTTCTTTAACCCAATAGAATTCCCCTGATATCTCAGGGGCTGTATGTTCGTTTTTTGTCAGCTCGGGCTGATTAATGACCTCGTTATGTGAGGCAGGTTCTCCCCTTATCTCTGTTCCTCGGGGCTCGGCTGTGTGAAGTCATTGATTATACCAGTGTACTATAATGGTTCGTTATAATTATCTTGTATCCAAGGCATTCCTGGTAGTGGGCCTCACTAGGTCATTGCTCGGTCAGCCCCAGTTCATTACTTGACTAGCGGGGTTCCCATCATGCTTGGGCAGCCATTTTATATATGGCCACTTTAAACGTATATGAGTTTAGATATATTCAGCAGGTGCCTAATGCCTACAACACGGCCCCTCGAGCCTGCTCCGCCATTCAATAAGATCATGGCTGATCTGATCATGGACTCAGCTCCACTTCCCCAGCCGCTCCCCATAACCCCTCATCCCCTTATCATTTAAGAAACGGTCTATTTCTGTCTTAACTTTATTCAATGTCCCAGCTTCCACAGCTCTCGGAGGCAACGAATTCCATAGATTTACAACCCTCTGAGAGAAGAAATTTCTCCTCATCTCTTTTAAATGGGTGTCCCCTTACTCTAAGATCATGCCCTCTAGTTCTAGTCTCCCCCATCAGTGGAAACATCCTCTCTGCATCCACCTTGTCAAGCCCCTCATAATCTTATACATTTCGATAAGATCAGCTCTCCTCCTGAATTCCAATAAGTAGAGGCCCAATCTACTCAATCTTTCCTCATAAGTCAACCCCCTCATCCCCAGAATCAACCCAGTGAACTTTCTCTGAACTGCCTCCAAAGCACGTATATCCTTTCGTAAATATGGAAACCAAAACTGCACGCAGTATTCCAGGTGTGGCCTCACCAATACCTTATATAGCTGTAGCAAGAGTTCCCTGCTTTTATACTCCATCCCTTTTGCAATAAAGGCCAAGGCCAAGATACCATTGGCCTTCCAGATCACTTGCTATACCTGCATACTATCCTTTTGTGTTTCATGCACATGTACCCCCAGGTCCCGCTGTACTGCGACATTTTGCAATCTTTCTCCATTTAAATAATAACTTGCTCTTTGATTTTTTTCTACCAAAGTGCATGACCTCACACTTTCCGACATTACACTCCATCTGCCCAATTTTTGCCCACTCACTTTGCCTGTATATGTCCTTTTGCATATTTTTGTCTCCTCCTGACACATTGCTTTTCCTCCCATCTTTGTATCATCAGCAAACTTGGTTACGTTACACTCAGTCCTTTCTTCCAAGTCATTAATATAGATTGTAAATAGTTGGGGTCCCTGCACTGATCCCTGTAGCACCCCACTAATTACTGGTTGCCAACCAGAGAATGAATCATTTATCCAGACTCTCTGTTCTCTATTAGTTAGCCAATCCACTATCCATGCTAATATATTACCCCCAACCACGTGAACTTTTATCTTGTGCAGTAAACTTTTATGTGGCATCTTGTCAAATGCCTTCTGGAAGTCCAAATACACCACATCCACTGGTTCCCCTTTATCCACTCTGTTCGTTACATCCTCAAAGAACTCCAGCAAATTTGTCAAACATGACTTCCCCTTCATAAATCCATGCTGACTCTGTCTGACCGAATTTTGCTTTTCCAAATGTCCTACTACTGCTTCTTTAATAATGGACTCGAACATTTTCCACAGATGTTAGGCTCACTGGTCTATAGTTTCCTGCTTTTTGTCTGCCTGCTTTTTTGAATAGGAGTGTTATATTTGCAGTTTTCCAATCTGCTGGGACCTCCCCAGAATCCAGGGAATTTTGGTAAATTACAACCAATGCATCCACAATCCCTGCCGCTACTTCTCTTAAGACCCTAGGATGCAAGCCATCGGGTCCATTTAGTCTCATTATCTTACTGAGTACCACCTCCTTAGTGATTGTCATTGTGTTAAGTTCCTCTCCCCCTATAGCCCCTTGACTATCCACTGTCAGAATATTGTTAGTGTCCTCTACCGTAAAGACTGATACAAAATATTTGTTCAGAGTTTCTGCCATCTTCATGTTCCCCTTTACTAATTCCCCGGCCTCGTCCTGTAAGGGACCAATATTTATTTTAGCCACTCTTTTCCTTTTTATAAAGCGATAGAATCTCTTGCTATCTGTTTTTATAATTTGTGCTAGTTTACTTTCATAGTCTGTCTTCCCTTTCTTAATAATTTTTATAGTTGTTCTTTGCTGGCTTTTAAAAGCTTCCCAGGCACTTTCCCAGAGTGATTATCAGACAAAAACTTGATTGTCTCGAAAAGCAAAGTAAGTGTATTCTCACTAGGTACCCAGAACAGACAGCCATCACCATAATATTTATGACTCTTATTGCTGTGTGACAAGAAAATAATGAGCGCTCTACCCCCGCAAATGTCACTTTACAGTTTTCGTGAGCTGAAAACAAAGTGTGATTTAACTGCTTGCAAGTAACATCAGTGTTTGTCCTTCTATCTCCAGCTCTTACTTTTGTTCTTTGCTTTCATCCTGTGTCTGAACTTCAGTGGGCTGTTGCAGTTCCTCCATACCCTCAGCTAGAATGCAGATTATGTATAATATTCTTTTTAAGGATTCATTTCCTCTGGGTGAAATGAAAGGTTTAGGTGGAGAAAAATGAATATGTTAATGGAAAAAAATGTCAATTTGGCCCATTAACAGCATTGAGTCCAGCAAGCCATGTACAGTGTGTTGTAAGGTTAGGTCATGGGTGAAAGTGTTGAGACGACTGTGCTTTTTAGAAACGCTTTCATTTCCTGTGAATCACTCTTGATCTTCACTCATAATCTGTTCGACCTTCACACAACTGTGGATGGCACCAAGAAGATGAACAAAATCTGTAAATAGGAAATCAGTGGTGACGGCTTCTTCATTCGATCACGTAACTGTGAGTACAGTCATTTGGTTCAATTACGACGTATAATGAGGGCTCAACATATACATTGGACAAAAGGCAAAATATTGCAAATGCTGGAAATTTGAAATTTAAACAGAAACTGCTGGAAATACTCAGCAGGTCAGGCAGCATCTGTGGAGAGAAAAATAGAGTTAACGTTTTAGATCTGTGATGTAGAGTAACCTGAAACGTTGGGGGAGAAATTTGAGTCATTTGCGCCTCGCCTTAGCGCCCCCAGGAGGTGCTAACCACGTTGCGACCGGGAGCCGCTAATGACTCCTGCTAAATTCGGCGGGGGTTTAGCGGTGGGGGTAACACGTAATGTCCCGCTGTGATACGCCGGTGATGCTGACATCATCACCGTGCGTAGGGCCCCATTTGCACCTCAGATCCTAAATTGGGTATCGCCCCCTGCAGCTGCGCCGTGCGAAGACAGCGACAGCTTCAGGGGACACGTACCTGGCGGCCGGTCACTCGCGGGGTGAAAGTTAAAGGGGAGGTGGGCTGCTGTTGGTAAAAAATGGCCGGTATTCTTGTGCGCCCCCCCATTGCCCCTTTGGACGCAGAGTCCTGGCTGGGATCAGTCAGCCCGACACTCTGCTTGAGCTGATCACATGGCACCCCCACTTCCCAGTTGTCCAGGTAGGACCCTTTGATTAATGCAGAGTATGCAGCTTGGGCCCCTCCCTTTAATTCAGGGAAGAGCCCCACCATGTGTCCGCACTGCTATCGAACCCAGAAAGGAAGTTGTTCTTTCGAGGGCGGTAACCCCAATTTTTCGCCAGAGGGGATACTTCTGCACCTGGCGCAAAGTCTCGTGAGTATTACTGCCCCCAAACGGGACACATCTGAATTTTTAGTCCGTTAACTCTGCGGGGCCAAGATTCATCCCCGCCCAAAGTGGGTCGCACCTTCCGCTCCTGAAGTGTTTTTACCGTTGCGTCGGTGACCTCTTTTGGTAAATTCATCTCTTTGTCATTTTTTTTCAGGCGGACCGGAAGTCGGTCATAATGGGGTCGGAAGTGAGGCGGTAAGCACCAGATCGCCAGCAAGAGGGGCGGAAGTGGAGCCGGGAAAGAGTCACCGCCGCTGTCAATCATCAGCAGAGCGGTGATGACGTCATGACGCGTGTGCGTCACCACGTCTACTCCCCTTCACTTAAAGGGGAGAGCCTTCGCCATTTTAAAACTTCGGTCCACTGGGCCACCAGGGAGGGTTTCGGCCAGGCCAGGGGCCTTGCACCCAAGAGGGATGACAGGTTGCCTGTTGGCGGCCCGGCCGAACCTGGGGGCATAATAGTCGGACCGACCCGGCAGTCGGCCGACAACAAAAAAACATGGCGGCTGCGGCAGTGCACCCTCCCCGTGAAGGGCTGCTGCGCTGCCATGGCTCATGCACTGAAAGCAAGGTGCACGATCAGAAAAAGCACGGCGGATCAGAGATTGTTGGAGCTAAATTTGGCTGGAGGTGTGGGAGATTGGCGGTGCGCTCTTTGATGACGCACTTAGGATGGGTCAGCAGCAGAGGGGCAGAAGTTGGGATCACTGGAAAAAACCCCGAGGTGAATTTTGCTGGCAGCGGCCATTCGACCGCAAATCGATGGCCACTGGACTCCGCCGCTTGGCCGCTGCTCTCTCTGGCGGTAAGAGGCCTTTTTGGGAGGCTGAATTTCGGCCTGTGTTCCTCTCTCCACAGATGATGCCTGACTTGCTGAGTATTTCCTGCATTTTCAGTTTATATATACAATGGACAAGTAGATGGAACCTCGAAGGTGCTGAGGAACATCTCGGTTTAGAACGATATCTTGCTGGTGATCATGCTGAAGGTTTATAGTGCGGTGCAATGGTTCAAAGACTGCTCTATGGAATTAAGGCTTGGACCCTTGCTCAGGAGGAAGGAAATTAATTTGATTTATTTCAGCAAGGATGCCTTTTAAAGGATAACTGGGATTAATGGCAACAGATGATTAGCTACATTTGACTATAACGGCATAGTTGGTAATAGACTCCATTGAAAGGTTTCATTTGAAAATTTTGCAATGTTTAATAAATCACCAGAACAAGAGTATTGACATGGAAGAGCTCCAAAACCTAACAAACATAGCGGCGTATAAAAATGTCCTTTGATGACCGCAAGATCTGCAATGTAATGGATAGTTGAGCATATGCAATTCTTTGGTGAGTACACTATCAGTAATATGATATATTATCCATATAAAAACATGCTGTAGTGGGTTTAGTGCAAATGGACTCAATCGAGAGATATCTGGGTACTTTTCTAAATGAAAGAAATAAGTCAAAGTTTTAGTATCACCTTGTCAGAGATGGTTTCAGCTGCAGCTTACATCCTTCGAGGCATTGCTTTCCCACTAGATCCTTGTACAGCCTGTTACCTCTACCATCTATCACCCCGGAATGGAACCTGCGTCACAGCCCATGGTACGTCCCCTAAAGTTGACCTCTGAGAGACAAACAGTATGACAGACGGACCTCCCAGAGTCCTGACAGCTCTTGTTGCTTTCCCAAGGGCTGTCAGCATCCACTCGTTCAATGTAATACTCTTGAATTAATGGATGCCTTCTCGGGCTTAAAACAAATCTTGCTGATGCACTACTTTTGAGATATTCCCTGTGTGCCTCCTAATGCAGAATTGCCAACTTAAAGAAATGAGCAAAAGTTGATCAGTTTCAGAAAAGCTGACACAGCTCTCTGCAAAACTGCCGTGAAGTGTAGTTACAGCGAATGTACTCTTCTCCTCCCTGTTGCCCCATGCCAGTTCACACTGGAACTCTTTGATCCTGATTATACCCTCACTGCTTCTCCTGCCTCCTCCCTTTTGCTCAACGCCAGTTCACACTCCTCTGTCCTGATTCGCCCCTCACTGCCCCACACGAATTCACACACGTACCCTTCTGTTCTGATTTTCCCCTCACTGCCACTCCCACCGGCTGCGGCAGATGCTGCTCCAGGGGACCAAACATTGTTGCATGCTGTGGATGGGCTTTCCTGAAGATCAAGGAAATCCCTTTCCACCTCTCAGCCACAGGCGCTATAAAGTTTATTTAGTAACTGAATACAAGCAAGCCCCTTTCCTTCAACGTCTTTTCTAGTGGCCATATTTGTTGCAGCAAAGTTTCATCCCAAACCAGTAGAAGTATAAAATAGGAGTCGAGAGAGGAGCTAGACCCTTACAACTGAGCCACAGTATAGTGAATTTTGAATGTTCATTAATTTTCATCCATAACTGCAGGCATTGAATCTAAAATGCTGACTGTCCATATAAAACACTTGGCATGTAGGTGGTCGAGGTGATTTTCAGGTGAGGAGCATCTGAGCTGATTCGATGCTGTTCGCACCCGGCAACCTGGATCACATAAAGACCATGGCCCAAAATTCCATATGGCTGAATTTTGGTGCAGTTGTCCGATTTGTTTAGTGGCTGACTGTGGCAAAAAAAATTCCAAGTTTCGGCGGAATAAACTTTGAAGTTGGAGCGGCGCAGGTTGTCCTTAAGCTCTGTGGATGGAGCTTAAGGTCTGTGCTGAAACCTGGGGTTGCCAGGGTAATGACGGACATACTGCAGAGCTGAGGCTGGAACGTGAAACATACAAAATGCAGCAAGACATAAGCAATTGTAGAGCCCCGGTGCCCCCTGCTGGTGCCGCTGCTATCCCAGGCCGAAAGGCCCCCCGCCCCAGGTGCCGGTGCTGCTGCTATCCCGGGCTGAAAGGCGTACAGTCAATCATACTCCATACCTTGGCGAAGCCAGCAATCTGTCACGCATTGCCTGGGCGGTCATGGGGAACTTGATGTAGTTGTCCCTGAGGGCATACAGTGCAGTAATCACCTGGCGAATGCAGCTGTGTGTAGCCTGCTGAGAGATGCAGCATACATCTCCAGTTGATGCCTGAAAGGAGCCAGAAGCATAGAAGGCAAGTGCTGCAGTCAACTTGACCTCAATGGATAGTGCAGTCCTCCTCCCACTTCTAGGCTGCACGTCTGCCCTGATCAGTTGGCAGATCTCAGAGATCACTTCCTTCCGAAAGCGCAGCCTGCGAATGCAATCTGTCTCACTCAGGTGCAGGTATGAGCGCGTCTCCCTGTACACACAATCCGGGTAAGGCCTCCCCGCCATCATTATGCGAGCTGTCTGGTTCCTGACATATTGTTGTCTTATTACTCTTCTCCTTTGCATAGCCGTGATGCAAAATGCTCCTACTAATTTAGGCATTGTTACGATCTGTTTTTTTCTTAGTTGCAAACTAAATGAAACTACTCACAGAAAGCACCCACACCTTCCGTCTCCCTGCAAAAGGTTGATGCCCTAGTCCATGTACTGCCCATGCCCTTGGTGTCGCTGCTATCCTGGGCCGAATGCCGCCCCCCCCCCCCCCCCGCCGGTTTCGCTGCTATCCCGGGCCGAAAGGCCCCATCCATGGTGCCGGTGTCGGTGCTGCTGAATTTATCCTGCAGTGTTATTGCTGATTTTTCTCTCCCCAAAAACTTCTATTTTCATAACAGGTGTAAGCATTCCAAGAGCCTAATTTTAAAAAATTTATTTGTCTCTTTGTAAACTCAACCATGATCCCGTGATGTGAGTATAATATGGAGAATGTAATGGGCAGAAAGATATGGCAGAAAGACTGGTTGTGACATCTCAAAAGCATCCCAGAGACTCCCTTAATTGCACCTGTGGTGTACCAATGAACCGGAAAGTTTTTCTCAGTGTCTTATATGAATTTAACATTCAGAGCCATCGGTGTCGCTGCTACTCCGTCCAAAAGGCCCCCCACCCCACCCCTGGTGCCACCGCTATACCGGGCCAAATGCCCCCCCACCCCACGCCCCCATCCCCGCTCTTGGTGCTGCTGCTATCCCGAGCCGAAAGACCCCTCCGGCCTGATGCCGTGTCTTCAGTTCCGCTAAAACAATGGCGCCGATTTTCTTAAGTGTAGGTAAGGTTTTTCAGAAGCGTGCAGTGCGCATTTTTGAAAAAATCCTGCTTGGCTAAACTCGCTTAAATGGCCAAAAATGGCGCACCCGGCAGGTTCCGCCCCCAGTGACGTCAAAAAATCGGGACCAAAAAATCGAACGTAAGAATTTTAGGATGCCGCAAAAACTTTGGTGAAACTTGCAGATTTTAGTCTGCTCCAAAAAAACAGTGTGGACCAAAAAAACGGCACAGAATGGTGGCAAAAATTCAGCCCTATAAGAAAGTGCAAAAGTGATTTACAAGGATGGTACCAGAACTGAGCAAGTACAATTATCAGGAAAGGTTGAACAGGCTGGGGCTCTTTTCTCTCAGAAAGAGCAGACAGAGGTGGGACCAAATAGAGGTCTTTAAGATTTTGAAAGGGGTTTATAGGGTAGACGTAAAGAAGAACTAAGGGCTATCATGAACAAATCCAACAAAATTTAGGAGAAACTTCTTTATCCAGAGAGTGTCAAACTCACTACCATATGTTATGATTGAGGCGAATAACATAGATGCATTTAAGGAAAACTAGATAAGTACATAAGGGAGAAAAGAATAGAAGGCTATATTGATTGGGTTAGATGAAGTAAATAGAGTGGGGAGAAGCTCGTGTGGAGCATAAAGACTGGTTGTAAGAATCCTATGTGAAATGAGTTCAGACAGTTTGGCCCTGATAATAACAGGGATGCGGGAAATATATGGAAGTAAAAATTCTCTGTTTCCTGGCCGAAGGCAGGCAAATTGAAGGGCGCAGTCTTGAATGAATCCATTTCACTACCAAATGTCGCAATGTTTGCTCCACACCAGAGTTTCATTTGTTTAAAGGCAAAACAGAAAGATCCACAAAGAAGCGACTCGTCATGGGAAGTCTGCAAATAGAAAATAGGTGCAGGAGTAGGCCATTCGGCCCTTCGAGCCTGCACCGCCATTCAATGAGTTCATGTCTGAACATGAAATGGAGGAGAAATGGGGAGTGGTCAGGGAGCGTCTGCAAATGAAGGAGCAACATGGGGCTCAAATTTCCCCAGGAGTTGCCCAGCTTTTTTTGGAGCAAGTAGCTTTTTTTTGGAGTAATTTAAAAATCACAAATTTCCCCATTTAACTTGCTCCAGTGTAAGTCAGTTAGTTAGGTTTTTTTTAAGTTTAGTTTTTTTTTCCAAAAGGGGGCATTACCAGCCACTTATGCCTGTTTTGGCCATAGAAGCAAATTTGGCCAGCTGAAATTTACTCCAAACTAACTTAGGCCAGTGTATGTGGCCACTTTTGTAGGCACAGAAAAACCTTACCTACATTTAAGAAATCAGCGCAGGTAGCCAGAGATAGGAGTGGGGCAGGGGGCGGGGCAGAGGAGGGGAGGTGAGTTAGAGGATTCTAAAGCACTAAACACCTCGCAGCATCAGCACAACATCACAACATCTTAAGTGCAACATCTTCACAACATCATCGAAAATAAAGGAAAGATAAATCAGCTCCTGACATAGAGCAGTCCTACCTTGCCGACTGTAAAACGCACCAACTAGCCTTCCCGCCGGGGCTAGGGGTGGCAGGCACACATGACTATAGGGGTGAGGGATGTTTTTTTTTACAATTGTTCCTAAATGTTGTGTGGTGATAATAGAACATGATCCAGTTTGAATGCAAAATATCTTTTATTGGAAAGTTTACAATGCACTTCAACAACAACAAGAACAACAAGAGCAAAGAAAGGCAGCACCCATCTCTCACCCACATATCGGGGAATGTGCACTTCCTCATAGGGGTGATGATAGTGGTGAGGGGGGGCAGGGGTGGGGGCGGGCTTGGATCTCAACAGAGGCTGGTGCGGGGATTGCCGTGGGAGTGTCATTTGATTGTCCGGCCTGTGTGCCCTTATTGCAACAACTAGCTCCCTCATGGCCTCTGCCATCCTTTGCACTCCCTCTGACATGCCCGCCCTCAGTTCCCGTCTTAGTGCTGATATTTCTCCCGACAGTGTCGCAACCTCATCATGCACCCCACTGACGGTGGCCATGAGTGATCGGGTGAGGGCACTGGTCTCCTCACCCAGTGACATAACCTGATGCACATCTGATGAGGGCTGCATCTCAGGAGAGACTGGTCGGCGTCTGCTTCCCCTGGCCATGGGTCTGCCTAGCGGCACCCCTCCAGTGCTGCCTAGCGGCACTCCTCCAGCGCAGGCTGGGATGGTGGAGCCCTGGATATTTCAATCTGCATTTCAGCACCGCCACTGGGACCCGCAACCTCGGAAGGTGTGAAAGCAAGGAATGTCATGGCAGAGCTCATGAAGGTGTCTGGCAAAGTGATGCCCTGTACCATGGACTGATCCATATTACGATCAGCATTGATCTGTGAACACAGATCCATGTACCCCTCCTCCCCCCACCCACCTTGGTCTGGAGCGGACGCATCTGGATCTTCTTGTTGACCGTCAGGATTGTCGTCTTGTTCTGCAAAATACAACAGATCAGTCAAATGATTAGCAGCACAGGATGGGTGGAATGAGTAGTCTCACGCGTAGCAGGCCAGTCAGCAGGTTGATTTGAAGGCCGACGATACATTTTCATGATTGACCCTCACCCTCGCATGTAGGCCCAGTTTGTGCAGAGCTGATTCTTTTTCTGCTGGTGCGACTCAGCAAGGCAGGGATCCTCTGTTCGTGGTGGTAGTTGGTGCAGATTTGGCAGCCCTCCTCCTGTTCTAATTCTTTCCCTTTTGTTGTGGGCCAATTTCTTCTGCAAAGATGAAAATATAATTTTTGCCACATGCTGAGCTTCTGATGGATGGGACATATACAGATGGTCACAGTAACAATTGCAATTCCAGGTAAAAATCAAGATAATACTTACACTCACTACACGACCAATGTCCTGCCATTTCTTTTAAAAACTGGCTTCCAGTTCTTGCAGTATTCACCCCTGCGGAGAATTCTTCTGCAACTAGGTTCCAACGTCTCCTCAGTTCTTTGGGTGTAACTTTTGCGGGACCACTCTTAACTGATATCCAGCTCCTGCCATCTGTCCTCAATGACAGTGACTAGTTTCTCCACCTCCTCATGCAAGAAATTCGTTGTCCTTGTTGCACGCTCTTGCGTCATTGGTGTATTGGATTTACACTCAGGTGATCTTGAAAACACACAGTTCTCACCTTTCATGTAACTATCCAGCACTCCTTTCCACTCCCTCAGCCACCCAAAAATCACAATTCACACCTTACCTTCTAATATAGCCCACTGCCAATACTGCTGAGGCACTGAGAATGCTCTCCCTTTAAATGGCTGATTGCCAAGGTTCCTGGCCCATTGCGCATGCGCCCACGCACAAATGGTCATGCGTCCCCCTGCCGGCCCTCGAGGACACGTTGAGCCCAAGGCCCACCACCCTGCCGGCTGCGCTGAGCAAGCACAGCCCAAGCTCCACCCCCTGCAGGTTTCTCAGTGCTGCGCCACGGGACCATAGGGATGCAGAAACGGCCAAATTATCCCGGTAAGGTTTTCAGCGCATTTTTTCCCCTGGCGTACCGCGGTTAACAACGCCGCTTTAAGCGGCTGGGGAAATTTGGGCCCCAGGGGTGTGGAGCGATGCGCGAAGGGAGGCGCTGCACACCTCTTTTAGGGTGCAAAACTGGCTGAACAACTGAAAATCCGTTGCTAAAGAGTCAGCCTCGGAGTGCCCTAAGAGCGGATTCTGTGGGGGAAGAAAACACACAAAATACATTTCTAATGCCTTGCCCACCCCACATTAGGATAAATCGCAAAGATAAAAATAAACAAAACAATAAAGCTTACCTAATTTTTACTTACTTCACTCACCACCGCCGGGAATACCATCATCATCATCATAGGCGGTCCCTCGAAACAAGGGTGACTTGCTTCCACGCCAAAAAACAGGATGAGTTCACAGGTGTTTCGAAAGAAGAACCCGAACTACATCTCAAGGGTGGAAGATGCCTGTGCGTGGATTTTTTAACATGTGGTGGCCGTTGCACACCAGCCACCACACGGGCTTGACAGAGCTAGGTCTTGGTCCAGTGGCAAGGATTAACCAAGACAACTGGAGACTTGGTCTGCTGCACGGACCCAATATGCACACATATCGCAGTGTGGGCTGGCCCGTGCTGCTCCTGCGCCCCTGGCCACGAACTCACGCCTCCCCTGGGCGCCGATCACATCCCTCCACAGTCTCTCACAGCTACTTCTCTTCACTCCTGCTGCACCTGCCCATGCTCCAATCACCGACCTGGACCTTGCTGACGTCACTCTTCGCTGCCGTTGCCCTCTTGCGCTGAACCTGGTAGTGGCCTCCACGCTGCGCCCTGGCCGCTGCTCGCCACTCCTTTTATGGCCCCGACCTGCCGCTGATGGTCTCTCGAAGGTCGGGGCCTCCATGCTGCTCCCAGGCCGCTGCTCATGCTCCTATAAAACGTATCTAATTTTTACTTACTTCACTCACTGCCACCGGGAATACCAGGCACGATACGGAGCACTAGAGGGTTGGCGTCCAACAGAAATCGATGTATTGTCGAAACCATTGGCGTTCCACATCGGCTCAATGCTGTTCAACACCCCACAAAACCGTCAACTAATTTCCTGGCAGGGCACTGGGAGCTGGCCGCCCGTCCGGAAACTATTCCCGCCGCCATTACCGCGCCTCCAGGGCACAAACAGAGGTGGCAACATAGAGAAAAGCCAGCTCTCGATGCCTAAATGGTTGGGAGAAAGATCCCTCTCCAGCAATAATTTACCTCAGCTTAATTAGGATAGCGAAAAAAAGTTCTTTGAAATTTTTTGAACTCTGATTTGAGCAATATTTTATGCATAGAACAGCAGATATTGAAGTAGAATTTTCAGCTACTTTTTTTGAAGAATAGTGAAGGAAACTGGAGTAGCTAAACAGGATTGAAGACCAAGGATTCACAAACAGATGTCCATTACTTTCCCCAATGGAACAAGTCCATTTAAGGTAGAAGGTGTTGTAATTAAGATCATGGCCTTTGAGTTTAGAATGGGGTATTTAGATTTCTTCACCTGCATTTCTCCATGAAGCTACTTTTTGACCATTCATCATTAGTACGTAATCGGTGTGCGATTATAGAATTATGGAATCCAAAATGGTTGCGGCACAGAAGGAGGCCATTCAGCCCGTCGAGCTTGTCCCAGCTCTCTGCTAGAGTATGTCAGCTAGTCCCACTCCCCATCCTTTCTGCATATCCCTGAAAATCTTTTTCCTTCAGGCACTTATCCAACTTCCTTTTGAAAGCCACAATTAAATCTGCCTCCACCATCACTTCAGGCAGTGCATTCCAGATCCTAACCAATCGACGCATAACAATATGTTTCCTCATGTCGCCTTTGTTCATTTGTCAATCACCTTAAATTTGTGTTCTCTGGTTTTCAACCCTTCTGCCAATGGAAACAGTTTCTCTCTATCTACTCATGCTTTTGAACACCTCCATCAAATTTCCTCTCAACCTTCTCTGCGTTAAGGAGAAAAACTCCAGCTTCTCCAGTCTATCCACGTAACTGAAGTTCCTCATCCTTGGAATCATTCTCATAAATCTTTTCTGCACCCTTTCAGAGGAAGGCCTTCATATCCTTTCGAAAGAATGGTGCCTAGAGTTGGACACAATACTCCAGTTGAGGCCGAACCAGTGTTTTAGAAATGTTCATCATAAATTCCTTGCTCTTGTACTCTATGCCTCTATTTATGAAACCCAGGATCCCGTATCTTTTTGAACTGCTTCTCAACCTGCCCTGCCATGTTCAACAATTTGTGCACATGTACCCCCAGGTCTCTCTGTTCATGCACCCACGTTAGGATTGTACCATTTAGTTTATATTGCCTCTCCTCTTTCTTCCTACCAAAATGTATCACTTTGCACTTTTCTGCATTAAATTTCATCTGCCAAAATTCCGCCCATTTCACCAGCCTGTCCATGTCCTCTTGAAGTCTATCACTATCCTCCTCACTGTTTACTATACTTCCAAGTCTTGTGTCATCTGCAAATATATAATATATATCAAGAAAAGCAGTGGTCCTAGTACCGACCTGTGAGGAACACCACTGTGTACCTTCCACCAGTCCAAAAAACAACCGTTCATCACTGTTCTCTGTTTCCTGTCACTTAGCCAATATCATGCCGCCACTGTCTCTTTTATTCCATGGGCTTTAACTTTGCTGGCAGGTCTATTATGTGGCATTTCATCAAATGCCTTTTGAAAATCCATTTACACCACATCAACTGCAATGCCCTCATCAACCCTCTCTGTTACCTCATCAGAAAAAATCAATCAAGTTAGTTAAACATGATTCACCTTCAACAAATCCATGCTGGCTTTCCTTCATTAATCTATACTTGTCCAAGTGATTGTTAGCTTCTCCACTACTGAGGTTAAACTGACAAGCCTGTATTGCTGGGTTTATCTTTACGCCTTTTTTTGAACAAGTGTGTAACTTTTGCAATTCTCCAGTCCTTTGGCACCACCCCCATATCTAAGGAGGATTGGAAGATTATAGCCAGTACCGCCATGATTTCCTCCTTAACTTCCCACAGCATCCTAGGATGCATCGCATCCTGTCCTGGTGATTTATCTACTTTAAGTACAGACAGCCTTTCTCGTACATCCTCTTTATCAATTTTTATCTCATCCAGTAACTCCACTACCTCCTCCTTCACTTTGACTTTGGCAGCATCATCTTCCTTGGTGAAGACAGATGCAAAGTACTCATTTAGTACCTCAGCCATACCTTCAGCCTCCATGCGTAGGTCAGTTTGTTGGTCCCTAATCGGCCCCACCCCTCTTCTTACTACCCGTTTATTATTTATATGCATATGAAAACTTATAGATTCCCTTTTATGTTAGCTTCCAATCTATTCTCATAATCTCTCTTTGCCCCTCTTATTTTCTTTTCACCTCCCCTCTGAACTTTCTGTATTCAGCCTGATTCTCACTATATTCTCAACCTGATACCTGTCATACGTGATTTTTTTTTTCTGTTCATCTTACTCTCTATCACTTTCGTGGGGAGCTCTGTCTTTAGTTGCCCTACCTTTCTCCATCATGGGAATGTACCTCAACTGTACCTGAACCATCTCCTCTTTAAAGGCAGCCCATTGTTCAATTACAGTTTTGCCTGCCAATCTTAGATTCTAATTTGCCCGAGGCAGATCCGTTCTCAACCCACTGAAATTGTCCTTCTTTCAATTAAGTATTTTTACTCTAGACTGCTCCCTGTCCTTTTCCATCGCTAATCTAAACCTTATGATATCATGATCACTGTTCCTTAAATGTTTCCTGACTGACAATTGCTCCACTTGACCCACCTCATTTCCCAGAACCAGATCCAGCAATGCCTCCTTCCTCGTTAGGCCGGAAACGTACGAATCAAGAAAGTTCTCCTGAACACACTTCAGAAATTCTTACCCCTCTCTGCCCTTTACACTATTACTATGCCAGTCTATATTAGGATAATTGAAGTCCCCCATTATCAATACACTATAGTTCTAGCACCCCTCTGTAATTTCCCTGCAAATTTGCTCCTCTATTTCCTTCCCACTAGTTGATGGCCTATAGAATGGCCTATAGGAGCTCATTAAGTCTGTTGGAGTGTACCTGAGTTTTCCCTCAAGCAAGAAGCTGATTGGGACTGACTCAACAAAAAGCTAATGATCAACATAAAGCAGAGAAAGAGCGGCCATCAGATATTGAGCTGAATTTCAACGTGCATGTGTTGAATAACGACTGCGGCAGAATCGCTCGGCAGTAGAAAGGTGACTGCGTTGAACCCTCCTGTGAATCACTGGCTGACGTTCTGTTTGGTACATATCAAAATCAGCTACTATAGCATTTTGCAAAGGTCCTGACGACGCATTCCTTCACTTTTGATTAACGTTCTCTCAACAGCAGCACATCTACAACTGTCTGTGTAATGTTTTTAATCATTCCCCGCTCCCCGAAACATTGTCATACGTTTTGCAGCTTTCAATAACCAAGGCAGTTAGCGAGCCAAACGCTGTAGTTTAGCACACACCTGGCTTGGGTGTATTACTGTTTCCTGTAACAGTATCCGTTAATTCCAGTGGTAATGCAGCCCGGGGCTTGTTGTAGCCTTCCTCCACATCACCTGCAGCTCTCGCCCCAGTCATTATTCCAGGTTGGTCCGAATCTCAAATCCATTGGTCAGCCCAACTATGGGATGTTGCTTGATCTAGAAATGAGCATCGGTTCGCTGCCATTTTACAAATTCATTCTCGGCATCGAGGTGGCGCTAGCAAGATTGGCATTTACTGCCCAACCCTTCTTACTCTTGAGAAGGTGGAGTTGAGCTGCCTTCTTGAACCGCTGCAGTCCGTTTGGTGAAGGTGCTCCCACAGTACTGTTAGGTAGGGAGTTCCAGGATTTTGACCCAGTGACCATGAAGGAACGGTGATATATTTCCAAGTCTGGATGGCGTGTTCCTTGTAAGGTGTTCCCATGAGCCCATGTCCCACTAGGTGGCAGATGTCACGGATTTGGGACGTGCTGTCCAATGAGACATGCAAGGATTGGTACTTAGGAAGTGGGGCTGTCACATAGCAAATAAAATGGCTCTATTAAAACTTGATGTATAGTTTTAATCCAACTATTCGTCCTGCAGTTTACCACAGTCCCAGGTACGTGCCCGACCTTTATTTGAAGCCTGCGCAGGGTGGCACATTTGTGAGCAGGAGCTCAATAAGTGTGTTGTCACGTACCTGAGTTTTCCTCAAGCAAGAAACTGATTGGGACTGACTCAACAAAAAGCTAATCAGCACTGACTTGTTGTACAAGATGTGACGTAAACATTCCATGGGGATAATTTTCAGGAGCTGGACATTTCGGTCCCTGCAAGATAAAAGACATAAAAAAAAGGGTATAGTTCTATCCTAGTATCTGTTTGCTACAAGGTGAAGAGAAGTATAGTAGTTACTGATACAGTTAAAGATAATGGTAGATGCGCATGTTCAAATTCATTGTTACCATTATATCTCATCCCTTTTAAAAGGAGTGTTGTCTTTGTGTTTAGAATGATGTAAGTAATGACGTTAAGTCACAGAGGCCGATGAACAGCTGGATTAGATTGGCAGATAGGGTGGCTGAGGCCAGGACTCACTTAATAAAGGGATAAAGGCTGTAATGGGAAGCTGGCATGGATTGGGTATCACAGAAGGATGAGGTTGAAAGGTACCAAGAGCTTTCTTTATCCAGGCCAATCATTGTGATCAAGGTCTTGTGACCATGTTAACAATGCCAAAATGAATGCATCCCTCTTTCAGCCCCGACTTCCAATCACTTCATCGTGAAACATGTGAAATGAATACCTCTTTTTTTTATATTTTATTTGTATATTAAATTAGTATATTGTCATATTTACTCAGCAAAACTGGAGTGAGCTTAAGATCCAGCAGCTTTAGATTGCAATGTTTAAGTTTGCTAAGGCAAGGAGGAGTCTTTGTGTTCCTGGCCACAGCTATTGCACCAATTATTTTAGTTTATATTCCAATGGAAATGAATAAACTCAAACATCAACAGAAGCAATGAATGACCATCCAGCCTCGTGTTAACATGACAGCAAACTAGGCTGTTCATGTAAACTCTGCGGGGGAATAATTGGTGGCCGCCATGAGAGTTCACGGCCGCTGAAAATGGACACAGCGCTACTGGAGAAAAATTCACGCTGGGGGCTGAAGATTTTTAGCCCAGCCCTAACATACTGTGTAACACCCTCCTGGTGGCATTAGTGCCAGCTTGGGAGTTGAAGTTCCCATCCTGAAGTGGCACTCCAGCTTCTAACAGCCTCTGCGGAGCTCGCAAGGAATTGTGGGCAATTAAAAGGGCTATGCCTTCAGAAAGAATAAATATTAAAATGAAGTGAAAAAAATGGTTGACCAGCAAGGCCATTTGCAGTGTCCCCCACTGAAAGTCAGAAACCTTCCACCAGCCATGCTGCAGTCACTGGGGTAGCGCTGCATGACATCAGTAGGATAGGCAAAAGCACACACAAGGCAGTCACTAAGAGAATGCATACGGGTGATGAGTTGATTTCTTGATGTCATATTCGATAGATAGATGTATAAAGTTGGATTGGAAAGTTTGCTTTGTGGTGGCCTTTATTTCAGCATCGTGGCCAAGAGGACGCTGTGATGGTCAGTAACAGAGGGAAGGGAAAGTGTGCGACAAATATTGAAAGGGGAATTGGGGTTGTGGTCACTGGGACTGCATGCAGTTGATTCCATTCCAGATATCACGTCAGAAAGATGTTGTCTGGGTTGCATCCTTCATTCTGTTTCTTTCTCTTCAGCTTTCTCCTCTTCAGCTGCTTCCTCTTCCCTCTGTGAGCAGATGCCGTAAATCCTAAATGACAGCATAAAATGCTGGAAATACTCAGGCAGCATCTTGACCTGAGACATGGACTCTGTTTCTTTCTCAAAGGATGTTGCCTGACCTACAGTGTATTCACAACATTTTCTGTCTTCTCAGAGGCCTTCTTTTACCATCTGAGACCTTGCAAGCATCCAGCAGCATTACCTACGCACTTAACAAAAACTTTTAACATCTATTGCAGCAAGCCACTACTTCAGTAAAATGAAAAATAAATCCAAAAGCTTCAGTGCAAACTTACCTGAAAGATGTGTGTGTCTCTTTAAGAGGTGCTGACATTGCCTCAGTGAATCTGCTTGCATGCTGGAATTACCTCTCCGCCATTTGCAGGGAGCTACTGCTTAATGGCAGCGCTATTGGGACGTCGAAAATGGAGGACGTCGCAGGACCAGCTGGCGAGGAAGCGGTGGCTGCTCTCTTTTCGCCATCTTTTGCCGGTAAGAGGTGGCATTAAACCCCCGAATTTTTAGCCCTGTGAATAAAATCCCCCAACTCTTCCTAATTGGATGGTGATACTCCTTAAATGGGCATATTCCCCGATTCAACCTCCGTCTGTACTTCGTTGATTCTGAGGCTGCTCCAGTTGACCTCGGGGTCAACCCTGGCGTAAGAGGATAGATAAAACAGTCGGGCTTCCTGATGATCATCATCATCCACTGACAGCAGCTGGTAACGGCACATGTACGGCTGTCAGCGGAGGATCGTGATTAAACGCTTTGTGTGTCGAATGACCCGCCAACACCCACTGTCGCGGTTCATATATGAAGGGCCCATTAGGTTAGGCAGAGAGAGATTTGAGAGTGGGGAAAATGGAACATCTTCACCAAGAGCACAAATTATGCTAATCCATTGCTATGAGCCAAGTCTTGCATTATTGAGCCTTGGGACTGATGTAAAACTTGGCACACTCCTTTCATAGTAACAAGTCTTTCCTTATTGTAACGCTGCTTCTTTCTCATAACCTTTCAGAATTATTTTAACATGTAATTGTTAAGTTTGCTATGGAACCTACTCTATTCACGATATATTAGCTCAATAAAACACTATCTTTATGTATCATTTACATTTTATATTGCAGCAAAATATTTTCTAACCATATAGTGGTTTTGAGACTCAATAGGGAGTCTATAATTGAAGCAATCTGCTTACAGAAGTAATGGTGATAAATATAATTGTATTATTTTTGTTTGGTATAATCAGTTCATATTTGAGCCTTTTCCCAGTTAAGTAATTTATAGAACAGATCCACAGTGCAAATCCACAGTGCAAATAATTGAGACATTTACCTTTGATGCTTTTGTTACTATCTTATTATTCTGTAAAGTTCTATTTTTTAGAACAGGCAAATGATAATATAAAATTTCAATTTGAAGAGGCGACTACATGAATTGCAATGAGCAATTGAGTCTAGAGAACACTCCCATCCCAAGAGAGGTTCATTCATTTATCTCCCATTATTAACTGGAGTTGCTGATTGAGACGGTTGAAATTTCCAAAGTTATCTGCAGTCCTGTAAAACTTCCCAGTCTGGTGCTGTTACTAAAACTGTCTGAGCATACCGCACAGGCCAAACAGCAGCCTCTGATTTGCTGTAGCCTAATGAAACAAATGCATTGGCAATGCAGTCTATAACTTATGCTAATGGCAAGTAATGAGTAATGAAGCTGGCATTTCATTTTCCTGAGAACAGATGGTTTGTTGTGGCATTTATAACGGGAATAGCACTTCTGAGGAGAATGCATTTGTCAATTCCAATCATACCCTGTATGACTAATTCCTGTATATATAGAATGTGTAGCTGAGCTTCCATTGCTGAAATATTTTATGATTTTAGTACTTGATTTTTGCTTAGAGAAAAAGAAAAATCTGATAACGCTCACTTCAAACCTCAGAGGGAAAACAAATATCCGAGGGCTGCAAATTCTTTAAACGCAAGTGCCAACCAGCCCTTACTACAGTAGGGGATGAATGCTCCTACCTACAAGCTTAGCTGACAAGGCTTTGTTATTAATAACTGCTGGGGCTGGCAAATAAGTCCTTCTCATCTTCCTGAGGTTGGAGAACCTCTGCTAACTGTAACAGACTTTCACCATCAGACTGATCAGGACCGGTGGAAAAGCCTGGTTTGATGTGATTTCTTTTTCTTTTTCTTTTGTTCCAGAATGTTACAAATTCTTAATTGTCAGGTATCAGCTGCAGCTCAGTGGGTGGCATTCCCGTCTCGGTGTCAGAAGGTTTTGAATTCAAGTCCCACTCCAGAGACTGGAGACCATAAGCCAGGCTGAGACTTCAGTGCAGTACTGACGGAGTGCTGTACTGCCGGAGGTGTCGTGTTTGAGCTGAGAGGTTAACATTTCTGCCCTCTCAGATGGACATAAAAGATCCCATGGCACTGTTCAAAGAAGAGCAGGGGAGTTCTCCCCGGTGTCCTGGCGAATGTTTATCTTGCAATCAATATCACTAAAACTGATTATCAAGTCATGATCAAATTAATGTTTTTGGGAGCTTGCTGTGCGCAGATTGGTTGCCTCATTTCCTTGTGACACTTGGAGCAGGTTTGGGATCTACTATCATCTTTCCTCTTGTATCAACCTGCCTCTCCAGTCAAAGGTTTTTGGAGCGGTTGACGTGTTTTGCAACACAAACCGTAGATTGTTGAGAAGTCATCATAGGCCATAAAAGATGCACTTACTTGTATTCACTGGTCTTTTCAAATATATGGACAACTATCTCTTTGTACTTGCAGGGGCAAAAAAATCAATTTATGGTTGTTGTGGAGGGATATTCACTTCTATTCTTACAAATGCACAAATGCTTTTATTAGTATTCACAGGCAAAGAATGGGTATGTGCTATAAATACACAGTCTCCAGTCTAGAAGTTACAGTTTGTAATATTACCTGACAATTTATTCATCTGTCCAGTTGACAGTCCATTACTGCAGCTGTTATAGTATTACTTTAAATGGGTTAATGTCTCCATCAAAATAGCAGAAAAAGAATATCACACAAGCCCAAATGTTTAACTGTAAACATCATCAACAGTAATTTCTAAGTTTAAATGGGATTCGACCTGAGGAGCCTAGATCCTTGTCCAAGAACAGCAGGGCGAGAAATTGGGTGCATTTGCGCCTCCCGCTTGTGCCCCCAGCAGGTGATATTGGGGCCCCAATGCCTTTGCGACCGTGCGTGGAGCTGACATCGACTTCCGTCATATTGGGCGGGAGTTTAGTGACGGCGCTACGGTGTTGCACCCTGATTTCCTGCGCCGGAGATCATGACATCATCGCCGTGCGCATCTTCCCGTTACTGCCCTGGACCCAAAATTTACTTTCGCCTCCTGCAGCAAAGCCGGACAAAAACATCGGCAGCTATGGGAGGCGTAGGAGGGATCGGGCGGCCAGCAGTTACCGGGGCGTGGATGAAAGACGAGGTGGCCGAGGTAAGTAAAAAAAAAAAATTACCTTTGTTGATGCTGCTTTCTTCACGGGTTCCTGCCCGCGATCCTTCAGTCCGGGACTATGCTTGAGTGCCGGGCTGATGGTGAAAGTTCATTGCTCCTCAGTGGTCCAGGTCAGTCTGTTTTATATTGCAGAACCTGCAGCGATAGCCCGAGGGAAGGAAGGGCCCTTTGAATGCGGCAGCGTTGCAGCACTGTTGCGGTCTCCATCCCGACTGCTTCCATTAACGCTCCAAGAAGAAGGTGGAACACTTGATTTAGCTCTTCCTTCCTGGAGCGCTAAAGTCAATTTTACGAGAGCGGGGAAATATAAACACCTGCTGCTATGTTTCCCGGCTTTCAAAAGTTACCGACCCAAATGGGCCGATAATGAATTTCTCCCCCGATCATGGGTTCAAAATTCGAATCCATAGCGCCCATTTATTGAGTGTTATAAGTGCCCTTAGAGGTCCAAAATAGCACCTGCAGCATGCGTGCATGCTAATGGAGTGAATCGCGCCAGACAGTGAGGGCGTTGTCACACGCATAGTGACCATCCACCGGAAGTATGCAGAGTAGGCAGATCATGACGTCACTCAGCGTGCAAGTTTGGAGTTCAATGCTTCAGCTAATGCACTCTCTTAAAGTCGCACAGCTAGACCTGTATTCAGCAGCAGGAAGGATCCCCCACAAGAGCTGTTTAAAGGGATCATCAACTACTCATATGTTAGTTGCTGATTGATTTCTTCTGGCTGTTGGTACATGTCTACAAATGTTGGTGCTTTCTATAGTTGTTTAAAATTTCCAAAGTGTACACGGAGTGATGTGTCAGGTGATGAGGGACTTTGTCTTGACTTCAAAGGTTTCTGCACAAACCACTTGCTGACAGACATGGGTGCACTGGTAGGAATTCCCCATGGAATACAGTATGACTTGGGGAATGAACAGAGGACACGCATCACAAGACAAGCTGCTGGAAGAGGGAGGAGGAGGAGGGGAGAAGCGTTCTCAGCAGGAGGCCATATCCGCCTTGGGATATGGCCCTCAGGGAACAATTCTCCTGCCTCAGCAAGGAACAATGTGTGAGATGTCTGTGCTTCAGTAAGGACGTCTTCACTGAAATCTAGCACCTTGTTCAGCTCCAACTTCAACCTCAGAGCAGGGCGAGGACCGCATTGCTATTGGCTGTGAAGGTGAACTGGTCAGGAACTTTTATGCGCGGACTTCTTCCAGACTGAAGCTGGAGAAACTTGCAACATTTTGCAGTTTGCCATCCACTGTTGCATAAGAGACTCTCTACTCAAACAGAGCTGTCGACATTTCATTCTCTCTCGTCAGAGAGCAGCAGGCGAAGCCAGCACGCAGCTTCGCGAGGACTGCAGGCTTCCCCTTGGTGCAGGGCCCCACTGACTGTATGCACGTCGCTTTGCCAACGTCACATGTCAACTCTGCCATGTACTGGAACTGAATAGGATTCCACTCCCTTGACGTCCGGCTGGTGTGTGACTATAGACAGTACATCACGCAGGTCAATGCCAGGTATCCTGGCAGGAGTAATGATGCTTTCATTCACCGGAAGTCCGCTGTAACACCTACATTTGAGCCACTACAGCAAAGCAAAGCGTGGCTACTGGGTGACAAGAGCTGAAGACATGGCTGATGACTCCAGTGCTTAACGCAAGCTCACGTTCGCAGCAGGCATACAATGAAAGCCATGCTGCCATACCAAATGTGATACAGCATTGGCGTGCTGAAACAACACTTCTGCTCCCTGGACCACTTTGGACGAGCCCTGCAGTACTCAGCAGAGCGGGTGTCAAGATTCATGGTGGTCTGCCACATGCTGCACAAACTCGCCACCATGAGGGTGCAGCTCTTGCCACCAGCTATACAGCAAGCAGTTGTGGAGGAGGATAAGGAGGAAGAAGAGCAGAGAGGAGGAGGGAGAGGAAAGGAGGAGGCAATATAGACAGCTTATTTCTGGCCAAGCTGTCATGAAGAACTCATCCAAGTGTGATACAGGTAACTGCAACCCCAATTCCCCATTCATCAACATTCCCACACCTTACCTTCCCTCTGTCCCTGACCATCACAGGGACCGCTTGGCCACAATACAAAAATAAAAGCCAACACGAAATAAACATTCCACACCAAATTTATAAATGATATCATGCCATATTGTATACAAATGTAAACTAATTTCCCTTGTACATTCACTTGTCTTCCGTGTGCCTTTTCCTGCCCTAGTGCTCCTGTGTAGTGCCATCCCAGTGGCTGCAGCATGGCTAGAGGAAGGCTGCTGACTTTCAGTGGAGGAGACTGCAGATGGCCTTAGAGAATGCCCACAAGCAGCTCTGGGCCCCGGCTGCAGACTGCGCCATCTCGGCATGGACAGCAGCAGTCTGGGCTGGCTGGCTGACAGGCAACAGCAAGGGCACTGGTGTAATGGCAGTGATAGAAAGACGAATGTGGTCATCCTGAGAGAGGACAGCAGGTTCGTGCTCCACGGAGCCATTACCACTCCCCCAGGGCAGCGCTACAGCAATCCTACTGATCTGTTGGAGGGCAGGTTCCTGGACTGCTGTGACACCCTGCAAGCCCCTTTGCACACTGGAATCCAGAGCCACAACGGCAGCAGTCTGAGCTTCCACTGCAGCACTCGGACTTTGGGCAGCTGCTGCTTGTGTTGCAACAGAAGCTGAGACATCGGCCATCAGACGCTGCATCATGGTTAGATTCACAAGTGTGCTAATGGAGTTGGCCACCACCTCCACGCTGGAAATGGTGGGCCCCAGGCTCTGCTCCAAGTGACTGCTGGACTCCTCCGTGCTCCTTGATATTGCACTAAAAGCTGACTGCAAAAGCTTCTATGGATATGTGAAGAGAAAAAGATCAGTGAAGACAAATATAGGTCCTTTGCGGTCAAAATCAGGTGAATTTATAATGGGGAACAAAGAAATGGCAGACCAATTGAACAAATACTTTGGTTTTGTCTTGACTAAGGAAGACACAAATAACCTTGTGGAAATACTAGGGGACCGAGGGTCTAGCGAGAAGGAGGAACTGAAGGAAATCATTATTAGTCAGGAAATTGTGTTAGGGAAATTGATGGGATTGCAGGCCGATAAATCCCCAGGGCCTGATAGTCTGCATCCCAGAGTAATTAAGGAAGTGTCCCGAGAAATAGTGGATGCATTGGTGGTCATTTTCCAACATTCTATAGACTCTGGATCAGTGCCTATGGATTGGAGGGTGGCTAAAGTAACCTCACTTTTTAAAAAAGGAGTGAGAGAGAAAACAGGGAATTATAGAACGGTTAGCCTGACATCGGTCGTGGGGAAAATTTTGGAATCAATTATTAAAGATGTAATAGCAGCACATTTGGAAAGCAATGACAGGATCGGTCCAAGTCAGCATGGATTTATGAAAGGGAAATCATGCTTGACAAATCTTCTAGAATTTTTTGAGGATATAACTCGTAGAGTGGCACGGGAGAACCAGTGGATGCAGTGTATTTGGACTTTCAAAAGGTTTTTGACAAGGTCCCACACAAGAGATTAGTGTGCAAAACTAAAGCACATGGTATTGAGGTTAATGTATTGATGTGGATAGAGAGCTGGTTGGCAGACAGCAAGCAAAGAGTAGGAATAAACGGGTCCTTTTCAGAATGGCAGGCAATGACTAGTTGGCTACCACAAGGTTCAGTGCTGGGACCCCAGCTATTTACAATATACATTAATGATTTAGATGAAGGAATTGAATGTAATATCTCCAAGTTTGCAGATGACACTAAGTTTGGTGGCAGTGTGAGCTGTGAAGAGGATGCTAAGAGGCTGCAGGCTGACTTGGACAGGTTAGGTGAGTGGACAAATTCATGGCAGATGCAGTATAATGTAGATAAATGTGAGGTTATCCACTTTAGTGGCAAAAACAAGAAAACAGAATATTATCTGAATGGTGACAGCTTAGGAAAGGGGGAGGTGCAACGAGACCATGGGTGTCATGGTACATCAGTCATTGAAAGTTGGCATGCAGGTACAGCAGGCAGTGACGAAGGCAAATGGCATGTTGGCCTACAAATCGAGAGGATTTGAGTATAGGAGCAGGGAGGTCTTACTGCCTTTATACAGGGCCTTGATGAGGCTACATCTTGAATATTGTGTACAATTTTGGTCTCCTAATCTGAGGAGATTCTTGCTATTGAGGGAGTGCAGCGAAGGTTCACCAGTCTGATTCCCGGGATGGCAGGACTGACATATGAAGAAAGACTGGATCGACTAAGCTTATATTCACTGGAATTTAGAAGAATGGGAGGGGATCACATAGAAACATGTAAAATTATGACGGGATTGGCAGGTTAGATGCAGGAAGAATGTTCCTGATGTTGGGGAAGTCCAGAACCAGGGGTCACAGTCTAAGGATAAGGGGTAAGCCATTTAGGCCCGAGATGACGAGAAACTTCTTCACTCAGAGAATTGTGAACCTGTGGAATTTTCTACTACAGAAAGTTGTTGAGGCCAGTTCGTTAAATATATTCAAAAGGGAGTTAGATATGGCCCTTACGGCTAAAGGGATCAAGGAGTATGGAGTGAAGGCAGGAATGGGGTACTGAAGTTGCATAATCAGCCATGATCATACTGAATGGTGGTGCAGGCTCAAAGGGCCGAATGGCCTACTCCTGCACCTATTTTCTATGTTTCTATGTTTCTATGTTTCATAGAGCGTACCCATCAGCCTTCATCTGTAGCCTGACCCATCAAAGTGGCCATCTGAGTCCTCTGCAGCAGAACTCGTGTGTGACCTCGCCCGCTGGTGAGCTGGCACCTGGACTATCCTTGCCGCCTGCCCTGGCTGTAGCCCGCTGTTCCCTGGTGTCTCACCACATGCAGCTCCCACCTACAAGCAATCCTCTAAATTATGCGCTGTGTCATTATCTGAGATAATGGCTGCAAGTATGAAATCACTTGATCATGTGTCTTCATTTTCACTATCTTCCAGCTTTTCCACCACTGCCTGGCTAGTCTGAAGTTCTTGGGTATCTGAAAGGAAAAATGCACAAGGGTGAGGTTGTGATGAGGGGAGTGGGTGGGTGGTGGGGGTGGGGGGGTGGGGGGCGGGGGATGGGGGAAGCAGGAAGTCCATACTTACACCATCTGCAGGTTGCAAATCAGAAGAGATTGTTGGATGAGTGAGGTGGGATCTGAGAAGGGGGATTAGGTATGGGCACACTGTCATTTTCTATGGTTTAAGCCTAGCCTCTGGCCACAGCCTCAGCAATGGCTGTCCCAATAATGGGTAGCCTTGTCTTCTCCATGGTGGTTAAGAGATGCAGCCGCGCAGGTCCCCCACCGGTTTGTTCCTGTTGCCTCTGGTTGTACACCACCTTTTCCTGCAAGAGAGAGCGAAGTATGTCAGTGAGTTTGTGCAATCTGTTTGGGTGATGTGGCTGTCATGGATGAATAGATTGAAGTGTCTGTAAGCTGTGAGATGTGAGTGTGAAGCTTGCAGCAGTGTGAGGGTGAGGTGAAGCTACGGATGTTAGGCATGAGTTGTGATTGATATAGAGATTGTTGGTAGGTGAGTGATGGAGGTGTGGTGTATTGAGCAGTGGCTGAAGCTAGTGTGGCATTTGGTTGGATACGGCATTTGAAGATGAATTCACTGACCTTGCCCACACGTGTGAGGTCAGTGAACTTCTTGCGGTACTGAATCCAGGTCCTCAGGGCTTGATGCAAGGCTTTCACCGCCACAGCTTTCTGTTCCACTGCCTTTGGAGCGTGTGTCTGGAGGGCCTCCTGGCCCCTTGTGGATGAAGCATATCTCTCCTCTTTTCCACCTCATCCACCAAGGCCTCCAGTGTAGCATCAGAAAACCTTGGAGCTTGCTCCTTCCAATGTTGTGTCATTATTGATTGTTTCTCAGGTCAAAATCTGTTGTACAACGACTTCCAACACCTGCTCCAGCCACAATGCACCTCCCCTTTAAGAGATGCAGGCTAGCTTTAACTGGTGCTAGCCTCTCACGATTTTGGGTCCATTAATGATGCATGCAGCCAATCAAAAGTGCTGTTAGCACTGGCTGCACACTGCAATCACGTCAATCAGCAGGTAGCACAAAGTTGCCGTGCTGCTTGCATATTGAACGGGCGCAGATTAATCACGATCCCCTTCCCTATTTTCGGGGCTATCGAATTTAGTCCCCTATAGTTTTTCTGTGCTAAATGATAAATGTAGTTTATTAATTGTTTTCGATGGTACAACATGCACTGAAGACAGCTGATTCATTCAGCAATAGATATCTAGTGACCCTTTGTTCCATTCCTTTAATCAATGTGGGCAAAGATAGATAACAAGCAGTAACCCATATGTTTTCATTAATCATCAAACACACTTAAAGGAGAAAGAAAGTCTAAGGAGAGTTATTTCTGCTGAAGGTACTCTCCCAAACCATCTCTGGAAAAATTATAGTTATAAAAATTCGTATTACCATTTCCAAACTTTCATCAATTTTCTATCTGATTGCAGACTGTAGCGGGTGGTGTTTGGGGTCTGGTTCACCTCTGACCTTCTGAGTGGTTCGAATTGCTCCCACTCCCTGGGTTCTAGACTCTGGATTTATTTGGGGGATGTGACAAAGTGCAAGAGACAACTGGTTTGGTGCAAAAGAACTTCGATTTTATTCAGGACAAGAAAATACAATGTCAAACTTGTAATCATTCAAGTAAAGAACACTATATCACATATTCAAAGGGGTTACAGAAAATAATACATCTCCCACCTCCCAATGCCCAACTTCTGACTAGGTTAAACTCCAGGGCAAACAGGGACGATGCTCACCAATGCTTAATTGTCAGTTGGCGGTGGTTCACGATTTTGGGGTTCGCTGGACTCTGTAGGTTCTGCTTGCCGTACCCCGAACGTCGTAAAAGACTTCTCACTGCGTAGTCTTCAGTTGGGTGGTGTTCGATGATGCGGTAGGGCACCTATTGAACTTATGGGGTGAGTACCCACTTTCTCTCATTAGCAATAGGTTTCAAAAGTCTCTTTAGATAATGCTTCACCTGTTAGTAGTCAGGACTAGATTGTAGAGTGGAAACTTTCGAATCTTTGGTTTCTTCTTTGAGGAGTTTTGTTTCTGAGTTGGTCGATCGCGGTGTTTTCGATGGTACCACATTGGCTGCGGTCGGTTGCTGCCGCAATGGCGATGTCCGGAGTTATTGGGGCTGCTTTCTCTGCCGTGTTGATGTTCTTCCTTCTTCTTCGATAGCAAGGCAGTGTGGCCCCAGGAGTGTCGTCAAGGCTGGAGAGGCTTGTTAAAACTGCTGCGGTGGTCTTTATCTCCTTCTTGATGCTCTAGGATGCTATGCACCTAATGCTGCACCTCCGATGCTATGCATAAACTTCGTTAAAAACAGGGCCCCAGTTATACTTTGGGAGTTGCTCTAATCTACGGGCCAAATCAGCCCTGATTCTTTGTTTAATTTTTGGCGGGCTTGATATCCCTTTGTCATATTTTGGCAGGTCCATTAATGTTAATCTGTCTCGGATGTGTCGATCCTTTAAGTTTGTTTCTTGATCGGGAAAAATTAGCTTTGGTATTTGCAATGTCTACCTAGGCCTGGGTTTTTCATGTGGACTGGATGTGCCATTGTCATTATGTATACGCTGGATGGGTTTCTTGCTCAGGGTGATGGTTGGCTATCTCTGGATTGATTGTTGCTACGTTAATGTCTCCTGGGGAGAAAGGTTTTCAAGTTTACACAATTCCCCAGACAATTTGTTTAGCTTCAATACTCAAAACTGGTTTCCTTGAAGGATAGTTATCCTTTAGTTCTTAGCCCTTTCCATACACACCCAATCTTCCTTGTAAAATCCCAAATTTGATTAAAACCCGTAGTTTCTTCCATGTGCACTTCAGGATCTCAAACTTTCTGGTTGATAGTTCCAAATTAAATTTCTTTTCCAATGAGTCCAAACACTGGGGGTGTTTTCCCACGAATTTTGCAACCCTACAGAACCCACTGTTTGGGATCATTCTTCCAGAGCTACCTGCGTCCCAAAGTAACTTCATTTATTTCTCAGCTTCAGAGATGATCTACAGCCAGCAACATGTTGCTTTCTGAAACTGGTAGGCTCAAGCAGATGCTGAGTTATCCTATTGAAGTTAAACCCAAGTGGTTAAGGCCATAGTTGATGGATGGCTGAGGAGAATGGGGAGGAGAGGGATTGGTGGGATTTTCAGGAAGGAAGGAGACTGGAAATAAGAATAGGTAAAAGGTGTTAGAAGGCCAATTGGTGGCAGATTCAATTCAATTTGTACAAGGTAAAGATGCTGCACATTGGAAGGAAAAGTTCATGTCCTGATATATAAGGATGGTGTAGAAATAGCTGAGGTTCAAAGCAATCTGGGGCTGATAGTCGACTAAGCACAATATGTGAAATATTGTGGGGCAATACTGAACAAGGCGCAGAGAATACTAAATTCTATTGTCAGATCATTGGAATATAAACAGTGGGAAACGATATTTCGAATAGGATTCATGCAGGGTGCAATTAGATGATCTGATGGGAGAAACACAAGGCTTTTGTTCTTGCTAGATGAGCAAAGATGGATTGCTTGGCCTCCAAGATCTGTATTTATCTTGTTGTTCTGTGAATTGAATCTTTTCAAGAAAGAGGTAGATTCCCCCAGTCAGTAACACAAGTGCAATGAGAGAAAAAAAGGCCTGGACTGGTGAGTCACAGCAGTGCTACATACAAAAATTGCTTTTCATTTAAATATAACATTTTTTCCAGAAGTGACTGGGTGTGTACCTTGAATACAAAGTGTTTCTAAAACGTCCTTCCTCTTTAACCCCCCAGTTGGCATAAACCATACGTTCCAATAAATTGCACTGTGCACAGTATTGACTCAATATACAGGTTGAACCATTTACATAATGCATTGGTCAATAACATTAGGTTGAATCCATCAGCTAGTGAATGGGTTAAGTCCTGTTTAGAAAATCAGTTTGTGACTGACACTGCAAGTCAACGGAGGTCCCGTGGTCTCAAGTCACTCTGTTTACTTGATAACCTATTCAAAACACATCCCGCTTGCTTCATTTTCAGTTACATTATTGCTATCTAATTATGTATTTCATACATTTTAAAAGGCTGTTCTGTTTTGAAGATGAACAATAAGTTGAAGGACCTTAGTATTTCTGTCATGTATCTTACATTATTATATATAACTGTATCCTAACATGCTATACATGACTGTAATAAGATATGACGTGTAACCACCAGCATACCTTACCACCAGGGGTGCACTTGCAAGAGACAGGTATATAAGGACAGGTCTCAGGCAAGTGCAGCATTCCAGAGCTGTGAAATAAAGGTGCAGGTCCAGAGTGACCTTGACTTCACTACATGCCTCGTGTGAATCTGTACTGAGGGGACAGGACTTTACAATTTCCATGATCCATGCAATGTATCACCGAGCGCTCTTAGTGGGGGTAACAGACTTAAGAGGCAATTTGCGGCTGCGTTTTCAGGCACTAACAATCCTCCGAAGTGGCCAAGATGGAATCTTGAGCTGAAACGACAGTTTAGCCCGCCTTTAGTGTAAGACACCATCTTCGTAAAGGAGTTGAAGCTTGTGCTAGGAACGGCCGCCTGAAAACTCGTTAAGGGCTGATTGCCACTTTAAATGCCTGCGACAGCTTATTAAGGAGGTTGCAAGGCATTTTGGTGGTTAGCGTTGTCCTAATGCCCTCTCCTAATATCGACCAGCTGTTTGGGAGTAAACAAGGCATTGATGTGGATTTCCTGCCGTCCGGAGGAGACGGGGTTCCCCGATGGAGTGCACTCTACGCGGGAGTCCTCCCATTATTTATCGGGGACTTGGCCTGGAGGGTGGTGCACGGAGCAGTCCCGTGCAATATATTTTTAAGCCGGTTCACGGACTCCCAGGCCGCCTGCAATTTCTGCGGTCTGGAAGAGTCCGTGTTCCATGTTTTTATTGAATGCACAAGGTTGCAGCCCCTGTTTTATTATTTGAAGGGGCTGCTCCTGAAATTCTGGCTGCACTTCAGTCCCACTCTCCTGATCTTTGGGCACCCTGTGCGGAGGGGAGCGGGTAGGTCCGAAGGCCTCCTCGTAGGACTGCTCCTGGGCACGGCCAAGGGTGCCATCAGCCGGTCCAGGCAGTGGGCGGTCGAGGGGGTCGTTCAACCTGACTGCCTGCCTCTCTTCCGCTCTTACATCCGGTCCAGGGTGTCCTTGGAGATGGAGCACGCGGTGTCCACCGGTACGCTCGCGGCCTTCCGCGAGAGGTGGGCACCGGAGGGACTGGAGTGCATCATCACGCCCGGCAACCAAATTTTAATTTGATTTTACGTTTTAAAGTTTAATTTGTTTTAATTGCCGGTGCTTTTAGTGTCCCCGTCCCCTTTTATAGGGGGCACTGGAAAAAAATTGATTTTAGCGCCCCAAAAAAAAAACCAAAAAAAAAAAAGGAAAAAAAAAAGGGGCCTTGAAAATGTCTGCTGTGTCACCCAGGCGGGTGGCACGGTTTAATGTTTATGTTTATTTTCAGGTAAACTCAAAAGAGTTGATGTGGATTTCCTGCCATCCGGAGGAGACGGGGTTCCCCGATGGAGTGCACTCTACGCGGGAGTCCTCCCATTATTTATCGGGGACTTGGCCTGGAGGGTGGTGCACGGAGCAGTCCTGTGCAATATATTTTTAAGTCGGTTCACGGGCTCCCAGGCCGCTTGCAATTTCTGCGGTCTGGAAGAGTCCGTGTTCCACGTTTTTACTGAATGTGTGAGGTTGCAGCCCCTATTTAAAGGGGCTGCTCCTCAATTTCTGGCTGCACTTCAGTCCCACACTCCTGATCTTTGGGCACCCTGTGCGGAGGGGAGCGGGTAGGTCTGAGGGCCTCCTCGTAGGACTGCTCCTGGACACGGCCAAGGGTGCCATCAGCCGGTCCAGGCAGCGAACGGTCGAGGGGGTCATTCAGCCTGACTGCCTGCCTCTCTTCCACGCGTACATCCACGCCAGGGTGTCCTTAGAGATGGAGCACGCGGTGTCCACTGGTACGCTCGCGGCCTTCCGCGAGAGGTGGGCACCGGAGGGACTGGAGTGCATTATCACCCCCGGCAACCAAATTTTAATTTGATTTTACATGTTTTAAAGTTTAATTTGTTTAATTGTCGGATTTTTAGTGTCCCCCTCCCCTTTTGTAGGGGGCACTTGAAAAATTATGATTTTAATGCCCCAAAAAAACCCCCCCACAAAAATCATCAAAAAAACAACAAAAAAAACCCAAAAAAAGGGCACGTGAAAAGTGTTTGGAGTGTCCCCCAGATCGGGGGGCATTTGATCTAATGGTTATTTTGTTCCCCAAAAGAGTTGATGTGGATTTCAAATGCTACTTAAAGAGATATCACCATTTCATGTTCATTTGTTGCTGTGGCTGTGAAGAGAACCTCTGAAACACATCGTGAGACTTTCTGAGACACTTTGTCAAGACTTCACCAACACTCAAACAACATTTATTCTGCAAATTCTCTGAGGACTCCATCTAAAAAGAGTAAGTGCTGTGCTACTCTACCTTATTGGACACCTTATAGGAGTCACCAGGAGAAAGGGAGTGCTTGGTACTCAGCATCTTGTTAGGGGGTCCCCCTTGGTCTACAGGAGGACTGGGAGGAGACATGAGGCTAGGCAGAGCAGCATCACCTGCTGCAGGAGAGAGGGACAGAAATGTGAGATAGCGTCCTTCCCTACTGTGGGCACAGGACATCCCTCCTCCCCTACCAGGACCTCCAGTGCCACATCCGAGAACCTGTGCGCCCTCTCCCTCGGTCTCTGAGCCATCCTGAAACATGCCGCTGTGTGCCAGCCAGAGCACTCCATGCTTTCAGTGGAAGTGGGTGCGAGGAGCCCACATGTACTGCTCCATGAAAACTGCATCTAATCAGCACTTGAGTGCTAAACCTGCAGTTGTCTGGGTTAGCACCTCCAAGCAAAATTACGTGCAAAATTGAATGCTAAAACCAGACTTTCAAACTGACATGTCTCATTAGCACAGCACCAATTTAGTGCCTGTTTACACCTTTTGGCCAAAATAATCCCCTTGGTGTCAACTAAAGATTTATTTACTGCCATGTCATTTTTCTTGCCAGTGGCAAGTGATACAAGTTCTCTGTTCAGTTGATACACCAGTCATAAACCATCCCAAGCCACTTCAGAGGAGCATTATCAAACAAACTTTGACACCAAGCCACATAATGAGATATTAGGTCAGATGACGAAAAGCTTAATCAAAGAGGTAGATTTTAGGAGTGTCTTAAAGCAGGAGAGAGTGGCAGAGAGTGGAGAGGTTTAGAGAAGGAATTCCAGAGCTTAGGACCTAGATTGCTGAAGGCACGGACGCCAATGGTGGAGCAATTAAAATAAGGGATTGGAGGAGCGCAGAGATCTCGGAGGGTTGTAGGACTGGAGGAGGTTACAGAAATAGGGAGAGGCGAGGCCGTGGAGGGATTTGAAAAGAAGGATGAGAATTTTACAATAACGTAACAATAACATAACAACAAAATAAAACATTGAGCAAGTTTTAACTTGATGGCCACATCTATATACATTAGAATTGGCTCAATTTTCATCAGCTGTGTTTGTTTTGATGCTGATGTTCTTGCTGGAGGGTTAAAGCTATGTTATAAACATTCTCAATATTTTGCTTACAAGTAGGGTTGAAATAGTTCAATCTGTACGCACTCATAGATGATCACTGTTATACGGTCATACATGAGAGACCCTAGAACAATATGCAGTGATACAGCTGTGGAATGACTAGAGGTCGCTTGAGGCCAGGCAAACCCTACCAATCATGGGACAGTAAGTTATGAGGAGAGACTCTCACAACTGAACTTGTTTTCACCAGAGAAAAAAAATTGAAGAATAAAATGACCCTGATCTTTAAGTTGCTAAAAAGCGTACATGTAGTTGTAAGTAGATTAGTAACTTAGGCACAGAACTAAACGACTCAAGAACAAGATAAACGAGTGTGAAACCAGCCTGAAAGTTGGAACATGAGAAAGTATAGGGCTGGAAAAGATGATGCATTCCATCGGGCCAGCCCCAAAAACAAATACTTCTCAGTATCTCACTCTCTCAAACATCTGTTTAATTCTTCCTTACTTTTTTCCACAATAGGAACATGGAAATAATGTTGTTTTCTCCAGTGAATATGTGGAACCATCACCATCATAAACAGTCCCTCGAATCGAGGATGACTTGCTTCCATGTCAAAAAGTTCACAGGTATTTCAATGAAGGACCTAAAATTTCAGGTTCTGAACTAAATCTTGAAGGATGAAAGATGCCTGTGCGTGGATTTTTTTAATGTGCGGTGGCCGTTGCACACCAGCCACCACACGGGCTTGACAGAGCTAGGTCTTGGTCCAGTGGCAAGGATTAACTAAGATGACTGGAGACCAGCTCTTCTTCACGGACCTAGAGCGCACACATATCACAGTGTGGGCTATCCCGTGCTGCCCCTGGGCCCTCGCCTCTTCTGGGCCCCGAATTCTTGCCTCTCCTGGGCCCCGATCACATCAAAAGCAGTTAATTCTGTCAGTGAACACCTTCATAAAGAGCTGGATAAATATCCAGTTAGGAAAGGAATTTAAGATGCTATGGAGATTATAGGCACTGGTGATTCAATACTTCAGAGGACACAAAGATCTTTATGCTGCTGGGACCAGGGGAACATAATCTGCCAATTGTGGGTAGGGAGGGATGGATAGGCCTTGCTTGATTACCTTTGGGATCGGGGGATATTTAACCAGAGGTTCGCCTCAGGAGATTAATGAAATGGGGTAGAGTTCAGGCTGGGGTACTTGGTTGATGAAGGGAGACTTTTCATATTCCATGTTCCTGACTGAGATCACTATCCCTAATGAAGATCTAATTGGTTGTCACTTTAGGGAAATAGACCTTTCCCTTGTGCAGTTTGGCAAGGAGAAAAGAGAGTGTTAATAGAGACTGCTGTTGCAAGAGGAACTTTTCAAGTAAAGATCATTGCTGAAATCAGGAGAATGGGAATCATCTGTAAGGAAATCTTTTAAATTTAATTAAATGTTTTCTCTTGATTCAGGCTCGAGCGTATTGTCCAAAGCCAAGTTTATTACTCAGACACCAACAGTATAATAACTATTACAATAGACTCATACAACCTGGTTTCCTGCAGATCCAAGGTGATCAGGCTTGGCCTCCATAGGTGTTGGACTTTCGACTGTCCCGTGAGCTCTCTCTACAAGATGGCTGCGACCTGTACTTTTGTCACATGTACAAAAGCCTTCTAGCCATCCTTAAAATACCCTCCCGTTTAATGTGAGTCATATCACATGATGCCCAGAATGTATATTGAAGCGAGGTTCTTCCTCCCAAACCTCCAGACTTCACATAATAGCCATCTTGATGGTTGAACTGTTAATCAGTTTAACCTGACATCCTGCCTTAACATTACAAAAAGTACGGGATGACCTAGACAATCCCAGATAGTTAATATGATACAGCTTGGATGCTTCCATTGTTCTGGCCAATTCCTGATACTCGCACCTCACACAGGATGTTGCCATCCTGTCTGCTATTTGCTACTCCCATTGTCCCGACCAATCTCCAATATTAGCATATCCTAATTGGACAATGGCCAACACAGAAGCAAGTTTTAACAGCATCCAATGCAGAATGCTGGATAACCATGAGTGTTGAGGAATTGGACTCCCGACTAAACAACTTTCCTCACAGGCGAAAGCTTTTTTTCCCCATCTAGGAGTCGAGGGTTATGGGGAGCGGGCAGGGAAGTGGAGTTGAGGTCAAGAAGTGATCAGCCATGATCTTATTGAATGGTGGAGCAGGCTCGAGTGGCCAAATGGACTACTCCTGCTCCCATTTCTTGTGTTCTTATGTTCTACAAATTGAGAGGTGAACATCCTTTCCTCTCAAAGTAGCAGTCCCTTTCAAGTTTTAGTTCAGGCTCTGAGTAAAGATCATGGGCTAACTTTCTTGAGCCCCTCCCTTACCTAGGTGTTGGACAGGTGCAGTGCTTTGTGCAAGGAGCACTGAGAGTTGCTGGGCTAGGCTATTACCATGGGCTGGTCACCCCCAGCAGGACCTTGCTCTGGAAAGCTGCAGCAGAAAACTGCCAGCCTCAAGCCTTTTGGCTGTTGGAAGACAACAACGTGAGGCGTCTGAGGTTGAAAATAAACCTTGACCAACAGGAAATAATTTCTGACTTACCTTCTGGCTTTGCTGCCCCCTCGGATCTTCTTATATGAGGAGGTCAGCAGAACAAGGCACTAATGCTGTCATTTTCATGCTCCTGAAAGTGGATGCCCAATTGACAAGGGAAGAGAAAATCGAGGTGGGAAAACATGGAATGCCCTCTCCCATCTCACGTACTTGACATATTGGACCTGGTGCAGGCCTAACTTCTCCCCCACCAGAAAGCCCCAGGAGTCTTAACGTAACAGATCTCATTCTTTCTTCCCCATTCCTGACCTCAGCAGCTGTGGTAAAGTTCAGGAGAATCATCTTCACAATATTAGAAAGATGTAGACAGAAACCTAGAATAATGCCTTTAAAGCTACTGAAGAGCTAAACATTCCGACAGATGAAAATGACCTTAATGTGGCCTGTTTTTGTATCTAAAGTGTAAGAACATTCCTTGACTAGTATATGACTTTGGGTAAGCCTTCCTATTGCTGCCTGAAATCAGATTGTGCTGATGGACTTGGGTTTGCTGGAACCTTGGTGCCAGTTTTGGTATGCCAAGTGGTATAATCCATATATTGCATTGTATAAAGACACTACAAAGACCAGGTGGTACTGACCTTTTACAAAATTATCCTAGGTTTAAATTAGGTTGATTGGTTGACAGTTTCCCCTCTTTGTTAACCATGGGACTGTTAAGTGAAATAAATTTGGGAGCACCATAATCCAAACCCTCGCGAATGTGAGACCACAACACGAAGCTGCTCTTAATGTCAAATGGATGATTTCAAAGATCAGATAGAGTCATGTGTTTGGCAAAAAAAATATATTAAACTGATGTAGTAATCTCAGTGAAGGTGAAGAGTTAGAGACATGTTGAGGGCAGATTTCCTCTGGTCACTGTGTTAGTGATTGGAGAAAAATGGCTCCTTCTGCAAAAAGGGAGGATAGCAAGATAACAGTAAACTGGGCTATTGAACGTCAAAGGATGTTTGAATTAATAACGAGAGTTATTAATGTCATTAATAATGACACGTAGGGTCCAGATAGCTTCTAGCTATCACAGCACTTGAAAGGGAAAAAGGATATAAGAGAAGCAGCTGCTGAAGCCTGAAGACAGCACGAACACAGAGAAAGACTGGAACAGAACTACAGTCAACAGAACACAGCAAGAGACCACACCACGGTCACTCGCTGAGGCTTCAAGAAACAGACTGTTGACTATCGCCTTGTTAAGTATTACTTCTTTGTACTGTGTTGTGTATGCAATAACTTTTGCACTGAGTCCTGTTTAACTCCAAGAGGGATGACCCTCAGCTCTGCTTTATTAAGGCCCAAAGTGACTAATATACAAACTGGGTGGTTGTTTATACTTGGGCTGCACACACGTGCATGCAGCTCAATGGTCTTCAACAGTGATGCCATCTAGTGCCTAGTGATCCCAAAAGTACATACATGACAATACCCACCTCTGAGATATTAACGCAGTCTTTTACAAATTGAGACAGTCCGGTGTTTTATGCTCCCGGGTTGACTGTATCAGTTCAACTCCAGCCTTAGGTGAGTGTTCAGAGTCGGTTGTGACTGGTGGCTGGGTGGCTGACCTGGTGGGAGTGGCAATGGCCATGCCACGGATTGAAAGTCCATTTTCATTGAACATGTCAGTGATTGAAAGTCCTGATTCACTGATGACCACTGAGTCCTCTGATGACTGAGGGTAGGTTGGTTGGTCGTCGATTGTCTCTTCCTCCGACTGTTCCGGTTCGTCTGTGTGCCACAGCTTTTACTGATCCATATGTTTCCTGCATGTTTGCCCACTTTTGAGCTTGACAATAAATACTCTGTTGCCCTACTTGGCCATGACAGTACCAGCGATCCACTTGGGACCCTGACCATAATTCAGAACATATACAGGATCATTTACAGAAATATTGCGTGGAACAGCTGCGCGATCGTGATACCCTTGCTGACTTTGTCTTCTATATTCAATATGATTATTCAATCAGGGTGTACAAGAGATAACTTGGTCTTAAGATCTCTCTTCATCATTAGTTCAGCAGGCGAGACCCCGGTAAGCATGTGTGGTCTTGACCTGTAACTCAGCAGTATGCAAGACAGGCGGGTCTGCAGTGACCCTTGGGTTACTCGCTTCATACTCTGCTTTATGATTTGGACAGCATGTTCTGCTTGCCCATTGGATGCAGGTTTGAATGGTGCTGACCTTACATGTTTGATACCATTGAGTTTCATGAACTCTTGAAACTCCTGACTGGTGAAGCACGATCCGTTGTTGCTAACAATGATGTCAGGCAGACCATGTGTCGCGAACATGACACTGAGATTCTCAATGGTAGCTGTGGATGTGTTGGATGACATGTTTATACACTCTATCCATTTGGAATATGCATCCACCGCAACTAAAAACATCATCCCCAGGAAGGTCTATGTGGATCCTGGATCATGGATTGGACGGCCACGACCACAGACTCAGCGGCGATTCTGCTGGTGCTTTGCTGAGCTGCATGCAAGTGTTGCACTAATGCACACATGATTCCAGCTCATAGTCAATTCCCGGCCACCATATATGAGACCTGGCGATGGCTTTCATCATTACAATGCCGGAATATGTGCTTTGTAGCTCATGTACAAATTTCTCTCTCCCTTTCTTGGACATAACAACACGATTGCCCCACAGTATACAATCCGACTGAATAGACAGTTTGTCGTTGCGACGAATGTAAGGTTTGGTCTCCTCGCACATTTGCTTGGGTATGGCAGAACAATCATCTTTGAGGATGCAAATCTTCACCATCGATAAAATTGGGTCCTGGCTGGTCCAGGTCTTAACTTGTTGAGCTGTGACAGGGGTTCCTTCACTCTCAAAAGCATCCATAAATAACAATAGGTCCACCGGTTGTGGCATTTCCACCTTTGCTGTGGACAACGGCAGACGGCTCAAAGCATCAGCACAATTCTCGGTGCCAGGTCTGTGGCAAATGACATAATCATAAGCGGATAATGTCAGCGCCCACCTCTGGATGTGGGATGAAGCATTGGTATTGATACCTTTGTTTTCAGAGGACAGTGAAATGAGCGACTTGTGATCTGTCTCCAGTTAAAATCGAAGACCAAACAGGTACTGATGCATCTTTTTAACCCCATACACTCATGCCAGTGCTTCTTTCTCTACCATGCTGTAGGCTCTTTCTGCTTGAGACAAACTTTTTGAAGCATACGCGACTGGGTGAAGTTTACCCGACTCATTAGCTTGTTGGTGTACGCAACCAATTCCATATGATGAAGCATCACAGGCCAATACTAAACACTTACATGGGTCATAACGTACCAGCATTGTTAGAGCAAAGCAGATTAGTGGCTTTCTCAAAAGCTCTGCCTTGAGATGCACTCCACACCCAGTTGTCGCCTTTTCTTAGCAGCATGTGCAGTGGTTCTAATAAGATGCTCAATTTAGTTAGGAAGTTACTGAAGTAGTTGAGTAGACCCAGGAACGAACGCAGCTCCATCACATTCTGTGGCTTGGGTGCATTCTTGATGGCCTTGGTTTTCGCGTCCGTGGGCCTGATGCCGTCAGCAGCAATTTTCCTCCCCAGGAATTCGACCTCTGGTGCCATGAAGACCTACTTCGAGCATTTCAGTCTGAGTCCTACTTTGTCCAGACGAGGTTGTTCAGATGTTCCTTGGAGCCACGACCTGTGATCAGGATGTCATCTTGGAACACCACGGTCCTGGGAATGGACTTCAGCAAACTCTCCATGTTCCTCTGAAATACTGCTGCAGCCAAACGAATTCCTAAATGGCACCTGTGATAAATAAACAGTCCTTTGTGCGTGTTAATGCACGTAAGTCTCTTTAACATCTCGACCAGCTCCTGTGCTATGTAGGCTGACGTCTAGTCCATTTTTGTGAACGACTTCCCCCCGGCTAGCATTGCAAACAAGTCATCAGCCTTTGGTAATGGTTACTAAACAGTCCTTTGTGCGTGTTAATGCACGTAAGTCTCTTTAACATCTCGACCAGCTCCTGTGCTATGTAGGCTGACGTCTAGTCCATTTTTGTGAACGACTTCCCCCCGGCTAGCATTGCAAACAAGTCATCAGCCTTTGGTAATGGATACTGATCCTGTTTCAAAACCCTGTTAATCGTAGCCTTGTAGTCTCCACAGATTCTGGCTGTGCCATCACTTTTCAGCACAGGAACAATGGGCTGGCCCATTCATTAAATTCAACTGGTGATATGATTCCTTCACGCTGGAGTCTGTCTAGTTCGATTTCGACCTTCTCCCTCATCATATACGAAACTGCCTGAGCTTTATGATGGATGGGTCTTGTATCCGAGTCCTTGTGGATCTGCACCTTGGCTCCTGTGAAGTTGCCGATGCCTGGTTCGAACAGCGAGGGAAACTTGCTCAGTGCTTGGGCACATGTATCTTTCTCTGACGACAACGCCTTGATGCCGTTCCAATCGCATCTGATTTTTTTCAAGCCAGTTCCTGCCAAACAGCATTGGGCCATTGCCTGGGACAATCCATAGCGGTAACCGCACCATCATATGACACTTTAATTGTGGCACTGCCAATCACCGTTAATGCTTCTTTGGTATATGCGCGCAACTTGGCATTGACTGGACTCAGCCTGGGCCTCACAGCCTTAGTATCTCACAACTTGTCGAATCCCCTCTGGCTCATTATCGATTGACTCACCCCTGTGTCCACTTCCATTGATACCAGAACTCCATTAAATTTCACGTTGATCATTATCGGTTTGCTCTTAGTTAGGAACGAGTACAGTCCTTACACTTCCTCCTCTGGTATCTCAGATTGCGTGTCCGGATCAGCGCTAGTCTGACCATCTTCATCCACATGGTGTGTCGCAGCACGCTTGCTCATCTGCGGACACTTGCGCTGGAGTTGCTCCACTATCAGACAGCCTTTGCAACTATATTGCTTAAATCGGCACTGCTGGTGCCGGTGATTTCACCCACAACGCCAGCATGGAGAAATCGGATGCATTCCCGCTGGCAGACTTTGAGCAGCCACAGGTTTCGCGTACGCAGTCGGGTAGGCCCTGCCATGTGCCGCTCTGCCGAATGCCGAATCAATCATATTTATAGTATATGCCAAGTTTCGATTTTTCACTGATATCTGCTTTAGACTTCTATCCGTCGTCATGCATGACTGAACGATCGTGATGGCCCTGTTCAAGTCCAACGTCTCCACCATCAGTAGTTGACACAGGATTACCTCATGGTTGATGCTGATTACAAAGAAGTCCTGCAGCATGTCTGCCAACATAGCCCCAAACTTAACACGGTCCTGCTAGACGTCTCAGGTCGGCAACAAATTCCGCCGCATTCTGACCCTCTGAGCGAACGTGCGTGTAAAATCTGTATCTCGAGATGATGATGCCTTTGTCTGGCTTAAGGTGGTTCTGTACCAGTGTACACAATTCTTCACACCTTCTCTGTTGGACTCACAGGCAGGAGCAGATTCTTTATCAGACCATAAATTTTTGGACCGCAAACCATGAGGAACACCGCCCGGCGCCGATCTGCGTCACCGACCTCCTTCATTTTGTTGGCCACGAAGAAATGGCTCAAATGGCTCACAAAGTCTGCCAAACCTTCTCCTTCCATGAATCGCTCCAACATTGTGCTCATTTTTGCATGTAAAGGTTCTTGTTGCCTTGTCGCCAAATGTTGTGTATGCAAAAACTGTTAGACTGAGTACTGTTAACTCCAAGAGGTATGACTTTGGCTCTGCTTTATTAAGGCCCAAAGTGACTAATATACAAAATGGCTGGCCTTTTATACTTGAGCTGCACACACGTGCATGCAATGACCTCCAAAGGTGATGCCATCTAGTGGCTAGTGATCCCAAAAGTACATACATGACATACTGGAAGTAAACCACTTAACAAAATCTGTTGTGCTTATAAACAATATATCTGTACCCTACGTGGACTGTTGTGGTCACAGACAAGTCTCTTATGTCAGATCTTACAGATCTTACAACACTGTAAACATGGCGAATGGTTTTCCTGACCATTACTTCTAGTGAAATTGTAAACCTCTTATTTTAGAATGCATTTATTGGTTTGGTAGGATTGGCTAACATAGGAAATCTGCCTGGCTATGTTTACAATGTCACCAACGCAGAGTGACAGAAGGAAATCTTCTGCCTTATCGGCACAGTGTAGAGCAGGCTGTGCTTTGCATTCAACCTGTGCTTGATACTGACTTAAGGAGAAAAATGATCCTATCTCCAATACTGATGTGTTACAATATTTCACTGAGAAAAATTTACATGAAGCATATAAACTATATTTAAGTTATCTTTTAATTATGAACAATATATTGCAGTAATATTAATGACCTATTTGGGCAACTCGTACATGATTTAAATATATTCACATCATTGCACGGGGTGATTTAATTTGCAAAATCTTGACATTCAAGAAGTAATCAGCTTAAAAAATGAAAGCAATGAGATTAAAGGCACAAACGTCATGCTGTTATCATTGTTTCGCAATGTTACTCAGATCTCATGTGCGCTAAGATTTGAACACAGCCTTTTTTCTGCTTCTGTTAATCTAACGTTTTATTTCCGCAGTGTTTGTGAGATATCTCTGCTGTACCCACTCCACTGACACAAGCCGGAGTCAAATGTAACATACGGAATGGATTCCTTATAGAGGGCCCCACAGTATAACCTGAAGGATCAAATCTTCTTCGCAAACAGTGGACAACCATCAACCGCCTCAGAACTGGTCACGGTCGATGCTGCCACCTTCTCCATAGGTGGAAGATTAAAGTATCCCTATCATGTGACTGCGGAGCGCTTAATCAGGCCCTGGAGCACGTCATTGAGCACTGTCCTCGGATGAAATTCGCAGACAGCCTACAAGATATCCACGCTGTTACACCGGAAACTTTGGCCTGGATATCCAACTTAGACATTGACAATTGATTTCCTTTGCTACTACCACACGAAAGAAGAAGACTGAACTCAACAGATGGCACTAATTAAAATGCAATTCCTTTGCTCAGATGGGAATTGGGGTGATAGTCCCACTGGTCTGCCCAGGTAGTGCAAACTTGATCACAAGTCTCACCAATGACTGCCTGGCCCAGTGGTCAGCTAGCCTACGGAATAGGAAGTTATAGATTTTAAACTCTACTCAGATTGGAAAGATTGGGGGTAAGCTTGGCTTTGTGTGATAGTGTGAAATTACTGATAACGAATCGACAACCCGTTTTACCTCTCTCCAGATTTTTATTTCCATTGATTTGATTTCTCTTACACAAAATCTAAATGGCCTCAATGAGATTAATAGGATCAATTGCCTCTCATTCCATAGACTAATAAAGAGTCTCTGATCCAAAGTATAATATGTTAAACCAACACCCCTACCCCTACAACAATCCCCCCACCCCCTCTCCATCCAGTGCTGATGGACACTAATAATCCTGTGATGAAGAAGACAGAATTCAGGGAACTTGTTTCCCAATAATTTTATATCTTGTGATTCACAAGGTATCACAATTATGTGGGACAGACTGGATGGACCAAAGGGTCTTTTCCTGTCTCTCATTGTTTGCTTGTTTGTATAATAACCTGTTCCTGCCTCTTTGGGAATTAAATGTTCAGTTTCACTGGTCTGCTGAAGTTAAACACCTCTTGCTCCTGGTCCCAGGAAAATTTTCATTAAAATCAGTATGAAACTTACTGAGCTGCAACTCCATTAATCACAATTCATTTGCTGACCTCATCAGGTTTGTCAGAAGGAGGTTCTACCAGTTGGAGTTATGTTAAAACTGTCAAATTTGTAATTCCAGGAAAGGATTTTCATCAATGCTAAAATTAAATAATGTTTACTTAATTATCTTCATCTATCTGCTGGATTGCAGTCAGCGTGGGCACAAAGTACAATTGGAAAAGACGTATAAGATTTCTAATTTAAGGTTCATTGTGAAAGATAGGCTCATTAACATGATTTACAATGCAGTTCATTTGCTTTCCTGACTGATTTATCCACTTCAGAAATACACAACAGAATGGCTGCTGCCATGACACACACATTATCCCCCAGAAAATAATATCTTCCTCCTTATCCAGCTGTTTCAAATGTCTGTATATCTGTCCTGGATAAGAACTGTAAAAGTTTCACAATACAGGGACAGTAAGGAAAGGAAAGCAATTTGGGTTCCATTCTACTGTCTTTTATAAATTTATACAAAGTAGTTTCAGCTTTGCATCACTGCAAAGTCTTGTAGTGGACAGGTGCATCCTTGAAATCCTTCCCCCTACATTTGGCAGCCATGCCTTCAGCCATCTAGGCCGCAAGCTCTGGAATTCCCTGCCTAAACCTCTCTACACCTCTCTTTCCTCCTTTAAGGCACTATTTAAAATCTACCTCATTGATCGTGCTTTTGGTCACTTGTCCGAATATCATGGACGTTCTGAGGTGGTGAAAGACGCTTTGAAATGCAAATTCTTTCTTTGTCCTAATCTTTACCTGGCACAGTATCAAATTTTGTTTGATTATGCATCTGTGAAGTGCCTTGGAACGTCTTACTACAATAAAGGTGCTATATGAATGCAAGTTGTTGTTGTATCAGTTGGGTGTGCTCGCACATTGCTTCGCCTACATACCAGCTGAGGTATAACCTCTGACATAACTGCAACCGGTGCAAGTCAAACTATAAAAGGTTCTTGAGTAGTTGGCTGGACCACACTGGAACTTTATCTTGTACCTCTTTTTAATGTTAGCAAACAGCCAACCATCCTATTGGCTCGAAAATGTCAGCTGTGGCTCAGTGGGTAGCACACACCTCTAAGACAGAAGGTTGTGGGTTCAAGTCCCAGTCCAAAGACTTGAACACATTAAAAAAAATCTAAGCTGACATTCCAGTGCAATGCTGAGGGAGTGCTGCACTGTCAGAGGTGCCATCTTTCAATTAAATGTTAAACTGAGGTCCCGTCTGCTCTCTCAAGTAGACGCCAAAGATCACATGGCACTATTTCGAAGAAGAGCAGAGGAGTTATCCCCAGTGTTCAGACCAATATTTATCCCTCAATCAACATAACAAAAACAGATTATCTGGTCATTATCACATTGCTTTTTCTGTTTGTGGGAGCTTGCTTATGCGCAAATTGGTTGCCGCGTTTCCTACATTCATCATCATAGGCAGTCCCTCGAAATCGAGGAAGACTTGCTTCCACTCCAAAAGTGAGTTCTCAGGTGACTGAACAATCCAATACGGGAATTACAGTCTCTGTCAGATGGGACAGACAGTTGTTGGAGGAAAATGTGGGTGGTGAGACTGGTTTGCCACACACTCCTTACGCTGCCTGCGTTTGTTTTCTGCATGCTCTCGGTGATGAGACTCAAGGTGCTCAGTGTTGTGTTTGGAGAAAGTGTCAGACTGAACACTGTGAGCTCAAAGTAAAGTGTGATCTTAGTCTTTTATTGCAGGTCTCCAGAGTGCCTCTCCAACCTGTGAAGCCTTTTTAAATACCTGCGCTCCCAAGGGATTATGGGACCCCTTGGGACTCCAGGGGATGAACCCTCTGGTGGCTGTGCAGCATAAATACAAGTCCACATATATAACAACACACCCCCCAAAGTCAATAGTGCAATTATTTACAATGTGAGTCGATCTGAGGCCCTTCTTGCCCTGGTTGATCATCTTTGTTGGGCTCTCACTGGGCTGCTGTGCAGCTGGCCTTGCTGGGCTGCCTGGTGTGTTGGGCCCTGCAGGGCTGCTGTGGATGATGGGTTCTGCTTCCTGTCAACCATGGTGCCAGTTGCCACTGGTGTATATGTTGGGGGATCAAAAAAGGTTGGGTTCAAGGTGGGTTGCTCAGGATAGTCCATGAATCTGAGTTTGATTTGGTCGAAGTGTTTCCGGTGAATGAGCCCACTTGAAAGTTTGACCCGAAACACCTTGCTCCCCTCTTTGGCCACGACAGTGCCAGGAAGCCACTTTGAACCTTGTCCACAATTTAATACAAATACAGGATCATTGATTTCAATCTCATGTGACACATTTGCGCTATCATGGTGTGCACTTTGTTGAAGCCGCCTGCTCTCTACCTGTTCATGTAGATCAGGGTGAACTAACGAGAGCCTTGTCTTAAATGCTCTTTTCATCGGAAGTTCAGCAGATGGGCTCCCAGTGAGTGAGTGGGGTCTCGTGCGGTAGCTAAGCAGGACTCGGGATAGGCGAGTCCGCAGTGAGCCTTCAGTTACCCTCTTCAAACCTTGCTTGATGGTTTGCACTGCTCTCTCTGCCTGACCATTGGACGCTGGTTTAACGGGGCAGATGTGATATGTTTGATCTTGTTACGGGTCATGAATTCTTTGAATTCAGCACTGGTAAAACATGGCCCATTGTCGCTCACCAGGACATTGGGTAAGCCGTGAGTGGCAAACATGGCCCGCAGGCTTTCAGTAGTGGCAGCGGACGTGCTAGCCAACATTATCTCACATTCAATCCACTTGGAGTACACATCCACAACCTCAAGCAACATTTTACCCAAGAACGGGCCTGCATAGTCGACGTGTACCCTAGACCAAGGTGTGGAGGGCCAAGACCATTAACTTAGTGGCGCTTCCCTGGGTACAGTGCTTAACTGCGAGCATGTATTACATCTGTGAACGCAGCACTCTTAAGTCCGCATCGATACCGGGCCACCACACTTTGGATCTGGCTATCGCTTTCATCATTGTGGGTGGGTACTGTGGAGGTCATTGATGAAGGTGTCTCTGCCCTTCTTGGGGACCACTACTCGATTATCCCACAGGAGGCAGTCTGCCTGGATAGACATTTCACCTTTGCGTCGCTGGAACGGCTTTATCTCTTCCTGCATTTCCAATGGGACACTGGACCTGCTCCCATGAAGCACACAGCTTTTGACTGGAGATAATAAGGGGCCCTGGCTTGTCCAGGTTTTGATCTGCCAGGCAGTGATGGGTGATTGCTCACTCTCAAATGCTTCCATAACCATGGCTAGATCTGCGGGCTGCGCCATTTCCACCCCCGTGGTGGGCAATGGCAGCCTACTGAGAGCATTGGCCTGTGGCGGATGGCATAGTTGTATGCGGACAACGTGAGCGGCCATCTCTGGATGCGGGCCGATGCGTTTGTATTTATCCCTTTCACTCGGAAAACAGGAATATAAGTGGCTTATGTTCAGTTTCCAATTCGAATTTTAGCCCAAACAGATATTGATGCATTTTCTTTATCCTATCGACACACGCTAACGCTTCTTTTTCAATCATGCTGTAGGCTCCCTCAACCTTAGACAGACTCCTGGATGAATAAGCAATCAGTTGCAGTTTCCCGAAATCATTAGCTTGTTGCAATACACACTGACGCCATATGACGACACATCACATGCTAGTACCAAACGCTTACATGGATCATACAGCACAAGCAATTTCTTTGAGCATAACAATTTTCTCGCTTTTACAAAGGCATTTTCTTGGCTTTTGCCCCAAACTCATTCGCCCCCTTTTCATAGTAAGACATGTAGTGGTTCTAGCAGTGTGCTGAGATTAGGTAAGAAGTTATCAAAGTAGTTCGAGAGTCCCAGAAACGACCGCAGCTCCATCACGTTTGGTGGCCTCGGTGCGTTCTCGAATGCCTCCGTCTTCGTGTTGGTGGGCCTGATGCCGTCTGCCGCAATCTTCCTTCCCAAGAACTCCACTTCAGGTGCCAGGAAAATGCACTTCAAGTGTTTTAACCTGAGCCCCATGCGGTTGAGTCAACTAAGAACCTCCTCCAGGTTCTGTAGGTGCTCGACTGTATTCCAACCTGTGACCAAGATGTCATCCTGGAAAACCATGGTGTGCGGGACCAACTTCAGTAAACTTTCCATGTTTCTCTGGAATATCATCGCCGCTGATCGGATTCCAAACGGGCATCTGTTATAAACAAAATGACCTTTGTGCGTGTTGATGCAGGTGAGGGTCTTCGATGATTCCTCCAGTTCCTGCACCATGTAGGCTGAAGTCTGATCCAGCTTTGTGAATGTCTTTCCTCCCGCCAGCGTTGCAAAGAGATCGTCGGCCTTTGGTAGTGGGTATTGGTCCTAAAGGGAGAAACGATTGATAGTTACTTTATAATCGCTACAGATTCTGACAGTGCTGTATCCCTTGAGGACTGGGACAATAGGACTGGCCCACTTGCTGAACTCGATTGGTGAAATAATGCCCTCTCTTTGCAGCCGGTATAGCTCGATCTCTACCCTTTCTCTCATCATGTACGGTACTGCTCTCGCCTTGTGATGGATGGGTCACGCCCCCGAAATTAGGTGGATCTGCAATTTTGCTCCTTGGAATTTCCCGATGCCTGTTTCGAACAGCGAAGGAAATTTGTTTAAGATCTGGGCACACGAAGTGTCGTCAGCGGATGATAGCGCTCGCACTTCGTCCCCGTTCCAACGTATCTTTCCCAGCCAGCTCCTGCCGAGCGGCGTGGGACCATCGCCCGGTACCACCCAGAGTGGTAGCTTGTTCACTGCTCCATCGTAGGAGACTTTATGGTAGCAATGCCGATTACAGGAATCAATTCTTTTGTGTAAGTTCTTAGTTTTGTGCGAACTGGAGTTAAGACTGGCCTTGAGGCTCTGTTGCACCACAACCTTTTGAAAGTCTTTTTGCCCATGATGGACTGGCTCGCACCCGTGTCCAGCTCCATTGACACCGGGAGTCCATTTAGTTCAACATTCAGCATTATCTGGGGACAATTCCTGGTGAATATGTGCACCCCATGTACCTCTGCCTCCTCGGTCTGAGGCTCTGGTTCGTCATGATCCTCTGTGGATCTGTCCTCCTCTGTAACATGGTGGTTTGCAGGTTTAACAGGCTTAGCAGCTCGCCTGCACACTCGTTGGAGGTGCCCCATTGTTCCACAGCCCTTGCAAACGTAATCTTTGAATCAGCATGAATGGAAATGATGATCACCCCCGCAGCGCCAACAAGGTGTTAAAGACCTTGCATTGATCACCCTTGATGCTGGACTCTGAGTCAGCTGTGGACGTGCAGCTGCAGGTATGTGTGACCTGCCCTGTACGTTACGATTTGAAAACAACATCACTTTGTTCACAGTACTTGTAACAGCACTTGTGTGCTGAGAGATTTTCTTCGTAATGTCACTGGTGGCAATGAACGCCTGGGCTATCGCTATGGTCTTACTCAAGGTTGGAGTCTCTACAGTCAAAAGTTTGCGAAGTATGGTTTCGTGGCCAATGCCAAGTATGAAAAAGTTTCTGAGCATATGCTCCAAATGTCCTTCAAATTTGCAATGTCCTGCAAGGCGTCTTAGCTCAGCGACATAACTCGCCACTTCTTGGCCTTCAGACCTTTTGTAGGTATAGAACTGGTACCTTGCCATCAGAACGCTTTCCTTCGGGTTCAAATGCTCTCGGACCAGTGTGCACAAATTATCGTACGATTTCTCCGTCGGTTTCGTAGGAGTGAGCATATTCTTCATGAGGCCATACCTTGGTGCCCCACAGACAGTGAGAAGGATCACCTTTCATTTGGCAGGGCTCTCTTCCCCATCTAGCTCATTGGCCACGATGTAATGGTCGAGTCGCTCCACAAAAGTTTCCCAATCATTTCCCTCCGAAAATTTCTCCAGGATGCCCAATGTTCTCTGCTTCTTTGGGTTCGTTGTCTGTATCTCGTTGCCAGTTGTTGTGTATGGAGAAAGAGTTAGACTGAACACTGTGAGCTCAAAGTAAAGTGTGACCTTAGTCTTTTAATGCAGGTCCCCAGAGTGCCTCTCCAACCTGTGAAGCCTCCTTAAATACCTGTGCTCCCTAGGGATTATGGGATCCCTTGGGACTCCAGGGGATGAGCTTTCTGGTGGCTGTACAGAGTAAATACAAGTCCACATATATAAATCTCAGTGCCCTCCCGGATTTTCTTCCTCCACTTAGGGCGGTCTTTGGCCAGGGACTCCCTGTCGGTGGGAATATTGTACTTTATCAAGGAGGCTTTGAGAGTATCCTTGAAACGTTTCCTCTGCCCACCTGGGTCTCACTTGCCATGTAGGAGTTCCAAGTAGAGCGCTTGCTTTGGGAGTCTTGTGTCAGGCTTGCGGACAATATGGTCCGCCCAACGGAGCTGGTCGAATGTGGTCAGTGCTTCGATGCTGGTGATATTGGCCTGATCGAGAACACTAATTTTGGTGCATCTGTCCTCCCAGGGGATTTGCAGGATCTTGCTGAGACATCATTGGTGGTATTTCTCCAGTGATTTGAGCTGTCTACTGTCAATGGTCCACGTCTCTGAACCATACAGGAGAGTGGGTATCACTACAGCCCTGTAGACCATGAGCTTGGTGCCAGATTTGAGGGCCTGATTTTCGAACACTCTCTTCCTCAGTCGGCCGAAGGCTGCACTGGTGCACTGGAGGCGGTGTTGAACCTCGTTGTCGATGTCTGCCCTTACTGATAATAGGCTCCCGAGCTATGGAAAGTGGTTCACGTTGTCCAGGGCCACGCCATGGATCTTGATGACTGCGGGGAGGGGCAGTGCTGTCTGGCGGGGTCAGGTTGGTGGAGGACCTTTGACTTACGAATGTTTAGTCTAAGGCCGATGCCTTACACTTCGGTGAAGATATTGATGATGACTTTGAGTTCAGCCTTTGAATGTGCGCAGATACAAACGTCGTCCACGTACTGTAGTTCGACGACAGAGGATGGGACGGTCTTGGATATGGTCTGGAGGGGACGAAGGTTGAACAGGCTCCCACTGGTTCTATAGTTTAGTTCCACTCCAGCGGGGAGCTTGTTGAGTGTGAGGTGGAGCATTGCAGCGAGGAAGATCAAGAAGAAGGTTGGCGCGATGACGCAGCCCTGCTTGACCTCGGTCTGGACGTAGATTGGGTCTGTGGTGGAGGATCATGGCTTTCATATCGTCATGGAGTGGGCGGAGGATGGCGACAAACATTACAACAGTGACTACACTCCAAAAGTACTTCATTGGCTGTAAAGCACTTTGAGACGTCCGGTGGTTGTGAAAGGCACTATATAAATCCAAGTCTTTCTTTAACATAAACATTTTCTATATTTTTGGCAGCTGGTTGCATGCATAGCGAGCTGCTTTCCACAGGGCAGTGTGGAGCTGTCGGTATCACTCAGGACTGCTGTAGCATCTACTCATCTTCAGCCTTTTATTCATAATGTAAGAGTGCCCGAAAACTACACTAAGTGTAGCTGCTGCTATAATCTTTTGCTTCCCATCTTCCCTCTCCCTCCCTGTGCTTCCTATGATGAAATTGCCAATCTCACTCACATCACCATGATAGTTGGCATTGGGAAATCAAACTGTTGCATAGATGCCATAAAGTTGCTGCTTTGATGTTGGCCTTTCAACGTGTTGCTGGACTTGGTAGAGTACGATGATCTATGTGTATTGGGCCCTGACCAGGGATTGCTTGATGACGGCATCAAAGGTCTGGAGCAGACAAGTTTTGTTGTCCCCAGTACTGATCTCCCTCTCGGTGAGGCCGAGCACCCATCAAAGAAATGAATGTGGAGGAATTCCTGTCAGCAGCTACACCAAGATGTGTGCAGAAGAAGCCATTACAATATAGTTTCATGCGAGGTTGTCAAAGAAATAGTCATCTGTGTTGAGATTTTATTACCAACTGCATTGTATACACAAACAGAACATTGGACAACAGCAATAAACCTTTGAAATCATTTGAATTAATATTCAGTTACCAGTTTCTCAGTCATATAATGTGTCAGTAGTGTGGAAACAAAGAATGGTTATAATGGTTAGATTTTCATTGTGGTTTTTATAATTATCGCATTTGTTTGGTAATCATAGATTCACAGAATCATAGGACTAGACTTTCCACTTCATATCACCCATATATTGCCCAAAACAGACCTCTATCGCCCATTTTGAGGAAAATGTGGAAACTAGACCAGAAAGATTGCCGGAAAAATAAACCCCCAGGTTTCGTCTCACTTCGCCGAACTGATCGCCGATCTGATCGTCCGCACATCGCCGATCCCGACTTTTGGCACATCGCCGGCACTTTTCCGGGATAATCGCTCGCCGAGGGCATGGCTCGGTAATAGTTGCTTTTCCCGGGCTTTACTGAAGGAAATGGGCACTACGGATGCCATTATGAAGATCAGAGGAAGGGTGGAGGCAGCTAAAAAATCGTGCTTAGATAGTTGTGAGTTATTTAAGGGTCTTGTATAGCTAGATCTACTCAGATTATTAATTATATTTAATTTCACTAATAGTAGCCTCGTGGATTAGGCATTTTTTATAAAAAGTGCATTTATACCAAGTGAAAATAATTATTGATAGTGTTGGGGCCAATACTTTCTGTGCCATTACTCGTAACTGCTCACAAGCTGGTTTCTGAAATGTCCAATCAAAGAGGTGGCAGAGTAATGCATAGACAGAGATAGAGAAGACAGAGTCGGCGAGCATACAGCCAACGAAGGTGCAAAGAAATGCAATCTTACCTCAACTTGTCTGAAAACGCGTGTCTTAGGAGGCTGTGCCTCCGGAAGGAGGTCATCGATGAGATCTGCCTACTCATCAAGGGGGTTCTGCAGCCTTCCAGCACCATCAGAACTGCACTGTCCGTTGCGGTGAAGGTTACTGCAGCCCTAGCCTTCTACGCATCAGGATCTTTTCAGGCTTCAGCTGGTGACATCTGTCATATCTCTAAGCACGCCATGCACTGTTGCATTCGGCAGGTGACTGAAGCCCTTTACACTCGCAGGATGGACTTTATAAGCTTCCCTATGACCAGGGAGGTACAGACCGGCAGAGCTTTGGGTGTCTCAAGAATAGCAGACTTCCCCAAGGTGCAGGGAGCAGTAGACTGCACGCATATTGCCCTGAAAGCCCCCTTAAAGAACGCAGAGGTGTTTCGTAACAGAAAGGGATTCCACTCCCTAAATGTGCAGCTTGCTGTCGACCACAACCAAATATTCATAACAGTAAATGCTACATTTCCTGGAAGCATCCATGATGCGCACATCCTACGTGAGAGTGCTATCCCTGACCTTTTGTCAATCAGCCAGAAGGTCACAGTTGGATGCTGGGGGATAAGGGATATGGTCCTGCCAGTTGGCTGATGACCCCACTGCGTAATCCCGTCACTGAAGCAGAGAAACCTTACCACATAGCCACATAGCGACACGCAACATTGTTGAAAAGGCAATTGGAGGCCTAAAGCAGCACTTTAGATGCCTGGACCATTCTGGTGGCAGCCTACAGTACCACCCTGACCAGGTCACTGAGTTTGTTGTGCTGTGTTGTATGCTGCATAACCTAGCTATAAGGAGAGGACAACTAATGCTAGATGGGGCTGCAGGTCCACCTCCAGAAGGAGGGGAGACTGAACAGCCAGCCGGTGAGGAGGAAGAGAAGGCTGGTGAGGACCTAGGGGAGGGCAATCAGCCTGGCGATCTAGCCATGATTCCCCCCCCTCCACCCCCCCGAAGACCAGTACTCTGTGGCAGTTACGTGGCTGCTAAGCTGTTGCGTCAGCAGCTCATTTATGAACGCTTTGCATAACTTACATTGTGTTTGTCACATTTACATTTACGGTTACGGTTAAGCAAAAGTTGCATTTGCGTTGAGTTACGTTTTTGCCTTGCCTGCACTGGCCTGGCATTTGCATTAATGCTTAACTTAAGTAAACTTTTGTTATAATAATAGAATGCACAACTAATGCAGAACAATTGTTAAAATGTTATGCTTAATGTAACTATGATAGAATGCACAACAATGGTTAAACTCAAGAAAACATTTATTTAACAGAACGAATTATTCAAAATATGTTTTCAACACCCTCTCCCCGCGCCCCCCACCCCACCAACCCACCATTCCCCCCCCACCCCAAACAACAATGAACGCTTGAACTTACAAAAATGTAACATTTATTATGAAAAAATAACCACCCTCCCTACCTGCGGCCACGTTTCCCTCCAGGTCCTTTCCCACCCCGTGTTTTAACACCACCCGCCCATTTTGGTCCCTGCAGACCAAGACAAAGCTAACGGGCAATGACAAGACTTCCTGCCATGGTGGAGGTGTCGGAGTGGAAGATGAAGCATGACGATGTTCGTCTTCCGAGTCAGGAGGAACTGTATCTTCCGTACTTGCTTGAGTGCTAGGGGTTACACTTTGAGCCAACATGACACCTTGGAGTGCAGCACTGTGTCCAGCCAGCAACGCATGCCAAAGGGCATTGGTTGCTACGGTCTGCTCTCGAATCCCCTCGAAGGTCTGTCGTGCTAACTCAGTTTGCATGACAGACCAGTTGGAGAAGTCCGTGCTGAACTGATGGAACCCCTGGATAAGCTCGCGACCTATCGCGACCGTCTCCCTGCACATGGAGATCAAGCAATCTGTCTGCCCTTCCGAGGTAGGCGATTGCTCACCTCGCTGACCCAACCGCCGTGGGGTCGGCTTGTGCAATATGTCGCGCCTTGGCGTCGCCAGATGCACACTGCTTGCTCCTGGTGCCTCATCGCTCTCAATGGAGATGATCACAGGTTCATCCCCCCCCCCCCAACATCAATAGACGCCTCATGCAGGAGCTCCAGCACTTCTTCATCCTCCTCCTGCTCCTTCTCCTCCTCTAGGCAAGGAAAGTGCTCATGTTCCTCTAGCTCCTCTTGTTCCTCCTGCTCTACCGATGGTGCAGGTGAAGGTACTGGTGTCGACTGCACATGTACCAGTCTATCAGGTTTACCTGAAAAACACATATGATGATATTTTTACAGAGCTTATTAACAGTGAACATTACGTTACATATCAATACTTTTCACTATCCCAGGAAGCTATAGCTGCTGCAATCCATGCTTCTTATGCCCTGCTACTTATGCATGCATGAAATGACATGTTAGTACATCATAAGTACATTACAAGTATATTGCATTTTGCATTATAATTACAGGACAGTAGATCAGTTACATACGTAAGTTTTTAGTACTTAATACAGTTCGACAAATTACAAATTACTCACGGGAAGCATGGCTGGGTTCGGCCAGACCACGGGTGGTGGCCGTACGACTATCCTGGCCAACCAGTGCGGCCGCACGCTCTTCAATTTCAGATAATGGCTGCAGCTGAGCAGTGCCGCTGAGAATGATTGGTAGATACCTTCTTCTGCAAATGAGAAAAGAGCATGGCATGGCATGGCATAAGCTAATGGACTAGGTAGTATCTTGAGGTCACAACAGTTTAAAATGTTTAAAATGTTACATGCTGCTGGTTCAGATCACTGTCCAGATCTTAACATGGTTTACGTAACACATTTAAGAATGACAAATTTAAATTCAATGCAGGAGATTCATTGTTATAATAAAAATTTGCATGCATGCATCAGTAAAATCTTAAAAATAAAATTTGAAATACAACATGCAACTTATTGTTAACCTGGTTTAATTAATACAATAAAGAATGTCAAACTTGAATTAAATGCAGAACATTCATTGCTCTAATAAAAATTTCCATGCAAAAGTAAAACATTAAATATAAATTATTAAATATTAAGTGCCAATTACTGTTAACATGGTTTAACTAATACAGTCAAGAATTAGATTCAATGCAGGAGATTCATTGTTCTCATAAAAATTTGCATGCATCAGTAACATATAAAATATAAAATGCAACTTACTCTTGCTGCAGCCACTAAGCTATTCCATCGTTTTCTGCACTGGTCAGCCCCCCTCGCCTAATGGGATGCAGACAAAACCACATCTGCAATCTCTGCCCACATTTTTCGGTAGACACAAGGAGGAGATTTCCTATGTGCACCCCATGTCAAATCGGCCAACCTGGCATGCACCTCGTTGACAAGGGCCTCGTTTGCCTCATCACTAAAGGGTTTAGCCCTTTTACTCTCTGAATCACTCTCAGAGGTCATTTTCAGATTGGTTATACAATTATTTAGATTTAAATGTAAATATAAAATTGGAAACACTGCAAATAAATCAACTTTAACCTGCTTGCTTCCTCCTCTCTCAATCTCCTCTCTCTCTCTCTCTCTCTCTCTCTCTACCACTCCCTCTGCCTTCGAGCATGTGTGATGACCGCTGACCTCCCGAAACGTGGTAAAACCAGTCAGTCGAAAAAAAACCTCACACATGCGCAGAAAGCTGTTGCGAGAGAAGCCTTTGACTTCCTCGCATGGTGGGTAAACGGGACATTGCCAAAAAATCAGATCGCGCATTCCACATCGCCGGCCTAAGGCCGAGTAGAAAATCACAAAAAAAACAATGGGTCATGTACCAGCAATCAGTAAGGCTGAAACGTCCTACATCGCTGGAACAAGGCCCATTTTTTTGTGCGATGGCCACCTAGTGGAAAGCCTAGCCTGAAATTTACATAAGAACTTAAGAATATAAGAAATAGGAGCAGGAGAAGACCATTGGGCCTCTCGAGCCTGCTCTGCCATTCATCATTCATCATTCATAGGCAGTCCTTTGAATCGAGAATGACTTGTTACCATACCAAAAAAGGATGAGTTCACAGGTGTTTCAATGAAGGACCCAATATTCCAGGTCCTGAACTACATCCTGAAGGGTGGAAGATGCCTGTGCGTGGATTTTTTTTAATGTGAGGTGGCCTTTGCACACCAGCCACCACACGGGCTTGACAGAGCTAGGTCTTGGTCCAGTGGCAAGGGTTATCCAAGACGACTGGAGACCTGCTCTGCTGCATGGACCTAGTGCACACACATATTACAGTGTGGGCTGGCCTGTGCAAGGGAGGAGATTACAAAGATAGGGAGGGGCGAGGCCATGGAGGGATTTGAAAATAAAACCTGTCCAAATGTCTGAGAAAGGTTGAGCGGGTTGGGTCTATACTCATTGGAGTTTAGAAGAATGAGAGAGGATTTTATTGAAACATACAAGATACTGAGGGGGCTCGACAAGGTAGATGCAGAGAGGATGTTTCCACTCGTGGGGGAAACTAGAACTAGGGGGCATAGTTTAAGAATAAGGGGTCGCCCATTTAGAACTGAGATGTAGGACTTTCTTCTCTCAGAGGGTCATAAATCTGTGGAATTCTTTGCCCCAGAGAGCTGTGGAGGCTGGGTCATTGAATATGTTCAAGGTGGAGATGGACAGATTTTTGAGCGATAAGGGAGTGAAGGGTTAAGGGGAGCGGGCAGGGAAGTGGAGTTGAGCCCAAGGTCAGATCAGCCATGATATTATTAAATGGCGGAGCAGGCTTGAGGAGCCAAATGGCCTACTCCTGCTCCTATTTCTTATGTTCTTGTATCTGAAACCCGATACATCTGCCATTTGCTTCACCCTAGCTTGTGTAGTGGGTGGCATGGCTGATCTGATCTTGGGCTCAGCTCCACTTCCCTGCCTGCTTCCCATAACCCTTTACTCTCTTATCGCTCAAAAATCTGTCCATCTCCACCTTATATATATTCAATGACCCAACTTCCACAGCTCTCTGGGGCAGGGAATTCCACAGATTTATGACCTTCTGAGAGAAGAAATTCCTCCTCATCTCTGTTCTAAATGGCGACCCCTTAATCTGAAACTATGCCCCCTAGTTCTAGATTTCCCCATGAGGGGAAACATCCTTTCTACATTTACCTTGTCAGGCTCCTCAGAAGCTTATGTTTCAATAAGATCATCTCTCATTCTTCTAAACTCCAATGAGTATAGGCCCAACCTGCTCAACCTTTCTTCATAATTCAACCCCTTCATCTCAAAAATCAACCTAGTGAATGTTCTCTGAACTGCCTCCAATGCAAGTATATCCCTCCTTAAATAAGGAGACCAAAATGTGCAGTACCCCAGGTGTTGCCTCACCAATACCCTGTACAGTTGTAGCAGGATTTCCCTGCTTTTATACTCCATCCCCTTTGCAAGAAAGGCCAACATTCCATTTGCGTTCCTGATTACTTGCTATACCCTACTAACTTTTTGTGTTTCATGCACAAGGACCCCTAGATCCCTCTGTACTGCAATATTTTGTAATTTCTCTCCATTTAAATAATTATTTACTTTTTTTATTCTTCCTGCCAAAGTAGATAACCTCACATTATACTCTATCTGCTAAATGTTTGCCCACTCACTGAGCCTGTATATATCACTTTGCAGATTTTTTGTGTCCTCCTCACAACTTGCTTTGCCACCCATCTTTGTATCATCAGCAAACTTGGCTACATTGCACTCAGTCCCTTCATCCAAGTCATTAATATAGATTGTAAATAGTTGAGGCCCCAGCACCGATCCCTGTGGCACCCCACTAGTTACCGTTTGCCAAACAGAAAATTATCCATTTATCCTGACTCTCTGTTTTCTGTTAGTTAGCCAATCCGCTATCCATGCTAATATATTACCTCCAACCCCATGAGCTTTTATCTTGTGTAATAACCTTTTAGGTAGCACCTATTCGAATGCCTTCTGGAAATCCAAATACACCATATCTACTGGTTCCCCCTTATCCACCCTGCTCGTTACATCCTCAAAGAACTCCAGCAAATTTCTCAAACGTGATTTCCCTTTCATAAATCCATGCTGACTCTGCTTGACCGCATTATGCTTTTCCAATTGTCTGCTATTGCTTCCTTATTAATGGACTCCAGCATTTTCCCAACGATAGATGTTAGGCTAATTGGTCGATAGTTTCCTGCTTTCTGAATGCCTCCTTTTTTAAATAGGCGTGTTACATTTGCGATGTTCCAATCCGTTGGGACCTCTCCAGAATCCAGGGAATTTTGGTAGATTACAACCAATGCATCCACTATCTCTGCAGCCACTTCTTTTAAGACCCTAGGATGCATGCCATCAGGTCCAGGGGACTTGTCCACCTTTAGTCCCCATATTCTAACGATTACTTTTTCTTTAATGATTGTTTTACGTTTCTCCCTCCCTATAGCCCCTTGATTATCCATGACTGGGATATTTTTACTGTCTTCCACCGTGAAGACCGATACAAAATATTTGTTCAAAGTCTCACTGTTCCCCATTATTAATTCCCCAGTCTCATCCTCGAAGGGACCAATGTTTACTTCAGCTACTCTCTTCCTTTTTATATACCTGTAGAAGCTCTTACGATCTGTTTTTATATTCTTGCTAGTTTACTCTCATACTCTATCTTCCCCTCTTTATTATTTTTTTAGTTGTTCTGTGCTGGCTTTTAAAAATTTCCCAATCCTCTGGCCTCCCACTAATCTTGGCCACTTTGTATGCCATTGTTTTCAATTTTACAATGCAGAAGGAGGCTATTTGGCCCATTGTGTCTGTGCCGGCCAAAAAAGAACTATCCCGTCTAATCCCACTTTCCAACTCTTGGTCCATAGCCCTGTAGGTTACAATTGTTCAAGTATATCCAAGGACTTTTTAAATGTGATGAGGGTTTCTGCCTCTAAAACCCTTTCAGGTAGTGAGTTCCAGACCCCCACCATTGTCTAGGTGAAAAAAGTTCTCCTCAACTCCCCTCTAATCCTTCTACCAATTAATTTAAATCTATGCCCCTACATATTGACGTCTCTGCTAAGGGAAGTAGGTCCTTCCTACCACTCTATCTAGGACCCTCATAATTTTATACATCTCAATCAGGTCTCCCCTCAGCCTCCTCTGTTCAAAGAAAACAACCTCTGCCGATCCAGACTTTCCTCGTAACTAAAATTGTCCAGTCCTGGCAACATCCTCGGAAATCTCCTCTGTACACTCTCCAGTGCAACCATATCTATCCTGTAGTTGTAATGTGCCAACTTTTTAATTTATTGTGCAATATGATGTTGTTAAAGTCAATAACATGAAGCAGGTGTTGTCCAGGTTTCAGTGTGTATTAATATTCAGCAAACATTAGTCACCGGTCACTGCACAGCGTCATCATGCCCAGTGGAATCGATTGCTCCAATCCGATGAGTTGGCAATTCTGTCTTTATTTTGGAGGCAAATCTTTTCATGCATTACATTTATTTCAGGGACAAAATGAATATTAAAAGGAAATAAATCTTGTGTTATGTGCTAAAAATTGTCTGGTGTAGATTCTGCAGTTAAGTTTGTTAAAAGCCAATTGAATGGACCCCACACTAAGTTGTCCAGACATGCACATCCTATTCTACATGTAGGTAGCACCTGTTCCACCTTGCATTGGAGCTGGAGAAGGAATGGGAAGTTGAATAATGTGAACTCAAACAATGACTTGGCTTTCATGAAGTGTTTTTTTTGTGAAAGGAATCTCTGTTTGTTTTATGGGGACGAGGAAAGCTTGACAATAAAAGGAACATGTGGAATAGTGAGGCAGTCGAGACAAATAAAAAGCCTGGCATGGAGAGCAGAGAACACACGAGACTGTCCCGATGAGGAAATGGTCCAGGTGTCACAAACACCATGTGGGTGATGAGGGCATGTGTCACGATGTGTAAAGCCCATGAGTTATGTTTCCATTGTACTGCATATCTTGATATAAGCAGGCAAAACTGAAGAACAGTACTACACTTACCACTTATTCAGTCACCAAAAAATCATAAGTTGTGGGAACAAAATGTTTATAGTTTTAGTATGGTTTGTAAAGTATCACACTGCTAATGTGTTAGAAAATCATACAGGGCCAACACATTACTAATAGGATTGGTGAATTTTACTGAACCTATTGTCATGTCATAATGATATTATAATTGTCCACACAATACAGGTAATTAAATGATGTCCATATTCTGATCACCAGATAGATTTATATATATATAGAAATATTAAAGTAGTTCTTTCTGAATTGAATATGGGAGTTGGCTGCTGATATTGCACACTGTGATATGTGTGCGCGCTCGGTCTGTGCAGCAGAGCTGGTCTGCAGTTAGTCTTGGGTAATCCTTGCCACTGGACCAAGACCTAGCTCTGTCAAGCCCGTGTGGTGGCTGATGTGCAACGGCCACCACACGTTAAAAAAATCAACGCACAGGCATCTTTCACCCTCCAAGATGTAGTTCGGGATCTGGAATGTTAAGTCCTTCATTGAAACATTTGTGAACTTATCTCTTTTGGGACTGGAAGCAAGTCAGCCTCGCTTCAAGGGACTGCCTATGATGATGATGATATTGTGACTAACATTGCTCACCATCGCAGTGTTATTCATTGTAGTGTGAGGCACATGCTGGTAATGTTCAGCTGCACTGATTTTTTTTAATGCAAGCTAGGAATCCTGATGTCGTAATGTTTTATGAATTGTGTTAGCAAAAATATTAAGTTTTACACCTTAAATAAAAATCTTGATATATGGCAGCGATGAAGTGATTTTAATGTCGGTTACAAGTTGTGAAACCTCATCATTGACAACATATACCTAGCCGGATGGAACAGTCTGTTCATTCAGCAATTGTAGATAAGGGCCCTGGATTGTTCCCTCTCTGAAATGTATCATAATTTGCATTAATGTTGTTCAGAGCCTTACATCTTGACAAGAAGCATGGAAGTAATTGCGAGGCAGATTATTTAATATTTCTGAATGTTGGTATACTGCAAGAACACCTGGTGAACAAGCTATTGTTTTCTGAACCATACTCAGCTGAGGTAGAGAGAGCAAGACCATACAGAGATGACAGGAGAAAGCACACTACAGTGAATACATTAAAACTGGTCAGATTGATAGTGGCAAACCTAAATGCCTAATTTCCTCCCTCATTAACACTTAGGCCGGAATTTTCTGGGGTCTGTGTGGGCGGGAATGAAGGCGTGTCGGGTGGGAAATTTGCAAACAGTGGGAACGAGTCGGGTACCCGCCGTCACCCCACCCTCACACGACATTCCCTCGGGCGCGTTTGCCAGTGCGGCAGCGACCTGACCGGCAGAGCTGGGCGACCCAATTGAAATCATTATCAGCTTGTTGTCAGACAGTTAAGAGCCTTTTTACCCCTATATTTCAAATTTCGCTGCATGGACACGGGATTCACACAGCTCGGGAACAATGTCTGTCAACCTGAGGTGGGAGTTAAGAGGCCATTGCTCCAGCTGATTACTTACAGCATCAAATGTAGCTGACAGCTGATCACTTTCCTCAGGCAGAAGCTATTGCTGACTCCATTCCCCGTACCGATTGAGCTTTTTGCAGGCTGCAAGTGTTTCCAGAAAAGTCTTCATCCAGTGTCACCTCATTGGAAGAACCTCTCTCACCATCAACAGATTGCTTCTGTCAACTCTACTTGATCTGCCGTTTATTCCATTAACATGGGGGCCATTTACACAATCTCACCTTGGTCCTCAGAATCAGACCACAATAAGCCTCAATACCAGCAGCACCAGGCACACCAGCAGCACCAACAACAACAACATCAACCTTCTCCTCAACACCCTGCTGCTCTACAGGACAGAGGGCATCAGCGCAGGTCTGCACCACGGTCGAGGCGATACCCCCAACAGAAGCCAGAAGCGGTTGAGCTTTCTCAACCTGACTGAGCAGCAGTGCCAAAGGAGGCCCAGGCTATCGCGCCAGATCGTTGCGGACATTTGCAGATTACTGGAGGAAGACCTGCAGCCCAGAACCAGGTGGACACGCCTTACCAATGGCTGTCAAAGTCAGCAGTGCCCTCAATGTCTTCACTTCAGCGTCCTTCCAAGGATCTTCAGTAGATATTCACAGGATCTTGCAGTTGGCCATCCACAGATACATCACACAGGTCACTGATGCCCTGTTTGACAAGTTAGCCAATTATATCAACCTTGCCACTGATGAAGCCAGTGTTAGTGAGCGGGCGCTCAGCTTTTCCGCTCTGGCTGGCTTCACATGGGTGCAGGGCGTCATCGACTGCACACATGTGGCCATCAGGGCACCCCATCGTCACCCAGGAGTCTTTGTCAACCGCAAGGGTTTCCACTCCCTCAATGTGCAGCTGGTCTGCAACGATAGGAAGATCATCATGCATGTGTGTGCCAAATTCCCTGGCAGTTGTCATGACTCTTTCGTCCTGCGTCAGTCCACCCTCCCTCAGCTCCTCGCTCCTCCAAACAGACTTTCCGGCTGGCTGCTTGGAGACAAGGGCTGTCCACTGAAGACGTGGCTCATGACACCCCTGAGGAGGCCAAGTACTGAGGCCGAGGAGAGATATAATGAAAGCCAGAAGACGTTATGCATGCTGAAAATGTGCTTTCGATGCCTTGACAGATCTGGAGGAGCCCTTCAGTACACACCAGTCAGGGTCTCCAGAATCATCGTGGTCTGCTATGCGCTGCACAACATAGGGCAACTGCGAGGATTAGCGCTGCATGTGGAGCAAGGCACTGAGCACACAGTTTCTTCAGAAGAGGAGGAGGAGGAGAATCAGCTGGAAGACGAGGAGGAGGAGGAGACTGTGGTACAGATGGCACCAGTACTCGAGCACATTGCTGCCCGGGAGACCAGGGATGGCCTCATCATGGCCAGATTTACTTAACTTTACACAATACACCCATACAGCTGCCGCATGCATCGCCAGGTTGGCAACACCCCACAGCCACACCTTAAAGCATCCCTACAATGACCAATTCATTCTTTTCACAGTCACCACCATTGCTCTGACCCTTCACTCTAACTAACTAAGCCACTTCCAATGGTGCACACAAATTTGTCTATGACCGGGAAGTTTTGAAAATAAATAAATGTATGGTTCACATTAAATTACCTGAAACTTCACATTAACATTGAATAAAACACCCAAGTGGCTACCCTTGTGAATCTACTTGTGTGGCATCTTTCTCTTACATTTGCTTCTATGAGGGGTTACCCTTATGGCTTCAGCAGAGTTAGAGACAGCCACCTCAGTTCCCTGCTCCGACTTCTTAGATACTTTTGGTGGTCGTCCTCTGAGTTTTGGAGCCTGTGAGAGCCCCGTCAAAGTTTGCTCCTCCTGCAACTGTGCAGGGGCAGACTCGGCCATCACTGTCTGGAGAGGCATCTGGGGCTCTTACTGAGGGGGTGGCAATGGGGAAGAAGTGGAAGCGCTTTGGGAGGAGCCCCCACTTCCATGTCCATTCTCATCATCATCCCTCTCATGGGCCACCCACACTTCCCTGCTAGCAAGGAGCTGGAGAACACCTTGCTGCATAGCAGTGGGGCCATGAGGATTCACGTCTGCACTGACATACCTCTTAAAGAGGATGTCTATAAGCCGTTGCCGTCTATCCTCCATAAATAGCCATCTATTGCCCACAGATAGCCACCTATTAGCTGCTCCATGCAGGTGGCCACCCTATCCATTGGAAGAGCATACAGTCGCCATTGCATGCAACATGGTGGTGCTCATGTTCGAGATGGACTCCTCTATTACCTGAACACTTGTAGTCATTGCACTCGCAAAACCTGTCAGAGCTTTCTTAACTTGTTCTTGTAGTTCCAGGATTGCCCTCTCTCTGGATGGTCCCCAAGGCTCAGCATCTGCATGCAGCTGAGCAGAGCTGGGAGCGCCGCGCGCCCTCCTTCAAGGAATCTCCACTGCTGTCCTTGTCTCCACCATCTGCTGTTGCTCACTTGTGAGTTATGACACACCAGGTGACAACACTACTCTATCTCGAGAGGAACCCACCGAGGTGTACATCTCTGCGCTAGTGCTGGTGCGCTTCTGTCTGCTGACGGTGCGCCCTCAGAGGCTGGAGGCTCCTCTGAGGAGTCACCATCCTCTTGCTCCTGCACAGTGGTGAGGACTCTTGGTGGACCTGCGGGAGAATAAAGAGATGAGTTCAATATGTCATATGTAGATTGGGTATAGATACTATTATGCACATAATGACTATTCAATGGCTGCTGACATCAGCCCCATATGAGTGACTGCTATATGCCATGTAGCTGTATGAGATGTAACTCTCACCAGGTTGCTGAGAAGTCCTCCTCTCTCCCACCTCCAGCTGCTCAGCGACTCCCACCAGCTCTAAGGCAAGCTCCTCTGCTGTGGTCAAGGTGGCCATTGGTGCCATTCCAGTGCCAGTTCTCTCCCGCTCCCTCATAATGTGGGCTCTCCTTTCCTGCAAGGAGGGAAAGAAGAGATAGTTGAGTTAGAGTGATAGAATAAGTATAAGGAATAGATGGGTAAGGAGTAGAGGGTAACTATGATGGACTGGGATTGGAATTCCAAGTGGCCTCCTTGTGTGTTGTTAATTAGTACTGGAAGGAAGGTGAGTGTGTGGGTTGGTCATTCAGGTGGGATGTGTGATAATGTAGCTAAAGAGAGAGGGATGGGTGGAGGTGCAAGGTATGTCGTTGTGAGTAATGATGTGCAAGATCAGGGTTGGGTCGGCAGAGTGATGGGGATGTAATGAGAGGTACAGCAGGATGAAAGTGAGTGTGTCTTTGGACTCACCTGTCCTGATCTAACAAGATCATTGAAGTGTTTGCGGCACTGCACCCAGATCCTCCTGACAACATCCCTGCTGTTCACCTCCTCTGCTATTTGGAGCCAGGCTCCTTTGCTCTGCTGGGGAGATCTCCTCCTCCCATCAGCAGGAAAGAGAGCCTCCCTGCGAGTTCTGACTCCCTCCACAAGCATATGGAGGGCTTCATCGGAAAACCTGGATACAGCCCTCTGCCTCTGTGTAGTCATCTCTGGTGGTGTGTGCAGCAGTGGAATAGTGAAGTGCACTGACTGCACACTCCTAGATGAACCTTTAAGTGCAATGTGGCCATGGTTCCCTTAAATATCTCGGCTGAAAACGCGTCATCAATGATGTCACCAGACCCGCACCTTTTAATTGGGCCGGGTAACACGCAGGGCTGGTTTAATAGGCCCCATTAATGTAAAGTCGTTCTGTGGAGCGGGATGCAGCCAGAAGCGAGGTCGCGACCCACCATGGCGGCCACCTGCACCGGACCCACCCAGGTCAGGAACATTTCGGCCTCAGTCATTCTTTCCATTTTAAAATTCGTATCCTCGATTTTAAAATTCTTATCCTTGTGCTGAAGTCCCTCCATGACCTTGCCCCACTCTTGCTCTGTTCCAGCCCTATAACCCTCCGAGAGCTCTGTGTTCCTCCAACTCTGGCCTCTTGTGCATCTCCCACGTTCTTCACCCCAACAGTGCCAGCTGTGCCTTCAGCCGTCTAGGCCCTGAGGTCTGAAATTCCCTTCTGAATCTATTCTGCCTTTTCACCTTTCTCTTGTCATTTAAGAACCCTAAACCCCCCTTACAATTGAAGTCTTTGGCCAATCTTTTAGTCACCCTTCCTAATATCTCCTTCTTTGGCTTAGAGTCAATTTTCATCAGATTACGCTTCTGTGAAGCACCTTGGGATGTTTTTCTAGATTAACGGGGATATAAGAATGCAAGTTGTTCTGGTAAGTTTGTTCTTTCTCATAATAGGCGGAGCTAGATTTAAAGCCAATTCCCAGAGATGAAAGGACAGTGTTCTAACTAACTACACTTGAAAATTCCCAATTAATAATTATTTGTAAAAATAATTTCAAAAATAAAATCGCAGTTATTTAAACCCAGTACGTGACCCATTATTTTAGAGATGTGGAGCTGAAATGAAAAAAAAAAATCGTACGGAAAGGGCCCGGATGCCAAAATAAAGGAGATTGGAAACTCCACTTACGCCTTTGTTTGTCTGATGCCCGTTTTAATGATCTTTCTTCAAACAGAGCAATCATCGAATTTCCATTTTCCTCAGTTTCCAGTTACTGAAGCGCTACGTTAGCTATCAATCAATGGAATTGCCCAGCATGTTGGTACCGCAACCTCTTGTCATTCTGTCAGGTAATATGGAATCAGTCATATTGAAAGTTTCCAAAAAGTTTCACAAGTAGCTTGTTTTGAGTTCCGGCTTTCACAATTTTCAGCAGTTCCCAGCATTTAATTTTCTTTGGTTGAACAGGTTCCTAAATTATCTGACAAGTCTTATTATTTTGGACATGCTTGGTAGTAATGGAGTACATTTCAATATAATGCCATGGAGGACTGTGAAGAGCCTCCAGAGCATTCTGTATATTTTATTGATTTACGATTAACGTAAAAGTGTAAAGAGGAGTGAATAAGCAGTTTAATATCATGCAAATAATACAATATTTATAATTGCATTGAATATTTGAGCAAGAATTGTAAAAACATAATTAGTTAAAGGAACATAAAATGAAGAATAACGGAGGTGATTGTGATTACACAGTGGGACACCACAGCTATAATAAACTTAATTTACATGCAACATATAAATCTTAAGAATACGTGCTGATGTCAAGCGACTGAGGTTCCTTTTTTAATTGTTTTTAAAATAACATTTTTGAAATATCATCCTCAGTTGATTTGAAACGATATGAACTTGTTTTGCAGATCCATTTTGCGCTCAGCTGCATATACTATAATCGTCGAAACTTCTTCTTTCAATTAAAGGTTGGACGAATCCATGGGGCCAAAATTGCTCCCTTCCTTAAGGGTCATTACCGCCGAGGTGGTAATGGCCCTTAAGGAGGGGGGGCAATTTTGAGGCGGTAATGGGGCGGTAAGGCCTTTCCGACTGGGGTCAGATGGATGGGCCGACCAATCAGAAATTGCCCCCAGGCTGGGAGCAGTGGAAACCGGTTTCCGCCCCGCCTGTGTTCCCGCCCCGTCGGGCATGCGCCGACCCCTTACCGCCCAGCGGCAACCCTTTTCTGCTCCGCGAGGGAAATTCCTGGTGGCAAGTTGCCAGTGGCTGGGTGGTGTGTCCGTCCCCTTAAAGGGGAGGCGCTCTTCAGCAGTCGCCATTTTATTTTAATTGTCGGCCGCTGGCCCGGCCGAAACACTCCCTGGCGACCCAATGGGTGCCACTAAAGTGGCTGCAGAGCTCGCAGCGGCCCTCCCCTGTAACTGAAGGGGAGGGATGTTGCTCTGCGTCAGCACGATGTGGCATGTCCACGGCGCGCTGACATGCTCAGCGGGGCGCTGATGACACCGCCCGCCTTCTGCCCTGCTCCCAACCCGCTTCCGCCCCTCAGCCAATCCAAACACCGCCCAGACAAAATTAAGAACCTTATTTCCTGCTACTCTCTGCCCCATGAATTGGGGCGGAGAAGAATCATTTATTTTGAAACGTGCGCCCCGTTTGGGCCAGAGGGGAATTTTGGCCCCCATGTATTTAATGTTTGGGATTTGGAGATGGGAAATAGTAGCTTTGGAACAAGGAGCTTCTTCCATCTTTTTCCTTTTTCCCCCACTCATATAAAAGTTCATCAGTTAGTTGAATATGTTTGTGTGCAGGGGTCCTCATTTGCATTGTGTTTCACCCTGTATCGACTGGACTTGACAATCTACTGCAATAGTCACAGATACTGTACCGTTCTCAAATCCTCCTACACAAACCTTAGACCAAATCACCAGCAATCAGAAACAAATTAAAGGTAAAGGTGAATGTATTCAATATACCGTGAAAATATTATTTATTTTATGAACAAAGAACTAACAGAAGGAGTGAAAATCGATCTGTACAATAATTCCCCATTCTTTTAACTGCTGATTGCTTCATTCCATAAAACTGTTTGATACCACAAGCTGTGTTGTGGAGCCCAGGGGATGACAGATACCATGGGCTAGAACCTCCACTTTTGTGCTTGTCATCCAAAAATGGGCATTATTTCTGGCGTGGGCATTAAAAAAGGGTTTTCAGATCGCCGGCTTCTCACCCATTCTCAAAGTACCTAGTCTCTATTTTTGAAAATGGGCGTTACCACAAGCGATATGAAATGGACAGTAGTGTAAAACTTTTTTCAACTTAAGCTGTAAAGTGTGGCCGTCCTTACCAATGGCATGGCAATGCTCGATTCCCGGACTCAGCAGGTCAAGGGTCATCATGACATGTGCAGAAGAGCAGACAGAGAGAGAGAGGGACTGAAGGCATGGCTGGGTGTGGTGTGGCTGCTTTGGGAGGAAGGAGGGAGACGTTAGAGCTTCACAGCACGTAGGCAAACAAAAATTAGCTGTTACCAGCCACATATTTGACTGAATTTGTCCTATAATGGAGAAAGAGGAGGAGGCATCACAACATGCTGTGGAGACTGACGCTGGAGAGAGCAGTGAGGTCGGAGAGGAGCACATTGGAGGGCGCAAAAGAGCCAGGAGGTTCTCGGACGAGGCAAATGCTTCCCTCCTGCAGGAGGTCGAGTCACGGTGGGATGATTTGACACAGGGAGGGCGTGGGCAGCCCACCCCAAAGGCCTACCAGAAGAAATGGACCAAGATAGCAGAGGTGGTCTCGTCGGCGACCAACGAGGTACGTGAGGGCAACCAATGCCACAAACGATGGAACGACCTTGTGGGATCCGCAAGAGTAAGTATTACATTTATTTACATGTACTTATGTATTTATATAATTTGATTTGTAACAGTCATGAGTGACTATCCTCAGACGTGAGGTCTTTTACTTTTACCGGGAATGTTTTACTCAAAGCCTGCGGTCACAGGGTAAGTCTTTTGGTAAAGAATGATAATTTTCATAATAATCGATTATGTGTTGCATCAGTCTCTGTGACAGTACCTAGCAATGGTATCACGCAATGATCTCATGCCATGTCGTCCTATCACCTTTTACAGAAGAAGCTATCGACAATGAGGTCCGTGCAGAGGCGAACGGGTGGGGGGCCACCGTCCCCAGCGACATCACTGAGATAGAAGAGCAGGTGCTTACATTCGTGGGGAAGCACCCCCGGACAGCCACGGACACATCCGCAGACCCTGAAGTGATACCACATGAGTAAAGCTTACAGCATCGATTGTAAAGTCAATAGATGCCAGACCCACTCAGATCCAAACAATCATATATAATAGATGATTTCTAAAATTGTCCTAGAAATAATGCTGGCCTAATGAAAATCATTGGAATGCAATTGTGTTGATGGTCATGAAATGTGATGTCTGCAGTGATTTTGAGAGCGGTGGTGCTTTTGTCGTGCATATGCTGTGTGTAACGCTGGACTCACCTTGTGACTCTAGCACCCCCTTCTCCTCTAATAACCTCATTTGTGTTTTGCAGCTCAGCCAGCAGCGCGGCCCCAGGCAAGATCACAGAGGCCAGAAGGTGGGGGCGCGGGGCCCGACTCTCCGGACGATCCAACATCTGGTGCTGAGGAGCTCCGATTCTCGCCCATCAATCCGCTGGGTCTGTTCTCCACGGATAAGAGCACAGACTTTGAGGAACCTGCATTGCCACGCTCTAGAAGCGATTCCACCCCAAGGCCATCTCGTGGTGCTCCGGTCATTCCCGCCTCCATTCTGGAGGTAACGGCCCCAAGCACCTCGCCACAGCTGACCCCATTTGTCACCAGGATGGCGCCGACCCCCGCGGAGGCCTCGTGGATCAGTTCGACGAACATCACATGACAGCGGAGAGATGGTACAGTTGTCCAGGAGGACTGTAGACATTGGGAAAATGTTGGAATCGATTATTAAAGATGTAATAGCAGCGCATTTGGAAAGCAGTGACAGGATTGGTACAAGTCAGCATGGATTTATGAAGGGGAAATCATGCTTGACAAATCTTCGAGAATTTTTTGAGGATGTAACTAGTAGAGTGGACAAGGGAGAACCAGTGGATGTGGTGTATTTGGACTTTCAAAAGGCTTTTGACAAGGTCCCACAAAAGAGATTATTGTGCAAAATTAAAGCACATGGTATTGGGGGTAATATATTGACATGGATAGAGAACTGGTTGGCAGACAGGAAGCAAAGATTAGGAATAAACGGGTCCTTTTCAGAATGGCAGGCAGTGATTACTGGGGTACCGCAAGGTTCTGTGCTGGGATCCCAGCTATTTACAATATACATTAATGATTTAGATGAAGGAATTCAGTGCAATATCTCCAAGTTTGCAGATGATACTAAGCTGGGTGGCGGTGTGAGCTGTGAGGAGGATGCTAAGAGGCTACAGGGTGACTTGGACAGGTTAGGTGAGTGGGAAAATGCATGGCAGGTGCAGTATAATGTAGATAAATGCGAGGTTATTCACTTTGGCGGCAAAAACAGGAAGGCAAAATATTATCTGAATGGTGACAGATTAGGAAAAGGGGAGGTGCAAAGAGATCTGGGTATCATGGAACATCAATCATTGAAAGTTGGCATGCAGGTACAGCAGGAGGTGAAGAAGGCAAATGGTATGTTGGCCTTCATAGCTAGAGGATTTGAGTATAGGAGCAGGGAGGTCTTACTGCAGTTGTACAGGGCCTTGGTGAGGCCACACCTTGAATATTGTGTACAGTTTTGGTCTCCTAATCTGAAGAATGACATTCTTGCTATTGAGGGAGTGCAGCGAAGGTTCACCCGACTGATTCCTGGGATGGCAGGACTGACATATGAAGAAAGACTGGATCGACTAGGCTTATATTCACTGGAATTTAGAAGAATGAGAGGGGATCTCATAGAAACGTATAAAATTCTGACGTGATTGGACAGGTTGGATGCAGAAAGAATGTTTCCGATGTTGGGGAAACATAGAAACATGGAAACATAGAAAATAGGTGCAGGAGTAGGCCATTCGGCCCTTCAAGCCTGCACCACCATTCAATAAGAGCATGGCTGATCATTCCCTCAGTACCCCTTTCCTGCTTTCTCTCCATACCCCTTGATCCCTTTAGCCGTAAGGGCCATATCTAACTCCCTCTTGAATATATCCAATGAACTGGCATCAACAACTCTCTGCGGCAGGGAATTCTACAGGTTAACAATTCTCTGAGTGAAGAAGTTTCTCCTCATCTCAGTCCTAAATGGCCTACCCCTTATCCTAAGACTGGTTCTGGACTTCCCCATCATCGGGAACATTCTTCCCGCATCTCGAAGGGCCGAATGGCCTACTCCTGCACCTATTTTCTATGTTTCTATGTGACCAGCTCATCAAAGCATTGGGGGGCATATCCTGACAGCTGGCCACCATGACCGAGTACATTTCACGGATGGCGGAGGCCCTGGATGCGATAACCGGGAACACTGCTGGAACAGGCCTCCTAGTGGTCCCTGTGCGCCGCACTGCACCCCTAGGTTCCGCACCAACACTGCGAGCAAGGACCAAGATCCTGCTTCTGCATCAAAGAATGTTGCCTTCTTGGCACCCTCCGCTCCCATACCTGTGTAACGACTGCATCTGCCTTCATCCCCCCCCAATGAGGCACCGCCTGAGGAGCTCCTCGACCAGGCGCTGTGGAGTGAGGTGGGGAAGGGATAGAGGTGGGGAGAAGAAGGGGAGGGGGGAAGTAAAGTGAAGTGCATGTCCGCAGGTGATGGCTGTGTTATATCTCCATCTGGGTGTATGCAATGTGTTGTAATGTATGGTCGCTGGGGACCACACTCCTGCTTTGCCTTTGCATTCTGTGTTGCTGGACATGTTGAACATTTGATTAATGTCAATGGTGGAAAAAGTGGGGCGTGGGCGGAGGTTGGGTGTTATTGCCTGTAATAGTTATGATTTCTGACCAATGCTGGTGTAAAATTTTTGCTAATGAACAATGTTGCGCATTGTCTCAGATAGCTGCAACACAAACTTTAACTGGCAACAAGGTGATGGGCACAATTGATGTCTGAGTTGCACACACACAGCAGTGTGTCAGCATTGTCACTAATATCAACACTCTTTCAGGGAAATCATTCCGATATCAGCTCCTCATATAAGAGTTTTACAGGTATGTAGCCACCACGGGCCCTTTGCTGTGGTTTGGTTGCATAGCCAGCCTGATTGTCTGGCCCTAGGTCGACGTCCAGTGCCTCGTCGTCTTCTTCCTTTCTCTCATGAGGTGGAGCATCAGTGCCTTCTGGCAATTCTTGGTCCCTCCTGATAGCCAGGCTGTGCAGCATCGAGCACATGACCACGAATTTTGCTACTTGCTCAGGGTTGTATTGTAGCTCTCCTCCTGAGTGGTCAAGACATCTGAAGCGCTGCTTAAGCACAGTTATTGTTTGTTCGCCCCATTGCATTGCAAGTATAATAGCGATTGATCAGAAGCAACGATTTCCTCACTAAAATACACCTGGAGTAAACCCCCAATAGTCCAGAGTCTGAAAATATGTCTGTTGAGATGTTCACTTCACCTGAGAAGAACTCCAGAGTCAATGCAAACTCCCGCGAAGTTGAGGCAGCCTTTTGAATGAAGTGACCTGCGATTCAAAAAATGCCAGCCACACCGCTGGTGTTCGTTCAGAACAGTTCCACTTTTTGTGGGCGGTTTTTTGGGCGAGCGATATTGTGGGCGATATGTGTGCGAGGTGGTGAAAATGATGGTGGGCGCTCTCCTAGGTGTTAGTTTCGCCAAATGTGCTCTTTACGACAAAAAAAATGGGGGGGTGGTATTATTGAATCTCGGCGTTAATTCCGTGCAGAAAGTAATGCTGGCCGATATTATGGCCGTTGATTTCGCCCATTCTGATGATTCCGCCCCAAAAAAGTGGGCGGGCAGTAATATTTTTTTCCCGGTAAAATACTCCAGTGTATTTTAGTGAGAAAATCATTGCTTCTGATTAATCGCTATTATACTTTCAATGCAATGGGGCGAACAAACAATAACTGTGCTTTCCTAAAAATGCCTGTCAGTTTCCATTTTGTGCCAAAATGGACGATATATGGGCGTTATGCCTCATTTCAGCGGTAAAATGGGCATTAAGTGGGCGTTAAGCATGCAAAAAAAGTGGAGCTTCTGGCCCCATGAATGATACTTGTGCAATTGCATTGATTCCAAGGGTGTCAGCCATGACTCCCATGCTTAGTGGGAAAGCGTGTTGTGTAGAGGACACAGAGAGGCTGCAAAGAGATTTAGATAGGTTAAGCGAACGGGCTAAGGTTTGGCAGATGGAATACAATGTCGGAAAATGTGAGGTCATCCACCTTGGAAAAAAAAATGCAAGTTTTTTCCTTACATGGGCAGCATGGATCATGCTGAATCTTTTGCATTTAAAGTAATATTCCGATAACTCCTTGATAGATTGATCAATTACATTGAATATACAGCACAGAAGCAGGCCCAACCAGTCTATGCTCCACTCCAGCCTCCTCTCATTCTTCCTCATATATCACTATCAGCATAACCCTGTCTTCCCTTCTCACTCAGATGCTTATCCCCTTAAATGAATCTATACTAGTCACCTCAACTTCTCCCTGTGGTAGTGACTTCCACGTTATCACCACTCTCTGGGTAAAGACATTTTTTCTGATGATTGCTTGGTGACTATCTGAGATTGATGGCTTTGAGTTTTGCTCTCCTACACAATTGGAACCATTCTCTCTCTCTCTTTGTCTACTCTATCAAAACCTTTCATTTAATGAGTAGTTAATCGTGCAGACCAGGGAAGTCCCAGGTCTAGTATTCAGACTATGATTTCAGCTGTGGAGATGGTGGTAGTGGCACTGAAACTGGCTTTGGTTTCCTTGGGTAAGGGAGGGTAAAATCAGAAGTGTTCCCAATCACTGTCCAGTGGCTATCTGCTGAAAATGTGCATGTGTGGCCTTCAGATCTGGACAAGGATTGGCTCGGCAATGAAGCTATGGAGGATGGTCTAATCACCTGAATCATGTCAAGATTCGTTCATGAATATATTGGCCTCTTGGATGAGGTACCAGAGTTGGACCAGCACCTGTGCAGCCTTATCTCAGCATGCAGCTAAGGCCTTCAAAAGAGAAGAGGGAAGATTGGCAAGAAAAATAAAATTACCATGGCAACCATTCCCCATCCATAAACTCTCAGGCAATGTAAATGAACCAATTAGGATCATGAAAGCTATGATAAAAACTACATTCTCGCCATCCTTTGATAGTGTAACCATCACTAAATTGCATCAGTCATAAGTCTGCATGTAGGTTCATTAAAATGTTCTTACTTTCTGATATTGAATTCTGCTTGCTGCCATCAGCATACTCTGTGTATCCACTTCAGTCTAGTTGTACTCCCCTATCTTGTAACCATGCCTGGCATAATCACTTTAAACAGCACTTGTAAGATCTGCAGCCGTGAGTTTGTGATAGGGTTGAGGAGAGCAACCCATTGAAGAATCGCAGGAGGTCCACGTGCTTAGCTTTGTACTTTCTGTAGATCTTGTTAAGCTGTTCTCAGGCGGGACAGTGGGAGCTCGGTCTTAATGCTTCTACCCAGTAGGAGTGTAAAATGCTAAATACTGTGGGTTGAAAACTCCCGACAGCGAGGATGAAATAGAAATTAGAAGCGGTTTAATGTAGCTGAAGCTTGTTTTGGTAGAAGCAGTGTCATTTGACGTAAGAAAAACACACAAAGGCCTTCTTGTAGAATTTAATGTGAAGGCCTGGGAAGCTAGCACTCATTCGAGAAGACAGGACAGCATGCCGGATGTGAAGTGAGACAACTTGTGGAGAATGTTTTATTTTATCATAGACAATCTGTGTCAAGTGATGAATGGTTTCAAAATAGATTTTAGACATCGCAAAATTTAAAACAGAAAAATGCCAGAAATACACTTCAGATCAGTCAGATTCTAAGGTCAGGAAAGAAAGCTTATGACATTTTAGTTGGGGCCAAAATTGCCCTCTGCCCAAGAGGGGATGCCAGGCTGCATTGTTGGCGGCCCGGCCGAACCCGCGGGCATAATTGTCGGCCCGACCTGGCAGTCGGCCGACAATAAAAAATAAAATGGAGTCGCCGACAGTGCCACCTCCCCTTTAAGGGTGGCCGTGCTGCCCAGCCACAGAAAGGGTACCGACAGAAAAAGCTGTTGGTGGCACCGACTGGTGGCACCGCTTCTGTGCGGTCGGCGCCGGCTGGTAAGGGGTCGGCGCGTGCACAACGCGGCGGGAAAATGGGCGGAGCGGTCCCTACACCGCTCCAAAATTGAAGGAGGGCAAAATGTAAAAGGACAGTCCCTCCGCGGAGACTCGATGACCAGTCCGCACCGACCCATGGGCGCTGCTTTCAGGTGGCCATGGGTCTTATAGAAAGGGAAAATTTCAGCCCCATCATCTTTCCAGGAGCTGACTGGCCTGCTGTGAACCTCCAGCATTTTCAGTTTTTGTTTAAGACATCTTCAAGTTTTCTTTTTCATTTTCGACATTTGTAAATATGCTTAGCTTTAATTGTAATGGAAATATCTATTTCTTGCAATACTTGCAACAACTGAACACTGAAAATAAAAAGTTTGGAATCTTGCCCCAATTTTAAGTCCCACCTGCCTGGCAGAAAGTGAGCCGGTGGTGGGGGCAGTTAAAATAAGGGCAGCAACTTAGCCCCCTGCGATCCCCACTGCTGACCCACCGTGTCCTGAGGTAAACTTGCTCTTGTGGGACACCTGCCCCAAGCTGCAAGGGTCTTGTTTAAATATGCAGACCCTATTGGGTGCCAATTTTGGTTGTATGGATTCCGAGAGGTTTTATCACATGACTTCCTGCCTCCAATAGCCCCGCCCCCACACATCTGCTATTGGTCACCCAGTACGTCCATTCTCACAGCACACCCACTTCCCACACCAATTCGAAAGCGAAAATACTTCATTGCCCAATTGGATGATGTCAGTCAATCAGCTTCCCCCCTCCCCCCAGCTCCAATACTTTTATTATTAATAAACAGAAGAATTCAAAGAAAATGAAAAAAAAATAATTGGATAGGCTGGGTTTGATTTCTTTGGAACAGAGGAGGCTGAGGGGAAACCTTATTGAGGTGTATAAAGTTAGAGTGGATAGGAAGGACCTACTTCCCTCAGCAGAGGGGTCAACAACCAAGGGGCATAGATTTAAAGTAATTGGTAGTAGGTTTAGAATTGAGGGGAAATGTTTTCACCCAGAGGGTGGTGGGGGTCTGGAACTCACTGTCTGAAAGGGTGGTAGAGGCAGAAACCCTCACCACATTTAAAAATGACTTGGATGGACACTTGAAGTGCCGTAACCTACAGGGCTATGGACCAAGAGCTGTAAAGTGGGATTAGGCTGGATAGCTCTTTGTTGTCCAGTGTGGACACGATGGGTCGAAATGGCCTTCTTTCGTGCTGTAAATTTCTATGATTCTATGAATGCCCCGATGATTTTGCTTAGAGCAGTATCATGGAGATTCATTTTCAATTCCTGGAGGCACCAGTTCAAACCTGGAGGGTTGGCAACCTCAAGGCCCTGCGACGGCATGACAGCCCCAGTGGACCACTCAGTTATGGGTTCTCAACTGCAACCCTCCGTGCGGTAGGCTCGACCAATGGGTGCTGTGCCAAATGGAGACCAGCTGCCTCCTCACAATGCGAGGGGAAACCCCTTGGGACTGTCACCCCATGCCGCCCTTCAGACCACCCTTGGTGGAGGGTCCAGGGCAGATTGGCCACCCATGCTCGCCCACACTGAGAGTAATCAACCAATAAGCAGATTAAACAGCGAGCCACGAATCAATAAAATTGCCGTTAAGAACAGCTGTTGCAAAAACATAAGCTAATTATTTCCTTGTTTAAAAATAAAGCAGAGAACATGCAGGAAATGGATAGCAGGTTGATCAGCAAGTGAAAGAGAAAAATAGGTAAATACTTCAGGCGGAACCCATCATCAGTTCCGAAGACTGCTTCCACCTATGGCATTAGCCTATCATTAGCTTTCAGTTCCTGGTTGATGTGCCGTGCACTTCCCGAATTTTCTGTCCTTTTTTTTTAAGAAGGAAATAAATAGCTCATTTTTGTTTTGTAACATCTGTTCTCAGCTGCGACTTACTTGATTCATGCATCCTCATTTAATTGGTGGATACAATTAATCAGAGTCTTCATCTACTAAATGGGAAACGGCAAAGTGAAAAGGGTTTAGGATATATTCCACTGGAGTTGCAGTATAAGGACAGTCTGCCAGACATTTAATATTGTGTCCTATAGCTGGTGGCTGTGTAGACTCCTATATATCTCCTGATTACCATTTCTGATGTTGCATCTAACCTTGTAATGATATTCCCCTGTCCTTGCTGACATCCCTTATAAGCAGTGCAGCCATTTTTAGATTGATAATTTACTCTGCTGTGAGCTATTGATGAGGTTGGTCAGGGATGAAGACTTCTATTAAATAGAGTGTTGTAGAAGTAGGGAATTACAGAGCCATAAAACATGCCCCTGCCTGGTTCTCAGGGGAGGTGTAGCATGAAGAGCACTTACCTAGTTTAAAGAAATTGAAAGTAATCACAAGGCAGTTCGGATGATAGACCTGGCACAGTTAGAAACAGAGAGAAAAAAAAAATTAGGCCAAATTCCATTACATTTTTTTTAAATGTTTCAAGTATATGAAATGCTTCATATTTTCAGTTGTAATATTGCCCTGATTTTGTGTCATGTTTTCGATTTCGAAAAAATTATTTTCAGGTTTTTATGTCAGAGGTGCGAACTTCAAGAAATGTGCTGGATGAACCAGTTTAACCAAATTGTGTGATGTTTATTGCTTTCCCATCTTCCTTTCAAATTAAGTGTTTGAAGTCTCTTGTGTGCCCATCAATGCTGCGGGCACTTGTGACATTTTGTTCTGCTGCTACTGCCTGCTGGACTTGGAATCTGTCTGTTTTTGAGATTGACGTGTTGGTGATATTAAATGTCCAATTATAGCGCATGTTTTGCAATGGGGCGGTATGGGTTTCACGGCACATTGTCCCAAAAACTGCACTGTGATTGAAGTTTCTGAGCTTACTGCACATTATGTTCTGGCAAGCAAGGTTCATTCTTGTGTTTGTCCAGGCTTGGAGTTGAGGCACAGATCAGCCAAGATCTAATTGAACGGTAAAACAGGCTCGAGGGGTTGACTGGAATACTCCTGTTCATAAGTTCCTGTGTCTTTGATTGAAAAGTGTAGTCCAAAATCCCTCCTTCAATTATCCTGCTTTCCAGTCATGGGGCTTATAACGAGAATTATAAATTGGGGTGAGAACTCTGATATTGAGATGCAAACTACATTGCAGAAAAGGTAGCTGGTACAGTGAGTTTGAGCACCAAGTTCCTGTCCAAGTCATACATCATCCTGACTTGGACATAGGTCATTGTTCCTTCATCGACGCTCGGTCAAAATCCTGGAACTCCCTACTGAACTGCAGTGGGAGTACATTCACCACATGGAGTGCAGTGGTTCAAGAAGGCTGTTCACCACCACCATCACAAGGGTAACTAGGGATTGACAATAAATGTTGGGCTTGCCAGCAACATTCATATCCCATGAATTAATAAAAATCATAGAATCAAAGAATCATAGAATGGTTACATCACTGAAGGATCCCATTTGGCTCATCGAGCCCATGCCAGCTATCTGCAAGAGCCCTTCAGCTAGACCCACTCCCCACCCTTTCCTCATAGTCCTGCAAATTTATTTCCTTCAGGTATTTATCCTAATCCCTTTTGAAAGCCACGATTGAGTCTGCCTCCACCACCCTTTCAGGCAGTGCATTCCAGATCCTAACCACACGCTGCATAGAACGGTTTTCCCTCATGTTACTTTTGGTTCTTCTGCCAATCACCTTAAATCTGTGTCCTCTGGTTCTCGACCCTTCTGCCAATGGGAACAGCTTCTCACTATCTACTCTGTCTACACGCCTCATGATTTTGAACACCTTGATCAGATCTCCTCTCTGATAAATATGGATGAACCCCACAAGACTGAGTACTGTGAGCTAAAACTGATGTGAACTCAGTCTCTTTAATACAACTCCAGAGTACCTAAACAGCATGGCAGACAACCTTTTATACTCTCTTGCACGAGGTGTGCAGGTGACCCTTGGGCCTCCAACATTTGCGCCCTCTGGTGGCAAGTCTTACACAGTTGCAATGTTTACATACATAACATCGTTCCCCACCTCCCCCCGCAAAGTCTTTGATACAAATTATTTACGAGTTGAGACGATCCGGGGCCCTACACTCCCTGGTTGATTGTCTGAGGTCAAACTCTGGCATGGGTGAGTTGGTTGGACCATTGCTGCACTGCGGCGCAACTGGTCTGACAGGACTGTTGGGAATGGTGGGTTCATCCTCTTGATTGACAGTGAGGTCGATTGCTGGTTGGGTGTGTGTTGGTGGATCGATGATGGTTTTGTCCTCTTCAGGTTGTTCCTGGTTGTCGGTGAACCGCAGTTTGGTCTGATCCAAATGCTTTCTGCACGTTTGTCCATTCAATAGTTGGACTATAAAAACTCTATTCCCCTCCTTGGCCAAGACAGTGCCAGCGACCCATTTAGGACCATGACCATAATTAAGGACAAACACAGGGTCATTAACATCAATGTCACGCGATACAGCCGCGCGATCGTGGTACATGTTTTGCCGGTGACGCCGGGTTTCCACATGATCATTTAGATCTGGGTGGACTAGGGAGAGCCTGGTTTTGAGTGCTCCCTTCATTAACAATTCTGCAGGGGGAACCTCAGTGAGCGAGTGGGGTCGCGTCCGGTAGCTGAGCAGAACCAGATATAAGTGGGTCTGCAAGGAGCCTTCCGTCACGCATTTCAAGCTCTGCTTGATAGTTTGGATTGCCCGTTCTGCTTGACCATTGGATGCGGGCTTAAACGGGGCAGACCTGACATGCTTGATGCCATTGCAGTTCATAAACTCATTGAATTCTGAGCTGATGAAGCACGGTCTATTGTCACTTACAAGGACGATGGTCAAGCCATAGGTGGCGAACATAACCCGGAGGCTTTCAATGGTGGCAGTGGATGCGCTGGATGACATGATTACACATTCAATCCATTTAGAGTAAGCGTCCACTACAACTAAAAACATCTTTCCGAAAAAGGGGCCAGCAAAATCTTCATGGATCCTGGATCACGGTTTGGAGGGCCATGACCACAGACTCAATGGAGCCTCCCTTGGTGCATTGCTCAATTGTGAGCACGTGTTGCACTGGTGTACGCATGACTCTAAGTCCGAGTCAATGCCGGGCCACCAAACATGCGACCTGGCTATAGACTTCATCATGACTAAGCCTGGGTGGGTATTGTGTACATCGCGTATAAACGTTTCCCTGTCTTTTTTTGGCAAAACCACGCGATTACCCCACAAGTGACAATCCGACTGGATGGAGATTTCACCTTTGCGTCGGTAAAACGGTTTAATTTAATCTTGCATTTCCCCAGGAATGGCCGACCAGCTCCCATTGAGGATGCAACTTTTTACAAGTGATAGCACAGGATCCTGGCTGGTCAGGTCCTGATCTGGCGAATAGTGACGGGTGACCTCTCGCTCTCAAAAGCATCCATGACCAGAAGCAAGTCTGCAGGATGCGCCATTTCCACCCCGATAGTGGGCAATGGTAGCCGACTGAGGGCATCAGCATAGTTCTCCGTGCTTGGTCTGTGGCGGATAACATAATCACAGGCGGACAATGTTAGTGCCCATCTTTGGATGCGGGACGAAGCATTGGTGTTTATACCTTTGCTTTCTGAAAACACCGAAATGAGTGATTTGTGATTTGTTTCAAGCTCAAACTGAAGTCCAAATAGGTATTGGCATTTTCTTAACCCCATATACACATGCTAACATCTCTTTCTCGACCATACTGTAGGCTATTTCAGCCTTAGACAGACGTCGAGACGTGTATGCAACCAGTTGAAGTTTGCTCGATACATTGGTTTGCTGTAACACACAGCCGACCCCGTACGAAGATGCATCACAAGCTAACACTAATTGTTTACACAGGTCATACAGTACAAGTATCTTATTAGAGCAAAGTAAGTTTGCAGATGACACTAAACTGGGTGGCGGTGTGAGCTGTGAGGAGGATGCTAAGAGGCTGCAGGGTGACTTTGACAGGTTAGGTGAGTGGGCAAATGCATGGCAGATGCAGTATAATGTGGATAAATGTGAGGTTATCCATTTTGGGAGCAAAAACACGAAGGCAGAATATTATCTGAATGGCGGCAGACTAGGAAAAGGGGAGGTGCAACGAGACCTGGGTGTCATGGTTGATCAGTCACTGAAAGTGGGCACGCAGGTACAGCAGGCAGTGAAGAAGGCAAATGGGATGTTGGCCTTCATAGCTAGGGGATTTGAATATAGAAGCAGAGAGGTCTTACTGCAGTTGTATAGGGCCTTAGTGAGGCCTCACCTGGAATATTGTGTTCAGTTTTGGTCTCCTAATCTGAGGAAGGACGTTCTTGCTATTGAGGGAGTGCAGCGAAGGTTCACCAGACTGATTCCAGGGATGGCTGGGCTGTCATATGAGGAGAGATTGGATCAACTGGGCCTTTATTCACTAGAGTTTAGAAGGATGAGAGGGGATCTCATAGAAACATATAAGATTCTGACGGGACTGGACAGGTTAGATGCGGGAAGAATGTTCCCGATGTTGGGCAAGTCCAGAACCAGAGGACATAGTCTTAGGATAAGGGGTAGGCCATTTAGGACTGAGATGAGAAGAAATTTCTTCACTCAGAGAGTTGTTAACCTGTTGAATTCCCTGCCGCAGAGAGTTGTTGATGCCAGTTCACTGGATATATTCAAGAGGGAGTTAGATATGGCTCTTACGGTTAAGGGGATCAAGGGGTATGGAGAGAAAGCAGGAAAGGGGTACTGGAGGAATGATCAACCATGATCTCATTGAATGGCGGGGCAGGCTCGAAGGGCCAAATGGCCTACTCCTGCATCTATTTTTCTATGTTTCTATGTTTCTGGCCTTCTCAAAGGCTGTCTCTTGAGAGTTACCCCAAACCCAGTCATCACCCTTACGTAGCAACATGTGCAACAGTTCCAGCAAAGTGCTTAACCCGGGTAGAAAGTTACCAAAATCATTGAGGTGTCCCAGGAACAAACACAGCTCTGTCACATTCTCTGGTCTGGGTGCATTCTTGATGGCCTCTGTTTTTGAGTCCGTGGGTCTGATGCCGTCTGCCGCAATCTTTCTCCCCAAAAATTCAACCTCTGGCACCAGGAAAACACACTTGGAGTGTTTCATCCTGCGTCCCCCTTTGTCTAGTCGACTTAGAACATCTTCCAGGTTGTTCAGGTGTTCGGTGGTTTCACGATCGGTGATCAGGATTTCCTTTTGAAACACGACGGTGCGTGAAACCGATTTCAGCAGACTCTCCATATTTCCCTGGAAGATGGCAGCAGACGAGCGAATCCCAAAAGGGCACCTATGGGTATATAAACAGTCCTTTGTGCGTGTTGATGTACGTCAATCTTTTTGAAGATTCAGCCAGCTCTTATATCATGTAGTCGGAGGTTAGGTCCAACTTGGTGAAATGACTTCGCCCCCATTAATGTTGCGAACAGGTCATCTGCCTTGGGTAGCGGGTACTGGTCTTGTAACGAGACTCGGTTGATCGTTACCTTGTAGTCTCTGCAGATTCTGACTGTGCCATCGCTTTTCAACACCGGAACAATCGGACTGGCCCACTCGTTGAACTCGACTGGCAATATAATTCCGTCTCGTTGAAGTCTGTCCAGTTCGATTTCGACTTTCTCCCTCATCATATATGGAACCGCTCGAGCCTTTTGATGAACTGGCCTTGCATCAGGGACTAGATGGATCTGCAACTTGGTGCCTGTGAAGTTGCCAATGCCTGGTTCAAATAACGACGGAAACTTGCTCAGCACTTGGGCGCACAAGGCATCATCCACTGAAGATAGTGCTTTGATGTCATCCCAGTTCCATCGAATCTTTCCCAGCCAGCTTCTGCCGAATAGTGTTGGGCCATCGCCTAGTACAATCCACAGTAATAAATCATGCACAGCTCCATCGTACGATACCTTAACTGCCACACTGCCAAGGACTGGTATGAGCTCTTTGGTGTAGGTGCACAGCTTTGTCAGAATCAGGCTCAGTTTGGGCCTTTGTGCCTTGTTGTCCCACACTTTCTCAAAAGCCTTCAGGCTCAACATTGACTGACTCGCTCCTGCGGCCAACTTCATTGAATACGGTTCAATTTGACTTTCAGCATGATAGGAGGGCTCTTGGTGGTGAAGGTGTGTACCCCATACACTTCTTCTTCAGGTTAAGTTGCCTCTCTTGTTTGTTCTGCATGATCCGCGCCGGATCGATCATCCTCTGCCGACTCTGCCATGTGCTGAGTCGCAGCACTCTTGCACTTTTGCTGGAGGTGTCCTATTGTTTCGCAGCCTTTGCACACGTAGTGCTTGAATCGACATTGATGGGCCCGAAGATTACCCCCGCAGCACCAACATGGTGCTAATGGTTTGAATTCACGCCTGATGGTGGACTCTGAGTCATCCTAGGTCTTGCAGCTGCAGACGTGTAGGCCCTGCCATATGCAGTTCTGCCTGCTAACGATGTTATTTTATGCACAGTACTTGCCGGTGAGCTTCGATGCTGGGAAGATATCTTTCTGGTATTATCGCTCGTGGATATGAATGCCTGGGCTATCGTGATGGCCTTGCTCAGGTCTAGGGATTCGGCGGACAGCAGCTTGTGAAGAATGACCTCATGGCCGATGCCAAGCTCAATCCCGCAGCATTTCCCCCAAAAATCCAACAAATTCGCAAGTTCCCGCAAGGCGTCTCGGGTCGGCGACATAACTCGCCACGTCCTGGCCCTCTGAGCGGTGGTGCGTGTAGAAGCGATACCTGGCCATTAAGACATAGAAACATAGAAACATAGAAAATAGGTGCAGGAGTAGGCCATTCGGCCCTTCTAGCCTGCACCGCCATTCAATGAGTTCATGGCTGAACATTCAACTTCAGTACCCCATTCCTGCTTTCTCGCCATACCCCTTGATCCCCCTAGTAGTAAGGACCTCATCTAACTCCTTTTTGAATATATTTAGTGAATTGGCCTCAACAACTTTCTGTGGTAGAGAATTCCACAGGTTCACCACTCTCTGGGTGAAGAAGTTCCTCCGCATCTCGGTCCTAAATGGCTTACCCCTTATCCTTAGACTGTGACCTCTGGTTCTGGACTTCCCCAACATTGGGAACATTCTTCCTGCATCTAACCTGTCTAACCCCGTCAGAATTTTAAATGTTTCTATGAGGTCCCCTCTCATTCTTCTGAACTCCAGTGAATACAAGCCCAGTTGATCCAGTCTTTCTTGATAGGTCAGTCCCGCCATCCCGGGAATCAGTCTGGTGAACCTTCGCTGCACTCCCTCAATAGCAAGAATGTCCTTCCTCAGGTTAGGAGACCAAAACTGTACACAATACTCCAGGTGTGGCCTCACCAATGCCCTGTACAACTGTAGCAACACCTCCCTGCCCCTGTACTCAAATCCCCTTGCTATGAAGGCCAACATGCCATTTGCTTTCTTAACCGCCTGCTGCACCTGCATGCCAACCTTCAATGACTGATGTACCATGACACCCAGGTCTCTTTGCACCTCCCCTTTTCCTAATCTGTCACCATTCAGATAATAGTCTGTCTCTCTGTTTTTACCACCAAAGTGGATAACCTCACATTTATCCACATTATACTTCATCTGCCATGCATTTGCCCACTCACCTAACCTATCCAAGTCGCTCTGCAGCCTCACAGCATCCTCCTCGCAGCTCACACTGCCACCCAACTTAGTGTCATCCGCAAATTTGGAGATACTACATTTAATCCCCTCATCTAAATCATTAATGTACAATGTAAACAGCTGGGGCCCCAGCACAGAACCTTGCGGTACCCCACTAGTCACTGCCTGCCATTCTGAAAAGTACCCATTTACTCCTACTCTTTGCTTCCTGTCTGACAACCAGTTCTCAATCCATGTCAGTACACTACCCCCAATCCCATGTGCTCTAACTTTGCACATCAATCTCTTGTGTGGGACCTTGTCGAACGCCTTCTGAAAGTCCAAATATACCACATCAACTGGTTCTCCCTTATCCACTCTACTGGAAACATCCTCAAAAAATTCCAGAAGATTTGTCAAGCATGATTTCCCTTTCACAAATCCATGCTGACTTGGACCTATCATGTCACCTCTTTCCAAATGCACTGCTATGACATCCTTAATAATTGATTCCATCATTTTACCCACTACCGATGTCAGGCTGACCGGTCTATAGTTCCCTGTTTTCTCTCTTCCTCCTTTTTTAAAAAGTGGGGTTACATTGGCTACCCTCCACTCCATAGGAACTGATCCAGAGTCAATGGAATGTTGGAAAATGACTGTCAACGCATCCACTATTTCCAAGGCCACCTCCTTAAGTACTCTGGGATGCAGTCCATCAGGCCCTGGGGATTTATCGGCCTTCAATCCCATCAATTTCCCCAACACAATTTCCCGGCTAATAAGGGTTTTCCTCAGTTCCTCCTCCTTACTAGACCCCCCGACCCCTTTTATAACCGGAAGGTTGTTCGTGTCCTCCTTCGTGAATACCGAACCAAAGTACTTGTTCAATTGGTCCGCCATTTCTTTGTTCCCCGTTATGACTTCCCCTGATTCTGACTGCAGGGGATCTACGTTTGTCTTTACTAACCTTTTTCTCTTTACATATCTATAGAAACTTTTGCAATCCGTCTTAATGTTCCCTGCAAGCTTCTTCTCATACTCCATTTTCCCTGCCCTAATCAAACCCTTTGTCCTCCTCTGCTGAGTTCTAAATTTCTCCCAGTCCCCGGGTTCGCTGCTATTTCTGGCCAATTTGTATGCCACTTCCTTGGCTTTAATACTATCCCTGATTTCCCTTGATAGCCACGGTTGAGCCACCTTCCCTTTTTTATTTTTATGCCAGACAGGAATGTACAATTGTTGTAGTTCATCCATGCGGTCTCTAAATGTCTGCCATTGCCCATCCACAGTCAACCCCTTAAGTATCATTCACCAATCCATCCCAGCCAATTCACGCCTCATACCTTCAAAGTTAGCCTTCTTTAAGTTCTGGACCATGGTCTCTGAATTAACTGTTTCATTCTCCATCCCAATGCAGATTTCCACCATATTATGGTCACTCTTCCCCAAGGGGCCTCGCACAACGATATTGCTAATTAATCCTCTCTCATTACATAACACCCAGTCTAAGATGGCCTCCCCCCTAGTTGGTTCCTCGACATATTGGTCTAAAAAACAATCCCTTATGCACTCCAGGAAATCCTCCTCCACCGTATTGCTTCCAGTTTGGTTAACCCAATCTATGTGCATATTAAAGTCACCCATTATAACTGCTGCACCTTTATTGCATGCACCCCTAATTTCCTGTTTGATGCCCTCCCCAACATCACTACTACTGTTTGGAGGTCTGTACACAACTCCCACTAACGTTTTTTGCCCTTTGGTGTTCTGCAGCTCTACCCATATAGATTCCACATCATCCAAGCTAATGTCCTTCCCAACTATTGCCTTAATCTCCTCCTTAACCAGCAATGCTACCCCACCTCCTTTTCCTTTTATTCTATCCTTCCTGAATGTTGAATACCCCTGGATGTTGAGTTCCCAGCCCTGCTCATCCTGGAGCCACGTCTCCGTAATTCCAATCAGATCATATTTGTTAACATCTATTTGCACAGTTAATTCATCCACCTTATTGCGGATACTCCTTGCATTAAGACACAAAGCCTTTAGGCTTGTTTTTTTAACACCCTCTGTCCTTTTAGAATTTTGCTGTACAATGGTCCTTTTTGTTCTTTGCCTTTGGTTTCTCTGCCCTCCACTTTTCCTCATCTCCTTTCTGTCTTTTGTTTTTGCCTCCTTTTTGTTTCCCTCTATCTCCCTGCATTGGTTCCCATCCCCCTGCCATATTAGTTTAACTCCTCCCCAACAGCACTAGCAAACACTCCCCCGAGGACATTGGTTCCGATTCTGCCCAGGTGCAGACCGTCCGGATTGTACTGGGCGCACCTCCCCCAGAACCGGTTCCAATGCCCCAGGAATTTGAATCCCTCCCTGCTGCACCATTGCTCAAGCCACGTATTCATCTGAGCTATCCTGCGATTCCTACTCTGACTAGCACGTGGCACTGGTAGCAATCCCGAGATTACTACTTTTGAGGTCCTACTTTTTAATTTAGCTCCTAGCTCCTTAAATTCATTTCGTAGGAACTCATCCCTTTTTTTACCTATGTCATTGGTACCAACGTGCACCACGACAACTGGCTGTTCTCCCTCCCTTTTTAGAATGTCCTGCACCCGCTCCGAGACATCCTTGACCCTTGCACCAGGGAGGCAACATACCATCCTGGAGTCTCGGTTGCGGCCGCAGAAACGCCTATCTATTCCCCTTACAATTGAATCCCCTATCACTATCGCTCGCCCACTCTTTTTCCTGCCCTCCTGTGCAACAGAGCCAGCCACGGTGCCATGAACTTGGCTGCTGCTGCCCGCTCCTGATGCGTCATTCCCCTCAACAGTACTCAAAGCAGTGTATCTGTTTTGCAGTGGGATGACCACAGGGGACCCCTGCACTACCTTCCTTGCACTACTCTTCCTGCTGGTCTTCCATTCCCTCGCTGGCTGTGGACCCTTCTCCTGCGGTAAGACCAACTCGCTACACGTGATACTCATGTCATTCTCAGCATCGTGGATGCTCCAGAGTGAATCCACCTTCAGCTCCAACTCCGCAACGCGGACGCTCTCCTTCGGCTTGAGGTGGTTCCGAACAAGCGTACACAACTCTGTATATGTCTTCTCCGCTGGTTTCTCCGGTATTAGCAGGTTCTTGATGAGGCCGTATATTGTGGACCCACACACGGTGAGGAGAATCGCCCTGCGTTTGATCACTTTATCGTCCCCATCCAGCTCGTTGGCCACGAAGTACTGATCAAGATGCTCAACGAAGGCTTCCCACTCATCACCCTCTACAAATCTCTCTAAAATACCAACGGCAGCTATGACCGTGTAACAGTTCGTAATCTGTTACTCGGGCCAATTGTTAAATATGGAAGAACTCCACAAGACTGAGTACTATGAGCTAAAACTGATGTGATCTTAGTCTCTTTAATACAACTCTAGAGTGCCTAAGCAGCATGACAGACAACCTTGGGCTTCCAATAGTTGCGCCCTCTGGTGGCAAGTCTTACACAGTTATAATGTTTACATACAGAACACTCTCAACCTTCTCTGCTCGAAGAAGAACAACTCCAGCTTCTCCAGTCTATTCATGTAACTGAAATCCCTCATCCCTGGAACCATTCTCATAAATCTTTTCTGCACCTTCTCTAAGGCCTTCACATCCTTCCTAAAGTGCGGTGCCCAGAATTGGGCTCAATAGTCCAGTTGAGGCCGAACTAGTGCTTTATGAAGGTTCATCATAACCTCCTTGATTTTGTACTCTATGCCTCTATTTATGAAGCCCAGGATCCCGTATGCTTTTTTAACCATTTCTCAACCTGTCCCGGCACATTCAACGATTTGCGCACATATACCCCCAGGTCTCTCTGGTCATGCACCCACTTTAGGATTGTACCGATTGTGTTCCTAACACAGATGAGACTGCACACAGGGAGGTTAAAGTAACAGTGACCTCAGTCTTTATTAAGACACTCCAGAGTGAGGAACAGGCCTTAGGGGCCAGCTTATATACAGTGCTCCCAAGCAATGTTGAGATCCCTTGGGACTTCAGGGCATGCGCTCCCTGGTGGAGGAATTTGGGAATGCATGCTTTGCAGATACACAACATGACTCACCCCCCCAAAAGTCAAAGTGAAAATTATTTACAAGATGAGGCGGTCGGGAGCCTTTCTTTCCCTGGTGGATCGCCTCGGTACAAATGTCTGTTCTGGTGTGTTGGCTGTGCCTTCGCTGGGCTGGCGTGTTGTTGGCCCTGCAGGGCTGCTGGGTGAGCCTGGCCTTGCTGGCTGTTGGGCGTGATGGGTTCAATTTCCTGTTCCGGGGTGATGTCGTTGATTCTTTGGGTGTGTGTTGTGGGCTCGATAAAGGTGGTGTCTGCTGTGGGTTCTTCAGGGTAGTCTGTGAACCGCAGCCTCGTTTGATCCAGGTGCTTTCTGCAAATTTGTCCATTGTCTAGTTTGACTACAAACACTCTGCTCCCTTCTTTAGCTATCACCGTGCCCGCGATCCACTTGGGATCATGTCCATAGTTTAACACATACACAGGGTCATTCAGATCAATTTCCATGTGACACAGTGGCGCGACCATCGTTTACATTTTGTTGCTGCCGCCTGCTCTCCACCTGATCATCCAGGTTGGGGTGGATGAGCGAGAGTCTGGTTTTAAGTGTCCTTTTCATGAGTAGCTCAGCCGGGGGCACCCCTGTGAGCGAGTGGGGTCTCATGCGGTAGCTGAGTAGTACTCGGGACAGGTGGGTTTGGCGTGAGCCTTCAGTGACTCATTTAAGGCTCTGTTTGATTGTTTGTACTGCCCGCTCTGCTTGCCCATTGGAGGCTGGTTTAAACGGGGCCGAGGTGACATGTTTAATCAATTGCGGGTCATGAATTCTGTAATGTCTGTAGGCTTGTAATGTTTGTAGCTTCACACTGTGGATGCGGACATATTGTGTTATGCAAGTGGAGGGTTAATAATAAACAGAACCAGGCAGATTCCGGAGGCATCTGAGAGAACTGCCTGCCATGTTAGGAGCTGTGTGTTCTGATCCCATTGGGGGTCATGAATTCTTTAAATTCGGCACTGGTGAAACATGGCCCATTGTCACTGACCAGTATGTCAGGCAGGCCGTGGGTGGCAAACATGGTCCTCAGGCTTTCAATGGTGGCGGTGGCGGTGCTTCCCGACATTATTTCACGTTCAATCCATTTTGAAAAAGCATCCACCACCACCAGAAACATTTTACCGAGAAACGGGCCTGCATAGTCGACATGGATCCTCAATCATGGTCTGCAAGGCCAGGACCACAAACTTAGTGGTGCCTCTCTGGGCGCATTGCTCAACTGAGCACACACGTGGCATTGCCATATGCAGGACAGAGTCGATACTGGGCCCACCACACTTGGGATCTGGCTATCGCTTTCATCATTACTATATCCGGGTGTGTGCTGAGGAGTTCCGAGATGAATGTCTCCCTGCCCTTTTTGGATAGCACTACGCGGTTACCCATCAACAGGCAGTCTACCTGAATGGACAGCTCGTCCTTTCGCCGCTGGAACGGCTTGATTAGCTCTTGCATTTCAATGGGGATGCTGGCCCAGCTCCCATGCATTAGGCAGTTTTTTACTCGGGACAGCAGAGGGTCTTGGCTGGTCCAAGTCCTAATCTGGCGGGCCGTGATAGTTGATTTATCATTTTCAAATGCTTCTATGACCATCAACAAGTCTGCGGGCTGCGCCACCATCAACAAGTTTGTAGGCTGCGCCATTTCCAACCCCGTGGTGGGAAATGGTAGCCAACTGAGAGCATCCGCACAGTTCTCAGTGCCTGGCCTGTGGTGGATGGTATAGTTATATGCTGACAGTGTGAGTGCCCATCTTTGTATGCGGGCTGAGGCATTAGTATTTATCCCTTTGTTTTCAGCTAGGGATTGTGATCGGTTTCCAGCTCAAATTTGAGGCCAAACAGGTACTGATGCATTTTCTTTAGCTCGAACACACACGCTAATGCCTCTTTCTCAATCATGCTGTTGGCCCTCTTAGCCTTAGACAAGCTCCTGAAGGCATAGGCGACAGGTTACAACTTCCCCGCTACGTTAGCTTGTTGTAATATACACCTGACTCCGTACGACGACGAGTCACATGCTAGCACAAGTCTTTTACACCGGTTATACAATACAAGCAGCTTGTTGGAGCATAAAATGTTTCTGGCTCTCTCAAAAGCAATTACTTGTTTTTTTTCCCCATACCCAGTTCTCACCTTTACGCAATAACACATGTCGGGGCTCTAAGAGGGTGCTTAACCCTGGTAGGAAGTTACAAAAATAGTTGAGGAATCCCAGGAACGACCGCAGCTCCATGACGTTCTCTGGCCTGGGCGCATTCCTGATAGCCTCTGTCTTGGCTTCTGTGGGCCGAATGCCGTCCGCCGCGATCTTTCTCCCCAAAAACTCCACTTCTGTTGCCATGAAGATGCATTTCGAACTCTTCAGCCGCAGCCCTCGGCGATCCAGTCGCTGGAGGACCTGCTCCAGGTTTTGTAGGTGTTTGATGGTGTCCCGAACCATGACCAATATATCGTCCTGAAAAATCATCGTGCGTGGTACCGACTTGAGTAGGCTCTCCATGTTTCTCTGGAAGATTGCTGCAGCCGACCGAATTCCAAATGGGCATCTGTTGTCGATGAACAGTTCCTTGTGCGTGTTGATGCAGGTGAGGCCCTTTGAAGACTCCTCCAGCTCCTTTGTCATGTAGACCGAAGTCAAGTAGAGCTTGGTGAACGTCTTGCCTCCTGCCAGCGTCGCAAATAGGTCGTCTGCCTTAGGTAGCGGGTATTGGTCCTGTTGCGAGAAACGTTTAATAGTTACTTTATAATCGCTGCAAATCCTGACTGTGCCATCACTTTTGAGTAGTTGAACAATCGGGCTGGCCCACTTGCTGAATTCTACTGGGGAGATGATGCCCTCGCGTTGAAGCATGTCCAGCTCGATTCCCACTCTCTCCCTCATGATGTGAGGTACCGCTCGCGCCTTGTGGTGAATGGGTCGTGCCTCTGGGACCAAGTGGATCTGCACCTTCACCCCAGAAAAGTTTCCAATGCCTGGCTCAAAAAGGGAAGGAAATTTGCTAAGAACCTGGGTACATGAGGCCTCATCAACTTGTGATAGCGCTCAGATGTCATCCCAGTTCCAGCGGATTTTGCCCAGCCAGCTCCTTCAAAGCAGTGTGGGGCCATCACCCAGGACAATCCAGAGTGGCAGTTCGTGCACCGTGCCCTCGTAGGTGACCTTGACCAAGGCGCTACCCAGGACAGTGATGAGCTCTTTGGTGTCTGTTCTCAGTTTCGTGTGGATGGGGCTCAGGGCTGGTCTGAGTGCCTTGTTGCACCACACTATCTCAAACATCTTTTTACTCATGATGGATTGGCTACCGTCAGTGTCCAGTTCCATGGCTATGGGTAAGCCATTCAATTTTACATTTGCATTATAGGTGGACATTTTGTCAAAAATGTGTGCACCCCATGTACTTCAGCATCTGCCTCCTCTCTCTGAGGCTCGAATTTGCTTTGATCCACCATGGACCGACCTTCCTCTGCCACGTGGGGGTTAGTAGGTTTTGCAGAGCTTGCGGCTCGTCTGCAAGCTCGCTGGAGGTGCCCCATTGTTCCACAGCTCTTGCAAACATACACTTTGAAGCAGCTTGAATAGGCTGAATGGAAGCCTCCACAACGCCAACAAGGTGTGAATTGCCTTGCATTCATCCTTTGCTGCGGACTCTGAGTCATCTGGGTCACCTGAGGCCTGCTGGCAGTTGCAGACTCGTGGTTTCTGCCCTGTACATTTCTGCTCGCAAACACAGTTCCAGTTAATTTATGAACATTGCTAGCACTTGTGTGCTGAGAGATTTGTTTGGTGCTATCACTGGTGGACATAAACACCTGTGCTATCGCAATGTAGGGTCGGTGCCTCTACAGTCAAAAGTTTTCGTAGGATGGTCACATGGCCAATGCCCAGTACTAAAAAGTCTCTGAGCATCTGCTCCAGGTAGCCATCAAACTCACATTGTCCTGCAAGTCGCATTAGCTCGGCGACGTAGCTCGCTACTTCCTGATCTTCAGATCGCTGGCACGTGTAAAACCGATACCCCGCCATCAGCACGCTCTCCTTTGGGTTCAGATGCTTCCGAACCAGTGTACACAGCTTCTCATACGACTTATCTGTGGGTTTCACCGGAGCCAGAAGATTCTTCATGAGGCTGTAGTTCGGTGCCTCGCAGACCGTGAGGAGAATCGCTCTCCTTTTTGTAGACGAGAGGCGACAGTCCGGGGTGCGTGGAGGCCTACAAAAGGCCACGAGATAAGGAGTTCGGGCAGCGTCGGTGGGAGGCGACAGTCCGGGGTGCGTGGAGGCCTACAAGAGGCCGCGAGTGCAGGAGTCGGGCAGCGTCGACAAGTGGCGACAGTCCGGGGTGCGTGGAGGCCTACAAAAGGCCGCGAGATCAGGAGTTCGGGCAGTGTCGGCGAGAGGCTTGTGCAGCTACAGGGAGAAGGCAAAAAAGAAGTAGAAAGAAATAGAAAGGTGACGTCACAGCCAAGGGGGTAAGTGATTGGCTGGTGATTGGTGAGTAGTTTTTCTTTTTTCTCTTCTATAACAGTCAGTAACTTTTAACATTGTTGTTGCCAATTTAAGTGTATCTAAGGGTTAAGTCATGGCAGGAGAGCTCAGTCACGTGATTTGCTCCTCCTGTACCATGTGGGAACTCAGGGACACTTCCGGTATCCCTGACGACTACGTGAGCGGGAAATGTATCCGATTCCAGCTCCCGACAGTCCGCGTTGCGGAATTGGAGCTGAGGGTGGATTCACTCTGGAGCATCCACGATGCTGAGAATGACATGAGTAGCACATATAACGAGTTGGTCTTACCGCAGGTGAAAGGTCCACAGCCAGATAGGGAATGGAAGACCAGCAGGAAGAGCAGTGCAAGGAAGGTAGTGCAGGGGTCCCCTGTGGTCATCCCCCTGCAAAACAGATACACCGCTTTGAGTACTGTTGAGGGGGATGACTCATCAGGGGAGGGCAGCAGCAGCCAAGTTCATGGTACCGTGGCTGGCTCTGCTGCACAGTGGGGCAGGAAAAAGAGTGGGAGAGCGAAAGTGATAGGGGATTCAATTGTAAGGGGAATAGATAGGCATTTCTGCGGCTGCAACCGAGACTCCAGGATGGTATGTTGCCTCCCTGGTGCAAGGGTCAAGGATGTCTCGGAACGGGCGCAGGACAATCTGAAAAGGGAGGGTGAACAGCCAGTTGTCGTGGTGTACATTGGTACCAACGATATAGGTAAAAAAAGGGATGAGGTACTACGAGACGAATTTAAACGTAGGACCTCAAAAGTCGTAATCTCGGGATTGCGACCAGTGCTACGTGCTAGTCAGAGTAGGAATCGCAGGATAGCTCAGATGAATACGTGGCTTGAGCAGTGGTGCAGCAGGGAGGGATTCAAATTCCTGGGGCATTGAACCGGTTCTGGGGGAGGTGGGACCAGTACAAACCGGACGGTCTGCACCTGGGCAGGACCAGAATCAATGTCCTAGAGGGAGTGTTTACTAGTGCTGTTGGGGAGGAGTTTAACTAATATGGCAGGGGGATGGGAACCAATGCAGGGAGATAGAGAGAAACAAAATGGAGACAGAAGCAAAAGACAGAAAGGAGATGAGTAAAATTGGAGGACAGAGAAACCCAAGGCAAAAAACAAAAAGGGCCACTTTACAGCAAAATTCTAAAGCGTCAAAGTGTAATAAAAAGGCAAGCATGAAAGCTCGGTGCCTCAAAGTGAGGAGTATTCGGAACCCAGAAGAGGGCTTTGAGCTAGTTAGAGTGGGTGAGAGCTCAGATGAACAGGACCCCAATAAAGAATGCGAAAGGCAGGAGGCATCAGAGCAGAGTAGCACTGGGGTAAGTGTAAACCACAAGATGATAGGAAAGGACAATATGTATGAATATAAAGGGGCTGCAGGAGGGGTCAAAACAAAAAATCATGGTTTAAAAACTAGTATTAAAACACTCTACCTAATCGCATGCAGCATTCGAAATAAAGTGAATGAGTTGACGGCAATAATCTTTAAAATGTGTATGATTTGGTGGCCATTACAGAAACGTTGCAGAGTGGCCAAGACTGGGAATTAAACATACAATGGTATCTGACAATTCAGAAAGATAGACAAGAAGGGAAAGGAGGTGGGGTAGCTCTGTTAATAAAGGATGATATCAGGGCAATTGTGAGAGACGATATTGGCTCCAATGAACAAAATGTTGAATCATTGTGGGTGGATGCATCCCAGGGTATTAAAAGAGATGGCAGAAGTTATAGCAGATGCATTCGTTATAATCTACCAAAATTCTCTGGACTCTGGGGAGGTACCAGCGGATTGGAAAACAGCTAATGTAACGCCTCTGTTTAAAAAAGGGGGCAGACAAAAGGCAGGTTATTATAGGCCGGTTAGTTTAACATCTGTAATGGGGAAAATGCTTGAAGCTATCATTAAGGAAGAAATAGCGGGACATCTAGATCGGAATAGTGCAATCAAGCAGACGCAGCATGGATTCATGAAGGGGAAATCATGTTTAACTAATTTACTGGAATTCTTTGAGGATATAACGAGCATGGTGGATAGAGGTGTACCGATGGATGTGATGTATTTAGATTTCCAAAAGGCATTCGATAAGGTGCCACACAAAAGGTTACTGCAGAAGATAAAGGTACGCCGAGTCAGAGGAAATGTATTAGCATGGATAGAGAATTGGCTGGCGAACAGAAAGCAGACAGTCGGGATAAATGGGTCCTTTTCGGGTTGGAAGTCGGTGGTTAGTGGGGTGCCACAGGGATCGGTGCTGGGACCACAACTGTTTACAATATACATAGATGATCTGGAAGAGGGGACAGAGTGTAGTGTAACAAAATTTGCAGATGACACAAAGATTAGTTGGAAAGCGGGTTGTGTAGAAGACACAGAGAGGCTGCAAAGAGATTTAGATAGGTTAAGCGAGTGGGCTAAGGTTTGGCAGATGGAATACAATGTCGGAAAAAAAAACAGTAACAGGGAATATTATTTGAATGGGGAGAAATTACAACATGCTGCGGTGCAGAGGGACCTGGGGGGTCCTTGTGCATGAATCCCAAAAAGTTAGTTTGCAGGTGCAGCAGGTAATCAGGAAGGCGAATGGAATGTTGGCCTTCATTGCGAGAGGGATGGAGTACAAAAGCAGGGAGGTCCTGCTGCAACTGTACAGGGTATTGGTGAGGCCGCACCTGGAGTACTGCGTGCAGTTTTGGTCACCTTACTTAAGGAAGGATATACTAGCTTTGGAGGGGGTACAGAGACGATTCACTAGGCTGATTCCGGAGATGAGGGGGTTACCTTATGATGATAGATTGAGTAGACTGGGTCTTTACTTGTTGGAGTTCAGAAGGATGAGGGATGATCTTATAGAAACATTTAAAATAATGAAAGGGATAGACAAGATAGAGGCAGAGAGGTTGTTTCCACTGGTCGGGGAGACAAGACCTAGGGGGAGCCAATTTAAAACTGAGTTGAGAAGGAATTTCTTCTCCCAGAGGGTTGTAAATCTGTGGAATTCTCTGCCCAAGGAAGCAGTTGAGGCTAGCTCATTGAATGTATTCCAATCACAGATAGATAGATTTTTAACCAATAAGGGAATTAAGGGTTTCGGGGAACGGGCGGGTAAGTAGAGCTGAGTCCACGGCCAGATCAGCCATGATCTTGTTGAATGGCGGAGCAGGCTCAAGGGGCTAGATGGCCTACTCCTGTTCCTAATTCTTATGTTCTTATGTTCTTATGTTCTTATGTTCTTATGTAGCGCTTCCTTCTCCGTCCAGCTCGTTGGCTGCTAAGTGCTGGTCTAGCCGTTCGACATAGGCTTCCCAGTCCTCACCCTCTGAGAACTTCTCCAGAATGCCCACAGTTTGCTGCATCTTTGCCTTGAATTCGTATACTCGTTGCCAGTTATTGTGTTTCTAACACAGATGAGACTGCACACAGGGAGGTTAAAGTAACAGTGACCTCAGTCTTTATTAAGACTCTCCAGATTGAGGAACAGCCCTTCGGGGCTGGCTTATATACCGTGCTCCCAAGGGATGCTGGGATCCCTTGGGACTTCAGGGGATGCACTCCCTGGTGGCGGAATATGGGAGTGCATGCTTTACAGATACACAACAGTTTATATTGCCTCTCCCCTTTCTTCCTACCAAAATGTATTAATTTGCACTTTTCTATGTTAAATTTCATCTGCCACGTGTTTGCCCATTCCACCAACATCTCCATGATCTCTTGAAGTCTATCACAATCCTCCGCATTGTTCACTATACTTCTAAGTTTTGTATCACCTGCAGATTTTGAAATTGTGCCCTATACTCCCAAGTTCAAGCCATTAATACATATAACAGGACAGTACTGACCCCTGGGGAACACCAGATTACCCTCTTGGAACTTAGTTTGAATCTAGACTGGAGTGGTGGGCTGAAATGTTATTGCTTTCATCCACACTTAAGGGCCTACCATTTAACTAGGTCAAGGTAGAAGTGGGGGATAAAGAACAGCATTTGATTTTTGTATCCGTTTCATTGAAGGAACTAGCAACTGTAGGTTGCAGTAAACATTAGTCACATGACTGATTAGCTAATTCTTTTTCAATGGAAATGCATTTTCATCTCATCTCCTTTCTTCAGTGCTAAATAAATGAACACATCCTACCTAGTCGCCATCTCTATAGTGTATTGGCTTTCGCAGAACAAGAAGTTCTTACTTCAGACTTTGATGTTACTCTTGTTTGTACTCATGTATAAGTATCACCTTGAGTGAATCCTTGACCAGGAAATAACACGGGGCAGATAATTCGAATGAAATAATGATTCTCCGCCCGAATCCTTGGGGAGGAGAAAAGAGGGATTTTGGCCTCTTAAACTTTTAAAAATTGTTGGGGCAGTGGGGCGGAAGTGCGTCGGAAGCGGGGCGGAAGTCGGGCAGTGTCATCGGCACTGCGCTGAGCACGTCTGTGCGACATCCCTCCCCTTCAGTTAAAGGGGAGGGCCGCTGCGAGCTCTGCAGCCACTTTAGTAGCACCCACTGGGCCACCAGGGAGGGCTTCAGCTGGGTCAGTGATCGGGCACCCAAGAGAGGGTGCCGGGCTGCCTGTTTGAGGCCCGGCCAAACCCATGGCTGTCATTGACAGCCGATTTAAGATTTGGCCGACAATTAAAGTAAAATGGTGGCCGCGGCGGAGTGCCCTCCCCTTTAAGGGCGGACGCACTGCCCAACCACTGGCAGATTCCCACCGGATAAAGCTGTCTGGGCACCGAGCGGCGGCTGCTCCGCTACGGCAGGCCAATTTCCCGTGGGGCGGAACGGGGTCGCCACCGGGCGGTAAGGGGGGGTTGCCGCATGCCCAACGGGGCGGGAACACGAGGCGTAATGGACACCCGATTCCGCCGCCCCCGACCCGGGACAATTTCAGAAGTGTTGGACCATCCACCTGCCCCCTCTTCGAGGCGGTAATGGGCCTTAAAGAGGGGGGCAATTTCGGCCCCTTGAACACTAAAATCTCCAGGGTCAGATTCACCACATCTCATTCTCCTGGGAATCTTGTTCCAACCCATTCTCCTTTGAACTGGTTTGGAATTGGATTGAACTCAACTGGATCTGTCTCCAATTCTTGAAGTTGCTGCTTTCTGCTCTATATACTGCTGTATAATCTGGAAGTCCTGTCCTGGCATTTCACTGTGACAGAATTTCCCTGGCAAGCTTGATATTTATTTGATCACCAGGTCCTAGCTATGGGAGTACTTTACCTGGATATCCCTGGTTACAGAAGAGCTAGTAAGCCTTTCTAACTTCTTGGCAGCTGTTTTAATTTTGTGCTTTGCTATTTTGGGCTTAAATTTTTGTCCCATAAAGGAACCATACTTCAAATCTCTCTTGCCATCATTATCTGCACTGGGCTACAGCCTCTGCCTGGAATTAACGCTGCTCTGTTCCCCAGGAAACTAGGAAAGGATCCTGGATTAAAAAAAAAGTTTTCTGCAGTTTCTCCAGCCCTTACAGCTTCTCCATGAACCTGTGGATAACAAGGACTAGTAATGATATTTACAATTTCCGACTGAGATGTGAAAACCTCAATGTCTGGAGACCTAAATTGTGTTGCACTATCTGTATGGTGCTCCCAGGAACCCGAACAAGTAAACACGTTCTTAATCTTGCCAATAAACTGACTTGTTATATCCAACAGATGATCTATTTCAAAAAATCTCGAGTATTAGTCAATAATTTATGCCTTCTGAGCTCACACAAGTAAACCACAATCCTCTGCCAAGGTATCTCCAGTAACACTGTTATTAAATGGATTAAACTCTCAGAAGACTCTTTCTCTCTGATTTCCTTTACTGATGCCTGCTTCCTGGAACTCTCATAAATTCTTGATGTCCTTCATGAATTGTGTCAAGGATCTTGCTTTTTTATTGCAGCAGGGTTTACAATTACAAGCCATCACTGTGGAGAGTTCTCCTCATACAATGTAACGTGGTCTCAATTCACCAGGAAAACTTTGCTACTATGGCCATTCATCTTTCATACTTCTGATAGATTGTTTGAAGTTTTTGGTCTGCAATTGTTGCTTCTCTTATAAGAGCAAATCTCTGACCAGACATTGACATATCAGCATCAGTTGCATCAAAGCATGCACGTACCTCACTCTCAGTATCTGATACATTTATAACTTGAATGGTGTACCTGGATAGTATTCAGCTTTAATTAACTCTTTCCCTGGAATATGCTCCTCTTTACATCTGTTACTATTGAAATGCACCATTCTGTGGGTTCAATCCAGTCGATTCTCCAATTTGATTCTTTTTAATTCCCCTTCAACCTTCGGAAGTGCAGAATATTCGGAATGTAACTCCTGGTAGGGTGGGGTGTTGTGTATTCACGAGATAAAGGATAGTGTTGACTTTAAGCACAATCTTTACAGGGTCACACTTCAGCAGCACAGGGTCAACAAACACATCTTTGTCAATCTCTCCTACTCTCAGGCCCTTGTGCTTGGCCTCACATATCACTAAAAATTCTGATCATGAAAATTCAAAACATGTACTCACTTTCCTTGTGTGCACCATTAATCACCTGCAATCCAGCTTCATTCCTGGGCTTTGCAGTTTAACATTCAACTGCAGTAACAGGGGGACTGCTAAGCTGTGGCACGTGTGCTGTGACATGACAGTAATTGCTGCACCTGTATCGCTCTTAAACTTTATGATCTTCTTGTTCATCATTTAAAGTTTGTCTGCGTCATCATTGCACACAACTGACTCAGTTCTGATGAAAGGTCATCGAGTTGAAACGTTGGTCAGAATTTTCTGGGGTCCGTGCAGGTCGGGTGGGAAATTTGAAATAAGTTTGAGTGGGTCGGGTACCCGCCGTCATCCTGCCCACATGCACCTTTCCTTCAGGCGCGTTTGCCGGCACAGCAACGACCTGACCGACAGAGGCAGGCGACCTAATTCAAATCATTATCAGCTTGTTGTCAGACAGTGAAGAGCCTTTTGCCCCCTACATTTCAAATCTCCCTGCATGGCCATGGGATTCACACAGCTCGGGAATCATGTCTGTCAACCTGAGGCGGGAGTTGAGTGGCAATTGCTCCAGCTGAATACTTGCCAGCATCAAATGTACTATAATAGCTCTGATGTCACAGCTGATCACTTTCCTCAGGCAGAAGCTGTTGCTGACTGCATTGCCAGCCCTGATTTGAGCTTTCTGCAGCTGCAAGTATTTCTAACAAAGTCTCCATCCAGTGTCACCTCATTGGAAGAACCTGTCTCACCATTGACAGATTGCTTCTGTCAACTCAACTTGATCGGCCATCTATTCCATCAACATGGGTGCCATTTATAATCTCTCACTTTGGTCCTCAGAATCTGACCACAATGAGCCCCAACACCAGCAGCACCAGGCACACTAGCAGCACCAAGAACAGCACCAGCAAACTTCTCTGCAACCACCTGATGCTGCACAGAAAAGACGGCATCAGCACTTGAACAGGATGCCAGGGATGGCCTCACCATGGCCAGATTTACTTAACTTTATGCTGCACATGCAAATGGTTGCCACATGCTGTGCCAGGTTGGCACCACCCCACACCAAAACCATAAAGGATTCCTACTGTAACCAAGCCATTCCTTTTGCACTGACCACCATTGCGGGGGGGTGGGGGTTACAGTTATGTCTCACACGTCTCTACAACTCACTAAGCCACTTCCAAAGGTGTGGGTGCAAATAAAGATTTTAATGGTTGACAATACATTCATGGAAACTTGTCTTAAATATTGACTAAAACAAGTGACTACCCTTGTGAATCTACTTGTGTGTCATCTTTCTCTTATGTGTGCTTCTAAGTGGTCCTACCCCTGTGACTTCAGCAGAAGTACTGGCAGCCTCCTCATTTACCTGCTCTGACTGCTTAGGTACTTTTGGCAGTAATCTTCTGGGTTTTGGAGCCTGTGAGGACCCTGCCAAAGTCTGCTCCTCCAGCGTCTGTGCAGGGGCAGACTCGGCCATCGCTGTCCAAAGAGCCACCTGGAGCTCTGACTGAGGGGGCAGGGGCAATGGGGGAGAAGTGGTTTGAGAGGAGCCCCTCTCACCATCATCCCTCTCAAAGGCCATTCTCACTTCCCTGGCTACACTTCGGTGGGGCCACAAGGACCCGCATCTATACTGACATCCCTCCTATTCAGGAGGTCTATTAACCTCTGCCATCTGTGCTCCATAGATAGCCAGCTATTCTCCATAGAGATCAATGCACTCCTGTGAGTGGAGCCTTAGCTGCTCCATGCAGGTGGCCATCCTTTCCATGGAGGATCCTACGGTCACCATCGCCTGCGACACAGTGGTGCTCATGTTGGAGATGGGCTTCTCCATTCCCTGCACATTTTCAGACCTCATGCTCGCAAAACCTGTCACAACCTCCTGCACTTGTTCCTGCAGCTCCAGGGTCGCCCTCTTTCTGGATGGCCCCCAAGGCTCAACAGCTGAGCAGAGCTGGGAGCATCCTGCGCCCTCTGGCGAGGAGCCTCCACTGCTGTCCATGTCTCCGCCATCTGCTCTTACTCACTTGTGACTTGTGATGGACCTGGTGACAACACTACTCTATCTCGCGAGGGACCCACCGAGGTGTGCGTCTCTGCGCTGGTGCTGGGTGCGCTTCTGTCTGGTGATGGTGCGCCCTCAGGGGCTGGAGGCTCCTCTGAGGAGTCGACTTCCTCTTGCATCTGGACAGTGGTGGGGGCTCTTTATGGATGTGTGGGAGAATAAAGAGCTGAGTTGTATATGTCATATGATCATCATCATAGGCAGTCCCTCGGAATCGAGGAAGACTTGCATCCACGCTAAAAATGAATCCTTAGGTGGCTGAACAGTCCAATACGAGAACCACAGTCACTGCCACATGTGGGACAGATAGTCGTTGAGGGAAAGGGTGGGTGGGACTAGTTTGCCGCACGCTCTTTCCGTTGCCTGTTCTTGATTTCTGCATGCTCTCGGTGATGGTGCTCAGCGCCCTACCGGATGCACTTCCTCCACTCAGGGCAGTCTTGGCCAGGGACTCCCAGGTGTCAGTGAGGATGTTGCACTTCATCAGGGAGGCTTTGAGGGTGTCCTTGTAACATTTCCTCTGCCCACCTTTGGCTTGTTTGCCATGAAGGAGTTCCGAGTAGAGCGCTTGCTTTGGGAGTCTCGTGTCTGGCATGCGAACAATGTGGCCTGCCCAGCGGAGCTGATCAAGTGTAGTCAGTGCTTCAATACTGGGGATGTTGGCCTGATCGAGGACGCTAATGTTGGTGCGTCTTTCCTCCCAGGGGAGTTGCAGGATCTTGCGGCTCAGAGACAAGGCTCAGAGACATGGACCATGTACAATAGACACCTCAAGTCACTGGAGAAATACCACCAAAGATGTCATATGAAGAACAAGTGCACATTCTGCTTTGAACATAATGACCATGCAGTGGCTGATGACATCAGCCCCATATGCGTGACTGCCATATGCCATGTAGCTGTATGATATGTAACTCTGTCACCAGGTTGCTGAGATGTCCCCCTCTCTCCATCTCCCATTTCCAGTTGCTCGGCCAGTCCCAATACTTCCAACGCAGCCTCCTCTGGTGTGGTGAGGGTTGCAAATGATGGAGGGCTACCTCCAGTTCTCACTCTCTCTCACATCACAACAGTGATTACACCCCAAAAGTACTTCATTGGACTCTCTCTCACATCACAACAGTGATTACACCCCAAAAGTACTTCATTGGCTGTAAAGCACTTTGAGACATGAAAGACGGTATATAAATGCAAGTCTTTCTTTCTTATTGTGCGCTCTCTTCACCTATAAGGAGGCAATGAAGAGAAGATTGAGTGAGCGTGATGGAATGAGTGGAAGGAATGGATGGGTTACATCTTTAGAGGGTGACTATGATGGATTGCGGTGGCAATATGAAGTGGGCTCCTTGTGTGTTGTTAGTCGGTATGATTGCATTAGAATTAGGCCGAATGTGAGGGGTGGCTAGTGAGATGGGGATGTGATAATATAGGTAGAGAGAGAGGGATGGGTGGAGGTGCAATGTATGTTGGTGTAAGTAAGGATGTGCAGCCGCAGGGTTGGGAAGGCTGAGTGATGGGGATGTGACGAGAGGCACAGCAGGATGAGGTTGAGTGTGGCTTTGCACTCACCTTTCCAGATCTAATGATATCATTGAAGCACTTCCGGCACTGCACCCAGGTCCTCCTGACCACATCCCTGCTGTTGACCTCCTTTGCAATTTGGAGCCTGGCTCCTTTGGTCTGCTGGGAAGGTCTCTTCTGCCCATTGGAAACTCTGCATGCTCTGACTCCCTCCACAAGGATATGGAGGGAGTCATCGGAGAAGCTGCGTGCAACCCTCTTCCACTTAGCAGCCATGTCTCCAACTGGAGCAATGAAAACCTCCAGTGTGCTGCCTAAACACTCCTAGAAGAACCTACAAATGATATGTGGCCATGGCTCCTTTAAATATACTGGCAGAAAATGCATCATGAATGATGTCATCAGACCCGCACTCATTTAACTGGGCCAGGTAACATGCAGGGTGGGCTTAATAGGCCCCATGATGGCAAAGTCGATTAATGCAGTGGGATGGAAGCAGCCATGGGATTGTGGTTCACCCACAGTCAACCTCCCCAGGTACAGAAAATTCCGGCTGTTAACTCTGTTTCTCTCTCCACAGACGCTACCTGACCTGCTGAGTCGTTCCAGCATTTTTTGTTTTTATTTCAGATTTCCAGCATCTGCAATATTTTGCTTTTGTCTCCAAGAAAAATCATTCCTGATCACGTGATTTATCGCCAGTGATCACCACGGGAACTCTTTTAAATTGTGCCACCTAGTCTTAGTCACATCACCCTCTAATTTCCTGAAAGTGGAAATGTGTTCTGATCAGAGTTCCTGAATTACACACACTTTGGCAATATCAGCACAGCTACTTGTGGATGTAAATCCACAGCACAACAGTGACCAGGATGTGACACAATGGGGATTAAATTGTCGGTTTCACTTATTCGCACTGGCAATTTAACAGGGGGTGGGTTGGAAAAAAAATTATTGGAAGGAATGGACATCAGGTCATAGAGGATCCATTGATAATTAATAAGATTGTTTTTGAGAAAGGTTTGAAAAGTGGAGCGAGAAATTGAGAGGGAGAGATAAAGAGAAGACTGAGACCAAGTTGGCTGAAAGCTCTGGCACCATAGGACCAGAGTCAGAAGACAAACACATGCAGGAGGGGAAATGAGGCTGGAAGTGATTGCAGAGATGGCATGGGCCGAGGCAGGAGGGATTGAAGACAAGCTCTGGGGACAAGGAACCAGTGTAGATCAGCAAGTATGAGGGTGATGCGTGGTACAGGATAGGGCAGCTAGGTTTTGGACAAGTTGGAATTTATGGAGGATGAGATGCCAGTAAAGAAGTAAAGTCTGGAGGTGACCAAAACGTGGATCAGGATTTCGGCCAGTAAAGAAGTCTGGAGGTGACCAAGACATGGATCAGGATTTTGGCAGCATTGGGGATGAGGTAATGGTGGAGGCAGGCAACTTTGCAAAGATTGAAGTAGACGATCTTGGTGTTGAATAGGGTGTGGGATTTGAAGCTCAGTTGTAAGATATACAGGGCGCCAAGGTTTTACATGGTCTGGTTCTGCCGATGTGAGTAGCAGGTAAGGGACAGAGTCAATAGCAAGGACTTGGGGCTAGATTTTACACTTTTGTGCAGATTGCCCAAAAATGGTGTTATTTCTGGCATCAATGGGCAGTAAAAATGTGTTTTCAGATCGCCGGCTTATCGCCCATTCACAAAGCCCCTAGTCTCCATTTTTGAAATTGGGCGTTACCGCGGGCGATATGAAATGGATGGTAGTGTTAAATCTCTCTAACTTTCTGCCACAAAGTGTCGCCGTCCTTAGCAATGGCATGGCAATGCTCAATTACAGCGATTCAGGAGGTCAAGGGTCATCATGACATGCGCAGAAGAGGAGACAGAGAGAGAGGGAGTTGAGAGGGAGTGAAGGTGTGTGTGGATGTGGTGTGGCTGCTTTGGGAGGAAGGAGGGAGAGGTTAGAGCTTTAGAGCAAATAGTGAGAAAAAAAAATTAGCTGTTACCAGACAGATATTTGCCCGAATTTGGTGCCTATAATGAAGGGAAAGGAGACGACACAGCGCGCTGTGGAGACTGACGCTGGCGAGAGCAGTGAGGTGGGAGAGGAACACATTGGAGGGCGCAAAAGAGCGAGGAGATTCTCGGATGATGCAAATGCCTCCCTGCTGCAGGAGGTCGAGTTACGCTGGGGTGATTTGACACGGGAAGCCTACCCCAAAGGCCTACCAGAGGATATGGGCCGAGATAGCAGAGGTGGTCTTGTCAATGATCAACGAGGAGCGTGAGGGCAACCAATGCCACAAATGATGGAACAACCTTGTGGGATCCGCAAGAATAAGTATTACATTTATTTACATGTACTTATGTATTTATTTAATTTGATTTGGAAGAGTCATGAGTGACTATCCTTCGATGTGAGGTCTTTCACTTTTACCGGGAAGGTTGTACTCAAAGCCTGCAGTCACAGTGCACGTCTTTAGGTAAAGAATGATAATTTTCATAATAATCATGATTACATCTGTTGGTTATGTGTTGTATCAGTCTCTGTGACAGTACCTAGCAATGATATCACACAATGATCTCATGCCATGTCACCCTGTCACCTTTTACAGAAGAAACTATCGACGATGAGGTCCGTGCAGAGGCGAACGGGTGGGGGGCCACCAGTCACCAGCGACATCACTGAGATGGAGGAGCAGGTGCTCACACTCATGGGGGAGCACCCTCGGACAGCTATGCAAGCACCTGCAGACCCTGAAGTGATGCCATGTGAGTAAAGTTTACACCATTGCGTGATGTAAATTCAATAGATGCCACATCCACTTACATCCGAATAATAATATATGATAGATGATTTCTAAAATTGTCCTATAAATAATGCTGGCCGAATGAAAATCATTGCAATGCAGAATGTGTTGATGGTCATGAAATGTGATGACTGTGATGATTTTGATAGCGGTGGTGCTTTTGTCGTACATATGCTGTGTGTAACGCTGGAATCACCTTGTGACCCTAGCACCCCCTTCTCCTCTAATAACCTCATTTGTGTTTTGCAGCTCAGCCAGCAGCGCGTCCCAAGGCAAGACCACAGAGACCAGAAGGTGGGGGCGCAGGGCCGGAATCGCTGGACAATCCTACATCTGGTGCTGAGGAGCTGTGACTCTTGTCCGTCAATCTGCTGGGTCTTTTCTCTACGGATGAGAGCGCAGACTTCGAGGAACCTGCATCACCACGTTCCAGAAGCCATTCCATCCCAAGGCCATCTAATGGTCCTCCGGTCATTCCCACCTCCACTCTGGAGGTACCGGCCCCAAGCGCCTCGCCACAGGGCAATCCATTTGTCCCCAGGACGGCACCGACCCCGCAGAGGTTTTGTGGACGCGGCAGGTCTGTTCCACGAGCGCCGCATGAGGACGGAGAGATGGTACAGTTGTCCAGGAGGACTGTAGACATTGGTGACCAGATCCTCGATGCATTGGGCGGCATATCCTGACAGCTGGCCACCATGTCTGAGTACGTTCTGCGGATAGCGGAGGCCCTGGAGGCAGTAGCCAGGAACACTGCTGGCACAGGCCTCCCAGTGGTCCCGGAGCACGGCACTCCACCCCTAGGTTCCACACCACCACTGCCAACGACAGATGAGAGGCAGGACCAAGATCCTGCTGCTGAATCCGAGAATGATCCCACCTCGCCAACCGCCCTGCTCCCGTACACGTGCAACCACTGCCTCTGCCTTCATCCCCCCCAATGAGGCACCGCCTGAGGAGCTCTTCAGCCAGGAGGCATGGAGCGAGGAAGGGAAGGGGTAGAGGTGGGGAGGAGAAAGGGAGGGAGGAAGGAAAGTGAGGCGCATGTCTGCAGGTAATGGCTGTGTTATAATCTCCATCTGGATGCATGCATGGGTGGAGGGGGCCAACCTCCTGCTTTGCCTTTGTATTCTGTGTTGCTGGACATGTTGAACATTTGATTGATGTCAATGATCGAAAAAGTGGGGTGGGGCTGGGGTGTTTTTGCCCGTGGTACATATGATTTCAGACCAATGGTCATATAAAATGTTTTTTATTCAGCATAACCTTGTTGCGCATTGTCTCAGATGGCTGGACCATTAGTGATTCCTTAACATGAAAAGGTTAAATAAAACTTAACTTGAATCAATTTAAACTTTAACTGGCACCAAGGTGATGCCCACCATTGATGTCTGAGCTGCACACACACAGCAATGTGTCAGTGTTGTCAATCACAGCAATGTTCTTTCAGGCAAATAGTTCAGTTCTGAGTCTTGCAGCTATGTAGCCCTTTACTGCGGTCTGTAGGGGAGAGTTGGCATGGTCGCATAGTCAGCCTGATTGTCTGGCCCTAGCTCAGTGTCTAGCCCCCCCGTCTTCTTCTTCCTCTCTCTCCTGAGGTAGATCATCAGTGCCTTCTGGCAATTCTTGGCCCCTCCTGATAGCCAGGTTGTGCAGCATGGAGCACACGATCACGAATTTAGCTCCCCTTCTGAGTGCTCCAGGCATCTAAAGCGCTGCTTAAGCACATTAATTGTTTTCTGGACAACATTGCTTGTGTCTCTGTGGCTCTGGTTGTATCGCTTCTCGGCCTCGGTGTGGGTGTCACGCAGGGTGGTCATTAGCCAGGAGGCTAGGTCATATCTGTTGTCACCAAGCATCCAGCATTGTTCTTGTTATGTATGTAAACTTTATAAAAGTGTCGCCTACGCACCTCGTGCAAGCAAGTGTAAAAGGTTGTCTGCCATGCTGATTCTTCACTCTGGAGTTTTATTAACGAGACTAAGGTCACATCAGTTAGAGCTTACAGCACACAGTCTTGCGGAGTTATTCTCAACATAACAATTGGCGACGAGTATCAGATCACAAACTTTCACGCGGTTATGGCTGCGGTTGGTATTCTTGAGAGATTTATTGAGGGTGATTATTGGGAAGCCTTCATTGAGCGTCTTGACCAGTACTTCGTGGCCAATGAGCTGGATACGGACAGTAACGCAGGCAAGCGCAGGGCAATTCTCCTCACCGTTTGTGAGTCCACAATACATGGCCTCATCAAAAATCTGCTCGCACCGACGAAACCAATGGACCCGACATATGCAGAGTTGTGCATGCTGGTTCGGGAACACCTCAAGCCGAAGGAGAGTATCTTAATGGCCAGGTACTGTTTTTATACACACCATCGCTCCGAGGGCCAGGACGTGTCGAGCTATGTCGCCAACCTAAGATGCCTTGCGGGACCGTGCAAATTTGACAGGTTTTTGGGGGAAATGTTGCAGGACTTTTTCGTTCTTGGGATCGGCCACAAGGTCATTCTTCGCAAACTGCTGTCTGCCGAATCCCTAGATCTGAGCAAGGCCATCACAATAGCCCAGGCTTTCATCTCCACAAACGATAACATTAAGCAGATATCTTTTCAACACCGAAGCTCACCGGCAAGTACTGTGCATAAAATAATGCCTTCAGCAGGCAGAACTGTACATGGCAGGGCCTATACAACTGGGGAGGCCAGACCTAGGATGACTCAGAGTCCACCATGGGGCGTGAATGCGAATCCATTAACACCATGTTGGCGCTGCGGGGGTAATCATAGAGCCCATCAATGTCGATTCAAGCATGACATGTGCAAAGGCCGCGGAACAATGGGGCACCTCCAGTGAATGTGCAAACGTGCCGCGACTCACCACGTGGCAGAGTCGGCAGAAGATAGCTGATCTGGCGCGGATCACGCTGAACGAGTAAGAGAGGCAATTCAAGCCGAGGCTGAAGAGATATGGGACACACACCTTCACCACTAAAAGCTCTCCGATAATGTTGAAAGTCAAATTAAATGGCATTCCAGTTTCCATGGAATTGGACACAGGGGTGAGTCAGTCAATTATGAGCCAGAAGGCTTTTGAGAAACTGTGGGGCAACAAGGTACAAAGACAAAAACTAAGCCCAATTCAAACAAAGCTGCGCACTTACACCAAAGAGCTCATACCAGTCATTGGCAGTGTGGCAGTGAAGGTATCGTACAATGGAACTGTGCATGATTTATCACTGTGGATTGTACCAGGCGATGGCCCAATGCTGTTCCGCAGAAGCTGGCGAGGAAAGATCCGATGGAACTGGGACGACATCAAAGCGCTGTCTTCGTTGGATGATGCCTCATGTGCTCAAGTGCTATTTGAGCCAGGCATCAGCAACTTCACAGGCGGCAAAATGCAGATCCATCTAGTCCCTGATGCATGGCCCGTTCATCACAAGGCCCGAGCGGTTCCATATATGATGTGGGAGAATGTCAAGATCGAAATGGACAGACTTCAATGAGAGGGGATCATATCACCAGTCGAGTTCAACGAGTGGGCCAGTCCAATTGTCCGTGTTGAAAAGCGATGGCACGGTCAGAACCTGCGGAGACTACAAAGTAACGATCAACCGAGTCTCGTTACAGGACCAGTTCCCACTACCCAAAGCGGAGGAACTGTTTGCAATATTAGCAGGGGGGGAAGTCGTTCACCAAGCTGGATCTAACCTCTGCTTACATGACACAGGAGGTGGCTGAAGCTTCAAAAAAATTGACGTGCATCAACACGCACAATGGACTGTTCATGTACCACAGATGCCCTTTTGGGATTCACACGGCTGCTGCCATCTTCCAGAGGAACATGGAGAGTCTGCTGAAATCGGTTCCGCGCATCGTTGTGTTTCAAGATGACATCCTGATCACCGGTCGTGACACCACCGAACACTTGCACAGCCTGGAAGAGATTCTAAAGCGACTGGACAGAGTGGGACTCAGGCTGAAATGCTCCATGTGTTTTCTTGGCGCCAGAGTTCGAATTTTGGGGGAGAAAGATTGCGGCAGATGGCATCAGACCCATGGACTCTAAGACGGAGGCCATCAAGAATGCACCCAGGCCACAGAATGTGACGGAGCTGCATTCGTTCCTGGGACTCCTCAACTATTTTGGTAACTTTCTACCCGGGTTGAGCACTTTGCTGGAATCTTTGCATTTATTGCTACGAAAGAGTGATGACTGGGTTTAGGATAAATCTCAAGAGGCAGCTTTTGAGAAGGCCAGAAACCTGCTATGTTCTAACAAGTTACTTGTACTGTATGACCCGTATAAACGTCTAGTACTAGCTTGTGATGCATCTTCTTTTGGGGTCAGTTGTGTGTTACAGTAAACCGGAATTGGTTGCATATGTGTCCAGAAGTTTATCTAAGGCTGAAAGAGCCTACAGCATGGTTGAGAAAGAAGCAATAGCATGCGTATATGGTGCTAAGAAAATGCACCAATACCCATTTGGACTCTGGAACGAGCTTGAAACCGACCACAAACCGCTCATTTCGCTGTTTTCAGAAAGCAAAGGTATTAACACCAATGCTTCGTCCTGCATCCAAAGATGGGAACTAACATTATCTGTGTATGACTATGTAATCCGCCACAGACCAGGCACTGAGAACTGTGCTGATGCCCTCAGTCGGCTACCATTGCCCACCACCGGGGTGGAAATGGCGCAACCCGCAGACTTGCTTCTTGTAATGGATGCTTTTTAGAGTGAGGGGTCACCCATCATGGCTCGCCAGATCAGGGCCTGGACCAGCCACAACCCTGTGCTATCAGTAGTAAAAAACTGCATCCTTAATGGGAGCTGGTCGACTGTTCTCAGGGAAATGCAAGACGAAATTAAGCCCTTTTACTGACACAAGGATGAAATGTCCATCCAATCGGATTGTCTCATATGGGGGAATCGTGTGGTTTTGCCAAAAAAAGGCAGGGAAACATTTATATGTGACCTACACAGTACCCACCCAGGCATAGTCATGATGTAGGCTATCGCCAGGTCGCACGTTTGGTGGCCCGGCATTGACTCGGAGTTGGAGTCATGCGTACACCAATGTAACACTTGCTCACAGTTGAGCAATGCACCAAGGGAGGCCCCATTGAGTCTGTGGTTATGGTCCTCCAAACCGTGGTCCAGGGTCCACGTAGATTTTGCTGGCCCCTTTCTAGGGAAGATGTTCCTAGTAGCAGTGGACGCTTACTCTAAATCGATTGAATATGTAATAATGTCATCATGTACATCCACTGCCACCATTGAAAGCCTCAGGGCCATGTTCGCCACCCATGGTTTGCCCGACGCCCTTATTAGAGACAATGGACCATATTTCACCAGCTCGGAATTCAACGAGTTCATGCCCCGCAATGGCATCAAACATGTCAGGTCTGCCCCATTTAAGCCTGCATCCAACGGTCAAGCAGAACGGGCAGTCCAAACTATCAAGCAGAGCTTGAAACGTGTGATGGATGGTTCAAGGGGTATGGAGAGAAAGCAGGAAAGGGGTACTGAGGGAATGATCAGCCATGATCTTATTGAATGGCGGTACAGGTTCAAAGGGCCAAATGGCCTACTCCTGCACCTATTTTCTATGTTTCTATGTGTGGCATGGTGAGACAGAGGGGAAATCTCGACCCAAAGGAATCGGACTCATAGAAAGACAGTGCCGTGGTGACCTTGACCTCAACCGACACTGATGTCCTGATAGTAGGCTGCATATCTGGCCTGATGAACTCGCATATTTCATTGATCACCACATTGTGGAAGCTCAGTCTCTGTAGGCAAATGTGCTCGCACACGTCGAGGTAAGACCTCTTCTCCCTGTAAGTGCGGGGTGTGTATGGTCTGGACTTCCTTCTCATTCTGGCACGTCTTAAATTAGGCACATAATGGTGTGCATTAGAAGTTGTGCCATTTGCACTCTGCAGAATCTGTGTATTAATCGATGCAGGCTGAGAACTGGCTGGCCCCATTCCAATGAAAGTATAATAGAGATTGATCAGATGCAATAATTTTCACACTAAAATACACCCAATCATCCAGATTCTGAAAAAAATTCTGTTGAGGTGGTCACTTCACCTGAGAAGAACTCCAGAGTCAATCCAAACTCCCTCGAAATTGAAGCAGCCTTTTGAATGAAACGATCTGCGATTTGAAAAATGGCGCCCGCACCACTGTGATTTGTTCAGAACAGTTCCACTTTTTCTGAGCGATGTTTTGGGCGAGTGATATTGTGAACGAGATGTGTGCGAGGTAGTGAAAGTGACGCTGGGCGATCTCCTGGGCTTTAGTTTCGGCAAATGTGATCTTTACGACACAAAAAAGTGGACGGTCAGTATTGAATCTCGACGTTAATTACATGTGGAAAGTAACGGTGGGCAATATTATGGGCATTGGTTTCGCCCATTCTGACGATTCCGCCCAAAAAAAGTGGGCGGGCGGTATTAATTTTTTCCCGGCGTTACGTACATAGGGAAAATAACGCTCGCCGATAAGTGTCTGAAAAATGAATGTCAGTTTCCATTTTGTGGCTAAGTGGGTGATATTTGGGCATTATACCTCATTTCAGCAGTAAAATGGACATTAAGTGGGCGTAATGCATGCAAAAATAATGGAAAATCTAGCCCTTGAAGTTAATGATGGGACAACATGATGATTTATGTTTTCCCAGTTGGAGGCAATTTTGAGTCATCTATGATTTGATGTCAGACACTTTGATCTGACCTGGCAATAGTACACAATTACTTGACTCACGGGTGACTATATTTTGCTGCATATAGTGTTTGCAGTTTTGTGTTGGAACAACACATTTCATTATCCCCAATTAAAAAGAAAGAAATATAGAATAATTCTGGATAAATTATTGCCTATTCGCATTCTGCGGAGTAATTCAGGCTGATTATCACCATTCGTATCCCCAGTGGAAAGTGCGTTGCTGAGGAAATTTATGTTCTATCATCCTGCCACATTGTTGGCGTGGTGTCAGTGATGCCTGTAAGTTCCATTGACATTACCGAGGTCTACACTGTTTCGGTCGTGCCCCATTTGGACAGATCTAGCAGGAGAGTCACAACTAATAAAACTAATAAATGATTAGAGATTAACTGGTACTGACATTGGCAGCAGTTAGAACTATCCATTGGAAAAGATCTAGAAGCTGCTGAGGTAGTAGAAGATTTCTAGAGGTGATATCTTATGGGATAGTGATTAGCTTATAGAAGTGCAAGACTGAATTGGAACTATCATTTGGACAAGGGTTATTTTGATTCAGATTGATGAGACATGTAGATGGAGTGTAAATACAGGGATAACACGGACTGAAGTTCTAGCTCAAAGTGAATTGCGTTGAACTCTGTATCCTAAAGTCCCACCAGGGATTTGAACACAAAAAATATAGGTTGACACTCCAGTGCGGTGCTGAGGGAGTACTGCACTGTCAGAGTTTCCGTCTTTCGGATGAGACGTCTGCTATCTCAAGTGGACGTAAAAGATCCCATGCCACTATTTCAAAGAAGAGCAGGGGAGTTATCCTCGCTGTCCTGGCCAATATTTATCCCTCAATCAACATAACAAAAAAACAGTTTATCTGGTCATTATTATATTGCTGTTTGTGGGACCTTGCTTGTGCGCAAATTGGCTACCGTGTTTCCTACATTACAACAGTGACTACACTCCAAAGGTACTTCATTGGCTGTAAAGCTCTTTGAGACATACAGTGGTCGTAAAAGGTGCAATACAAATCCAAATCTTACTTTCTTAAACCTTTATCGCACAGACTCAGCCTCTTTCAGATCAGTTGACTGAGAGGAGGTCTGAATGAACACTTTGAATGCAACATTTCTCAGAGTCAAAAAATTGCTAACCTTTTCATTGTCTGTAAATTTTCTCCATGTACATTTTTTTTGATGTTCTTGTCAGACTCCTATATGGAATACCACATAGCCAAATCTTAAAAAATATAGTACACCTTCAGGTATGTCACTTTTCAATCAACACTATAAAGTTCTGAAGGTTTAACTTCTTGTGTTTGACCAATGCAATGGATTTTGAAGATCACGGTATGCATTTCAAATAATTTTTAAGTATTTGAACAGACTCTATTATCTGCTTGCCTGCTGTTGACAAAATGTTACTGTTTATGTAAACTGTACTTTTCTTGTGTACGTGTTGTTTAGATGAAGTGGCCATCAGAGTAACAAGGCCCCAATAGACTTGCACTTTAAAATGATGGTCATATTCCGACCATATTCAATTTTATTCAAGAAGGAATGAGTTGAAGAAAGTAGAATAAGAGGCTTCAAATTCTGACCAACCACTTTCTTAAATTTTGCAAGGCTGCATTCAACTCCCCTTGAGTTTTCTAAGAATTACTTGAAGAATTCCTTCAGTTACTTTCTGCAAAGGCAATTCTCCATAATCTTGATGCAATGAATGATATGGATTCGAATCCACTGGCCATTCTGGAAATAAATGACAAATTCATAGTCTTGTTCCAGTGAGATCTTAAAAGGGCTAAAGGCTTAAAAACCCAATCGTGCACAAGCAAACCGCAACATGACTGGGCAAACTTACATTTCAAAAAAGGAAATTCCATTGGATCAAGATTCTCACAAACCATGTGGGGCTGAATGACGTGGTTAACACTTTGTGCACCAAAGAAAAACATTATGTGTTCTTCCACATCAGTGATATTTAATGAAATTATATTCCAAATATGCCCAGGAGATTGAAAATTCAATTCATATCCTCTGAGGAATTCCCTCCAGACACTCCACCCACCTCCAGTGCCCTGGCCAATAATTTTCCCTCACTCAACATAACAAAAAAACAGATTATCTGGTCATTATCACATTGCTGTTTGTGGGAGTTTGCTGTGCGCAAGTTGGATGCTGCGTTTCCCACATTACAATAATCATCATCATAGGCAATCACTGGACATCGAGGAAGACTTGCTTCCACTGTAAAAGTGAGTTCTCAGGTGACTGAACAGTCCAATATGGGAATTATAGTCTCTGTCATAGGTGGGTCAGACATTGATTGAAGGAAAGGGTGGGTGGGGAGCCTGGTTTGCCGCACACTCCTTCAGCTACCTGCGCTTGTTTTCTGCATACTCTTGGTGACGAGTCGCGAGGTGCTCAGCGCCCTCCTGGATGCTTTTCCTCCATTTAGGATGGTCTTTGGCCAGTGATTCCCAGGTGTTGATGGGGATATTGCACTTTATCAAGGAGGCTTTGAGGGTGTCCTTGAAACGTTTCCTCTGCCCACCTAGGGATCGCCTGCCATGTAGGAGTTCCGAGTAGAGCGCTTACTTTGGGAGTCTTCTGTCAGGCATCCGGACAATGTGGCCCGCCCAACAGAGCTGGTCAGGTGTGGTCAGTGTTTCGATGCTGGGGATGTTGGCCTAATCAAGAACACTTACATTGGTGCGTCTATCCTCCCAGGGGATTACAGGATCTTGCAGAGACATCGTTGGTGGTATTTCTCAGTGATTTGAGGCGTTTACAGTATATGGTACACTTTTCTGAGCCATACAGGAGGGCAGGTATCACTACAGCCCCGTAGACCTTAAGTGAAGAGTGACGTCATCAAGGTCCAGGATTGGAGCATGGGCAGATACAGCAGGAGCAGCGAGATCGGGGCGAAGGAGCGGCAAGAGACTGTAGAGGGCGTGAGTTCGGGGCCAGGGGCTAAGGGGCAGTACGGGCCGGCCCACACTGCGATATGTGTGCGCACTAGGTCCGTGCAGCAGAGCAGGTCTCCAGTCGTCTTGGGTAATCCTTGCCACTGGACCAAGACCTAACTCTGTCAAATCCGTGTGGTGGCTGGTGTGCAAAAATCCACGCGCAGGCATCTTCCACCCTTCAGGATGTAGTTCAGGATCTGGAATTTTAGGACCTTCTTTGGAACACCTGTGGAAGCAAGTCATGCTCATTTCGAGGGACTGCCTATGATGATGATGATGTAGACTATAAGCTTGGTGCCAGATTTGGGGGCCTGATCTTCGAACACTCTCTTCCTCAGGTGACCGATGGCTGTACTGGTGCACTGGTGACATTGTTGGACCTTGTCGTTGATGTCTGCCCTTGCTGATAGTAGGCTCTCAAGGTATGGAAAGTGGTCCACTTTGTCCACTTTGTCCAAGGCCGCGCTTTGGAATTGATGACCGGGGGGGAGGGGGGCAGTGCAGTGTGGTGGGGTCAGGTTGTTTAGTGTAAGGTACGCCTCAGTGAAGATGTTGACGATGATCTTGGAGTTCAGCCTCTGAATGTGCGCAGAAGCAGGCGTCATCCGCGCACTGTAGATCGATGACAGAGGATGGGACGGTCTTAGATCTAGCCTGGAGGTGACGAAGGTTGAACAGATTCCCACTGGTTCTATAGTTTAGTTCTACTCCAGCGGGGAGCTTGTTGAGTGTGAGATGGAGCATTGCAGGAAGGTCGAGAAGTGAGTTGGCGCAACGATGCAGCCCTGCTTGACCCGGTCCGGACGTAGATTGGGTCTGTGGTGCATCTACTGGTTAGGATCACGGCTTGCTTGTCGTCGTGGAGCAGGCGAAGGATGGCAACAATCTTTTGGCGACAGCCGAAACAGAGGAGGATGCTCCACGGTCCCTCGCAGTTAACAGTGTCAAAGGCCTTTGTGAGGTCAAATAAAGCCACATACAAGTGTTGGTGCTGTTCCCTGAATTTCTCTTGCAGTTGTCACACGTTGAAGATCATGTCTGTTGTACCCCGCAGTGTACGGAATCCGCACTGTGATTCTGGGAGGAGCTCCTCAGCCACAGGAGGAAGACGGTTGAGGAGGATTATCGCGATGACGAGACCGGGGAATTCGTAAGGGGGAACATGGAGATGGCAGAAACTTTGAACAAATATTTTGTATCAGGATACTAACAATATTCCATCAATGGATAGTCTAGGGGCTATACGGGGGGAGGAACTTAACACAATCACAATCACTAAGGAGGCGGTACTTAGTAAGATAATGGGACTAAAGGTAGATAAATCCCGTGGACCTGATGGCTTGTGGCAGAGATTGTGGATGCATTGGTTATAATTTACCAAAATTACATGGATTCTGGGGAGGTCCCAGCAGATTGGAAAACTGCAAATGTAACGCCCCTATTTAAAAAAGGAGGCAGACAAAAAGCAGGAAACTATAGACCAGTTAGCCTAACATCTGTGGTTGGGAAAATGTTGGAGTCCATTATTAAAGAAGCAGTAGCAGGACATTTGGAAAAGCAAAATTCGGTCAGGCAGAGTCAGCATGGATTTATGAAGGGGAAGTCAAGTTTGAAAAAGTTGCTGGAGTTCTTTGAGGATGTAACGAACAGGGTGAATAAAGGGAAACCAGTGGATGTGGTGTATTTGGATTTCCAAAAGGCATTTGACAAGGTGCCACATAAAAGTTTACTGCACAAGATAAAAGTTCACGGGATTGGGGGTAATATATTTGCGTAGATAGAGGATTGGCTAACTAACAGAGAACAGAGAGTCGGGATAAATGGTTCATTCTCTGGTTGGCAACCAGTAACTAGTGGGCGCCGCAGGAATCAGTGCTGGGACCCCCAACTATTTATAATCTATATTAACGACTTGGAAGAAGGGACTGATTGTAACGTAGCCAAGTTTGCTGATGATACAAAGTTGGGAGGAAAAGCAAAGTATGAGGAGGACACAACAAATCTACAAAAGGAAATAGACAGGCTAAGTGAGTGGGCAAAAATTTGACAGATGGAGTATAATGTTGGAAAGTGTGAGGTCATGCACTTTGGTGGAAAAAAAATCAAAGAGCAAGCTATTATTTAAATGGAGAAAGATTGCAAAGTGACGCAGTACAGCGGGACCTGGGGGTACTTGTGCATGAAGCACAAAAGGATAGTATGCAGGCACAGCAAGTGAACAGGAAGGCCAATGGTATCTTGGCCTTTATTGCAAAGGGGATGGAGTATAAAAGCAGGGAAATCTTACTACAGCTATATAAGGTATTGGTGAGGCCACACCTGGAATACTGTGTGCAGTTTTGGTTTCCATATTTACGAAAGGATGTACTTGCTTTGGAGGCAGTTCAGAGAAGATTCATTAGTTTGATTCCGGATTGAGGGGGTTGACTTATGAGGAAAGGTTGAGTAGGTTGGGCTTCTATTCATTGGAATTCAGAAGAATGAGAGGTGATCTTTTCGAAATGTATAAGATTATGAGGGGGCTTGACAAGGTGGATGCAGAGAGGATGTTTCCACTGATGGGGGAGACTAGAACTAGAGGGCACGATCTTAAAATAAGGGGCCGCCCATTTAAAACTGAGATGTGGAGAAAATTCTTCTCTTAGAGGGTTGTAAGTCTGTGGAATTTGCTGCCTCAGAGAGCTGTGGAGCTGGGACATTGAATAAATTTAAGATAGAAATAGACAGTTTCTTAAATGATAAGGGGATAAGAGGTTATGGCAAGCGGGCGGGTAAGTGGAGCTGAGTCCATCATCAGATCAGCCATGATCTTATTGAGTGGCAGAGCAGGCTCGAGGGGCCGTATGGCCTACTCCTGTTCCTATTTCTTATGTTCTTATATTCTTTCCCAGTAGCCGGCAACTGGGAGATTCCTCTGTAGTTGCTGCAGTTGGACTTGTCCCCTTTTTTAAAGATGGTCACGATTACAGCATCTCACATTACAATAGTGACTACACTACAAAAGTTCTTAATTGGCAGTAAAGCATTTTGAGACGTCTGGTGGTCGTGAAAGGCACTGTATAAGTGCCAGTCTTTCTTTCTTTTTTTCTTCCTCTCCTGTCAGTGATGGTTCCTAGGACACCCGCCTCCTCCAGTATTTAAGCTAATTGGCCATTTGTGATCTTGAGTTATTGGCAAAAGCCTGAAATGTGCCTGTTCAGCTCGCACTAGTTGGGTGCTTGCTTCAGTCTTGACTGCCTTATTTCATGGAACCTGTGATTGGCACAATCTCCCAGGCTTGTTTTCCTCGGTTGATTAGTGGAAGGCAGTTTATCATTTTTGCATTGTTGCTCCATTGGCCTCTGACCTCGTTCCATAAAATCCTTATAGCGAATGTCCTGAGTAGGAACAGAATTCTCATTGGAGAGCAATTCTCTCTAGCTTTCTAGTATGGCACTAATCTTCAACAGATTCTAATAATATTCAAAGTAAAATTCCTTTTTTAATGTGGTTATATTTGCAACAATTGTAGGCATGTAAGTAGCTTGAAGTTAACGTTCTGGAAGTGTATTAAATTATGAATCTTGGTACAGAAAAGGAGCTTATAAAATGCATAACTACCCTTTATTGCCAACTGAAGAATGAAGAAAACGATTGAAATTGCAAGATTACATGTTCAATCTCTGGTGTTGATACTGTGATTCATTTATTTATTAATGGGTTATGATATTTGGTGGAAGAAAAATAAAAATGAACAGAGATGTGAAGAGTCTGAGACCACTGGGAGAAAGGAATGAAGATATTGGTATTTAATAACTGAAGATGTTAAACAGATGCATGGATGTTAATGAAAGGATTTTAAAATTTGGACAAGTATTTTTCAAAAATCTGCGTGGTTGTAATAGTGGACTACTGATCCACCCAGAGGACTACTGTGGTAATGCAACTGCTGCTGTGAATACAATAAAGGGTCATGTGACATGGTCACATGATGGTTTTCTATAGAACCATCTTGTGTGTAGTGTGTTTAGTGAAATTGTGTTTGAAGACCACGCCCCCAAAACTGCCACCAAACTCATGGTCTACAGGGCTATAGTAATACATGCCCTCCTGTATGGCTCAGAGACATGGACCATGTACAGTAGACACCTCAGGTTGCTGGAGAAATATCACCAATGATGTCGCCACAAGATCCTACAAATCTCCTGGGAGGACAGACACAACAACATCAGCGTCCTCGTCCAGGCTAACATCCTCAGCATTGAAGCACTGACCACACTCGATCAGTTCCGCTGGGTAGGCCACATCGTTCGCATGCCAGACACGAGACACCCAAAGCAAATGCTCTACTCGGAGTTCCTTCACGGCAAATGAGCCAAAGGTGGGCAGTGGAAACGCTACAAGGACACCCTCAAAGCCTCCCTGATAAAGTGAGACATCCCCACTGACACCTGGGAGTCCCTGGCCATAGACCGCCCTAAGCGGAGGGAGTGCATCCGGGAGGGTACTGTGCACCTCGAGTCTCAACGCCGAGAGCATGCAGAAATCAAGTGTAGGCAGCGGAAAGAGCGTGCGGCAAACCAGTCCCACCCAACCCTTCCTTCCACGACTATCTGTCCCACCTGTGGCAGAGGCTATGGCTCTTGTAATGGACTGTTCAGTCACCAAAGAACTCGCTTCAGGAGTGGAAGGAAGTCTTCCTTGATTCGGAGGAACTGCCTATGGTGATGATGTAGTAAAGAATATATCACAACGGTCACATACGTGAACTGATGATATTTTCTAAAAAAAACTCTTTCAAACTTAATATGACCAAGCACTTAGAAATCCGAAAGATTTTGCAGTGGGGTCAAAGGTTACATGGGTGGGGTTAACGGTTATACAAAGTAAAGGGTATGAGTACACTAGGTTTGTCAACTCTGGTTTGATGTATTCCTGGAAATTTGATCACGTGACATTCCATCACATGAAATTTGATCATGTGACACTGCTCATAAGATGCTAATCACATAACATTTGATCACATGACATCTGCCCACTCTCTGCGAATGTTACTGCATTTACCTTAGTTGAGTGTCTGAGTCTCAGCAAAACCCGAATGAAATATTTGACTTTTTGTTTTATGGCGATAATAAGTGGCGTAATTTATAAAACAAAGAAAGAACACAAAAGAATAGAAAGTTTTAGGACCAACAATGTTTAAAGAAAAACTACTTGTGTGATGTTGCTGCAGTATCGACTGCAATGAGAAACACCAAATAAACACAACTGATCAACAAAATCATCACTGATATAAGTACCTTCTAACTAAAGTTTTCATGCAATTTTTACAATAAAAAGCAGGTTATTAAAATAATAAATAAATCCAAACCCAAACCTAATTGAATTAACTGACTCCCACCACCCACCTTTAAAAAGGTGGGACTCAGTCCTCAGAGCAACACCAAATCTTCGTGCCTCCAGCAATTAAACACATTGTACAACAGGGCACGTCACAGGCCCACGTGAACTCTCCCTCCAATCAGTCTGTGTTTCTCCCTCCCTCCCCACTTTGTGTTAGTAACATAAGGCTGAATTTTCCCGTGGTGGTAACAGGCACGATCGGAGGCAGGGTCGGGTGGGAACCCACTTTCAACTCACTCCCACGAGCCTTTCCCCCAGGCGCGCTTGTCACCGTGGACTGCCCGTTTCAAGACCTGCTCAAAAATTGGGTTGGGCGGGTCTCATGCGATCACTGGGTGCTAGACCTTCTAAATTTTAGTCTGGCGACTGCTCTACTTCTCAATGTGAATGGGACAGTAGGCAAAAAAAACCTCATCCCCTTGGTTGGAATGTAGCAGACTGAGCAGCGGTTTGCATTCAACCTATGTTGCACCTTACCTCAGCAGGGAAGATTGGGTGCCAATAATGTCCTATTCTCGAGCAATGACATTCCTCAACTTGATGATCACAATACTCACCAAAAAATTAAATAAAATGTGTAAATCTACCAGCCTCATATATCTTAAAGAGGAGAAAGTAGTTTCATTTATCACACACCTTTCACATTCTCGGAACAATGAAGTAATTTTGAAGTTTAGGGATATATGGCAACCAATTTCCACACAGCAATGTCCGACAAACAGTAATAAGATAATGATCAGTTAACCTGTTTTGCGTGGTGTTGGTTGAGCGAAGAATATTGACATAAAATGCACAGCGTCCCGTTACTGCCCCGGATGTGAAATTTCCTCACGCCCCCTGCTGTATCACCGGGCATGAACAATGGCAGGAAGAGGAGGCGTTGTCAACTCGGCCAGCCACTCGGGGAGCACTAATTAAAGGGAATTGTTTATTGTTTGCACCTTTTGGTGCCTGTTCAAAATTTTCGATGTTTCATGGCTGCAAGATGCCCAAGCCCTCCACTTTGTCAGAGTGTTTGGTGCTGTAATGGCATTCACGCAGGTTGCCTTGCAACCCAGAATTGTGGACAAATAGGCCACACCATCATTGGCCCTTCCCTTTAAGCAAGGGAAACATCCTCTGATGCCGGTAGCAATGTGCTCCACAATGTGCTGTGCCGCTATCGTCCCGCTCTCGGACTTTAGTGCCCTAAGAGAAGTGGTTAATGTTTGATTTCGTGCTCTAATTCCCTCTTGGAGTGCTAAAGCTTAATTTCCCAGCAGGAGCGAATCATTAGTGCAACTTTTTCTAGCCCTTGGTCTCCTTACCTAAGGAACGATAAAATAGCCTTAGGCAGCGCAGCAAATGTTGACGAGATTGATTCCTGGGATAAGATGGCTGTCCTATGAGGAGAGATTGAGTAGAATGGACCTATATTCTCCAGAGTTTAGAAGATTGAGAGGTGATTTCATTGAAATGTATAAAATTCTTCGCGAGCTTGACAGGGTAAATGCAGAGCGGCTGTTCCCCTGGCTGGAGAGTCTAGCAGTATGGGAGCATTGTCTCAGGATAAGGGGTTGACCATTTTGGACTGAAATGAGGAGAAATTTCTCCATTCAGAGAGTTGTGAATTTTTGGAATTCTCTACTCCAGAGGGCTGTGGATGCTCAGTCTTTGAGCATATTCATAACTGAGAGCAATAGGGAATTGAATGGCGGAGCATGCTCAAGGGGCCGTATAGCCTACTCCTGCTACTAGTGCTTACGTTCTTATTTTCTTATGTAACTCCAGTTGAATGTCATTTTTAAGAAGGAGATTAACAAAGATGAGCTAGTATTCTGTAAAAGTACACGAGCAAAGCATGAATGAGGAAGAATTGCATCGTTTACGTTACTTCTTACTTCCTATAGCAAGCTAGCCTTCTGTAAAACGGGAAAACAATCTAAATTCACGGACCACTGGTGAGAGGTAACTGAGTGGACAGCTCAGACTATGTGGAGTACCCCGAGAATCAACCCAAATATGTTTCACTTGCGTTCTCACTGGTCCAGATGAAAGGCGCTCAACGCATTGACTGTTTCAGTCCTTCACTGACTATATACAGCTTTCAGCAGCCTCCTGCTCTCTGTCCAGGAGCGGGTTCACTTTGCTGACCTACTTTGGCACTGTTGCTGACAGTACCACTTCTCTCTCTCTCCCCACTTTTCATTAATCACTGTCTTGCTGGAAGCTGATTCTTCTGCCTGTTCTCCTGGGGGAACCTCTGCGTGTTTTTTTCTCTCGGTTTCTTGCATTGCTGGCGTTTTGCTCCAGGTCTGCTTTGTTATACGTATTTCACTTCTCAATTTCCTTTTGATGTTTAACATCAGGCTCTGTCACATGGCTGCAACTTTATTAACCTCTTTGGGAAATCTGAATGTCAGATGTCTTTCTTTGAACAATGTATTATAAAATGTAATAAATTACTATCATTTGTATTTTCAATTGGTGTGTGTGTTGGGGGAGGGAGAACTGAAGAGATTGACAGCTCAATGATAATCCATGCTTTTAAGAAATGCTGTGCTCTGGGGGACTGAGTTATCTCTTTTATTCCCTAAAAAAAAGTTATGTAGCAGGATTTCATTAAAACGCTGTTCTTTCACCTTGGGGATCTTTGTTTGAAACTAGCTCAGACTGGTGAGATCAAAGTATCCTTTCCTTCTTGGCTGTGAGACTGCTAACTGGTTTCCACAGTCTAGGTAGTTCATAGTGGATGTGCAATAATCCTGCAATAATTGGCATAAGCAGTATGTTTATTTCAAAGGGCAGAAAGATTTTTGATGTGGGAAATGGAAAAGCCGCAGTGATTCAGTCGAGGCTGAGAGTGGGTCAAGACACAAAGCGAAGGAACAAGCAAGCTCCCCTCCCCCTCCCATTAAACAAGAGATGCACAGAGGCTGCTATCAATTAATAGATTTATTTTGTGACAATTGATTTCTCAAGGGGCTTAACATTTCATAGAGGAGACATCATTGGTGAAATCAGGGCTGTAATTGTTCATTGTCCTGAAGGCCTAAAGATTATCAATCAATAAAATTATTCAAATTTACTTGTCAGAGTTTTGAGTTTTAGCACGTCTAAATTTAAAATAAACTACCACGCTCTCAGGAAAATCTGCTGGCAGTTTCCTGATCTCTACATTGTTATTCAATCTCTTTACATGCAGTAGTCTGCTACAGCATTACAGCGACACTAGACTAGAGGGAGCAGCATGCGGCGGCCCGGCCCGGAAATCAGCGCAGTCCCGGCCTGCAAGACCATCAGCAGGCCGGGGCCATCAGAGGGAGCAGCGTCCGGCGGCATACCACTGCATGAGGGTGACGGCTGCAAAGTCAGGTCGCTCATTGCAGTGCAAGCAGGAACAGCAGGAGGGGCGAAGAAGCGGCAAAAGTTTGTAGAAGGAAGTGACCGGGCCCAGGAGAGGTGTGAGTCTGGGGCCCAGAAGAGACGAGGGCCCAGGGGCAGCATGGGCCAGCCCACACTGCGATATGTGTGCGCACACGGACTGTGCAGCAGAGCTGGTCTCCAGTCGTCCTGGGTAATCCTTGCCACTGGACCAAGACCTAGCTCTGTCAAGCCCGTGTGGTGGCTGGTGTGCAACGGCCACCACACGTTAAAAAAATCCACACAAAGACATCTTCCACCCTCCAAGATGTAGTTCGGGATCTGGAATATTAGGTCCTTCATTGAAATACCTGTGAACTCATTCCTTTTTGGCGTGGAAGCAAGTCATCCTCGTTTCGAGGGACCGCCTATGATGATGACACTAGCATATGGGGAGGCAGTTTTGCTGGAAGTCACACTGTGACCTTTACAGCCTTCTGAAATTCTGATGCGTTTCAATGACTGAAAGAAACATAGAAGAGGGTTACTGGCTGTCTCTCTGCTGAGGGCTATTATTATGTATGTAATAACTCGATGGGCTGAATACTGTAAACTAACACAGGTACAAACCTGACTCTGCTTTATTAGGGCCCAAAGTGATTACATTACATGATGGCTTGCCTTTTATACCTGGGCTGCACACACGTGTGTACAGCCCAATGACCTCCGACAATTGCGCCACCTGGTGGCTAGTAACCCCAAGCATACATACATGACAGCTATAATTCTGAATAGTGACTTGCTCAAGGGCATTTTTTCAGTTCAACCAGAAAACTTTGTGGAATTCTTCACTTCCTTTTCGAGAGCTTCCTCTCTCGAAAGTTTGCTCCAGCAACATCCCAGGATGCAATAGTCCAAGGAAGAGTTTTGAGAAGGTTTTTAAAAGCAAAATAAGAGCAGGTGTATCATTGTGAGATGATAAGGTGTGCAAAACTGGGTAGTAAGTTCCCAAGGGCAGATACAATAGTTATTAGTGAAGGAGCCAGACAGGAGCGGAACGAGAAGCCTGGTGTTAAATGACAGGAAAGGTGTAAGGTATGTGGGGTGTAAGCAAGTGCTCTACTCGGAACTCCTTCACGGCAAACGAGCCAAAGGAGGGCAGGGACACCCTCAAAGCTCCCCTGATAAAGTGCAACATCCCCACTGACACCTGGGAGTCCCTGGCCAAAGACCGTCCTCAGTGGAGGACATGCATCCAGGAAGGCGCTGAGCACCTCGAGTCTCATCACCGAGAGCATGCAGAAAACAAGCGCAGGCAGCGGAAAGAGCGTGCGACAAACCTGTCCCATCCACCCTTTCCCTGAACGACTGTCTGTCCCACTTGTGACAGGGACTGTGGTTCTCATATTGGACTGTTCAGCCACCTAAGGACTTATTTTTAGAGTGGAAGAAAGTCTTCCTCGATTCGGAGGGACGGCCTATGATGATGATGATGATGAAGGTAGGCGAGATGAGGCTTGGGGAATTGGACTGGAGCATGAGCATTTTGAAGATAAGCAGCTGAGTCACAGGGAGCCTCTTATTTGCCAGAGTGAGCAAATTTGGGCTAGGCAATGAAATTATACAACAGGTCCATAAACTGCTCATCGCTCGCCTTTGCTGACGACACTGCCATCCTCAGTGACTCCGATACTGGAGTGACTGAAAACCTCAAAGTCTTTCTGTAAAGACACAGGTTTAGAAATTAATATAAAGAAAACGGCTGGCTTCCATTTGATATGCAGCAGGAAGACCTTATATAATTGTAAAGAGCACTGGAAGATCAATGGAGCCAGTCGAGCTGGGAGAGGGGAGATGAGTTTAGCGTAGGATTTTGTGCAGGAGAGGATGTGGGCAGCAGACGTTGAACATGGTGAAGAATTGAGGCTGGTTAGTCGACCCTTGGAGAAGTTGACCAAGTATCTTAGCAGTGGTTGGGGAGAGGTACAGGCAGAGGAGAGCAATGTTGCATAGGTGGAAGAAAGCAAATTTGATGATTAAATGGATGTGGGGTGGAAGCCAATTACAGGATCGAGCAGTACTCCAGGCTTCCACATTCCTGACTCAGCCTCAGATGATAGCCATGGAGGAGGAAGCAATCTAGGCCAAAGATTGAGAAATGTATGCTGTGGTTTTGCCAACATTGAGCTTCTGGTCTAGAAATTCGAGATTCTTAAAAACCTGTTGGTGCCACAGTGAGCCGGCGTTAACAGCCAGCAGAACCGGGAAATTGGTGTTGCTTGTTAATTAACATCAGCCCAGAGCTAAACTCACTGTACAAGGCCCCGTTTGTGGTGTTCGGCCTGGCAGAAGGTCCAGTGTAGCGTGGACATAGCATCATTGCAGCAAGAACAGTCTCCTCTTAAAGCAAGGCTGTTATTTCAGAAAGAAGTGCAGTATTTTAAAGGGAAAGAAAATGAAGAAAAAAAATCATTTAAAAATAGCCAGTTTTTAGCCCTTACAGCTCAACTGCCTTCAGAAAAATATTACATTAAAAACAACTCCCAAATGGACGTACAACTCTTACAACTGAATTGCATTCCACACCTAAAATTATAGAAGACGTGCTTTAGCACTAATACAAATGGCTCAGCAAGCCAGGGAAGGGACACCCAGGATCTCGCACGCAGCACTCCAGCTAAGTGCAGGGTATCAACACTGCAAGAGAGGTCCTCTACCCACAGGGTCCAGGAGGCCCTCCAGAAAGAAGGATGTGGTACAAGATCTCCGAGGTCATCATTGCTAGCAGTGTCGCCCACAACGTCCTTCCCCCCCCACCCCCGCCCCATGACCTTGGCTCCATTGCCCAAAGTAGCTTCATCACCTCAGACCAGTGGTCAAGTACAGTGAATGCATCTTCAAAAGCCATCTCCTACCAACTGCACCACTAACCTCACACACTGCTCAATGCACGATGACCCACCCCTTAATCACTCACCTACCAACAATCTGTACCAAACATGAGGCACATTTCCCATTGCTAGCTTCAGCTCACTCCCTAGGTGGAGACGGTGCAGGTCATTCTTGGCAGGGATGTGACTGAGCCCTTGGCCAACTGCAGGGCTGAAAGGATACAAGATGCTCAATAGAATTATCCTCCTTCTTGCATACATTTCTTGCTTCCCCACCTTCCCCTCACCACAATTCCATCCCTGTGTCTTCCTCATTTTGTACACCCAAGAAATGCAGCCTGCCCAGCCAAAGGTGATGATGGAGATGGAGATGGAGATGGAGGAGGGGATGGAGGCTGCCGAGTCCCCCACCAGAGAAGGCCGTTAGAGTGGCAGCCGCCATTTTTTTCTCAGGATTGTGGCGGTAACAAGTGGCGGTAAGTAGCCAAATTTCTGGGCCTCTGACTCATCCTGGTCTTGATGAGTTGGAAAGTGTGGCAACAAGCCTTTGGACTGATCATAGCAGCGAGAAAGAGCTGGGTGTCACCAGAAAACATGTGAATCTTATCTGATGTTTCCTGATGATGGTGTCAATGGGTAGCATGTAGATGGTGAAGAGCAGAGGCTCCTGCGGCACAATTGTGGTGATAGTGCGTGCAGAAGAGGAGAGGCTGTTGGAAGTAAGGTAATGCCTGGATTGCAGTGGGTATGAATGGAACCATAATACAGTGCCACAGTGCCTGCAGGGGAGAGGCATTCACCAAGGATGGAATAGTTAACAAAGTCAAGGGCAGTGGAGAGATTGAGGAAAGATGAGGAGAGGTAGAAAGCCAGGATCATGCAGAATGTTATTTGTGAAATTGTCCCTCGGTCTTTGTGCTGTGGACAAGGTGGAAGCGAGACTGGAAGGTCTTGAAGAAGGATTGGTGGGTGGTTAATTATGAGGCAGTGGCGCATTTTAGAACTTGGAAAAGAGAGGCAACGTTGGAGATAGGGCTGTTGAAATAGAGAGTGGAGGTATTAAGGATCGGTTCAGTAGAAGTTTAAGGATGAATTTTCTTGATAGGAGAGGTGATGGTGGCATCTTGATGGAGCTGGGGTCAGTGCGAGGAGATAAAGATTGGTTAATGGTATCAGCAAGCATTGGATTGAGGAAGTCAAGCTTGTGGTTAGTTGCTGGGATGAGTAAGGAGTGAAGGAGTGGGCCTCATGGATGTGAGGGCTGAGAGGGAGATGGGGGAGAAATGGCAGAGAACAGATGGGTGAAGGCTCAGTTAAGTGGAGAACAGGAGGTAGAACTGGATGTTGAAGGGGAGGGTAAGTTAAGGGACAGTCAGAAGAGGCAGCAACAGCTCTGAAAAATACATTCATTTTGGACATAAAGAAGTCCATGAGTTCCTTACGTTACAGTCCGAGCTGTGGACTGAAGATGTATGAGTAAGTAACCCTCAAGCCGTGTTACCAATATACAGATTTGCCTCAATTTAAAACATTTGAAAACACACTATGTTTTAGGATTAAAATATGCAATTGGGAATGGAGTCTTCAACTTATTAAATAAATGAAAATACAATATCATTCATCCATTATGCAATCAAAATACAATTCTGGATTTAACTCCCAAGCTTGTATTTTTCTTTTTTGTTATTTGTATAAATTGGAGCTTAAAGAAAAAAAAAATGAATATTTTTTCCTCTAATTTTAATTTAAATTCTCTTGGCTAACTGAAGCATGCAGTACGGTCAGAGCAAGCCCTGTTTCCATTAGAGTGGCAATATTGGGAACTCTGCTGATGTTGCAGTTGCATGCAGATAACTATTTGTAAATATTTAAGTGTGTTTGAGCATTACATTTTGAATATTTGAACTGGAAACTTATATTCTCTGAACACTCTGTGTGGCTTCCAAACCAGCCTATCAGAAAAGACGAGGATGAATGATTTGGCGAAATATGGCTTGTTTAATGCAGCTCTGCAAATCATTGCTTATTTTAAGAGTGACTTTAACACCATCTCCCTTATGAGTCAGGCAAATAATGCACTTTGCTTCGTGAGCTTCTCTAAAGCCTGATCTCTGCAGTTTATTTTCAGCAAGCGGCCATTTCTAGTCGTATCATCAAAACTTTTACTATGGCAGGACAAGCTCCATTTTTACCTCAACTTATCTGAAGTCACTAAAATATACTTGAATACAAACCTGTGAGCACCTCGGCCAGCAAGCCATTTTTCATGTGTGAACCTAAACAATGAGTGTTTGGCATATTAGTTCATGTGAGAGGAGGAGAATCACTGAAGTAAAGTCAGGACTGAGAACCAGGGTCAATCATTGAAGCCTCCTCCCAGCGCAGGATTGTTAGGCCCAAATATAATCTCCCTACAATTGCACTCTCAGACAAGTGAACTCAGTAAAGATGAGAGATCGAAGCTGCAACCTTCCTGGCCACGCTGGGGGTTGGCTTCACCCACTGAGTCATTGAGGAGCTCCAGGGCCAGGATTGCAAGTCAAAAGGCCTGGTTAAGGCCAAGAAGATGCTGCCAGACAGGATGTCGTTGTGCCTCTTACATATGGAGCATCTTGGCGATCAACTGCCAATGTGACATATTTTTTTTAATTGCCCCTTTTTTTAAGGCCATTTAACCGCCTCACGTGACGGGGCAGAAAAGAGATATCGCCCGGTCAGGATGGCCTCAACGCCGATCGGGATATTGCCCTCCTAATTTCTGCAGGCGCAAAAGGCTACCGACTCGCTCTGTCAATATCCGCCCCACTCGCCTGCGCACAGCGATAAAAATATCATCACCGTGTGCAACGCCTGGGTACCGAAACACATTTCCCCAAAATTGTCCACCGAATGTTTGTCGGTACAAGCAACAGCTTTTTTCTGTCGCTGTCAAATCGGCAAACTGAACCACCAGCGGTACTTAAAGGCGCGCTGTGGCTGCCACCATTGTTGTCGGCCGAAATTTGCTTCCGGGTTGGGACCTTCTACAATTTGCATCTGATTCCACCTTCACCGATTACTGGGCCTCAGTGTGCGCAGCCTGCAGTAACTAACCTTGCTCGAACAGCTATAATTAGCAGAGTAGCACACTGCCTGGCATGGGGGGCGCCTACTCCACATTCTGTACTGCAGGATGGTTCGCAGTACAGAGCGGCGCTGACAAACACAGATGCAGAGGCAGTGGGAGAGGGATGCAGATAGGATGGCACACCTAACGGGAGATGGCCATGGTGATGGCCATATAGCTGGACATAGAGAAGGATGTGGAGAAGGCCGTTGTAATGTCTGTAAGCTTGTAATGTTTGCAGCTGCACACTGTGGAGGTGGATGTATTGTGTACTGCAAGTGCATAGTTAATCATTAAACAGAACCAGGCAATTCCGGAGACTTCCGAGAGAGCTGCCTGCCATGTTAGGAAGCTGTGTGTGCTGTGCTCTGTGAAGATATCACAATTGGCGATGGAAGATGGGATTTTTCGGATGATTTAAAGCTTAAATTTTGTTGGTGAAGGATTCAGCCAGCCGACAGAAGATGTTGGAAGTTTCTGTCTTTGAAAAGAGCTACAAACATCCGAGGTAAAATCCAGCACATGGTGTGAAGAGCTAGAGATTAAAATGGCAGATGTATTGGGATATTTGGGGGAATATAGACATGACCGGGAACATTTTAAAGCGTATGTGGATCAGCTAGAAATGTATTTCACTGCAAATAACATAATCTATGTTCTTGACAATACAGTCCAGAACCGGGCTGTGTTGGAATGTAAGAAAGCGATCTTCTTATCGGAGGCTGGTCCAGCATTATACGAAACTCTTGTAAATCTGTTTGTGCCTGACGAGCCAAAGGACATAACACTGAAAGAGATTTTAATGAAACTGGAGCAGCACTATAACTCCAAATTGTTAGAAATTGCTGAAAGCTATCGTTTTGGGATTCGGAATCAAAAGGCTGATGAAAGTGTCAATGATTACATCATTGCATTAAAGAAGCTAGCGATGCATTGTAATTTTGGAAACTTTCAAAACCGAGCATTATGGGATCATTTTGTTTGTGGGGTGAAAAATGATGCAATCGGAAGGAAGTTATTGACGACGGATGACTTGACTTTTGAGATTGCTTGTCAGACAGCGAGGTCGATGAGCATGGCCGAACAATATTCCCGAAAATTCAATAATGATTTCGGTAGTCAATCAACCTGCAGGTTCAAAGTAAAAGAGGGGGCCCAAAGTCTCAGAAACTGGAAATTCTAACAGAGCGTCGAAGTCATGCTATAGGTGCCTGGGACAACACATTGCTCAAAGTTGTCCATACATGAAGGCAGAGTGTTTCTTCTGCAGAAAGACTGGGCATCTTGCAAAGGCATGCCGACTGAAGGGTAAATCAGCATTCAAAGCTATGAGTCCAGTGTTCAAAGCTATGAGTAGAAATCCCAAGAGACTACATAGCTTGGAAGAGCACATCATCAGGAGCACGAGGTTAACTGACAGCAATTCAGAAAGCATCAAAATCCATATAGATGTTGCGGGATTCAAGATACCAATGGAAATTGACACAGGTGCATCCATAGTGCAGTACCAGAGTCGCTGTACCTCGACAAATTATGTGATTTTCAACTGGAGAAATCCAAGATAGAACTGCAAGGCTACTTGGGAGAGAAAATTCTGTGGTAGGTCATATCACCGTACCGGTGAAATATGAAGATCAATTTCAGACTTGCCTCTAATAGTAGTGAAAGGAAACAAGTCTGCCTTACTCGGAAGAAATTAGTTGAGCTCACTGAAGCTGGATTGGAGTAAGATTTTCTGTGTGGAAGCAAGATTTTTATCAACGGATGAGGTTATCAAGCAGTATCCGAAGGTGTTCTGTGAAATGGGCAGTCCGATCCATGGATTCAAGGTAAGTGTCAGGGTACAGAAGGACGCTAGATCAGTTTACTACAAGCCATGTTCCGTACCACATGCACTCAAGGAGAAAGTTGAGCAAGAACTCAAAAGACTAGAGACTGAGAACATTATTTGTAAGATAGATCGATGTAATTGGGCTACATCCATTGTTGTTGTACCTAAGTCCGATGGTAGGGTAAGATTATGTGGTGATTATAAATTAACCGTAAACAGGTCCATTGGAAGTGGTCAAAAGAATGTGATACAGCATTCAGGGAGTGTAAAAGCAAATTGGTAGAGAGCACCATGTTAGTTCACTATGACATATCGAAGGAGATTAAGTTAGCATGTCATGCCTCTCCGTATGGAGTTGGGGCAGTAATCTCTCATGTATTAAGTCGTGTGGAGGAAAGACCAATTGCTTTTATTTCACGCACTCTCAGTGAGAATAATTATGCGCAAATTGAAAGGGAAGCTTTGGCATTAATGTTTGGGGTCAAGAAGTTTCATAAATACTTGTATGGTTGTAAGTTTACCATCGTTACGGACCATAAGCCCATAACAGCAATCCTCCATCCAAAGTCCCCAGTTCCAACATTAGCTGCAGCCCGAATGCAGAGATGGGCTTTGATTTTGTCAGCATATACACATGATATTGAATACAGATGATCAGCTGATCACAGTAATGCTGATGCAATGTCTAGATTGCCTTCTCCATCACAAGTTACACCCGATAGGGAAGAAGTGTTTTATTTTTCATACATTGATAAATTGCCAGTCACAGCTGAAGAGATTGGTAGAGCAACCAAATGTGACCCAGTGAGTATATTTCAAATGGATGGCCAAACCAGGTAACAGACAAAGATACACATCCATTCTTTATTCGTAGGAATGAATTATCAGTCGATAAAGATTGTAATCATGCGGGGTGCAAGAGTGGCTATACCAAATAAATTCAGGTCCAAAATTAATAGGAGACCTCCATGATCAACACGTGGGAATGTGCTTGACTAAGAGTTTTGCACGCAATTATTTATGGTGGCCAGGTCTTGATAAAGATATAGAGTACATCGTGAGTCAGTGTACGACATGTCACTCGGGCAGCAAGCAACCACCACCAGTACCATTACAGCCATGGAAATGGCCTCCCACGATGTGGCAAAGGCTACATATTGATTTTGCTGTGTTACAAGGATAACAATTGTTCATTGTGATTGATAGCCATTTGAAGTGGGTTGAGGTGTTTCCAATGTGGAAAATAACAACAAGTAAAACATTGGAAATTTTGCGAAAATTATTTTCTTCATTTGGCCTCCCTGAAGACGTTGTTTCGGATAATAGGCCACAATTTCGTTCAGAAGAATTTGTACAATTCACAAGCAAAAATGGTGTGAAACATATCAAGGTTCCACCATACCATCCTGCTTCGAATGGTGCAGCAGGTGCACTGTACAAATTGTAAAGCGTGCCCTCATAAAACAAATGTAAGGTCCAAATCCAAGGAAATGACAGTTGTCATTGGATCACAAATTGGTAATTTTTTGATTACATATCGAAATACTCCTCATACAACTACTGCTAGAACACCAGCAGAGTTCTTTCTCAAACGACAGCCACGGACCAGATTCTCGTTGTTAAAACCAAATTTGGCACAGTCCGTAGAAGAGACACAATTAAGACAGAAAGAGAATCATGATAGAGATAGAGTAAAAGAGAGAAGTGTGAAATTAAATCAGAAGGTGAGAGTGAAGAACCATCACCATAAATGGTTAAAGTGGTTAGCAGGAAGAGTGGTGAAGATATGTGGTCCTCGCACATAATTGGTAAAGATGTTTGATAATGGACAGATTAGGTTTGTTCATATTGATCATATTTTACCTACAGACATGGAAGGAGTTGAAGGTGGGAATGATTCAATTATTTCTGATTCATCAGATAGTTTTGATACACCAGTAGCAAATCATAAATCCAATGTACTGGAAACAAATCCAGGAGAGAATCAGAATGAAAGTCTGAGTCCGAGTCAGGAAAACAAAGAGCCTGAAGTTAGAGTGAGTTCAAATGAAAATCAAGGAAATTCCGTGGAGGAAAACATTTCTCGGGGTGAGCCTTGAATTTGTTTCGATTCGACACCATGTTTGGAAGGTTCTGTTTGAGAGTGAAGGTATCCTCTTCGAAACAGAAAACATGTGGTAAAATTAAATTTGTAAATAGGAAAAAATAAGTTTATATCCTATGTTATGTATAAACATGAAGGTTATGTCTGATGTTTGTTATGATGGCTTTTACATTAAGGAGGGAGAGGTGTAATGTCTATAAGCTTGTAATGTTTGTATCTCCACACTGGAGGTGGATGTATTGTGTACTGCAAGTGCATAGTTAATCATTAAACAGAACCAGGCAATTCCGGAGACTTACGAGAGAGCTGCCTGCCATGTTATGAAGTTGTGTGTGTTGTGCTCTGTGAAGATATCACAGTCGTGAAGAGGAGGACGGGCAGGAATGCACACACCCAGAGCCAGAGAGTGAAGGACATGGAGAAGTGATGGCAAAAGCAGCAGGCAAATGTGCAGCAACCACAGGATGCAGAGGGTCAAGAGCAGCGTGACCAGGATGTAAAGGGTCAGGAGCAGCATGAGCAGGATGCAGAGGGTCAGGAGCAGCGTGACCAGGAGACTGAAGGCAATGAGGAAGGTGGCAGAGCGAGACACAGACACAGATGTGGTGGTGGAAGGCTGCGAGGGTATATCTACAACAGTTTTCCTCCATCGACCTCAACGATAACCAGTGGCTGCGGAGACTGCGATTCAGGAAAGACGTGGTGACAGAGCTGCGCCATCTCCTGCGGTCAGATCTGGAGCATCAAACAAGGATGAGGACAGCTCTACCTATGGCATCCAAGGTCACCGTCACCCTGAATTTGTGCACCACTGGATCTTTCCTAGGAGCCACAGCAGAGATCTCCAACATCTCCCAGTTTTCTGCACGTTGCTCCATCCGTCAGGTCACAGACGCTCTGTACAAGAGGAGGAGAGATTACGTCTCATTTCCAATGACCAGAGAGAAGCAGTTGGAGAAATCTCCAGGATAGTGAGCTTGCCCAGGGTTCAGGGCACCATAAACTGCACCCATGGCCCATTGAGGGCACCGCTGAACAATCCTGAGATCTTCCAAAACTGGAAGGGTACCACTCACTCAATGTGCGGTTGGTGTGCAACCACAAAAGGCCAAATCATGACCATCAATGCTTGCTATCCTGGCAGCAGCCACGATGCCTTCATCCTGCAGCAGACCGGAGTGCCCGGTCTGTTTTGACTGCCAAATGAAGGTCGCGGCTCGCTCCGAGACACCTCGGCCTCCAGGAGCATCATTTAGCAGACCATCAGAATTCGGAAACAGCGCTTTCACTGCCTTCATTGCTCAGGAGAAGTCCTGCAATACTCGCCTGACCGCGTGTCCCTGGTCGTCGTCGTCTGCTGAATGCTTCACAACCTGGCAATCACGAGGGCAGAGCCATTGGGCGATGATGTAACTATAGCACCTGAGAAGGAGGAGCAGGAGGTGGGGGAGGGGGAGCAGGAGGAGGAGAAGGAGGAGGAGCAGTGGAAAGAGGAGGAGCAGCAGCAGGAGGAGGAGGAGGAGGAGCAGGAGGAGGAGGAGGAGGAGGAGCAGGAGGCGGAAGAGGAAGAGGAGGTTCAGGCACCATGCAGGAGGCGACCTCACCATCCTGATCCTGCAAGGGATGTCTGGGACCATCTCATTGCAGCTCGTCTCCAATAAGGTGGTCACCAATTCCAGCTTCCTCTGGTGATCCCCCTGTCTGAAACAATGAGCCCTTCCACTCATCATTCCCCACACTGAAATGAGAAACAGTAACAGGTATTAAAGTTTCAAATCAACATTTATATAACAAAAATGTGCATCAACAACATAAATATTTTTATTCACCCTTGTGCATTTCCTTATAGCCCCTTTTACGTTGGCCTACTCTAGAATTATGCCTCAGTGTCTCCCCTGTGGCTGCAGCATGGCTGCTGGATGGCTGCTATGTTTCACCTGCAGACAATACAGATGTCCCTCTAGGTCACCCTTGACCATCTCTGGCCCGGAAAGGGCCAGCTGCAAACTGGGCCGCCTCAGCCTCGGCAACAGCACTCGAGAGTGGCTGGGTGCAAGCCATGGCTGGTTGCAAAGACGGAGTGGCAGGGCTGGGATCGGGAATGCTGTGATCCTGAGAGAGCACAGCAGGTTCCTGCTCCAATGACCCGGTGCCACTCCCCCAGGGCAGCACCTCAGCATCCCCACTATTCTGCTGCAGCACAGTTGGGAGGGCTGCCACACCACCATGAGATCCCCGATGGACTGTGCTGGACCCAGAGACGATGGCAGCAGTCAGAGCATGCATGGCATCTGGCTGATACTGCATCAGAGCAGACACAGACTCAATGCCTCTAGCCACTGACTGCATGACAGCAGTAAGACAAAATGTAGCATCTTGCTGAGACTGCAGAGCATTCTGGGCTTTCATGCTACCAGCCATCCTCTGCATTACAGTACTAAGGTGTTATGTCGCTTCCGCTTGTGCTGCAATGGCAGCTGCAACATCGCCCATGACATGTATCATGAGGTTTGGATCCGCACAGTCTCTCCGGGAACCCACCATCATCTGCACACTGGCAATGATGGGCTCCATAGTGTGCGCAGAGCTCTCTGCAACACAGGAGGCAGATCCTCCATGCTCCTTAGCACTTGCGAGAGGCTCTCGGGCACATTCGGCATTGCCCCGAGCATGTTGGAGTGCATGGCCATCACCCTTAGTGCAATCGCCTCCACATCGAGGTCTTCACCTGTGCAGCAGAACTCCCACGCAAACTTGCCCTCTGCATCACCCAGTGCTGACCCCTCTCTTAAGCTAAGCTGTAAAGAATGTGAACTCCCAATATCTGAGCTGGTGTGTGTGAGGGTGAAAAGCAGTGACACGGTTCTTGGATCTGTCTCTTCCTCGGCATCCTCCTCCTCCCACATTTGCTCACTCACCTCACTTGGCTCTGGGGGCTCAGGCACTGGCTGGTCCACCTGCGGGGCATTATCTGCAAACATAAATGGGACAAAAGTGGCGTAAAGGTGAGGGAGGGGGGTCCACCATGCAACAACCAAGGTGTACACATTGTTGGTCACTTTATTGATAGATGTTTGTTGAATTCCGGCCAGATGTCATCAAAGGAAGTGTTGTGTATCTGTAAAGCATGCACTCCAATGTTCCTCCACCAGGGAGCGCATCCCCTGAAGTCCCAAAGGATCCCAGCATCCCTTGGGAGCACTGTATATAAGCCGGCCCCTAAGGCCTGTTCCTCACTCTGGAGTGTCTTAAGAAAGACTGAGGTCACTGTTACTTTAACTTCCCTGTGTGCAGTCTTGTCTGTGTAGGAACACAACAACTGGTGATGAGTACACGAATCCAACGCAAAGATGCAGCAAACTGTGAGCATCCTGGAGAAGTTCTTGGAGGATGAGGACTGGGAAGCCTATGTCGAAGGGCTAGACCAGTACTTTGTAGCCAACGAGCTGGACTGAGAAGGAAGCGCTGCAAAAAGGAGAGCGGTCCTCCTCATGGCCTGTGGGGCACCGACCTACAGCCTCATGAAGAATCTTCTGGCTCCAGTGAAATCCACAGATAAGTCGTACGAGGAGCTGTGTACACTGGTTCGGGAGCATCTTAACCTGAGGGAGAGCATGCTGAGGGCGAGGTATTGATTCTATACGTACCAGCGATCTGAAGGTCAGGAAGTGGCGAGCTGAGTTGCCGAGCTAAGGCGACTTGCAGGACAATGTGAGTTTGATGCCTACCTGGAGCAAATGCTCAGAGACTTTTCTTTACTGGCATTGGCCATGATACCATGCTATGAAAACGTTTGACGGTAGAGACACCAACCCTCAGTAAGGCCATTGCAATAGCACAGGCGTTTATGTCCACCAGTGATAACACAAAACAAATCTCTCAGCACACAAGTGCTAGCAATGTTCATAAATTAACTGGAACTGTGTTTGTGAGCAGAAATGTACAGGGCAGAAACCATGAGTCTGCAACTTCCAGCAGGCCTCAGGTGACCTAGATGACTCAGAGTCCACAACAAAGGATGAATGCAAGGCAATTCACACCTTGTTGGCTATTGTGGAGGCTTCCATTCAACCTGTTAATGCCACTTCAAAGGGTATGTTTGCAAGAGCTGTGGAACAATGAGGCACCTCCAATGAGATTGCAGACGAGCTGCAAGCTCTGCAAAACCTGCTAACGGCCAGAGGAAGGTTGGTCCATGGTGGATCAAAGCAATTTCGAACTTCAGTGAGAGGAGGCAGATGCTGAAGTACACAGGGTGCACACATTTCAGATGAAATTTCCACCTATAATGCTAAACGTAAAATTAAATTGCTTACCCGTAGCCATGGAACTGGACACTGGCGCTAGCCAATCCATCATGAGTAAAATATGTTTGAGAGACTGTTGTGCAATAAGGCACTCAGACCAGCCCTTAGCCCCATCCACACGAAACTGAGAACGTACACCAAAGAGCTTATCACTGTCCTGGGCAGCACCATGATCAAGGTCACCTACGAGGGCACGGTGCACGAACTGCCACTCTGGATTGTCCCGGGCGATGGCCCCACACTGCTTGGAAGGAGCTGGCTGGGCAAAATCCGCTGGAACTGGGATGACATCCGAGCGCTATCACATGTCATTGAGGCCTCATGTACCCAGGTTCTTACAAATGTCCTTCCCTTTTTGAGCCAGGCATTGGAAACTTTTCTGGGGTGAAGGTGCGGATCCACTTGGTCCCAGAGGCACGACCCATTCACCACAAGGCGCGAGCGGTACCTCACACGATGAGGGAGAGGGTGGAAATCGAGCTGGACAGGCTGCAATGCGAGGGAATCATCTCCCCAGTGGAATTCAGTGAGTGGGCCAGCCCGATTGTTCCAGTATTCAAAAGTGATGCCACGGTCAGGATTTGCGGTGATTATGAAGGAATTATTAATCGTTTCTTGCTACAGGACCAATACCCGCTACCTAAGGCAGACGACCTATTTGCGACGCTGGCAGGAGGCAAGACATTCATCAAGCTCGACCTGACTTCGGCCAACCTGACGCAGGAGCTGGAGGAGTCTTCGAAGGGCCTCACCTGCATCAACACGCACAAGGGACTGTTCATCTACAACAGATGCCCGTTTGGAAGTCGATCGGCTGCAGCAATCTTCCAGAGAAACATGGAGAGCCTACTCAAGTCGGTACCACGCACGATGGTTTTTCAGGACGATATATTGGTCATGGGTCGGGACACAGTCGAGCACCTACAAAACCTGGAGGAGGTCCTCCAGCGACTGGATCGCTTAGGCTGCGGCTGAAGAGGTTGAAATGCGTCTTCGTGGCAACAGAAGTGGAGTTTTTGGGGAGAAAGATTGCGGCGGACGGCATTCGGCCCACAGGTGCCAAGAAAGAGGCTATCAGGAATGCGCCCAGGCCACAGACCGTCACGGAGCTGTGAGCGTTCCTGGGACTCCTCAACTATTTTGGTAACTTCCTATTGGGGTTAAGCACCCTCTTAGAGCCCATACATGTGTTATTGCATAAATGTGAGAATGGGATATGGGGAGAAAACCAAGTAATTGCTTTTGAGAAAGCCAGAAACATTTTATGCTTCAACAAGCTGCTTGTATTGTATAACCTGTGTAAAAGACTCATGCTAGCATGTGGTGTGTCGTTGCACGGTGGCGGGTATGTATTGCAACAAGCTAACGTTGCGGGGAAGTTGCAACCTGTCGCCTATGCTTCCAGGAGCTTGTCTAAGGCCGAGAGGGCCTACAGCATGATTGAGAAAGAGGCACTAGCGTGTGTGTTCCGGTTAAAGAAAATGCATCAATATATGTTTGGCCTCAAATTTGAGCTGGAAACCGATCACAAGCCCCTCGTATCCCTGTTCGCTGAACACAAGGGGATAAATACTAATGCCTCAGCCTGCATACAAAGATGGGCACTCGCGCTATCAGCATATAACTATACCATCTGCAACAAGCCAGGCATCGAGAACTGTGCGGATGCTATCAGTCGGCTACCATTGCCCACCAAAGGGGTGGAAATGGTACAGCCTGCAAACTTGTTGATGGTGGCGCAGCCCGCAGACTTGTTAATGGTCATGGAAGCATTTGAAAATGGTAAATCACCTTTCATGGCCCGCCAGATTAGGAATTGGACCAACCAAGATCCTCTGCTGTCCCTAGTAAAAAACTGTGTATTGCATGGGAGCTGGGCCAGCATCCCCGTTGAAATGCAAGAGCTAATCAAGCCATTCCAGCGCCAAAAGGACGAGCTGGCCATTCAGGCAGACTGCCTTTTGTGGGGTAACCACGTAGTGCTACCCAAAAAGGGCAGGGAAACGTTCATCTCGGATCTCCACAGCACATACCCGGGTATACTAATGATGAAAGTGTTAGCCAGATCCCAAGTGTGGTGACCCGGTATCGACTCTGGCTTCGAGTTCTGTGTGCAGCAATGCAGCGTATGTGCTCAGTTCAGCAACGCGCCCAAGAGACACCACTAAGTTTGTGGTCCTGGCCCTCCAGCCCACGGTCGAGGATCTATGTCGACTATGTGGGCCTGTTTCTCAGTAAAATGTTCCTGGTGGTGGTGGATGCTTTTTCAAAATGGATTGAACGTGAAATAATGTCGGGAAGCACCGCCACCGCCACCATTGAAAGCCTGAGGGCCATGTTTGCCACCCACGACCTGCCTGACATACTGGTCAGTGACAATGGGCCATGTTTCACCAGTGCCGAATTTAAAGAATTTGTGATATATTCACAGAACACACCACACACAGCTCCTAACATGGTAGGCAGCTCTCTCGGAAGCCTCCGGAATCTGCCTGGTTCTGTTCATTATTAATTCTGCACTTGCAGTACACAATACGTCCACATCCACAGTGTGGAGCTGCAAACATTGCAAGCTTATAGACATTACACTTCTCCTTCCTTAATGAAGAAGTTATTACAACAACATCATACATAACTTTCATGTTTATACATAACACAGGATATAAACTTCTTTTTTTCCATATTTACAAATTTAACTTTACCACTTGTTTTCTGTTTCGAAGAGGATACCTTTGCTCTCGAACAGAACCTTCCAAACATGGTGTTGAATCTAAACTCATTCGAGACTCAACCTGAGGAACGTTTTCCTCCATGGAATTTCCTTGATTTTCATTTGAACTCACTCTAACTTCAGGCTCTTTGTTTTCCTGAAGCGGGCTCAGACTTTCATTCTGATTCTCTCCTAGATTTATTTCCAGTACATTGGATTTAGGATTTGCTATTGGTGTATCAAAACTATTTGATGAGTCAAAAATAATTGAATCATTCCCAACTTCAACTCCTTCCATGTCTGTAGGTAAAATATGATAAACATGAACAAACCTAATCTGTCCATTATCAAACATCTTTACCAAATATGTGCGAGGACCACATATCTTCACCACTCTTCCTGCTAACCACTTTAACCATTTATGGTGATGGTTCTTCACTCTCACCTTCTGATTTAATTTCACATTTCTCTCTTTTACTCTACCTCTATCATGATTCTCTTTCTGTCTTAATTGTGTCTCTTCCACGGACTGTGCCAAATTTGGTTTAACAATGAGAATCTGGTTCGTGGCTGTCGTTTGAGAAACAATTCTGCTGGTGTTCTACCAGTAGTGTATGAGGAGTATTCCGATATGTAATCAAAAAATTAACCAATTTGTGATCCAATGACAACTGTCGTTTCCTTGGATTTGGATCTAACATTTGTTTTATGAGGGAACGCTTTACAATTTGCACAGTGCACTCTGCTGCACCATTCGAAGCAGGGTGGTATGGTGGAACCTTGGTATGTTTCACACCAGTTTTGCTCGTAAATTGTGCAAATTCTTCTGAACGAAATTTCTTCAGGGAGGCCAAATGAAGAAAATAATTTTCGTAAAATGTCCAATGTTTTACTTGTTATTTTCCACATTGGAAACACCTCAACCCACTACGAATGGCTATCAATCACAATGAAAAATTGTTGTCCTTCTAACTCAGCAAAATCAATATGTAGCCTTTGGCTCACCCTCGGAGGCCATTTCCATGGCTGTAATAGTACTGGTGGTGGTTGCTTGCTTACCGATTGACATGTCGTATACTGACTCACGATGTACTCTATATCTTTATCAAGACCTGGCCATCATAAATAACTGCGTGCAAAACTCTTGGTCAAGCACATTCCCAGGTGCTGGTCATGGAGATCTCCGAATAAGTTGGACCTGAATTTATTTGGTATAATCACTCTTGCACCCCACATGATACAATCTTTATCAACTGATAATTCATTCCTGCGAATGAAGAATGGATGTGTATCTTTGTCTGTTACCTGGTTTGGCCATCCATTTGCAATATACTCATACACTTTGACATCACTGGGTCACGTTTGGTTGCTCTCCCAATCTTTTCAGCTGTGACTGGCAGTTCATCAATATATGAAAAATAAAACACTTCTTCCCGATCGGGTGTAACTTGTAATGGGGAAGGCAATCTAAGCATTGCATCAGCATTACTGTGATCAGCTGATCGTCTGTATTCAATATTATATGTATATGCTGACAAAATCAAAGCCCATCTCTGCATTCAGGCTGCAGCTAATGTTGGAACTGGGGACTTTGAATGGAGGATTGCTGTTAGGGGCTTATGGTCCGTAATGATAGTAAACTTACGACCATACAAGTATTTGTGAAACTTCTTGACCTCAAAAATTAATGCCAAAGCTTCCCTTTCAATTTGCGCATAATTACTCTCACTGGCACTGAGAGTGCATGAAGCAAAAACAATTGGTCTCTCCTCCCCACTACGTGATACATGAGAGATCACTGTCCCAACTCCATACGGAGAGGCATCACATGCTAGCTTAATCTCCTTAGATATGTCATAGTGAACTAACATGGTGCTCTCTACCAATTTGCTTTTACACTCCTTGAATGCTGTATCGCATTCTTTTGACCACTTCCAATGGACCTGTTTTTTCAAAAGTTCAATCAGTGGATGTAATACTATAGCCAAATTTGTTAGGAACTTCCCATAATATTTCAAAAGACCTAGGAATGAACGACGTTCAGTGACAGTCCTGGGAGTGGGCGCATTTCTGATTGCATTCTGTTTTTCCTTGGTCAGATGTAAACCATCTTTGTCTGGTCTGTACCCTAAGTACTCCACTGAGTTTTTAAATAACTCACACTTATGAGCAGACACTTTTACTCTGTGCTTCTCTAGCCGTTTGAGGACTTCATTCAATATGTTATTATGAATTTGCCTATTTGGTGCTGAAATTAGTATGTTATCCAAATAACATACTATCCCTTCAATACCTTAAAAAATCTGGTACATCACCCCTTGGAATATGACAGGGGCGGAAGACACTCCAAATGGTAGCCTATTAAATTGATATAGGCCTAGGTGAGTATTTATATTCAAATATGACTTGGACTCTTCATCTAGTTCAAGCTGTAAGTAGGCATTCGTAAGATCTAGTTTTGGGAAGATCTGACCACCTGTCAGTGTTGTGAACAAATCTTCTATATTCGGCAATATATTGGGGACATTACCCTCTAGAACCTGGTTTACGGTTACTTTATAATCATCACACAATCTTACCTTACCATCAGACTTATGTACAACAACAATGGGTGTTGTCCAATTACATCGATCTATCTTACAAATAATGTCCTCAGTCTCTAGTCTTTTGAGTTCTTGCTCAACTTTCTCTTTGAGTGCAAATGGTACGGAACGTGGCTTGTAGTAAACCGATCTAGCGTCCTTCTGTACCCTGACACTTGTCTTGAAGCCTTGGATCGGACTGCCCGTTTCACAGAACACCTTTGGATACATCTTGATAACCTCATCTGTTGATGAAAATCTTGCTTCCACACAGAAAATCTTACTCCAATCCAGCTTCTGTGAGCTCAACCAATTTCTTCCGAGTGAGGCAGACTTGTCCCCTTTCACTACTATTAGAGGCAAGTTTTGAAATTGATCTTTATATTTCACCGGTACGGTGATACGACCTACCACAGGAATTTTCTCTCCCGAATAGCCTCGCAGCTCTATCTTGGATTTCTCCAGTTGAAAATCACGCGCTTTGTCGTGGTACAGTGACTTCGGTACTACACTCACGGATGCACCTGTGTCAATTTCCATTGGTATCTTGCATCCCACAACATCTATGTGGATTTTGATGCTTTCCGAATCGCTGTCCGTTATCCTCGTGCTCCTGATGACGTGTAACTCTAACATCTCCTCGTCCTGTTGTTGTTCTTCCATGCTCTGTACTCTCTTGGGATTTCTACTCATAGCTTTGAACGCTGGACGCATAGCTTTAAAATCTGATTTACCCTTCAGTCGGCATGCCTTCGCAAGATGCCCAGTCTTTCTGCAGAAGAAACACTCTGCCTTCATGCATTGACAACTTTGAGCAATGTATTGTCCCAGGCACCAATAGCATGACTTTGATGCTATGTTAGAAATTCCAGTTTCTGAGACTTTGGGCCCCCACCGTCTTTTACTTTGAACCTGCAGGTAATTTACCTCAGTTGACTGACCGTAATTATTATTTAATTCTCGGGAATATTGTTCGGCGATGCCCATCGACCTCACTGTCTGACAAGCAATCTCTAAAGTCAAGTCATCTGTCATCAATAATTTCCTTCTGATCGCATCTTTTTCACCCCACAAACAAAACGATCCCGTAATGCTCAGTCTTGAAAGTTTCCAAAATTACAGTGCATCGATAGCTTTTTTAATGCTACGATGTAATCACTGATATATTTATCAGCCTTTTGATTCCGAATCCCGAAACGATAGCTTTCAGCAATTTCTAAGGGTTTGGGGTTATAGTGCTGCTCCAGCTTCATTAAAATCTCTTTAAGCGTTGTGTCCTTTGGCTCGTCAGTCACAAGCAGATTTACAAGGGTTTCGTACAATGCCGGATTCGCCTCTGATAAAAAGATCACTTTCTTACGTTCCAACACAGCCCGGTTCTGGACTGCATTGTTTGGAACTTTGATTATGTTATTTGCAGTGAAATACATTTCTAGCCGATCCACATGTGCTTTAAAACGTTCCCAGTCATGTCTATATTCCTCAAATGTCCGATTACATCTACCATTTTAATCTCTAGCTGTTCACACCATGTGTTGTATTTTACCTCGGATTTTGTAGCTTTTTCCAAAGACAGAAACTTCCAAAGTCTCTCTGCCGGCTGGCTGAATCCTTCACCAACAAAATTTAAGCTTTAAATCATCCTAAAAATCCCATCTCACCGCCAAATGTGATATATTCACAGAGCACAGAACACACAGCTCCTAACATGGCAGGCAGCTCTCTCGGAAGCCTTCGGAATCTGCCTGGTTCTGTTTGTCCACATCCACAGTGTGGAGCTACAAACATTACAAGCCTACAGACATTACAGAATTCATGACCCGCAATGGGATCAAACATGTCAACTCGGCCCTGTTTAAACCAGCCTCCAATGGGCAAGCAGAGCGGGCAGTACAAACAATCAAACAGAGCCTTAAATGAGTCACAGAAGGCTCACTCCAAACCCGCCTGTCCCGAGTACTGCTCAGCTACCGCACGAGACCCCATTCTCTCACAAGGGTGCCCCCGGCTGAGCTACTCATGAAAAGGACACTTAAAACCAGACTCTCGCTGGTTCACGCCAACCTGCACGATCAGGTAGATAGCAGGCGGCAGCAACAAAATGTAAAAGATGGTCGCGCCACTGTGTCACGGGAAATTGATCTGAATGACCCTGTGTATGTGCTAAACTATGGACATGGTCCCAAGTGCATCGCGACCACGGTGATAGCTTAAGAAGGGCGTAGGGTGTTTGTAGTCAAACTAGACAATGGGCAAATTTGCAGAAAGCACCTGGACCAAACAAGGCTGCGGTTCACAGACTGCCCCGAACAACCCACAGCAGACACCATCTTTTTCGAGCCCACAACACACTCCCAAAGGATCAACGACACCACATCGGACCAGGAAATCAAACCCATCATGCCCAAACCCATCATGCCCAGCAAGGCCAGGCTCATGCAGCAGCTCTGCAGGGCCAACAACACGCCAGCCCAACGAGGGCACAGCCAACACACCAGAACAGACATTTGTACCGAGGCGGTCCACCAGGGAAAGAAAGGCTCCCGACCGCCTCACCTTGTAAATAGTTTTCAATTTGCGGGGGAGTGATGTTGTCTATCTGTAAAGCATGCAGTCCCATGTTCCCCCACCAGGAAGTGCATCCCCTGAAGTTCCAAGGGATCCCAGCATCCCTTGGGAGCACTGTATATAAGCCAGCCCCTAAGGCTTGTTCCTCACTCTGGAGTGTCTTAATAAGGACTGAGGCCACTGTTACTTTAACCTCCCTGTGTGCAGTCTCATTAGGAACACAACAGGAAGGCCTTCACTTACCAATGCTGTCCCAGTGGGATCGATGTTGCCGTCAGCAACTGGGCAGCCAACTTGTGGCCCCATTAGCCACAGTACCCTTTCCTCCACATCACTGAGCTGCCGCAGTTACGCCTCTCCACCTCCCGTTCCCTGCAGCTCCTGACGGTTATATGCCATCTTGGCTTACAAAGCAAAGAAAGTTTGGTGAGCTGCAGTCCAGTTAGGCACGTGGAACAAATGGATCTTCAGCTTCATGAGCTGCAACTCTAAGGGACCATTAACTGTGAGTATGCACACATGACATATGGTTGACTCATCAGTAAAATGGTGCTTTGCTGACTACAAACAGATGCAGGTAAGTAAGAGCTGGGGAAGCAGAGGTTCAGAGGCTGCAGGGGGAGCATGTACACACATTCACCACTCGAATGATGTCATTGAACCTCTTTTGGCACTGAGTCGCCGTCCAGTCCACTATTGACGTGCCGGACACCTCTACAGTCACTTCTGTCCAAGCATTGCAGAAGACCTGCCAAGAGGGACTGCCAGACTCTGGGAATAGGAGGCGCCTCCTGCTCTCCACAGCTTGCACCAGCATCTCAACTTGGGCATCGCTGAATCTGGTTGCTCTCAGACTTGCCATTTTTGCACACAGCACACAACAAACGCAACAATGCAACTGATGAGAATGAACAGTACCTATCTGAATGACCTGCCCTGTAAGAAGGCCAGGGATAAGGTGCCTCATTCTGACTGATTGAGAATCAGGTGAAATTCGATGCTCAGTCGTTGCTCCTGCCCCTCCAGCACTCTGCTGAGTCCATTTCCGTACCCAACACCTTCCCGTTCATTTATTTGAACAGAAGTGCCAAAACAGGATGAAGGGCAATTTCCCCCCAAAGTGTTTAAAGTGTAATAAAACCTTTTACATTATTGCCACAATGTAGATTACCAGATATTAACCACTTCTTGGAATTCAGATGGTTCTTGGTCCCTTATGAGTGATTGAATGAGATTACCACTTATAACTTATATCAGTATTAATTGCTGCCAGGTAAGGTATTATGGAGGCCTGGTGAAGAGTGAAGCACTCTATAACCTGTCCCAATAATGTGCCTTAACTGCAAACTCAAAAGTGCTCTGGTGTGATATTTTCACTTCCTACACCATCCATCTTGAAATGTTGACAATTTGGGCCAAGCTGTGAGAAATTTTAAGCTAAGAGCCCTTTTGTGGCTTCTCAAACTCATTTTACATGGGACACTTGCAAATAGCAGAGAGATTAGACTTTCATCCTATCTGTCTGGCCTAGAGTCCAATTCCAAGGATGAAAGGACAGTATCCTAACATGACCATCTAAAAAGTTGCTGTAAGCAATCTACGAGCAAAGGCTCAGTTGGCACATGTACTAGCATAAACAAGGGACAGAGAAAAAAGTTCCGGTTATGTGACTGGCCTTCAAAAATTCTTTGGAGGCCCCAGCAAACTGTCCTACGTCCTCAAAGTTTACGATTCATTAAGATTCCCAAAAACATAACACAGAGAAAATGAAAAGTCAGTAGAGCCATAGCACCCAGAGACGATTACCATTAAACAGCTCTGACTGAATGCTTTCATGTCTTCGGTCTGTGGATCCTAAAAGGCCAAGTAGTATTAACAAGTTGAGGATGATGCCTCACTGCTGCATGGAAAACAATAGATTAAAAAAATTAGTGGTGCATGGGGTTTAATCTTTAAGGCAACAGAATCTATTAGCTATTCAGATTCATGTTGGCGTTAAAGATAAGGAGAAGAGAGGAAAGGGCTCAGAGACGGCAACTCTGTGAACAAGAGGAGTTTCAGATTTCCTTTACCCTCAATGATGGGTGCAAGAAAAGATTGTTGGATACAGTTTGTTTGGAAAGGCACCATTTTGAGATCAGAAAATCTGTTCTCAGATCTATTGCAGTGCTATTTTGAGACTGACCACTAAGACGTGTATGATAGTGGCCCAGAGTGTCTCACAGTGTATCCCTGTGAGAAAAGATTTAGAGGGATATTTAGGCACTAAAAAGTCTTCGAGATGGCCAAGATGGGGTCTCGAGCTGCAACGACTGGTTTGCCAGCCTTTAGCACAAGACGCCATCTTAGTAAAGGAGTTTAAGCCTGCGCTCGGAACGATTGCCCCGAAGATGAATAAGGCTCGGATTACCAATTAAATTGGCTCCTAATGCTCATTAAAGAGGCAGCACACCATTTAATGACCGCTCCTAACAGCAAACAGCTGAACAGGAGTAAAGAAATCATTGGTGAGGATTACGAGTGCTACTTAAAGCCACGCTCAGCTTTCACTGTTCATTTGCTGATTGAGATCAACTGAATACACTGCGTTTGAAGAAGACTTCTGATACACATTGGGAGACTTTCTGGGACACTTTGTCAAGACTTCACCAACACTCCGTCAACATTTATCGCACACATTCTCTGGGGACTTCACCTAAAGAGAGTGAATGCGGTGCTACTGCACATTATTGGAGACCTTATAGGAGTCACCAAGTGAAAGGGAGTGCTTCTTCATGCGGATCTTGCGAGGAGTCCCCGTTGCTCTGGAGGAGGAATAGGAGGAGGAGATGAGGCCAGGCAGAGCAACACCAGCTGCTGGAGGAGAGAGGGACAGAAGGGCAAGGAAGGCTCCAGATTCGTGGTGACTTGCCACATGCTCCACAATCTGGCGATCATGGGAGGCCAGCCATTATCGCCAGCAATTATACAAGAGGGTCAAGCTCAGGAAGCACAAGAGGAGGAGCAGAAAGAAGAAGAGGAGAAGGTTGAGGAGGAGGAGGATGAGGGAGACCAAGGGGAGCACCAAAGTGTTCCAGGTCCTGCCTGGGAGGGGCGCTCATTACTATCTAATTGAAGATCGCTTTTGAGTGATGTCCTTCACCATCAGACTGTTACCACATGCCTTACCTTTCACGACTGGTGATCCATGAAGAAGTCCACCATTTGCATAATCCTTTCAATCCCTTCCCCATGACCACCAATTCCAGCACTACTCAATTACCATAATCAGTCTTTATCTAAAACATTAACAAACAATAAAAACATGATATAACCAACAGCACTTACAAATATTGTGAAACTCCTTCTATTCTGTTCTATTTTCCATGTCCATCCTGAGGATTTAGAATGCACTGCTTGATAGGGTGGTGGAAACAGATCCAATAGTAGCTTTCAAAAGGAAATTGGATAAATACTTGAAGGAGTAAAAATTACAGGGATATGGGGAAAAAGCAGCTGAGTGGGACTAACTGGATTGCTCTTGAAAAAAGTCTGAGCAGACTCGATGGGCCGAATGGTCTCCTCCTGTGTCGTTCTATTCTATGATTTCTACAGCTATATTGAAACTTAGGCACCAGGGATGCAAGGGACAGTGTTTCAATTGATAGTTTCTGTCAATTCCCTGGTATACATTGTGCATTTTAGGTTTGTACATGTTCTAAAATATAGTTGTGGGTTTGATAACTGATTTTATTCTTATTATGTTATTCTTGCTGAATATAAGTCAATAGCACAATAATTTTTTTCCTTCTTTGGTTAACTGCCAGTATTTGGTCGGTAACCATGGTGATTTCGCCTACTGAGGCGGGTCCATGCAGCGGGGGTCAGTAGCACGGTCCCAGCCTGCTGCCTGCTCCATCCCACTCTGTTGAAGTGATTTTATGATTGAAATGGGAATTAAAGAGTTAAACACGTTTTAGATTAGGAAGGCAAAAACACAATTTGCTGATGTGGCAGAATTAGCAGGTGCAACTGTCGGACAACGGTACAGTTCCTGTTATTCAGAGCTAATATCGTAGGCCTAGGAAGTGGCTTCCTGTTGTATTCAGAACTTAGAAATAAAGTCCTGTTACTGGCAGGAGGCAGGAGGCAGGATACAGATGTTCATACCCAAGGAGGATGTGAAACAATTAACAAAGTTTAAATTAAACAATCTGTAACAAAGCGGAAAAAAATGTCACATGGCAGAAAGACTGACCAATGATAATGTAAATGATGACTTTGCAAAGAATTCTGTATAAAAAAAGCAGCTCCTAATGTGTTCGACGAGAACGGTTGGGAAGGCATCCAGTTAAGGAACTGGTGTAGACCGTGTCTTCCTTGATCAAGTAATTAAACAATTCTTTTCTCCACAACAGGCCTGTGTTGAGTGTCTTTGTCATATTCCACATCAACGATGATTGGGTTTGTTAAGCCCACCCAGGGAGGTTCTCAGTTAATTAAAAGGAAACGGTCTGATGATGTCATTTGATGATGCATCAACAGCTGGTTTCATTAAAGGGAGCATGTCCAAATGTACTTTGACAGTTGTGCTGTCAGTGTTATGCAGCATTGAGGAGCTGCAAACACTGACAAGCACTGCACAGAGACTCTCCCATGACTCCTTCCATATGCTTATGGAGGGAGTTAAGAGTGCAAGGATGTTCTCGTCCCTGCCAATGAGTGTAAGAGACCTCTCCAAGACACCAATGCAGCCTGGTTGCACATTGCACAGGAGGGCACAAGCAGGGATGTCGTCAGGAGGACCAGGTTGCAGTGGCGGAAATCTCTCAATGATCTCAGTGGATCACGAAATGTTACTGCAAAGCCACACTCAACCTCATCGTGCTGTGCCTCTCATCACATCCCCATTACTCTGCCTTCCCTACCCTACACATGCACATCCTTACTCACACCAACTTACCTTGCACCTCCACCCATCCCTCTCTCTCTATCTACATTATCACATCCCCATCTCACTAGCCATCCCTCACACTTACTCTCATCCTAGTCATCATCATAGGCAGTACCTTGAAATCGAGGAAGACTTGCTTCTACTCTAAAAGTGAGTTTTCAGGTGACTGAACAGTCCAATACGGGAATTACAGTCTCTATCACAGGTGGGGCAGACAGTGGTTGAAGGAAAGGGTAGGTAGGAGTCTGGTTTGCCACAAACTCCTACCACTGTCTGCGCTTGGTTTCTGCATGCTCTCGGCGACAAGACTCGAGGTACTCAGTGCCCTCCCGCCTGCTCTTCCTCCACTTTGGGTGGTCTTGGGCCAGGGATTCCCAGGTGCCAGTGGGGATGTTGCACTTTATCAAGGGAGCTTTGAGGGTGTGCTTGAAGTGTTTCCTCTGCCCACCTGGGGCTCGCTTGCCGTGTAGGAGTTCTGAGTAGAGCGCTTGCTTGGGGAGTCTCATGTCAGGCATGCAGATAATGCGGCCCACCCAACGGAGCTGGTCGAGTGTGGTCAGTGCTTCAATGCTGGGGATGTTGGCCTGAGCGACAACACTGACGTTGATGCATCTCTCCTCCCAGTAGATTTGCAGGATCTTATGGAGGCAGCGCTGGTGGTACTTCTCCAGTGCTTTGACGTGACTACTGTGTATAGTTCACGTCTCTGAGCCATATAGGAGAGCGGATATCAGTACTGCCCTGTAGACTATAAGCATGGTGCCAGATTTGAAGTCCTGGTCTTCAAACATTCTCTTCCTCAGGAGACCGAAGGCTGTGCTAGTGCACTGGAGGCAGTGTTGGACCTCAACATTGATGTCTGCCCTTGCTGATAGTAGGCTCCCAAGGTATAGAAAATGGTCGACGTTGGATTTTGATGACCGGGGGGGCAGTGCTGTGTGGCGGGGTCAGGTTGGTAGAGGACCTTTGACTTACAGATGTTTAGTTTAAGGCCCATGCTTTCATACATCTCGGTGAAGATGTTGACGATTGCTTAGAGTTTGGCCTCTGAATGTTCACAGATGCAAGTGTTACCCGCGTACTGCGATTCGATGACATCCTAGTTCAAGGCATACCAACTAACAACACACAAGGTTAGCCACTTGGGGATATTTTATCCAATGATTATTTAAAGTTTCTATTACTGTGTTGTTAAACATTGAATTCTTTATTTTCATCACGTTGTGTTCTTGGACAGATTTCTGTGCACCTTTGGAAGTGTCTTAGTAGTTGCATTGAATGGTGAGACATAAGGATACCGCCGCAATGGTCATGCTTGTGAAAGGAATGGCTTGGGCATCATAGGGATGATTTATGTTGTTGGTGTGGGGTGGTGCCAACGTGGCGCATCATGTGGCAGCCAGGGTGTACAGTGTCAAGTGAAGTAAATCTGGCCATGTAAGGCCATCCCTGGCATCCTGGGTAGCAATGTGATCGGGTGCTGATGCCCTATGTCCTGTGCAGCATCAGTTGATTGCGGAGAAGATTGGTGTTGTTGTTGGTGCTGCTGGTTTGCTTGGTGATGCTGGTGTTGGGACTGCTCGTGGTGAGTTTCTGAGGACTAAAGTGAGATTTTTTTCAAGGACACTGATGCTGATGAAATAGATGTCAGGTGAGGTTGAGGTGGTAGAAGCTGTTGTTCCAATAGGTGACATTGGATAAAGAATTTGCTCCAAACACTTGCTAGCTGCAAACAGCTCAATAGAACTTCCAAATACAGTAACAGCTTCTATCATTGGAAAGTCCTATGAAACAGGAGCTTTTATAGACCATATGCAGCTGTCAAGTTAAGATATCACCCCATGCTGACACAACACCCGACCTCCTTACCTGACATGATCCCCGAGCAGCGGGGAAGCCGTTGGTGAACTCTTAAAATCGAAAGGTGGGTTTAAATTGTTTTTAGATACCTGTTAACAAGCTCTTAATAATCTAAATTGCCTTCCCCACCACTTGGTGTTGGGACTGCACAATGCTGACAGATCCAACACCTGAGAGACTAGTGTGGAGGTGGGTTGACAGCGGGGTCCCGACCCGTCGGTCAATCATTTCAAATTTCACAGCTGATCCGCCTCAAATCCACTCATCACCAGGAAAATTCCGGCCATGTCGTTTGGAGTTTTAATAATGGTGGAATATTATTTGCCAATATTCAGATTTAATTCATAAAACCCATATTTTGGAATGGGTTCCAACTAGTCCTGTTGATTGTCAGCCTTAAACCACAAGCAAAACATAGTCGGTTTCTCAGTGGTTTGCAAATCAATTAGTTGCGAAGTGGTTTCTTATTGCGCACAACAGCGCAAGTGCACTGTTGCATCAACGGGCAATTAAATTAAAACGTTTCCAGAGTGGGTCTAGCAATTAAAGTTGATGAGTTTTCTAGATGGAGCCGCTACCTGGGAGCGCGATGTACTCTAAGTCATTACAACAATACACCTGCTTTTATTTTGTCAACTGTTTTGTAGAAATATTTTGCAGACCTGCTACAGTGTTCCTGAGCTAAATACTCTGACAGGTTTGTTATTATACACAGAAGGCTCTTACAGCAGTGAAGAATAAAATACTTTATTGCTAATTTAATGAAAAGGATAATAAGGAAGTGGGCTTCCATCAACTTTGTAGAGTTGCTATGGGTATTTAAGTAACTATAATCTATGTCTTCAGTTCTTTTAAAAAGAAAATGTCATTGCAAAGCTTCAAGCTCTCACCAGATGCCTTTCTTCTATTAGTCAAGCATATTCGCTGCCTATGATCTCAAGCACAACCTGGTGTGCAAAGTAATCTAGGATTGTGTGCCCAAAGCGAACAAGAGACCTGCTTATTGTTCCTGGATTCCATAATTGGACTGTTACAAGATACCAACGTGATTTCAGAGGATCATTATTATGAGTCATACCAGCCACTTTGATAATAGACTGAACTACCAAATAGGTTTAGTCACATGACACCTTGTACAGTAGCTGTGAACACAGCCAGTGTCTTGATGTTAGCTCAAATAACAAAGCATTTTTAATTAGTTCATGAGAAAGTCAAACCAGCCAGTTGAATTTATTTGAATAGTTCTTCCTTGCAGGCTTTTCAAGTAATTGATAGTAGTCTCTTCTCAGTAGTTTTTTGGCAGTCTAATCTCTACCACTGTGAATCGTAATCAGAAATACGTAGGTGATTGTCGATAGAGTTTGTGGCCTGGCTCTACCTCCATTGTAAGTCAGTCCAAATCATCACTCACTGGAAAATCAGAAATGTCAAAACCGTATACTTCTCATGCTCTTTTATCAATAGCCTTGCCATTGAGAAGCAGGCTTGCAATTTTTAGCAGAGTAGTCAGCCAGTTGCATTAACACAAATACAACGGCCTGTCGAAGACCACTGGGGCAGAGGGGTACGTGAGGGTTGTCTATACTCAAGTTGTGTTGCTGATTCATTATTCGGTGATACATGTGCGTTGTTTTCCTCAAATGCAATGTCTTTTGGTGATTAACAACTCGATTGGCACTGTCTAATATGTTTTTCAGGCAGAACCTGAGAAACGTAGCCAACATGCTCTGGTTAGAAGACATTTTAAGGGTGATACCTCTCTGCAAAGAACCTTTCTTTGTTTAAGCTACATCACAAAGGACCCAAACACCTCCCCCCACGCCACCCGCCCTGCAAATTATGGGCCAACATACTTCATTTTTGTTCCAGTTTTCTCTTTATCAAGTGGTCTGTTCAAAACCGTCAGGGCTTTTGTTTTAGTTTCTTGCACCGAACAGATAGATTGCAGTTATTTCTCCGGTCCTGTACTTTCCCATTTTCCTGAGCTGTTGGTAATTATTATTTGTTATTTATCTATGTGCTAACCTGCAGGAAAGCACAAGAAAATGTTGCGAGGATGGTCCTGTGATGAATTTAAATTTTGCCATCCTTTGCCCACTTTTGGGTAGAGTAATCAGCAATTTGGGCGCAAATTTCACTCGAAATTACACTTTTCCAAAGTGAAGTTATGGTTCAAGTTTCCACGCAAACTCAGTTACACCAGCACAAATGTAACATCTTTCATCAATCAGTGCAATCGGGCAGCGTTTTAGAACATAATTGTTTCATTTTATTCTTTGATGTATTTAAGGGTGGTAACCAGTATTATTAATACAGCTAAAAATGGGTTTATCACAAACATTAAGCATGTTTAATCAGCATGTCTAGTACACTCCCTGTGAGTAACCCAATTTTAAATAACTGAAAATTACTTAAAAAAACTATACAGAACCATTTACTAGTTTCATGGGTGTACACAGGTCGGTTTCTTAGTAAATTAAATAGTTTTCAATATTTTAAAACTTTTAAAAGGTGCCTGTGTACCTAAAAAAAAGAAGTTTAATTTGAAGTGCCTCCTCGAAGGGCCGTAACCTGGTGCAATCGGTTGAAACTCACCATGCTCATTAATTCGATCTGTAGGCAGGGCAGGCTTCCAGCACGATGTTTTTTAAATTAGTGTCAAAGATTGCGGAAACTCGATTTGCGCTGGATGTAATTTGCGCTTAAAATTCCCAATATTTTACACCGGTTTGGGGCAAAATGCGCTGGTACAACGAAAACGGAAAATCTATCCCTTTATCTCTAAGGTAAACCACACCTAATTTATAAGCCATTTAGTTTCCTTTCAGCAGCTTTTCTAAGTGTTAGATTTGTCCAAAGCACAGTGACTATTGGGATATGAATTCCATTCCCTCTTTCATTCAAAGATGTCAAATATTGCATTCAATTGATTTCTTAAGCTGTGAGTGTGGGTAAATAGAGCACTTCTCCACTTCTGGGACCTCAAACATTCCCAAGTCAAGTTAGATGCAAGGTAAAGCTTCCTCCACTCTGTCCCAATAATGGGACCTAGCTTTCACCTCAGAAGCATACAAGTTTCAGGATCAATGTTACCCTTTGATTTCCGTATCAATCATCCTTGTGGCCTCTCTGAGTAATGTTGTAAATTAGCGCTAAGAGCAGCTTATAAGGTGGTCCTGTGCCGAATGGGAACTGTGCTGGGAATTTCCTTTCACCTTGGATCCTTACAGCTGGCAGTGAGAGGATATCTTTGTTCTGCTGATCTGCATGTTTTAGGTCTCGGGCAAATGGGCAGTGTCCTGAACCCATTCCATCTCCAATATTCAGGTTTGGTTTTTTCAACCATCCCAGTTGGGTGTGGAACCAAAACCTGATCAGTTAAAATGTATAATATCAAATGCAATTGACCAATGTGTAAAGAATTGAAAGGCCAGCATTCTACTGTACATTACCCTCAACCTTTTAGTAGCTATCATAACGCACCGTTGTTTACTGGCTTAATTCTGTCACATTCACTACACACTCTCATTGTGATCTCAATTACTATACCACATAGCCGCTCTGCGTGACTCTAATATAGGGTTTGCTCATGAAAATTGCGTTCAAATGAGATCTTCATCAGTAATATGTTTTCATCTTTATCTATAGTCTGGCCAGGGAAATAATTGGAGAAATAGGGAAGTAGAGACTCACTGAGTATGTATTTTCACACTGTTCCAAATGAACTGTGCAGGGATGACTGAGAGCCCATCGCCATCATCAGGTTTACAGCCACATCTACAAATTACTTCCGCATTTTCCTAAAATGCCAAATGCTGAGCTCCTTCTTTTGAGCTTGATGCCCTTTCACATCTAATCTCTTTGTTTCATGGCATTAAGAATGCAGTTGGTTCTCTCGGGAGACATGAAGAATGGAATTTGTTGAGGGCGTCTTTGTTTTGGAGGGAAAAACTGATTTCTTTCATCTGCAGCAACCTGCAAAATGTCACTTGGAAACATCCCAGCTCTGGTGACAAAGTAGACGGACTCAGCTCCCCAGAGAGCTCTTGATAGTTGTCAATCAGACTCTCCACGCATTATCCATGCTCCAACACGTTAAAACATAGACTTAATGGCCATAGCATTGTGCCTTTTAAAATGAAGAAGCAGCCTATTGAATTAACATTTCATGGTGGCCTATAGAGAAACAGCCCAGCTGAGGTACACACTGAAGAGCTGTGCACTTTGATGGGCTCTGTTCATCTGCACAGGGTCAAATGCTTTACCTCAGAGATGCAAATTGCTCAATTTTTCTATAATGTTTTTATTACCAGACTGAACATCTCATTGGAACTAAATTGCTTCTGTTGACCCTGGCATTAAGCATCATGTGCTGTAGATTACATTGCAGTTTCCCCCTCCCCCTTATGTGGATTCCCATTCTAAAGATTTCACATCATATACACTTCAATGATTTTAAAACCACGAGGGCGATTTTCCATTTTATTTGGTTGGCCTTGAGCCTGACTTTCATTCTCCAACACAGATGTAAAATAGAAGTGTGACTTTTGCTCTGGTGGTTTGAAACAGCGATGAAGACTTTATTTGATGGAATGTTCCAACTTACTTAGCCACATTGCATTTTGCAAATAGTAAGGCAATATTCTCATTAGAGGAGTATTCCTACTCAGAGCATGACTGAAAAAGATGAATAAGGAAAAACAAAAGAACTTGGATTTATATAGCACATTATCATGCTCTGAAGACTTCCCACAGTGCTTCATAGGCATTGACTATCTTTTGAAGTGTAGTCTCTGTTGTTATGTGGACAAATGCAGAAGGCATTACCCAGCAGGAAAGAACAATAAAGTGATTGTTCCTCACACGATGGTTGTTTCCTTTTAGAAGAGGCTGGGTTGAACAGGACATTTGGGCTAACAAGAAGAGGACTATCAAAAGGCTGTATTTGAGAAAAAGATATCGGCCCAGAATGTCCTCTATAGACTACAGAAAAAAGCAGTGTTAAGGAGGTTGAGCATTATCTTTTATTTAATTGCCTTGTTAACTATATCTATTTTTAGGTCTTCTCAGGACATCCAGTTGCTTTATTTCCTTGCAACCTGGAGTGTGTGTTGAACAGGTGAACTTCCATACCCTGCTCCACAGTACTCCCTCTTGTAACGTGGTCGCAATTTGTGATGTGGATTATCTTCTGCCTAGTGTTTTGTAGAAGTCATTTTCCACTTGTTAAAGGGACAACCTGTGAATATTGGGTCTTTGAGTGCTGATTGTGTGTCTATATTTACTGCCGGTATCCATACCGCTAATCAGAAAATGGCATGATCCTGCATGAGTATTCATTGAAGACATCTATTGACATCTGATGCCCTCGTTTTATTATTTGTATTCCTACTTCAGGGGAAATTTCCTCTATGCATTACATGTAAAAAAATCACCATTCTTTATAACCAGGTTTGAGTCTTTGTTACCCTCAGCACACAAAGAAAGCTTATCCCTTTTAAGGGTTTGCAAGAGGAAAGAATACAAGAGAACTATTAAGGAAGCAAGAGCAATGAATTGTCTGCAGGACATGTGTATTTGTGATATAAGAACAGGGAAAACACATTTCACAACAGGAGAACAAGCAGTTAATCAATTGGAGGACTTGCTGTGTTTATACTCTATCCCCCTTGCAAGAAAGATCAACATTCCATTTGCCTTCCTGATTACTTGCTATACCTGCATACTAACTTTTTGTGTTTCATGCACAAGGACCCCCAGATCCCTCTGCACTGCAGCATTTTGTAACCTCTCCCCGTTTAAATAATAATTAGCTTTTTTATTTTTCCTGCCAAATTGGATAACCTCACACATTCCCACTTTATACTTCATCTGCCAAATGTTTGCCCATCCACTCAGCCTGTCTATATCCCTTTGCAGATTCTTTGTGTACTCCTCACAACTTGATTTCTCACCTCTCTTTGTATCATCAGCCAACTTGGCTACATTACACTCGGTCCCTTCATCCAAGTCATTAATATAGATTATAAATAATTGAGGCTCCAGCACCGATCCCTGCGGCACCCCACTAGTCACTATTTGCCAATTGGAAAATTACCCATATATCCCAGCTCTCTGTTTCCTGTTAGGTAGCCAATCCTCTATCCATGCTAACATATTACCCCAAACCCCATGAGCTATTATCTTGTACAGTAACCTTTTCTTGTCTTGTGAGTAGGTCAGAAACTTGGGCAGGGAGAGGTCACGAAATTGCGGGGTGGGTGCTGGAACTTGTTTGGGGGGTGGGAAATGTTATCCCGTGAGAGTGATGTTCTAAGTGAGCACTGTCTGTCTGGAGTCGGCAGTCAGCATGGCTCTAATTACACATTGCAAAGTTACTGATTACGTAGGCAGGGCAGTTCTAATTACACATTCTAGAGAAATTTTTGGTGGAGATAACAATAATAAGGGAAATAAGTCACTGATGGGAGTAATTTATAGGCCCCATAACAATAGCTACAGTGTTGGATGGAGTATAAATCAAGAAATAATGGAGGCTTGTAAGAAAGTTATGGCAATAATCATGGATGATTTTAATCTTCATTTGATTGGACAAATCAAATTGGCAAAGGTAACCATGAGGAAAAGTTCATAGAGTGTTTTCGGGATGGTTTCTAAGAACAATACATTGTAGAACCAAACAGGGAGCAGATTCTTTTAGATCTGGTAATGTGTAATGAGACTGGATTAATTAATGATCTTATAGTAAAGGATCCTCTTGGGAAGAGTGATCATAACATGGTAGAATTTCAAATTCAGTTTGATTGTGAGAAAGCTATATCTCAATCTAGTGTTCTGAACTTAATTAAAGGCAATTACAAAGGCAGAGTTGGCTAAAGTGGACTGGAAAAATAGATTAAAGGGTAAGATGGTGGATAAGCAGGGGCAAACATTTAAGGAGATATTTCATAACTCTCAGCAAAGATATATTCCAGAGAGAACGAAAGACTCTAAGAGAAGGATGAACCATCCATAGCTAACTAAGGAAGTAAAATTGAAAACAAAGGCATACAATGTTGTGAAGAATAGTGGAAGGCCATAGGATTGGGAAATGTTTAGAAACCAGCAAAAGATGACCCAAAAAATAATTAAGAGAGAGAAGATAGTTTATAAGAGTAAACTAGTAAGACATATAAAAACAGATATTAAGAGCTTCTACAGATATATAAAAAGAAGGAGAGTAGCTAAAATAAATGTAGGTCCTTTAGAAGATGAGACTGGGGAATTAATAATGGGAAACAGGGAAATGGCAGAGATTTTGAACACATATTTTGTATCAATCATCATGATAGAAGATATTAAAAGCATCCCAATAATTGATAATAATGATTTATTGGAAGGTGTGAACTTAAAACAATCACTGTCACCAGAGAAAAAGTACTAGGCAAACTAATGGGACTAAAGGTCAACAAGTCCCCTGCATCTGATGGCCTGCATCCTAGGGGCTTAAAAGAAATGGCCGCAGAGAGAGTGGATGCACTGGTTGTAATCTACCAAAATTCCCTGGATTTTGGAGAGGTCGCAGCGGATTGGAAAACTGCAAATGTAATGCCCCAATTCAAAAGGGATGGAGATAGAAAGCAGGAAACTTTGGACCAGTTAGCCTAACATCTGTCATTGGGAAAATACTGGAGTTCATTATTAAGGAAGTAATAGCAGGACATTTAGAAAATCATAATACAGTAAGCAGAGTCAGCATGACTTTATGAACAGGAAACCCTGTTTGACAAATTTGCTGCAGTTTTTTGAGGATGTAATGAGCAGGATGGTAAAGGGGCACCAGTAGATGATAAGGGAATAAAGGGTTATGGGGAGCGGGCAGGGATGTGCAGCTGAGTCCATGATCAGATCAGCCATTATCTTATTGAATGGCTGAGCAGGCTCGAGGGGCCGTATGACCTACTCCTGTTCCTATTTCTTATGATCTTAAGTTGTGTATTTGGATTTCCAGAAGACATTCGATAAGGTGTCACATAAAAGGTTACTGCACAAGATAAGAGTTCACGGGGTTGGGGTTAATATATTAGCATGGATAGAGGATTGGAGGATTGGCTAACTAATAGAAAAGAAAGAGTCGGTAATTTTCAGGTTGGCAAACTGTAACTTGTGGGGTGCCATAGGGATCAGTGCTGGGGCCTCATCTATTTACAATCTATATTAATGACTTAGATGAAGGGATCTAGTGTAATGTAGCCAAATTTGCTGATGATACAAAGATAGGTGGGAAAGCAAGTTGTGAGGAGGATGCAAGGAATCTGCAAAGGAATATAGATCGGTTAAGTGAGTGGGAAAAATTTGGCAGATGGAGTATAATGTGGGAAAATGTGAGGTTATCCATTTTGGCAGGAAAAATAAAAAAACAAATTATTATTTAAATGGGGAGAGGTTACAAAATGCTGTGGTGCAGAGGTTTCTAGGGGTCCTTGTACATGAAACACAAGAAGTTAGTATGCAGGCACAGCAAGTATTAGGAAGACAAATGGAATGTTGGCCTTTATTGCAAGGGGGATGAAGTATAAAAGTAGTGAAGTCCTGCTACTAATGTACAGGGTATTGGTGAGACCACATCTGGAGTACTGCATACAGTTTTGTTCTCATTATTTAAGGAGGGATATACTTGTGTTGGAGGCAGTTCAGAGAAGATTCATGAGGTTGATTCCTGAGAGGCAGGGGTTGTCTTATAAAGAAAGGTTGAGCAGGTTGGATCTATATTCATTGGAGTTTAGAAGAACGAGAGGTGATGTAATTGAAATGTATAAGATTCTGAGGGGGCTTGATAGGGTAGATGAAGGGAGGATGTTTCCCCTCTTGGGGGAGTCTAGAACTAGAGGGCATAATTTCAGAATAAGGGGTTGCCCATTTAAAACGGAACTGGTGAGAAATTTCTTCTCTTAGAAGGAGGTGAATCTTTGGAATTCTCTACCCCAGAGAGCTGTGGAGGCTGGATCATTGAATATATTTAAGGTGGAGATAGACTGAGTTTTGAACAATCAGGGAATCAAGGGTTCTGGGGAGTATGCAGGTAAGTGGAGTTGAGGCCAAATCAGATCAGCCATGATCTTATTGAATGGTGGAGCAGGCTCGAGGGGTCAAATGGCCTACTGCTGCTCCTATTTCTTATGATCTGATGTTCTTATCCTCCAAGGGGACCAATCAGCAATCAGATCTTGTGATCAAGAGGACCCAATCAGAGCTTTAGGTGTTACAAGTAAACGCATCCTTATAATGCGCCTTCCACAACCTCAGGGTGGCCCAAAGCAACTTACAGTCAATGAAGTACTTTTGAAGTTTAGTCACTGTTGTAATGTTGAAAGTGCAGCAGCCACTTGTGCACAGCAAGCTCTTGCAAACAGCAATGTGATAATGGTCAGATAATCTGTTTTTGCTTTTTTATTGAGGGATAAATATTGGCCTGGACACTGGGGATAACTCACCTGCTCATCTTCGAAATAGTGCCATGGGATCTTTTATATCCACCTGAGAGAGCAGATGGAGCCTCGGTTTAACATCTCATTTGAAAGACGGCACTTCTGGCAGCGCAGCACTGGCGTGTCCGCCTAGATTTTTGTGCTCAAGTCTTTGGAATGGGACTTAAACCCACAAACTTCTAACTCAGATGCGAGAGTGCTACCAATGAGCCAGCCACAGCTGACATTCAGGTGAAGTGATACCAGTATCGTTAACTGACTCTGCGCTTTACCTTAGCTTCTCAGAAATATCTAGCTGCTTTCTTCTATCCCCGCTCCTTCCCAGGTCTTGTCATCTTCTGCACTCTCTTTGCTTGAGGGCCAGTCCTGTGACGGGATTTAACTGGGACATTCTGAAAGTAGAAAGCATATGAAGTGTCTGCTTCTCTGGTGTTGTCAATTTGTCACACCACTAACACTCGTTACAGCATCTGCTAAACCCTTTTAATAGCTATGCAAAACAGAGTAGCAGCATTTTCGCAACATCTCTCCGTACAGGAAACTATGGCACTATACATCTACATTGAATGCAAAGTCCAAACTCTCAACATTGACTAATGATTTCAAGTGTTCACTGAGCTAATTATCATTGCTTCCTTGGCCACACTTGTACTTAATACACTCCACCTATTCAATCACTAGCCCTTATATGGAAGTTCCTTGGGTTGTGAGTAGATTCCTTAGGTACTCTTCATGTAGCTAGTGACTGCTGTAAATATTTACTAAGATCAAGAGGATTTATAAATTTCAAGACACAGTATTAATCAAGGGCACAGAAGAAGTGCAGATGTTCTAATAGTAGCCTGTGAATAGACTCTCAGTTAATCATTTCTATTTCAAGGACCTAAAAATAATGAAGAATTAACTGTTTGTGATGTTAGTGTACAAATGCTTAGCGTGTTTAAAATCCAATGGGTTGATGCTTCTGTTTAAATAGTAGTCGGAGGGATGTTGTATAAACGCATGAAGAGTTTTTGTTAATATCGAAGGCAGTCAGTTCTGCCCAGCTCCACGCCTGCATGTTTTGACTAATGCTTTACTAATGTTAAGATTATGCACCCTTGTTCTAGATTCGCCCATTAGGGCAAATAGTTTTGTGTATTTAACCTGTTGAAGCATTTTATAATTCTAAACACCTTAATTAGATCACCCATCAACCCTCTATACTCAATGGAATACAAGCCAGGTTTATGCAATCTGTCCTCATAATTTAACCCTTTAAGCCCCATTATCATTCTGATGAATCTGCACTGCAGCCCCTCCAAGGCCAATATATCCTCCCTGAGGTGCGATGCCCAGAACTGAACGCAATGCTCCAAATGGGTCTGGCCAAGGCTTTATGCAGCTTCCTCCCCTTTGTATTCCAGCCCACTTGAGATAAAAGCCAACATTCCATTAGCAATTTCTTAAATCACTTTTTGTACCTATGCACTAGCTTTTAGTGATTAGTGTGCCGAGACACCCAAATCCATTTGCTCTTCCACAGTTCCTAGTCTCTTGCCATTTAGAAATACTCAGTTTGTTATTCTTCGATCCGAAGTGGATAATCGCAACTTCTGCACGTTGAACTCTATCAACCGCTGTTATGCCCACTCACTTAGTCTGTCTAAGGCCCTTTGCAACCTTCTGCTCCCATCTACACAGCTAACTGTGCCTCTTAACTTAGTGTCAAATGCAAACTTGGATATACAACTCACCATTCCTTCATTCAAGTCTTTGATATACATGGTGAAAAGCTGAGGCCCCAGCACAGATCCCCGAGGAAGATGACTTCTCGCCTCTCGCCAATCACAGATCTTTCCTTTTATCTCTACTCTCTGTCTCCTACCTCCCAACCAATTACCAACCCATGGGCTAGATTTTCCACATTTTCTGCATGCTTAATGCCCACTTAACACCCATTTTACCATTGAAATGACTTATAATGCTCATATATCGCCCATTTAGCCATAAGATGGAAACTGACTGGCATTTTTCGGAAACTTATCGTCGAGCGTTACTTTCCCCATGTGCGTAACGCCAGTAAAAATTATATCGCCTGCCCACTTTTTTTGGGTGGAATCATCAGAATGGGAGAAATCAACGTCCATAATATCGCCCAGCGTTGCTTTCCGCACGGAATTCATGCCGAGATTCAATAATACCACCCGCCCACTGCTTTTTGTCGTAAAGAGCACATTTGGCGAAACTAATGCCAAGGAGATTGCCCACTATCACTTTTATCACCTCACACACATATCGGCCACAATATCGCTCGCCCAAAACACCGCCTGGAAAAAGTGGAACTGTTCTGAACTAAAGCCAGCGGTGTGACTGCCATTTTTTAAATCGCAGGTCGCTTCATTCAAAAGGCTGCTTCAACTTCGGGGGAGTTTAGATTGACTCTAGAGTTCTCAGGTGAAGTGACCATCTCAACAGACATATTTTCAGACACTGGATTATTGGGGGTTTACTCCAAGTATATGTCAGTGAGGAAATTATTGCTTCTGATCAATCGCTATTATACTTTCATTGCAATTGGGCCAGCCATTTTTCAGCCTGCATTGATTAATACGCAGAGTGCAGATGGCTCAATGTGTGATGCACATCATTATGTCCCCAATTTAAGACGTGCAAGAATGAGGAGGAGGGTCAGACCATACACACCCCGCATGTAAAGGGAAAAGAGGTCTTACCTCGACGTGTCTGACCACACCTGCCTTCAGAGACTGAGCTTCCACAAGGTGATGATCAATGAAATATGTGAGCTCATCAGGCCACAAATGCAGCCTGCCATCAGGACATCAATGTCGGTCGAGGTCAAGGTCACCGCGCACTGTCTTTCTACGCGTCCGGTTCCTTTCGGGCCTCCGTGGTCGAGATTTGCCCTCTGTCTCACCATGCCACCCATCGCTGCATTAGACAGGTCACGGAGGCCCTGTATGCGTGAAGGATGGACTTTATCAGCTTCCCCATGATCACGGAGGCTCAGACTGACAGAGCTGGAGCATTCTACCACATTGCTAAGTTCCCCAGGGTGCAGGGAGATATAGAGTGCACTCACATTGCCACGCGACCACCTTCTCAGGACCCGGAGCGTTTTCATAACAGAAAAGGATTTCACTCCCTGAAGGGCCAACTAGTTATCGACCACAACCAGATCATAATGGCAGTGAATGCCAAATGTCCGGGCATCTTCGATGAGGCTCACATCCTGTGTGACTGCGCTGTCTCTGACATCTTTAAGAGTCAGCCACAGGACAATACTGGATGCTTGGTGATAACCGATATGGCCTATGACCTCTCTGCGTTACACCCACACTGAGGCCGAGAAGCAATACAACCAGAGCTACAGAGTCACACGCAATGTGGCCCACAAACAATGACTGTGCTTCAGCAACACTTCAGATGTCTGGACCACTCAAGAGGGGAGCTACAATACAACCCTGAGCAAGTAGGTAAATTTGCGGTCGTGTGTTCCATGCTGCACAATCTGGCTATCAGAAGGGGCCAGAAATTGCCAGAAGGGACCGATGCTCCACCTCAGGAGAGGGAGGAAGAGGATGATGAGGGGCTGGACGTTGACCTAGGACCAAACAATCAGGCTGGCTATGCAACCATGCCCATGACCGCCTCCAGACCGCAGGAAAGGGCCCGAGGTGGCTATATAGGTGCAAGACTCTTATGTGAGGAGCTGATATCTGAACGATTTGCCTGAAAGAATGTTGCTGTGAGTGACAATAGTGACATACTGCTGTGTGTGTGCAGCTCAGACATGAATGATGCCCATCACCTTGGTGCCAGTTAAAGTTTATGTTGATCGAAGTTAAGTTTTATTTAACCCTTTCATATTAAGGAATCACCAGTGTGTAATGGTCCAGCTATCTGAGACAATGCGCAACAAGGTTATGTTCAATAAAAAACATTGGTCTGAAATCATAAGTATCACGGGCAAAAACACCCAACTCCTGCCACATCCCATGTTTTCCACCATTGACATCAATCAAATGTTCAACATGTCCAGCAACACAGAATACAAAGGCAAAGCAGGAGGGTGGCCTCCTCCCCCCATACATTACAACAAATTGCATACACCCAGATGGAGATATAACACAGCCATCACCTGCGGATATGCACCTCACTTTCCTTCCCCCTTCCCCTTCTTCTCCCCACCTCTACCCCTTCCCCTCCTCACTCCACGGCGCCTGGCCGAGGAGCTCCTCAGGCGGTGCCTCATTGGGGGGGTTGAAGGCAGAGGCGGTGGTTCTAAGGGTATGAGAGCGGGGGGGGGGCGCGGTGTCGAGGGGGCAACATTCTGTGATGCAGAAGCAGGATCTTGGTCCTTCGTCTCATCTGTCGTTCGCAGTGGTGGTGCAGAATGTAGGGGTGGAGTGCCGCGCTCTAGGACCACTGGGAGGCCTGTGCCAGCAGTGTTCCTGGCTATTGCATCCATGGCCTCGGCAATCTGCAGAACATACTCAGTCATGGTGGCCAGCTGCCGGGATACACCTGCCAATGCTTCGATGAGCTGGGCACCAATGTCTACAGTCCTCCTGGACAACTGTACCATCTCTCCGCTCTCATGTGGCGCTCGAGGACCATACCTGCCGCATCCACGAGGCCTCCGCGGGGTCGACGCTGTCCTGGGGACAAATGGCGTGCCCTGTGGCGAGGTGCTTGGGGCCAATACCTCTAGAGTGGAGGCGGGAATGACCAGAGACCAACTAGATGGCCTTGGGGTGGAATGACTTCTGGAGCGTGGCGATGCAGGTTCCTCGAAAGTCCGCGCTCTCTTCCCAGAGAACAGACCCAGCGGATTGATGGGCGACAATCTGAGCTCCTCAGCACCAGATGTTGGATCGTCCGGAGAGTTGGGCCCCGCGCCCTCAACTTCTGGCCTCTGTGGTCTTGCCTTGGGACGCACTGCTGGCTGAGCTGCAAAACACAAATGAGGTTATTAGAGGAGAAGTGGGTGCTCGGATGAGAAGGTGAGTCCTAGGATGAGAAGGTGAGTCCAATGCTACACACAGCATATGCACGGGAAAAGCACAACCACTATCAAAATCATCGCAGGCATCACATTTCATGACCATGAACACATTTGCCTTGCAATGATTTTCATTAGGGCAGCATTATTTCTAGGACAATTTTAGAAATCATCCATCATATATGATTGTTCGGATATGAGTGGGTGTGGCATCTATTGACTTTACATCACGCAATGGTGTAAGCTTTACTCATGTGGCATCACTTCAGAGTCTGCAGATGATTCCGTGGTTGTCCGGGGGTGCTTCCACACGAGTGCGAGCACCCGCTCCTCCATCTCAGTGATGTCGCTGGGGACTGGTGGCCCCCCACCCGTTCGCCTCTGCACGGGCCTCATCATCGAGAGCTTCTTCTGTAAAAGGTGGCAGGAGGACATGGCATGAGATCATTGTGTGATATCATTGCTAGGTACTGTCACAGAGACTGATACAATTCCTAACCAACAGACGTAATCAAGATTATTATGATAATTCTTATTCTTTACCTAAAGACATGCACGGTGACCGCAGAATTTGAGTAAAACATTCCCGGTAAAAGTGAAAGACCTCACATCTGCTGATAGTCACTCATGACTGTTACAAATCAAATTATATAAATACATAAGTACATGTTAATAAATGTAACACTTACTCTTGCGGATTCCACAAGGTCGTTCCATCGTTTGCGGCAATGGTTGCCCTCACGCACCTCGTTGGTCACCGACGGGACTACCTCTGCTATCTCGGTCCATATCTTCTGGTAGGCCTTTGGGGTGGACTTCCCACGCCCTCCCTGGGTCTAATCACCCCAGCATAACTCAACCTCCTGCAGGAAGGAGGCATTTGCCTCGTCTGAGAACTTCCTCGCTCTTTTGGGCTCTCCAATGTGCTCCTCTCCCACCTCACTGCTCTCTCCAGCGTCAGTCTCCACAGCGTGCTGTGATGCCACCTCCTCTCCCTCCATTATAGGCCAAATTCAGGCAAATATGTGGTTGGTAACAGCTCATTTTTGTTTCCCTATTTGCTGTAAAGCTCTAAACTCTCCCTCCTGCCTCCCAATGCAGCCACATCACACCCACATATGCCTTCAGTCCCTCTGAGCTTCCTCTCTCTCTGATTCCTCTCCTGCTCATGTCATGATGACCCTTGACCTCCTGAATCGCGGGAATCGAGCATTGCCATGCCATTGCTAAGGACGGTGACACTTTATGGCAGAAAGTCAGCGAGATTTAACGCAACTGTCCATTTCATATCGCTCGCGGTAATGCCCAATTTAAAAAATGGAGACTAGGTGCTTTGAGAATGGGCGATCTGAAAAGCCAATTTTACCACCCATGCCGGAAATAATGCCCATTTTTGAGTGATATGCACAAAAGTGTAAAATCTAGCCCCATATCATATAGTTACTTCCAAATCCACGGGCTTTTATTTTTGCTAATAACGTTGTGCGTTACGGCATGGAAATCAATGTTCTCAGGTATCTTGGACAAGTAGCCATTATTTATTGGTCAACCTTGACAATTGAATCTATGCAGGGTAGTTCTGCTTGGGATGGATCATCTGGACCTCACCCAATATCCACAAACAAGCACTTCCAACAGGAGATCAGGAGTGGGACCCCAGAGGACTCTTCTCCTTCCAAACGCGGGAGTTTGCAGTTGCAACACCCCTGCCATTGTGCTATCGCAGTATGGACCAAGGATCTTTATGATCTGCACAGCTCAACTGACCATTGGATAAACTCATCGCACTAACAAAATTCAGTTTTAAAATGATTTTTTTTCAGTTTCATGCGACAATGTGCTCTGGCGTTTTCTTATCCTGCTCAAAGATCATGCGTCTTTCCTGATCTGCCTTTTACCAGGTGACACGCTGAATGATCTATTAGTGTCGTGTGTGACAGCCATTCCGAGGCACTTAGCGGGACGAGTTCAGCCAGTGTGAAAGAATTTAACAGTCGATTTACAGAAGGCCACAAAATGTCATTCCATGAATATTGCGTGTGAAATTACTCTCATGGATTATGATTTGAGTATTTGGGGCATTTTACTGAGACTTAATTTCGCAGGAGGAATTCATTTTTTCCTTTTTTTAAAGAAAGCTGCGGCTTGTTCATTTTGGCCAAAAATTCACCTTGTAATTGAAAATTGCTGACAATTAATCACAAGGGCCTATTCTCGTACTTTTTTGCTGGATCTGCAATTTCCCAACTCTATCATTGCAATTATGCGTATGTGACATTGGTAAATGTCACTCATACTGATGGGTTGGGTACGGAAAGGTGTGATTCTGCACTTCAGTCAAATAGAGTGGTAGTGAGTGGATTGCCTGCAGTGTAATACTTCAGCCTGGTAACTGACTTGTGCCAATCTATTTCTCTTGCATTTTTGAAGTGGTCGTCAACTTGTTAATTAACTTTCTTTGGTTAATTTCATGCAAATCGAGATCAATGTGGGGAAGTGGACTACTTATTTCCATTTTAAGGCCCCTTGTCGTATGAGTGGTATAGCACAAACTGAATCCCCCTCTTCTCCCTCGTTGATGTTCCATGGCATTCACATTGAAAGGTTCATCGCTGTCGGATCCCTACTGAGAGTTTATTCATTAATTAAATTGAAGAAAGGATTTTTAATTCCTCACGGTAATATTAAGGCCTATGTGTATTCTAATTAATTATTTGGAACAGAGTTAGATTTGAAGTATTCATCTCCAGGCATAAAAGCAACTCTTTGAGTAATTTTACACGTTTTTGGCATTCTGCCGAAGACAAAGGACCTGCCCAAGAAGACAGAAATTTTCCTGAGGTGAATAAAAATCCACCAATAAGTAACATTGGTCCTCTAGTATGTTTGCTGGAAGAGAATTTAACTTCCCTTGAGGCTTTTGCATCACCTCAGGTTGCTAAGAGGTCTGGTGTAATAAACACTTCCTAACACTAACACTAAAATCAGCTATGTGTAGTCTTCCTCGTCACGTACTGCTCCTGCAAATCAATTGCTGATGCTGTTTTGTGGAACGACTTAAAATGTGCAGATACCATTGAAACTCATAACAACAACAACTTACAACTCAGGGGATGCTAGCACACTGGTGATGTTATTGGACGAGTAAACCAGAGGCCCGGACAACAATCCAGAGACGTTCGTTCAAATCCCATTAAGGCAGCTGGGGAATTTAAAATCAGTTAATTAAACAAATCTGGTAGAAATTTTACTACTAATAGTAAAGGTGACCATGAAACTATCGGATTGTCGTGAAAACCCTTTAGGGAAGGAAATCTGCCGTCCTTATCTGGCCTGGCCGATATGTGTGACTCCAGACCCACAGAAATGTGGTTGACTCTGAACTACCCTCTGAAATGGCCTAGCAAGCCACTCAGTTGTAACAATAAGAAGAATAAAACTGGATGAAAAACAATAAGAAGAATAAAACTGGACGACCCACCCGGCATTGACCTCGGCACCAGCTTCGGACATGACAATGGCACACGCAGCCCAATCGACCCTGCAAAGTCCTCCTCACTAACATCTGGGGACTTGTACCAAAATTGGGAGAGCTATCCCACAGATTAGTCAAGCAACAGCCTGACATCATCATATTAACAGAATCATATCTTTCAGCCAATGTCTCAGACTCCTCCATCACCATTCTAGGGTATGTCCTGTCCCACCGACAGGACAGATCCACCAGAGGTGCCGGTGCAGTGGTACACAGTCGGGAGGGAGTGGCCCTGGGAGTCCTCATCATTGACTCCGGACCCCATGAATTCTCATGGCTTCAAGTCAAGCATAGGCAAGGAAATCTCCTGCTGATTATCATCTACCACCCTCCCTCAACTGATGAATCATTACTCCGCCAAGTTGAACACCACTTGGAAGAAGCACTGAGAGTAGCAAGGGCACAGAATGTACACTGGGTGGGGGACTTCAGTGTCCATCATCAACAGTGGCTCGGTAGCACCACTACTGACTGAGCTGGCTGAGTCCTAAAGGGCATACCTGCCAAACTGGGCCTGCAGCAGGTAGTGAGAGAACCAACACAAGGGAAAAACCTACTTTCCTGTCCACAAAGAATAAGACAAATCCAATCCGGCCAATTACTGCCCCATCCGTCTACTCTCAATCAACAGCAAAGTGATAGAAGGTATCATCGACAGTGCTATCAAGTGGCACTTACTCACCAATAACCTTCTCACTGATGCTCAGTTAGGGTTCCGCCGGGACCACTCGGCTCCAGTCGTCATTACAGCCTTGGTCCAAACATGGACAAAAGAGGTGAATTCCAGAGGTGAGGTGAGAGTGACTGCCCTTGGAATAAAGGCACCATTTGACCAAGTGTGGCATCAAGGGGCCCTAGTGAAATTTAAGTCAATGGGAATCATACCTAGCACAGAGGAAGGTGGATGGGGTTGTTGGAGGTCAATCAGCCCAGCTCCAGGACATTGCCGCAGGAGTTCCTCAGGGGAGTGTGCTGGGCTCGGAGGGTTGTAGGGCTGGAGGAGGTTACAGCGATAACCTTCTGTCATTCACAAAAAAAATTGTGCACAATATGAGAAAACTAGTTGATTGAAGGTCATTGACCTGAAACGTTGGGGCAGAAGTTCCAATGTCCCGGGTCCGTACAAAGTTTCTACGGACCCGGGATGGCATCGGAAAAGCCGGTTTTCAGCGTGCAATGTGCATGCGCTGAAAATCGGCTTTTCCGATCTGTCAAGCTGGAGCTTGACAGATCCTAGACAGATCGGGAGTGAGGACATTTGTACGTGTAAGTTTGGGCTATTTACCCATATCTTGCCCGGCAAATGTCCTCAAAACTCTTGCGCCTGCTATACTTTTACAGGCGTAAGAGTTTATAAACATAGAAAAAACATGATTAAAATAAAAATTAATAAAACACATTTATGTTAAAACCCTGCCCATTCAGATAATGTTATTTTAAAACCTAATCCTAACTTTTTTGTTAAATCGTGAATTTTTTTTCTTTCAACAACATGTGTAACATTTTTAATTTCTATTAGTTTATTGTGTGAGGTGTTTTTTAAATGTCTTATGTAGTGTTTGTGCGTTTTGGGATAATTCTCATTCATTGTAAGAGGAGTTTCATAACTTACGAAACTCCCATTACAATGAATGAGAAAATACTTACCTGTGATTGGGTGTTCCAGCACATGTGACTCCTGCGGATGTCCCGACATGCACACGCTGCGCGTCGCAGGGAGAGGAGGCCTGTGGATCAGAAGTCCCAGCGGACGCGGCAACTTCAGGTAAGTGCGCATTTTATTTCTAATTTTTATCGATTTGCCCGTGGGAAGCCCTCCTCCCCGTTAACTCTGTTTCTATCTCCACAGATGCTGCCTGACCTGCCGAATATTTCCAACATTTTCTGTTTTTATATTAGATTACCAGAATCGGCAGTATTTTTCTTTTGTATTGCTTGTATGATGCAGTTTGATTCACATTTGCTGTAGGACTAAAGCAGTGCTTGATTGTCAGCCATAAACTTAGATTGTACATATATTATTTTTATTCATTCTCAGGATGTGGGTCCCGCTGGCAAGGCCAGCATTTATTGCCTATCCCTATTTGGCTTCAGAAGGTGTTGGTGGGCTGCCTACTTGAACCACTGCAGAGCGGCTTAATACAACTGAGTGGCATGCTAGACCACTTGAGAGAGCAAACTGAATTCCTATTCTTGAATTGCCACGATGGGATTTGAACACATGATCGACTGAATTATTAGTCCAGATCTCTGGGGTACAAGTAGAGTAACAGAACCACTACACTACCTCACCACTATTTATACAATATAAATGTAATGTGTGTGCATATAATATTTTTGTGTGTGTGTATTATGTATTATATATGTGCATCTGTGTATATACATAAAACGTGCTATGAACTGCTTTCATAGATTTGAAACCCAATGATACTTCACAGTATAATGTATCTTAGATTGCATTTTATTGTATTGGAATGTGTCAAGTGTATTGGTGTGTTTGTCCAGAGTTTCTGCCTTTGTGTGGTGCTTCAAGAGAGTGTGAGGTGGAAAACTACAAAGACACCAATTCAACTGCTTGTATCATATGAACGTAAGAAAATAAGAAATAGGATCAGAAGTAGGCCATTTGCTCTGATCATGGACTCAGCTTCACTTCCCTGCCCGCTTCCCATAACCCTTTATTCCCTTATCGCTCAAAAATCTGTCTATCCCCGCCTTAAATATATTCAATGACCCAGCCTCCACAGGTCTCTGGGGCAGAGAATTTCACAGATTTACAACCCTCTGAGAGAAGAAATTTCTCCTCATCTCAGTTTTAAATGGGCGGCCCCTTATTGTAAGACTATGGGCCCAAGTTTCCACAAGAAAAAAAACGGGCGCCCCTCCGAGCTGGGCGCCCGTTTTTCGCACCTTAAACGGCGCTGAAAAAAATCCTCGGTATTCTCCACCGACTTACAGGTCTTGTGGCACTCGGCGCAGCCGGCACGAGCTGTGGGGGGGGCGGAGTCAGGTCCCTGCGCTGAAAACAGTGCCGGGACCTCTGCACATGCGCGCTACAGTCGGCACGCAAGTGCAGTAGCTCCAGGCGCCGAACTGTGTGGGAGGGGCCCGAAGCACGCAGCCCCTAGCCCTGGCCCAATGGCCTCACTGGGGCTGCCTGAATGAGGCTCCTCCCACGGCCAGCTCCTGCTCCCCGCCCAACCAGACCCGACACTCGCTCCCCCCCCCCCCCGGACCCGACCCGACACTCACTTCGCCCCCGACCAGACCCGACCTGAGACCCGCTCCCCCCCGCCCCCCGCCCCGACCGAGACCCGAGACCCGCTCCCCCACCCCCGCCCCGACCCGAGACCCGAGACCCGCTCCCTGCCCCGACCCGACACCCGCTCTCCCCCCCCGACCCGACACCCACTCTTCCCTCCCCCCCCCCACCTGACACCCGCTCCTGTTCCCCGAACCCCCCCTCTCTTCCCCTCCCCCCCTCCCCCCTCCCCTCCTCCTCTCCCCCCCTCCCCTCCTCCTCTCCCCCTCTCCTCCCCCCCTCTCCCTCTCTCCCTCTCCCCCCACTCTCCCTCTCCCCCCCCTCCCTCTCCCCCCACTCTCCCTCTCCCCCCTCCCCCCCCTCTCCCTCTCCCCCCCTCTCCCTCTCCCTCTCCCTCCTTCTCTCTCTCCCTCCCTCTCTCCCCGCTCTCCCTCCCTCTCTCCCCGCCTCTCCCTCCCTCTCTCCCCGCCTTATTTGTATAATATTTGTAGAAGTATAAATAAGGATTTATTGTCAAATTTAATGAGTTCCCTTCCCCCCCACCTAGTTCTGGGCGCCTAATTTGTAACCTGCGCCTGATTTTTTAATGTGTAGAACAGGTTTTTTCATGGAGCTGTGGTCGTTCCTGGGACTCCTCAACTATTTTGATAACTTCTTACCGGGGTTAAGCACCCTCTTAGAGCCCTTACACGTGTTATTGCGTAAAGGTGAGAACTGGATATGTGGAAAAAAACAAGTAATTGCTTTTGAGAAAGCAATTTATGCTGCAACAAGCTGCTTGTATTGTATAACCCGTGTAAAAGACTTGAGCTGTCATGTGATGCATCATTGTACGGAGTCGGTTGTGTATTACAACAAGCTAACGTTATGGGGAAGTTACAACCTGTCGTCTATGCCTCCAGGAGCTTGTCTAAGGCCGAGAGGACCTGCAGCATGATTGAGAAAGAGGCATTAGCGTGTGTGTTCGGAGTAAAGAAAATGCATCAGTACCTGTTTGGCCTCAAATTTGAGCTGGAAACTGATCACAAGCCCCTCATATCCCTGTTCGCTGAAAACAAGGCGATAAATACTAATGCCTCAGCCCGCATACAAAGGTGGGCACGCGCGCTATCAGCATATAACTATACCATCCGCCACAGGCCAGGCACAGAGAACTGTGCAGATGCTCTCAGTCGGCTACCATTGCCCACCACGGGGTTGGAAATGGCACAGCCTGCAAACTTGTTGATGGTGGCGCAGCCTGCAGACTTGTTGATGATCATGGAAGCATTTCAAAACGATAAATCACTTGTCACGGCCCGCCAGATTAGGACTTGGACGAGCCAAGATCCTCTGCTGTCCCTAGTAAAAAACTGTCTACTGCATGGGAGCTGGGCCAACATCCCCATTGAAATGCAAGAGCTAATCAAGCCGTTCCAGCGGCGAAAGGATGAGCTGTCCATTCAGGTAGACTGCCTGTTGTGGGGTAACCACGTAGTGCTAACCAAAAAGGGCAGTGAGACATTCATCTCGGATCTCCACAGCACACACCCGGGTATAGTAATGATGAAAGCGATAGCCAGATCCCACGTGTGGTGGCCTGGTATCGACTCTGACTTAGAGTCCTGTGTATGGCAATGCCGCGTGTGTGCTCAGTTGAGCAACGCGCCCAGAGAGGCACCACTAAGTTTGTGGTCCTGGCCCTCCAGACCATGATCGAGGATCCATGTCAACTATGTGGGCCCGTTTCTCGTAAAATGTTCCTGGTGGTGGCGGATGCTTTTTCAAAATGGATTGATTGTGAAATAATGTCGGAGAGCACTGCCACCACCACCATTGAAAGCCTGAGGGCCATGTTTGCCACCCACGGCCTGCATGACAAACTGGTCAGTGCCAATGTGCCATGTTTCACCAGTGCCGAATTTAAAGAATTCATGACCCGCAATGGGATCAAACATGTCACCTCGGCCCCGTTTAAACCAGCCTCCAATGGGCAGGTGGAGCGGGCAGTACAAACAATCAAACAGAGCCTTAAATGAGTCACAGAAGGCTCACTCCAAACCTGCCTGTCCCGAGTACTGCTCAGCTACCATACGAGACCCCACTCATTCACAGAGGTGCCCCCGGCTGAGCTACTCATGAAAAGGACACTTAAAACCAGACTCTCGCTGGTTCACCCCAACCTTCATGATCAGGTAGAGAGCAGGTGGCAGCAACAAAATGTAAACGATGGTCGCACCACTGTGTCACGGAAAATTGACCTAAATGACCCGTGTATGTGCTGAACTATGGACATGGTCCCAAGTGAATCGAGGGCACGGTGATAGCTAAAGAAGGGAGTAGGCTGTTTTTAGTCAAGCTGAAGAACCCACAGCAGACACCACCTTTTTCGAGCCCACAACACACACGCAAAGGTTCAACGACACCACCCCGGACCAGGAAATTGAACCCATCATGCCCAACAACCCAGCAAGGCCAGGCTCACGCAGCAGCCCTGCAGGGCCAACAACATGCCAGCCCAGCGAGGGCACAGCCAACACACCAGAACAGACATTTGCACCGAGGCGGTCCACCAGGGAAAGAAAGGCTCCCGACCGCTTCACCTTGTAAATAGTTTTCACTTTGACTTTTGGGGTGAGTGATGTTGTGTATCTGTAAAGCATGCACTCCCATGTTCCGCCACCAGGGAGTGAATCCCCTGAAGTCCCAAGGGATCCCAGCATCCCTTGGGAGCACTGTATATATGCCGGCCCCTAAGGCCTGTTCCTCACTCTGGTGTGTCTTATTAAAGACTGAGGTCACTGTTACTTTAACCTCCCTGTGTGCAGCCTCATCTGTGTTAGGAACACAATAAAAGTCATCCCATTGTATCATCAAATTGTTTCTTAAATTATTCCAGTGTTAATGCTTATACAATTCTGGAGTGAATACAGACAATGCTGGAAACACTTAGCGGGCCAGGCAGCCTCTGAGAGACGGAAATGTTCCATGGGTGCTGCCTGGCCTGCTGATTTTTTCCAGCATTTTATGTTTTTGTTTCAGATTCCAACATCTGCAGAATTCTGCTACACAACTCTGGAGGTTTATTTCATGCATTGGTCTTGTTGTGTGAAGAAGTATTTCCAAATATCTGTCCTAACCTTACCCTTTTCTAGTTTGAATCTACGTCCCCTTGTTCTACTCATACGGATTAATTTAAAGTGATAATCTTGGTAAACTTTTTCTATATCCTTGACAATTGTTTATATGTCTATACAATCACCTCTCAGTCACCTCCTATCCACATACACATATTACCCAATGAAGCCTCACTAGATAGCAACGCAGTCATAGAATCGGCTGATATAGTTATAGCCCCATCTCCAATGTGCACTCACATATAGCGAGGACTCACCGTGAGTGTTGCCTTGCAGAATTACCTCTTGTATGTCCTCACCTTAAGTGTGAAGCTTGGTCTCCAGTCATCTTGGTTAGATCTCGTCACTGGACCAAGACCTAGCTCTGTCAAGCCCGTGTGGTGGCTGGTGTACAACAGCCACCCCACGTTAAAAAAAATCCACGCACAGGCATCTTCCATCCTTCAATATGTAGTTCGGGACCTAGAATGTCAGGTCCCTCATTGAAACATCTGTGAACTCATCCCTTTTTGGTGTGGAAGTGGGTCATCCTCGATCTGAGGGACTGCCTAATACTATACTGTGAAGTGGAAAATAGTAGCAAAACAACTGCATACACTTTTGCGATTAACATTGATGCATTTTTGCTGCTGATTCCCATTTTTTAAAGTATGAAATGAATGAGTTAGAAAGAGTAGTTAATTGACTTTGAGATTCTCAAGCTGAAGAGGGCTGACTCCTTCAGTGATCTGTACTCTCCCTCCGAAACAATTATTTTACTTTTGAATACTTTCAATGATCACTTTTTGGGGCTGTGGTTGGCTGCTGTGTGCATGATGAGAAAATCAGGAAGTTATTAACGCATCAACAAAACAGCGAGAAAAGTGACTGCAATTACTGCAATTAAATCTTCACCAGCATTGTTACCAGAGTTGTAAACGATGCTAGTGCATGTTTTAATCAATTTTATCAGATGTTCAATCAATCAGTATGCAATTCTTCCCGTGAATTATTTAAATGACATTTTAGCAACTCGTAATTTGTCCAAATTGAATAAAATTAGCTTTTAAATACTTCATCAGCAGCCTTCATCACCCCATGAGGTAGAAAGTTTATCAAATCTTTGACATTACTGAAGGCATCAAAGTCAACTTTGGAGGATTTTTTTCTGGAGGAAATTCTGCAGACTGATTGAACTTACGATGAATATGTTTAGGGAACGAAATGGAAAGGATCCGTTGCGCACTTTGTAATGTATGCACCTGTGAGTATGCTCTGCAGAACTGTTGCATTGTGAGTGGCTTAGCCAGTCACGTGATGTCCGCAAAACTCAATAAAACCCCAGTCAATTGCGTCTAGGTCATCCACAATGAGGTATGCAGCTTTGAGCCAAGTGGATGAACTGGTGTCGTGTGATTGTTAAACCTTTGATAGTAAACCAATTAGTTCTTAATGGTAATGTGTTGCTATGAATTCTTAAGCAACGAACCCATGAAGCAAATACATTACACACTTAATCCAGGCTGATGCTATGATGTTAGCCTTGGCGCAGTGATAGCACTCTGAATCAGAAGGCCGTGGGTTCAAGCACCATTACAGAGACTTGAGTACAAACTCTAGGCTGATACTCCAGTGCAGTACTGATGGATGGCAAAAGCCTTAAAAAGGGTGCAGAGCAATGCCCCTTCCAAGCTGTGAGCATACATGGCTGTGCAGCAATCAGGAAGGTACCGTGCAGGCCGCTCACAAGTTGTTCCCTCTAAGATACCGTGCACGCATGTGGTTGCACAGCAAATTTAAAGGTACTGCGCACAAAACAAATTTAGAGACAACATTGGTGCAGAGGAGAATTATGAGAATGATACCAGGGATGAGGAACTTCAGTTACGTGAAGGGTCTAAAAAAACTGGGGTTGTACTTCTTAGAGCAGAGAAGGTTAAGGAGAGATTTAATAGGTGTGTTCAAATCATGAAGGGTTTTGATAGAGTAAATAAGGAAAAACTGTTTCCAGAGCACAAAGATTTAAGGTACTGGATAAAAGAACCAGAGGCGACATGAGGAGATTTTGTTTTCCACAACGAGTTGTTATAACCCGAAACAGAGGAGGACACTCCATAAACCCTCACGGTTGACAGCGTCAAAGGCCTTTGTAAGGTTGAAGAAGGCCATGTATAAGGGCTGTCGCTGTTCCTTGCATTTTTTGACCTTACAAAGGCCTTTGACACTGTCAACCACGAGGGTCTATGGAGCGTCCTCCTCCATTTCGGATGCCCCCAAAAGTACGTCACCATCCTCCGCCTGCTTCACGACGACATGCAGGCCATGATCCTTACCAACAGATCCATCACAGACCCAATTCATGTCCGGACCGGGGTCAAACAGCGCTGCGTCATCGCCCCAACCCTCTTCTCAACCTTCCTCGCTGCCATGCTCCACCTCACAGTTGACAAGCTCCTCGATGGAGTGGAATGAAACTACAGAACCAGTGGGAACCTGTTCAAACTTCACCGTCTCCAGGCCAGCTTCAAGACCACACCAACCTCTGTCGTCGCGCTACAGTGTGCGGACGATGCCTGCGTCTGTGCACACACAGAGGCTGAACTCCAGGACATAGTCGACGCATTTACCGAGGCGTACGAAAGCATGGGCCTTATGCTAAACATTAGTAAGACAAAGGTCCTTCACCAACCTGACCTCGCCGTACAGCACTGCCCCCCAGACATCAAGATCCATGGCATTGCCCTGGACAACGTGGAACACTTCCCTTATCTCGGAAGCCTCCTATCAACAAGAGCAAGCATTGACGACGAGATCAAACACAGCCTCCAGTGCGTTAGTGCAGCCTTCGGCCGCCTGAGGAAAAGAGTGTTTGAAGACCAGACCCTCAAAACTGTCACCAAGCTCATGGTCTACAGAGCCGTAGTAATATCTGCCCTCCTGCACGGCCCAGACACGTGGACCATGTACAGTAGACACCTCAAGTCGCTGGACAAATACCACTAACGAAGTCTCTGCAAGATCCTACAAATCCCCTGGAAGGACAGACGCACCAACATTAGCATCCTCATCCAGGCCAACATCCCCAGCATTGAAGCACTGACCACACTTGATCAGCTCCGCTGGGCAAGCCACATAGTTTGCATGCCAAACACGAGACTACCCAAAGCAAGCGCTCTACTTGGAACTCGTCCATGGCAAATGAGCCAAAGGTAGGCAGCGGAAACATTACAAGGACACCCACAAAGCTTCCCTGATAAAGTGCGACATCCCCACTAACACCTGGGAGTCCCTGGCCATAGACCGCCCTAAGTGGAAGAAGTGCATCCAGAAGGGCGCTGAGCTCCTTGAGTCTCATCGCCGAGAGCATGCAGAAATCAAGAGCAGGCAGCGGAAAGAGCGTACGGCAAACCAGGGTCCCTGCCTACCCTTCCTTTCAACCACTGTCTGTCCCACTTGTGACAGAGACTGTGCTTCTTGTACAGCCACCTAATAATTCATGCTAAGAGTGGAAGCAAGTCTTCTTCGATTCCAAGGGACTGCCTATGATGATGATGGTTATAACCCAGAATGCACTGGCTGAAAAGATGATGGAAACAGATTCAAGAGTAACTTTCAAAAGGGAATAGATACTTGAAGGGGGATATGTGCAGGGCTATGGGGATAGAGTAGTGGAGTGGGACTATGTGGATAACTCTTTCAAAGAGCTGGCATCGGCAAAATGGGTCAAATGGTCTCCTTCTGTGCTGTATCATTCTATGATTCTATGATCCTAGGTATTATCTTTATGATGGCATTAAACCAATGTGTGCCCTCTCAGGTGAACGTAAAAGTTCCCAAGACACTATGTCAAAGAAGAGCACAGGAGTTATCCCCGGTGTCCTGACCAATATTTATCCCTCAACCAACAAGACATATAATCTGGTCATTAGCACATTGATAATTGTGGCTGCCACGTTTCCCATATTACAATGGTAACTACACTTCCAAAGTACGTAATTGGTTATAAAGCACTTTGGGAGGTCCTTGAAAAGCACTATATAAATGCAAATCTTTCTTTATTTGGATGAGATGTTAAACCAAAATTCTGCTGTTTGTTTGGGTGGATGTAAAATTCTCATGGTGTTATTATAAAAGCGGGGACGGGGGTGGGGGGTGGGGCTTGTCCTGGTCAATATTTATCCCTGAAACAAATAAAATCTAACTAGTTATTTATTGTTTGTGAGACCTTGCTGTGTCCAAATTGACTGTTACGTGAGTGTGTACGGACCCAGGAAGACATCGCAAAAGCTGATTTTTCCGATCTGTCAAGCTGGAGCTGGAGCATGACAGATCTCACGCATATCGGGAGCGAGGATATTTGCAAGGGCAAGATTGTGGTATTTACCCATAACTTGCCCAGCAAATGATCTCAAAATTCTTGTGCCTAATAAAAGCAGGCACATAGCCTACTTTTACAGGCGTAAGAGTTTAAAAACATACAAATTAAATTTAAAAAACATATTATTTTTAAATACTCTGCCTACAATGTCACATTTATTTTTAACCATAATTTAAAAAACTTTTTAACAACTTCGGAATTTTTTTTCTCTAAGATATTTATTAACTTTAATTTAATTATGCAAGGTGTGTTTTTTATTTTTTATTACATGTGTTTAGTGCCTTTGGGTTTTTATTCTTATAAAGAGCAAAGAGAACTCGGAGATACGGAGTTCCCATTGCTATTAATGAGAAAGCTGTGGAATGCTATACCTGATTGCTTGAGCAGTCACACGTGACTGCACCTTCTGTGTGGGAACCCGGAGGACGAGAGCGCGCTTCGCAGCGCGGGAAAAGAAGGCCACCCCAATGGAATTGCAGCCTCCTGGACCACCAGGTACTTTCATAGAAATGTTTCAGGTCGGAGGCAATTGCCCGCGGGAAGCCTCCGACCGCAATTTCAGCCCCAATGAGTTTTATGGACTGCCAGGTTTTTTCACATTTCATAGTTTCTCATGGTCTCAGGTAAAACTGTTCAGAGAATCAAAAATTCGAGCCACAACAATTAAAAGCTGGTGTCTAACCAGTTTGTAAAGTAATAAAATTAATTGCAGACCCAGTCACGTCAGCTGCCCAGAGATTTTCATTGAAATATGAGAATCATATTCCGCAAAGACTCCACGGCTGTAAGATTGATGTTTTGTTATGAATGCTCAACATAAAGATGGTGATAATTGAACATAATTATGATTAGCTTTTGTTTTTATGCCACCTGCGTTGAGTATTTTTTTTAGGAAATATTGACAGTCCTGAAGACCTCTCTAGGAGGTGTTACTACACTTGACAGTGAGGGGAGCTCTATCAAAGTATACTTGAAATGACAAAATAACAGAAGCCCAGGATTACTAATTCTGCAGATATCAATTTGGCTTCCTCATTCTGTCAGGCTCACTAACTCCACCCAACCAGTTCCCTTGATGATGCCTTCAGCACTTGCTTAAATGAAAGTTCTTTCAGAAATCAATTGCCCTGAAAGGGCTAAATGATAGTATGGCGTGTCAGATATAATTCATAACAGCTTGACATTTTTTGTAAGAATATAGCACTGATGGTTTCACTGCTGAATACTGCAAACCAGCTATGAGGGAAATGGAAAATACCTGTAGCCTAATGATCATTGTTCGCTGAATGGTTAATGTCTTCATATAACAGTTCTGTATCTACTATTTTAAAGACAGTATTAACCTATTTAAAATAAAGATGTTAATGTTTGTATTCAAATCACAAAAAAAGGAACATCATACAATTTGTTCATGAATATTACTTACTTTACTATCCCAGCTTGTATTTATTGTCAACAAGAATTTTTCTGCATTTAATCTTTAATAAGTGAACACATCTCCTCAGTTATATCTCCCACTACTGACACTGACAGTTCTGGTGTGACCACTGTTGTCTCAGGCAGTGCTTACATCTTACAGCGTTTTCTCTCCATTAGTCATGATACTGCCACAAGTGACTATAATTTTGTGCTCAATGTCTATCTCAATGAGTTCCAGTGTCTCACTTCTCCTGCCAATCCTCCAGCCAATAGCATTCCCACTACTGCAAATTTCCACTTTTGGAAATCAGTGTGCCGTTGCATTATTTTTAACCTCCTCAGGTTGGCAAGACTTGGGAGATTTCAGTTCCCCTGGACCAAAGATTTTTCTTTTCAGTTTCAGGTTTCACACCTTGCCATGAAACCAAACCAAATATTATCGCATCACAATCAGGTTTATTAATGCGATGTTAAACTTATATAAACTGCTGGTTTGATTTTCACGTGTTAAGTATTCAAGAGCTGGCACTGAATAAGTTATCTCATCTGCAGTGTTGACAGTGTGCTCACAACAGAATTAGAGAACACACATCAGGAACACCCATGGTGCATTAAGGGTTAAAACTTAAAATACACCCCACTTCTCCTGTCCCCCGACCTCACTGTAAGAGATTAATTTAAGTTTCCCGCTGATGACACCGATGCAGTGCATGGATATTTGTAAGCCAAGCTAAGGAAAAGGCTGGCATGAAGTTAATGTAAGACCAAGTATATTTGCGCAGCACCTGAGGTGCTCTCGTCCTGCTGAATGAGATGAGAGTGGTAATAATGCCATGATAAATTATAGCACAGGTGAACCTGAACAGTTTTAGTCATCGGCGGGCCTGAAGGTGACAGTGTGAAGAAGAGCAGTCGGCATGCTGTCTGCCTGTCTTGTGTTTTAGGCATTAGTGACATTCTACCTGTCCCAAGTGGCCCCACTTAGAAATGGACAAGGATATGTTCAAGACTCGAGAGTAAATCCCCCATTGGCCAACCATTGGTACCAAAATTAATCAGCTGACAAGAGAGTGTGACAATATTTGAGCTCAAGCTGTAGTTTGTTGTGAAGGAGCATAAAGTTCCATTGGCTGCTTAACTATTTGTGATCCACATCTGTTGTCTCTTCCAGATTTTGGTTGTCACAGATAGTTAGGATCAATGCAGGCAGTGGAAGGATAATATTTCTGTGTAAAATAAATACTTTGTAAAGTAGATAAGCACTACTTCTGAGATTTTCAGCATCTGCTGTAGTTTGATTTTTATCTGTAACTAACCTCTCTGCACATGTTTTAATTCCAGAGCCATGCTGATTGTATGTGCAATTTTTCATTCGGCTTTGCTTACGAGGATCTCATGACCAATTCAATCAGTATTCAATTCAATTGGTTAAGCAATGCCTCAATTTCAAAATTCTCATCCTTGTTTACAAATCTCTCCATGGCTTCACCCCTCCCTGTCTCTGTAATCTCTACCTACAAACACTCACACCCACATCTCACACCTTGCCTCACAACCCCCACAAGATGTCTGCGCTATTCAAATTCTGCCCTCTTGAGCATCTCTGATTATAACTGCTCAACCATCGGTGGTCGTGTCTTCAGCTGCCTGGGCCCTAAGCTCTGGAACTCCCTCCCTAAACCTCTCCATTTCTCTACCTCACTTTCCTCCTTCAAGATGGTCCTTAAAACCTACCTCTTTCATCTGCCGTAATTTCTTCTTATGTGGCTCGGTGTCAAATTTATTTGTTTTGTCTTATAACACTGCTGTGAAGCGCCTTGGGACATTTTACTACGTTAAATGCGCTGTATAAGTACTAGTTGTACATTTAGCATTACCTGATCTCTAATTATGTTACAAGTCCAAATTACCGATTAAAAAAACCTGTGTGTCGGGTGAAATTGCACTTGGAATACTAGCACATGAATGTACTGCAGGTTTGTATAAAATTCTGTTAGCTGCTATATGAATGGAGGTGTGAACTCTATAATAATATGTTAATTAATGCCAACATTCAAATGGGAGTAAGAGGAATTTCATGTGAATACATCACACAAACTGTCCCCATAAACCAGTGTTTGACAAACTTTCTTTTTGTTTGAGGAGGTAAAGTTGGGCTAAAAATTCATTAAAGCCCAGGAATGGGTGGAATCATTAGAAAGGTTTGAGAATTAGCCTCAGCCGCTAATGCTTTAGACTGCACGCAAAATTCATTCTCATTGCTCAAAGAAATGATTCGGGTGCTAATTCAAGTCTTATTGGTGTTACACTTAAAGGGTGAACCAATATCGGGTGCAATCTAATCGCAACTCATCATTGCCACAGGCTTTTCCCAGTATTTAAAGGGGCAGTACATTGATACTGCAGCACCTCATTCTCAGCATTGCTGGCTGTGCAGGTGCCTCAGCAAGCAGAAGCACAACAAGGAGTTCACGGGGTTGGGGGTAATATAGTAATATATTAGCATGGATTGAGGATTGGCTAACTAACAGAGAACAAAAAGTTGGCAACCAGTAACTAGTGGGATACTGCAGGGATCAGTGCTGTGACCCCAACTATTTACAATCTATGTTAACGACTTGGAAGAAGGGACTGAGTGTAACGTAGCCAAGTTTGCTGATGATACAAAGATGTGAGGAAAAGCAATGTGTGAGGAGGACACAAAAAATCTGCAAAAGGACATAGACAGGCTAAGTGAGTGGGCAAAAATTTGGCAGATGGAGTATAATGTTGGAAAGTGGGAGGTCATGCACATTGGCAGTAAAAATCAAAGAGCAAGTTATTATTTAAATGGAGAAAGATTGCAAAGTGCTGCAGTACAGCGGAACCTGGGGGTACTTGTGCATGAAACAAAAAAGGATAGTATGCAGGTACAGCAAGTGATCAGGAAGGCCAATGGTATCTTGGCCTTTATTGCAAAGGGGATGGAGTATAAAAGCAGAGAAGTCTTGCTACAGCTATACAAGATATAAGTGAAGCCACACCTGGAATACAGTGTGCAGTTTTGGTTTCCATATTTATGAAAGGATATACTTGCTTTGGAGGCAGTTCAGAGAAGGTTCACGAGGTTGATTCCGGAGATGAGGGGGTTGACTTATGAGGAAAGGTTGAGTAGATTGGACCTCTACTCATTGGAATTCAGAAGAATGAGAGGTGATCTTATCGAAACGTATAAGATTATAAAGGGGCTTGACAAGGTGAATGCAGAGAGGATGTTTTCACTGATGGGGAGACTAGAACTAGAGGGCATGATCTTAGAATAAGGGGCCGCCCATTTAAAGCAGAGATGAGGAGGAATTTCTTTTCTCAGAGGTTTGTAAATCTGTTGATTTTGCTGCCTCAGAGAGCTGTGGAAGCTGGGACATTGAATAAATTTAAGACAGAAATAGACAGTTACTTGAACGATAAGGGGATAAGGGGTTATGGAAAGTGGGCAGGGAAGTGGAGCTGAGTCCATGATCAGATCAGCCATGATCTTATTGAATGGCGGAGCAGGCTTGAGGGGCAATATGGCCTACTCCTGCTCCTATTTCTTATGTTCTTATATTCTTATTAGGAGAATGAGCCGAAGGACTGAAGCAGGTCTGCTCATTGCAGATCAACCTCAGTTGGGTGGTCAGGGTGATTGAATGCTTCAACAAATGCTAAATACCAACATCTGTACGACAAGGTTCACACACTGCCCAAAGCACCACATCCCCAGCACTCACCCATCAACAATCGCTACCTACCAACACTCACACCCACATCTCACACCTTGCACACAATACAGCTATTCACTATGGCAGGCACAAGGGGCATTAGTTGTTACAATGAATGTGATATGTGTGATATGTTTATGCCTACATTTTTTAATGGAGTTTGCAATATTTTGTGCTCTTTCTCATTTCACCTTTGTGCCCAGGAGGACGCTGTGATATGCCACAACACAGGGAAGGTATGATGGGGATGTGGTGAGCAAAAGGGATCTGGGGTTTAAGTCATCCTGGTGTGAGGCTGAGGTCTGTTTGGAGGAGATGGAGATTTCTATGACCACTACCTTGGTGATGCGAAGCCATCTAATACACTGCTCCTCACTTAATTGAAGGTAGAGGAAGTGCTTTCAGAATACCCTCGGAGGGTAAGGCCACCTGGTGAGAGCCCTGATGTCCATCCTCATCCCTCTTCGCACATGTTCCCATATTTCGCAGTGCCTACGCTTCCTCCACTATAGATCCTGGAGGGTGAGGTGCCATACCAGTACAGCCCCCATTAATGTAACCAATGGGAGCAGTTTGAAACATTGAACAATAAATATAGCTACTTTGTTGTTGCCAGAAGACTGCTGATACAAAAGGAGCTTGAAATTATTCATAGGAACTGTTCAGTGTGTGAAACTGACAAGAAACCACAGGAACTAACCTGCTCTGACAGTTGGAAATGATTAATGATGATGCCTTTAAATAATGTCGATGAAGCCGGCTTCCTGGAACTGCACGTCAGCTCTCCCTGTTGCTGTCTGGTCGAGGCGTGAAGGTAAGTGGCAACAATTAGTTTTCCAGACTGGCCGGCCAGTGAGCTTTGCACACTCACTGACATTGCGATCTGCCTGGTGTTGAAGTCCCCAGTGGTACCTCATACCATTGGTGCAAGGGCGGGGGGGGGGGGGGGGCAGCATTTGACATGCGGCACTGGATTTGTCTCACCCCGGCGGTACTGCATCAGTGCCTCATTGCCGCCATCTGTTGGCGCTAACAGGAGGCACTAAGGTACCGAATATCCCTCCCAATATGTTCTATTGCACATCAATGAAATGATGGTGCATCAAGTTGTCGTACTTTTTGAGTAAGAATTTGTCGACAAATGCTTTTGCATGAGAGCCCTGCCTCTTTGAAAATCTATCTACTTTTTAAATATCATTTATGGATCGATTTTCTTATTAAAAAATATTATGAGAGGGTGGGCTGAGTTGTAGGGGCTGCTACCACCAGATATTGAATGGTTGGGGGAGACAGGTGGCTCAAGGAACTGTTCTGCCAGCTCGCCAATGTCTACTGCCACCTAGGATTTCTCACCGGAAGCGACACCTGACGTGAAATATATGTGCCGAACATGGCCAGGCACAGGCAAATTATAATTCCTGATGGGAATATGCCATCCGATGTATTTCTGGCTCAATTGGTGCCAAGGTGTTCCTGGCATCCAGCATCACTTGGGCTCTTGAGGATGGTTTGTGTGGGCAGTTAAGAATGAAGTAGCTTGCCTACTGCAATTGATCGCAGGACAATTGGTCCTACCAGGCATGGCAGGTGATTCAATAAACAATCATTTTCTTCAGCTGGGGCTACTGGCCTTTCTATTCCGTGACAGCTATTGTAGCTGTTTCCTGAGGTGGGTGGCCCCATGATAGCACAAATACTGTGGGGAACATGCTAACAGGCTTCTAAAATATTCCAATGCGCTCCCGGCCAGCCTCCCATCTTCCACCCTCCAGAGACTTGAACTCATCCAAAACTCTGCTCCTCAAGTCCTGTCTCACACTAAGTCCCATTCACCCATCACCCCTGTGCTTGCTAACGTGCAATGGATCCTGGTTAAGCAACGCCTTGATTTTAAACATCATATCCTTGTTTTCAAATCTTTTCATGGCATCGCCCCTCCCTATATCTGTAACCTCTTCCAACCCTACAATTCTCCGAGAGCTCTGCGCTCTTCCAATTTTGCCCTCTTGTGCATCCCCTATTTTAATCACAACACAATTGGCAGCCGTGCATTCAGCTGCCTAGGCCCTAAGCTCTGGAAGTCCCTCCCTAGACATCTACGCCTCTCTACCTCTCTCTCCTCCATTAAGACATTCCTGAAAACCTACCTCTTTGACCGAGCTTTTGATCACCTGTCCTAATATCTCCTTATGTGGCTCAGTATCAAATTCTGTTTGATAATGTTCCTGTTAAAGGTGCTATATAAATGCAAGTTGTTGTTATTGTAAATGAGCCTGACCCTGGAAAGTTACCAGGGTCAGCCCCCCCAATGGGGCAATTGCAAACCGATCGGGGGAATTCCTGCCGGAGCAGAAAATGAAGGTTTAATGAGAATACTTTTTAACTAATCTTTGTTTTTCCACATTACTTGCATTTACACATATAAAACTCAACTGTTTCTGATCAATTGAAAATGCAAGCTTGATTATTTTATTAATAAAAGACCACTTTTTGTGAACTGTGTGTTAAACAAAGTGTTGGAGAATGGGACCCTTTCCTTTGCGAGCATCCAATGTCAATGTTGAGCATTACCAGGTTAGAGATGGAGCAAAGCTGCCTCTGTCTCACCAGCAGCTTCAGCCCCAACCTCATAAAAAACACCGACTGCAGATCCTGGGTGAGATTTTACATTTCCCACACCACCAAATTCCATTGCTATTCAAGCAGCGGTGTTCACTCACTTGAAGTAATGAGATTAATATCTCCATTAAAGTAGGGACCAGAGGAGTTTCATATAAAATTGGCAATATTTCAGAGTGAAATTTGTACTTTTATACAGGCAATAAACTTCAATAATCTTTTACTGTTACAGAGCACCCATTATCCATTTAATGGTTGACATTTTATACTCTTGAGACATGATTGATTTTGTTTTGCAGAATCAATTTCAGATTACTGTCTGTTTGAATGGGATTGCATTATATAGAATTTACAGCACAGAAACATTCGGCCCAACTGGTCGATGCTGGTGTTTATGCTCCACATGAGCCTCCTTCCATCTTATTTCATCTCACCCTCTCTGCTTCCAGTGCTGCTGTCCAGGGTGCTGAAATGTACGGGGTAAAATTTATAATGTGTGCTTTAGAGTCAACGATGTGTTAAATGTGTGTTGATATGTTGTGAGTTATCTGTAATGTTTGTACATGTTCCTAGGGAGTGGTACAACATAATGCATTACCATTTTCTTTTGGTTTGTTAAGCATCAGCTAAAGAAAAACATGCAATTTCTTGAGCCTTGTGTTCCAAACCATTCTATAAGGTGGTAAGGAACAGACAGAATCGCCAGTGTTCCAGTTTGGTAAAGTGACTCTTTAGGGCCTCTTTTCAGTATCTTTGTTTTGGGGACATTGATATTTCGGCTACTGATGTAAGACAGTTCAAGTTCCATCAGGCAGAAGCCTCTCAATATTGTTTGGGTCCCACTGAGCTGGATGTTAAACTCTACTCTTTAAAAGCGAGCTATCTGCATGCCTGACTGCATGCATTTGCCAAGCTTCCTTCCAACAGTTAGAAATGTAAATGCCTAGAGAGCAGGGAGGGGGAATTTCTGTGTTCTCTAAAAGTGCCCAAGGGAACAATTGATCCACCCCGTGACCGACTCCCCGCTAAGCACTTTGAAAACCAGGCTTGCTACTGTACTGAATTTCCACTCGTGAGATGTGCAACCTAAGGGGTGTGAGCCCAAAATCCTTCCAGGGAATCTTTCTGCAGCCTGCTCCCTGACTCTGTATTGATACGGCCAGCTGAAACTTGGTGTTTACTGTGTAAATGCACCCTTACATTTATGAGTGTATAATATTTCTGAAATGGAGACCAGGTTAGGAAAATGAGCGTAAATTTGTGGGACATGCTATTCAATTAAACAGATCTTGATGTTGGTGGCTCATGCAAGAAATGAATGTGAAACTCCTGCGTGAGGCATCTTCCTCTCAAAGAACCAATTCACCTGCGTTCGGCTATGCCAAAATCAAATTGGCATTCTGTGCGAGCAATGCACTCAAGCTCACCTGCTGGTCAATGGAATTGCATTGTGAGAATTCCGGTCATGCATTCTATTACACCTCTAGCTTGCACAGTGCTCTAAACTCTGTCAATTGACATTCTCCCGTGAATGTAAGGGAAAGTAATTTTTCAGCCAATGCAGGGAGGAAATATTGAGGAAACTACTTTTTCCTTGGCTTTTAAGTTGCCTTTATATTTCCCCCTCACACCTGAGGAACACTAGCTCTCTGTATAGTTTAAAAGAGACCTGATTAATCAGACACAACAGCATCGAAACCAAATCATGTTCCAACATCAAAACAGTATATTTCTGTCAGTGATTGACCAGTCCGCTGACAGGTCAGCGCTGGATCCTTCAGTTATTTAGTTCCTTCTCACACCAATAGTGTCTTCAGAATCCTATTAGTTATTTAAGGTTCAGAATGTATCCTCTTCATCAGCAGGATGTCGAAACTCGGCTATGCTGCACATTCTTCAGGTAGATCTGCAGTGTTGCAGGTAGACTCAGGATTGCCTGTGTAATTTGTACCAGTTCAACCTGTACTTCAGTGCTGCTGGTGATGGTCAATGAATTGCTTTCCTCCACTTTGTGGAACTACAGGCAGAAGGTCATCAAAGAAATGGTTGAGATTTACAGTACCAAGAAATAATCCTGAAGCCCATCAAGCCATACAAGAAACATTACAGTAAATGTGAGTAAATTAACAGGTAGAAAGAAATAGTCTGATTGTTGGAGAGCTGAAGTAAAAACAAAAATCTTGCAAATGTACGCCCGTGAGAGAAAGGTCACAGATAAAAAGGTGAAACTTTCATCAACTGAATTAAGATACATTGGCAGGGCATGGCAGAAGGACCTGACATGCAAACACTTGATGCAGTCAGTGGCTGCCGAAAATAGAAAGATGATCTAGTCCTTCTATAGAAAGTTCTTCACCATGATCGGGACAAAATGAAGTGAAGAGTGAAATGGACCACGGATTACTATCTGCTGCTCACTGAGTCAGATCATCTCATGAATAGGAGTGATAGCATTGAGCTCCCTGCCCATGTGTCAAGGAGGGACAAAATCAGGCAGTGTTTCCATGGCTGTCCGTTCACTATTGCTGCAAAGTGGCACGCCTATGTAGCAGAGGGCAGGATTGCATTGGGCTCAGTTGTGATGCTTTCACAGTCAAAAAGCTTGCCAGTGCTCACTGTTTTGGCTCACACGTGAAGGATAGCCACTTGGGCAAAGCTGATGCCCTTGAAGCGGAAGCGCATCTTGAGCCAGCACCTTCAACGGGGGAGACAAGAAGCCTGGCGGAGGGGAAAAGAAAGGATAGAATTCTGATTGAATTCCCTCAAGACCATTATCTATGTTGATACATTCCAGCTCAGTACTTGTTATCAATTACTGCATTTAGAAAGAAAGAAAGAAAGAAATCGCATTTCTACAGCACATTTTATGACCTTAGGACATCCCAGAGCACCTTATATCCAATGAAGTACTTTTTGAAATGCAGTCACTGATGTAATATAGGAAACACATCAATTTGCACACAGCAATGTCCCACAAACAACAAATAGATAATGATCAGAAAATCTGTTTAAGAGATTTTTTTTGAGGGATAAATTTTGGTCAGGACACGGGGGAAAATTCCCCGAGCTCTTCTTCAAAATAGTGCCATTACATCCACATGAGAGGACAGACGGGTTCTCACTTTAATATCTCATCTGACAAAATTTTGTGCTCAAGTTCGTGGAGTGGGATTGTGAACCCACAATTGTCTGACTCAGAGACAAGAATGCTACCACTGAGCCACAGGAAAAATTTAGGCTTTAAGCTTTGTAAAAAGAGGAACAGGTAAAGTAGTTTGGACCAGATTTTGCTGGAGCAAGGCACATCTCATTTAGATTTTTAAATTTTTGACCCACATAGTTGAGGTCCCCCGTTATTACTACCCTATAGTTCTTGTACCTCTCTGTAATTGCTCTGCAAATTTTCTCCTCCATATCTTTCCTAAGTGGGGTACCGCAGGGTTCTGTGCTGGGGCCCCAGCTGTTTACATTGTACATTAATGATTTAGACGAGAGGATTAAATGTAGTATCTCCAAATTTGCGGATGACACTAAGTTGGGTGGCAGTGTGAGCTGCGAGGAGGATGCTATGAGGCTACAGAGTGACTTGGATAGGTTAGGTGAGTGGGCAAATGCGTGGCAGATGAAGTATAATGTGCATAAATGTGAGGTTATCCACTTTGGTGGTAAAAACAGAGAGACAGACTATTATCTGAATGGTGACAGATTAGGAAAAGGGAAGGTGCAACGAGACCTGGGTGTCATGGTACATCAGTCATTGAAGGTTGGCATGCAGGTACAGCAGGCGGTTAAGAAAGCAAATGGCATGTTGGCCTTCATAGCGAGGGGATTTGAGTACAGGGGCAGGGAGGTGTTGCTACAGTTGTACAGGGCCTTGGAGTATTGTGTACAGTTTTGGTCTCCTAACTTGAGGAAGGACATTCTTGCTATTGAGGGAGTGCAGCGAAGATTCACCAGACTGATTCCCGGGATGGTGGGACTGACCTATCAAGAAAGACTGGATCAACTGGGCTTGTATTCACTGGAGTTCAGAAGAATGAGAGGGGACCTCATAGAAACGTTTAAAATTCTGACGGGTTTGGACAGGTTGGATGCAGGAAGAATGTTCCCAATGTTGGGGAAGTCCAGAACCAGGGGTCACAGTCTAAGGATAAGGGGTAAGCCATTTAGGACCGAGATAAGGAGAAACTTCTTCAACCAGAGAGTGGTGAACCTGTGGAATTCTCTACCACAGAAAGTAGTTGAGGCCAATTCACTAAATATATTCAAAAGGGAGTTAGATGAAGTCCTTACTACTCGGGGGATCAAGGGGTATGGCGTGAAAGCAGGAATGGGGTACTGAAGTTTCATGTTCAGCCATGTACTCATTGAATGGCGGTGCAGGCTAGAAGGGCTGAATGGCCTGCTCCTGCACCTATTTTCTATTTTCTATGTTTCTATATAGAACAGTGCCAACATAAAAGGTAGCCTGAAAGTCTTCCATAGGCATATAAATAGTAAAAGGTTAGTAAGAGGAGAAGTGGGGCCGATTAGGGATCCAAAAGGAGACATATGCATGGAGGCAGAGGGTATGGCAGAGGCACCAAATGAGTATTTTGCATCTGACTTCAACAAGGAAGAGGATGCTGCCACAGACATAGTGAAAGAGGAGATAGTGGATACACTTGATAGGATAAAAATTGATAAAGAAGAGGTATTAGAAAGGCTGGCTGTACTTAAAGTCGATAAATCACCAGGAGTAGATGGGATGCACCGTAGAATCGAGGGCGGAGATCGCGGATGTACTGGCAATAATGTTCCAATAGGCACAGGCATGATGCCAGAGGACTGGAGAATTGCAAATGTTACACCCTTGTTCAAAAAAGGGTGTAAAGATAAACCCAGCAACTACAGGCCCGTCAATTTAACCTCGGCAGTGGGGAAATTTTAAGAAACAGTAATCAGGGACAAAATGAACAGTCCCGTGGATAGGGGTAGATTAATTAAGGAAAGCCAGCACGGATTTGTTGAAGGCAAATCGTGTTTAACCAATTTGATCGAGATTTTTGTTGAGGTAACAGAGGGTTGATGAGGGTAATGTGGGTGACGTAGTTCGACAAAGTGCCACATAAAAGGCTTGCCAGCAAAATTGAAGCCCATGGAATAAAAGGGACAGTGGTAGCATAGATACAAAATTGACTAAGTGACAGGAAACAGAGAGTAGTGGTGAATGGTTGCTTTTTGGACAGGAGGAAGGTATATAATGGTATTCCCCAGGGGTCGGTTCTAGGACCTCTGGGCTAGATTTTATACATATCGCCCAAAAATGGGCATTATTTCTGGCGTGGGCAGTAAAAATCGGTTTTCAGATCGCCGGCTTCTCGTCCTTTCTCAAAGCACCTAGTCTCCATTTTTGAAATTGGGCGTTACCACGAGCGATATGAAATGGGCGCTAGTGTTAAATCTCTCTGACCTTCTACCGTAAAGTGTTGCCATCCTTAGCAACGGCATGGCAACGCTCGATTCCCGTGACTCAGGAGGTCATGACATGCGCAGAAGAGGAGACAAAGAGAGAGGGAGCTGAGAGGGACTGAAAGCGTGTGTGGCTGTAGTGTTTGCTTGGTTGGCTGTTGTGGGAGGCATGAGGGAGATTCACCAGCAGCAAAAAGCCTACTAAGCACCAAGAACATAGTTGGCACTGAGTTTTTGTCCAACAAATAAGATATAACATGGAAGGGATGGAGGAGACCCTGGAGCTGGAAGCCAGGCACACTGGTGGCAGAGGGCTCCCAGTGGTCCCGAAGTGCGGCACTGCACCCCAAGGTGCCGCACCCCTATTGCCAACCAGACATGAGAGCCAGGAGCAATATCTTGCTTCTGGCTCGGAACATGTTCCCAGCTTGGGACTGTCCTCTCCCGTATCCGTCCAATCAGCGCTTCGGCCGTCATCCCCCCTTCACCCCCCCTCCGCCAATGAAGCATTGCCTAAGGAGCTCCTCGGCCAGGCGGCTTGGAGTCAGGAGGGGAAGGTGAGGGGGTAGAGGTGGGGCGAAGAAGCGGGGGGAGGAGGGCAGTGGGGTTTACGGAAATACTGATGATTTCAGACAAATGTTCAGTTTAAATGTTTTTTATTTAACAAAACCTTGTTGCGCATTGGCTCATATAGCTGCACCATTACACACTGGTGATTCCTTAACATCAAAGGGTATAATTACACTTAACTTCAATCAACTTAAACTTTAACTGTCATCAAGGTGATCCCACCATTGATGTATGACCTGCACACCCAGCAGTGTGTCAGCCTTGTAAATACCACCAATGTTCTTTCAGGCAAAGCGCTCATTGATAAGCTCCTAACGTAAGGTTCTTGCAGCTATCATGCCACGACGGGCATTTTCATGCGGTCTACAGGGAGGTGGGGGCATGGCTTCAGCGTGAGCCTGATTGTCTGAGCCGATGTCAGCGTCCACCTCCTCGTCCTCCTCTTCCTCTCTCTGGTGAGGTGGACTGTCAGACTCCAGGCAATTCTTGTCCCCTCTTGATAGCCAAGTTGTGCAGCATGGAGCACACCACCACGAATTGAGCTACCTGCTCAGGCTGGTATTGGACCTCCCCTCCTGAGTGATCTAGGCATCGAGAGCGCTGTTTAAGCACTCCAATGGTTTTCTCCATGATATTGCAAGTGGCTCTGTGGCTCCCGTGTCGCCACTCAGCTTTGGTCTGGGTGTCATCCGCCAGGTGGCGAGGCCATATCCTTTGTCACCAAGCATCCAGCATTGATCTTGTGGCTGATTGTTAAACAAGTCAGGTACAGTGCTCTCACGCAGGATGTGAGCATCATGGATGCTACTTGGAAATTTAGCATTCACTGCCTTTATAATTTGATGGTGGTCGACAATGAGTTGGACGTTCAGGGAGTGGAATCCCTTGCGGTTTCTGAAAACCTCTGCATCCTGAAAAGGTGTCCGCATTGCAATGTGCTTACAGTCTATTGCTCCCTGCACCTTAGGGGAAGTTTGCAATTCTGGACAATCCGAGAGCCCTCTCAGTCTGTGCCTCCCTGGTCATAGGGAAACTGATCAAGTCCCTCCTGCATGCATACAGGGCTTCAGTGACCTGTCTAATGCAACAATGTGTGGCATGCTGAGAAAGTCCGCAAATGTCACCAGCTGAGGACTGTAAACAACAGTGCCGCGGTGACTTTGACCTCAACGGACAGTGCAGTACTGATGGTGCTGGCATGCTGCAGATCTCTCCTTATGAGCTGGCATACCTCAGTGATAACCTCTTTGTGGAAGCGCACTCTCCGAAGGCAGGTGGTGTCGGGCAAGTCGAGGTAAGACCACTAGTCCCTGTACTTGCGGGGAGTGTAACATCTGGTCCTCCTCATCAGTCTGACACGTCTTACATAGGGCACATAATGCTGTGGAGCGTACCTTCGGCCATCTCGAGTCTGCAGCATGTAATTGGTCATCAAGAGAGGGTGAGAAAGGACATTCCCCATTGCAATAGCTCTCAGTTTTCCACTGATTGGTCACAAACAATGAATGTCCCAACGAAGACACCTATTAAATTCCAATCGGTCACAGTATGGTCAAGATGTTTGTACAGATGTTCACATCAACTCCAACGACCTCCAGAGTATATCCGAACTCGCCCGAGGTTGAAGCAAAGCAGCCTTTTAAAGGATGCGGCATGTGATGTGGAACATGGCGTTTATAACGCTGTGATTAGTTCCAGTTACTTCCACTTTTTCCGGACATTTTTTTGGGTGAGCAATACTGTGGGCGATATGTGTGCGTGGTGGTGAAAGTGATGCTGGGCGATCTCATGGCTGTTAGTTTCGGCAAATATGCTCGTTATGACAAAAAAAAAGTGGGTCGGCGATATTATTGAATCTCGGCGTTAATTCCGCGCGGAAAGTAACGCTGGGCGATATTATGGGCGCTGATTTCACCCATTCTGATGATTGCGCCCCAAAAAAGTGGGCGGGCGGTATTATTTTTTTCTGGCGTTATGCACATGAGGAAAGTAATGCTCAACGATAAGTTTCCGAAAAATGCCTGTCAGTTTCCATTTTGTGGATAAATGGGCGATATATGGCCGTTATATGTCATTTCAGCGGTAAAATGGACATTTAGTGGGCGCTAAGCATGCAAAAAAAGTGGAAAATCTACCCCATTGTTTTTCTTAATATATATTTAATGACTTGGACAGAGGTGTACAGGGCACAATTTCAAAATTTTCAGATGACACAAAACTTGGAAGCATAGTAAACAGTCATTATAGAAGACATAGACAGGCTGATGAAATGGGCGGATACATGGTAGATGAAATTTAACTGGCAGAAAAATGTGGTGATGCATTTTGGTAAAAAGAATGAGGAGAGGACATATAATCTAAATGGTACAATACTAAAGGGGGTCCACAAACAGAGAGACCTGGGGGTTTGTGTGCATAATGTGTTGAAGATAGCAGGGCAGATTGAGAAAGCAGTTAAAAAGGCTTAGGGTTCCTGGGCTTCATAAATAGAGGTATAGAGTACAAAAGTGTGGAAATTATGATGAACCTGGATAAAACATTGGTTTGGACCCAACTGGAGTATTGTGTCCAATTCTAGGCACCACACTTTCGGAAGGTTATGAAGGCCTTAGAGAAGGTGCAAAATAGTTTTACGAGAATTATTCCAGGAATGAAGGACTTCAATTACATTGATAGACTGGAGGAGCTTGGGTTATTTTCCTTAGAGCAGAGAAGATTGAGAGGGGATTTGAGAGAGGTGTTCAAAATCATGAGGGGTGTGGACAGAGAAGATAGAGAGAAACTGTTCCCATTGGCAGAAGGGTCAAGAACCAGAGGACACAGGCTTAAGGTGATTGGCAAAAGAACCAAAGGCGATGTAAGAAAAAAGAAATTAAGCAGTGAGTGGTTATGATCTGGAATGCACTGCCGGAAAGGGTGCTGGAGGCAGACTCAATTTTATCTTTAAAAAAGAAGTTGGACAAGTGTCTGAAGGGAAAAAAAATGCAGAGCTACGGGGAAAGGGCAGGGGAGTGGGACTAGCTGAGAATCGGCATGAGCTCGATGAGCCAAATAGCCTTTTTCCGTGTTGTAATCATTCTGTGATTCTATGATTCTAAAGTTGCTGGAAGTGTTAGTTGATAAAGACGCAACAAAGGCAACAAGGTACCAAGGGTGAACAATAGGACAAATAGTGTATCTCTTTAACCAATGAGATTTAAGGATTGAGAAATAAACAGTGGAAAGACTGAGAAGGAGGGTGAAATAAAAGGGGTGGATTCAATCTCAGGAAGAGAATTAAAGTGAGGGTAGGAAAGATTGGATTAAGAGAGAGAGAAAAAAGAAACAGAAAGGAAAAGTAAGAAAAAATTAAAATTTTACAATTTGTCCTACTTAAAATCTCCTAAAACAATCTGTAACCAAAGGAATGAGATGCCACACTTATAAGTTCTGGGTAATAGAGTTGATTGGCAGTTAAAAGAGAACTTACGCTTTTAATTACTAGAACTAACTTTCTGTGGTAAGTTTAATGGACAATTAATTTGCAAATGCAGCAACTTCATGAAACACATGGGGAGGCTAAGGGCGAGATGCTTTGTTCGTGAAGCTAATGGCAGAGCGGCACAAATCGCCCAACAACTTGTGGTGGTTCACAATTCATGGGGTATCACTTCCTCACCACAAGTGCTGGATGATTTAAACATCAATAATGGCATGCATCATTCAGAAGCCATTGTTTTTTTTCAGTCCAATCTGGCCCTCATCTTTAGTTTAAAAAAAACTCACTAATGGAGAATAATTTCCTGTATTAAAGAACAAATTGTTGTTTCTTTTTAATACATTATTTAATTAGGCTTTAATAACCTTTTTTATATCCTGTCTCATGTGGTGAACTTGAATACCCTGTCACAGATGTCACGAGTGTGTATCCAAGTAGTTAAGCAAATGCTATTAGAGTGTAAACTGTTTTTAAATTATAGCAAAGGCTCTAATTGAATGTTTTCAGATGCCGGGCTGGTGTTACTGTGTTAGTTGTGATAATGATTTGAATCAAGGGCTACTTTTCCTACTTTTGCTGTGGAAGTTGTGTTATGTTTCAAGAGAACTGATCAGCTGCAATGGACGATCTGTGTTTTCATGAGTTTCGGGAGCACTGAGTGTAAGTTTTAAACTTGATGTCCAGTAAGTGGGTTTTGTCTGAGCAATTGTGCCTTTTTGTATCTGAAAACTGGTACTAGCTTGAATGGAAGTGAAGTCATAAATACAAAAAGCCAAACATTCCAGTGCAATTGAGAGGTACAGATGATTTTATTGAAGAAATAAGCTTTCCCTGTAACACATATAATAGGAATTTATAGCAGGTTAGACTAACATTCACCTGGCTTCAACAATGCCAATCTCTCTAGACTCTGGGTGAAATTGCCCTTTTTTATAGCCTGATTAGCGCCTCCGGGGGGGCCCCAATGGGGCACAACAAGGTTATCGCCCGGGGGAAGGAGTTGATAGCTCCTCTGGGGAAATTGCCCCAGAGGTTTGGGGGACATTGTGTTGTTAGCGCCGCACCTTGAAATTTGCGCCCAAGGCTGGCACACGCACGGCAATGATGTCACCACCGTGCGCGCCGACCCCTTTGCGCCCCGCAGGGGAAATTCATAGAATCATAGAATCATAGAAGTTTACAGCACGTAAGGAGGCCATTTCGGCCCATTGTGTCTGTGCCGGCCAGCCTAATCCCACTTTCCAGCTCTAGGTCCATAACCCTGCAGGTTACGGCACTTCAGGTGCACATCCAAGTACTTTTTAAATGTGGTGCGGGTTTCTGCCTCTACATCCTTACAGGCAGTGAGTTCCAGACCCCCACAACCCTCTGCATGAAGAAATTCCCCCTCAAATCCCCTCTAAACCTTCTACCAATTGCGCTGGCTGATGTCACTGCCGGGGTGCCCCTTAAAGGGGAGGCCGTTTGCTCTGTTTGCCGCTGTATTTTTCTGTCGGCCCAACAATGGCAGCCCTCGACTCGACCAGGCCACCATCCTGCAGCCCGGCACTCTGTTATGGGTGCCAGGCTGTTGGCCTGGTCGAGGGTGACCCTGTTGGGCCAGTGGCGGTCGCTAAAGGGATTGCAGAATGTGGCCCGGAAGGTTACCGTCTCTAAATGGGGCGCAGGGCAATTTCGCCCCCTCTAAAGTTTGCATGCAGCTCCTGTCTGCACAACTTTATTACCTGTTGCTACATTTTTGGGTCAAATGTTTCCATTATATCTTCCTATGTACACATTTATAATGGGCGTTGTCTATACATCTCTCTGATGCATCTGTCTGATTGCACAATCTGGCAACTGGACCCAAAATGTTTAATTTTTTTTTAATCTGGAATTTTTTCCATCAGTAACTGAAATTTCTAATGTCCCAAAATAAGAGTGTAAACAAAACAAATTATATATTTTACAGCGTGCATAGTGAGACTTCCCTTGCTTGGTTTAATTCTTAACTCTTACGTGAGATTTAACAAATGCCAGCCACACTGCTGGCGTTCGGTCCGGTTAGTTCCACTTTTTTGTGGGCGGTTTTTGAGCGAGCGATATTGTGGGCGATATGTGTGCGAGGTGGTGAAATTGTCGATGGCCGATCTCCATGGCCGCTAGTTTGAGTAAATATGCTCTTTACGACAAAAAACAGTGGGCGGGCATTCATATTGAATCTTGACATTAATTCCGTGCAGAAAGTAACACTGGGCGATATTATGGGCATTGATTTTGCCCATTCTGATGATTCCGCCCCAAAAAATGGTCAGCCGGTAATATTTTTTCCCGGAGTTAAGCACATTGGGAAAATAATGCTCGGCGATAAGTCTCCAAAAAAAGCCTGTCAGTTTCTATTTTGTGCCAAAATGGGCGATATCTGGGCATTACACGTCATTTCAGCAGTAAAATGGACGTTAAGTGGGCGTTAAGCATGCAAAAAAAGTGGAGGTTCTAGCCCATAGAGATAGGGAGGGGCGAGGCTATGAAGCAATTAAAATGAGGATGAGACATTTAAATCTGAAGCATTGGCAGACCAGGAACAATGCAAGGACAGAGATGCTGGGTGAACGGGACTTGAGGCAGAGAGTCGAGGTTTGATTAAGCTGAAATTTACAGAGAGTGGACGATGGGAGAACTGCCAGGAAAGTAATGGAATAGTCAAGACTGGAAGTGACTAAGTCATGGATGAGAGTTTCTGCAGCAAATGGGCTGAGGCAGGGTTGGAGAGGATATGGGATTAGAAACTCAGTTCGGGGTCTAACAGGATGTTTTGCTGAAGACTCATTGAAGACTGGATCTCAGTCAAGCAGTCTGAAGCCTCAGAGGCAGTGGAGGGACCAAGACATTTGGTGTCATCAGTTTACGTGTGGAGCTGACCCAATATCTGTAGGTGATGTGCCAAGAGCAGCATGTAGATGAGGAAGAGGAGGAGGTGAAGGATAAATCCTTGGGGTACATTGGAGATAAAGGCACAGGGGTAGGAAGAAAAGCTATTGCTGGAAATGCTCAGCCTACAATCGGAGCTGATATCAGAAAGATTTGCCTGAAAGAGCGCTGATGTGAGTGACAACGCTGACACACTGCTGTGTGTGTGCAGCTCAAACATCAATGGTGCCCATCACCTTGGTGCCAGTTAAAGTTTGATTGATGATAAGTTGTATTTAACCCTTTCATGGTAAGGAATCACCAGTGTGTAATGGTCCAGCTATCTGAGACAATGCGCAACAAGGTTATGTTCAATAACAAAAGTGTAATACCAACATTGGTCAGAAATCATAAGTAACACAGCCAATAACACCCAACTCCCACCCACACCCCACTTTTTCCACCTTGATGTAAATCACATGTTCATGTCCAGCAACACAGAATACAAAGGCAAAGCAGGAGCATGGTCCCCAGCTCCCATACATTGCAACAAATTACATACACCCAGATGGAGATATAACACAGCCATCACCTGCGCACATGCACCTCACTTTCCTTCCCCCTCTCGTTCTTCTCCCCACATCTACCCCTTCCCCTCCTCACTCTACGGCGCCTGGCCAAGGAGCTCCTCAGGTGGTGCCTCATTGGGAGGCATAAAGGCAGATGCAGTGGTTGCACGGGTACGGGAGTGGAGGGTGTCGAGGGGGCAAACATTCTCTGATGCAGAAGCAGGATCTTATTCCTTGCGCTCATCTGTTGTTCGCAGTGATGGTGCGGAACCTAGGGGTGGAGTGCTGCCACTGGGACTACTGGGAGGCCTGTGGCAGCAGTGTTCCTGGCTATCGCATCCAGGGACTCCATCATGCACGGAATGTACTTGGTCATGGTGGCCAGGTATCGGGATATGCCCCCGAATGCTGCGATGATCTGGTCACCAATGTCTACAGTCCTCCTGGACAACTGTACCCATCTCTCCGCTGTCATGTTGCGCTCGTGGAATAGATCTGCTGCGTCCACAAGGCCTCCGCGGGGTCGGCACAATCCTGGGGACAAATGGGGTGCCCTGTGGAGAGGTGCTTAGGGCCGGTACCTCCAGAGGCGGGAATGACCGGAGGACCACTAGATGGCCTTGGGGTGGAATGGCTTCTGGAGCGTGGCGATGCAGGTCCTTCAAAGTCTGCACTCTCATTCGTCGAGAACAGATCCAGCAGATTGACGGGGGGGAATTGGAGCTCCTCAGCACCAGATGTAATAGGATCGTCCGTCGACTCCTGCCCCACGCCCCCACCTTCTGGCCTCTGTGGTCTTGCCTGAGGCCGCGCTGCTGGCTGAGCTGCAAAAAATAAATAAAGTTATTAGAGGAGAAGGGGGTGCTAGGGTGAGAAGGTGAGTCGAGCGCTACACACAGCATATGCATGACAAAAGCCCCGCTGTTCTCAAAATCATCAGACATCACATTTCTTGATCATTAACACATTGTGTATTGCAATGATTTTCATTAGGCCTGCATTATTTCTATGACATTTTTAGAGATCATCTATCATATATGATTGTTCAGATATGAGTTGGTGTGGCATCTACTGACTTTACATCATGCAATGATGTAAGCTTTACTCACGTGACATCACTTCACGGTCTGCAGATGCATCCGTGGCTGTCCGGGGGTGCTTCCCCACGAGTGCGAGCACTTGTTCCTCCATCTCAGTGATGTCGTTGGGGACTGTTGGCCCCCCCAACCCGTTCGCCTCTGCACGGACCTCATCATCGATAGCTTCTTCTGTAAAAGGTGACAAGATGACGTGGCATGAGATCATTGTGTGATATCATTGCTCGGTACTGTCACAGAGACTGAGACAACACATAACCGACAGATGTAATCATGATTATTATGATTATTATCATTCTTTACCTAAAGACGTACATCATGACCGCAGTACTTTGAGTAAAACATTCCCGGTAAAAGTGCAAGACCTCACATCTGCTGATAGTTACTCATGACAGTTACAAATCAAATTATATAAATACATAAGTACAGGTAGCTCTCAATTATCCGCACACAGATGCAATGGGAAACCGTTGTAATAGCATTTAAAATTCCGTGTGCACGACGTCACTTTGAAACTCTAATGTTCCTTTCGAATGTTGTCTGTTGAGCCTTGCTTTTAAGCACTCTGCCTTGCCTCAGCTCCCGCTACTGCTCGCACACAGGTCCACTACCTCTTTCGAGCCTGCACTTGCCGCGCTGCTTTTAAGCGCTCTACCCTGCCTCAGCTCCCGCTGCTGCTCCCATGCAGTTCCACTGCCTCTCATAATTCATTAAAATGCCATGAACAGTTACAGGAAGTAATCAACAAGCCTAATGGTCTTTAGATCTAAAGGACTAGAATTCAAGGATTAGAAGATACGCTACAGGTATTGGTTAGAGCATACCTGCAGTACTGTAAGCATTAACTGTAATATCAACTCGCTCTATCGGAGAAATCGTTTACCTGGCATAGCCCAATCCCCGAGGAACCCGGATAATCGAGAGTTGCCTGTACATGTAAATCAATGTAATACTTACTCTTGTGGATCCCACAAGGTCTTTCCATCGTTTGCAGCATTGGTTGCCCTCACTCACCTCGTTGATCGCCACGAGACCACCTCTGCTATCTCGGTCCATATCTTCTGGTAGGCCTTTGGGGTGGGCTTCCCACACCTTCCCTGTGTCAAATCACCGCAGCATAACTCGACCTCCTGCAGGAGGTAGGCATTTGCCTGATTGGAGAACCTCCTTGCTCTATTGTGGCCTCCAATGTGCTCCTCACCCACCTCATTGCTCTATCCAGTGTCAATCTCCACAGCGTGCTGTGATGCCTCCTCCTCTCCTCCATTATAGGGCAAATTTGGGCAAAGATGTGGCTGGTGACAGCTAATTTTTGTTTGCCTACTTGCTGTGAAGCTCTAAAGTTTCCCTCCTTCCTCCCAAAGCAGCCACACCACACCCAGCCACGCCTTCAGTCCCTCTGAGCTCCCTCTCTCTCCGTCTCCTCTTCTGCGCATGTCATGGTGACCCTTGACCTCCAGAATTGCAGGAATCGAGCATCGCTATGCTGTTGCTAAGGACGGCCACACGTTATGGCAGAAGGTCAAAAATATTTTACGCTACCGCCCATTTCATATCGCTCACTGTAACGCCCATTTTCAAAAATGTAAACTAGGTGTTTTGAGAATGGGCGAGAAGCCAGTGATCTGAATACCCTTTTTTAATGCCCAGGCCAGAAATAATGCCCATTTTTGGGCGATAAGTGCAAAAGTGGAGGTTCTAGCCCCTGAAGTTTCTCCAGCCTCACTCTAAATTCTTGTCCTTTGGCTTCTTGTGCATCCCCCTCCCTTTGTCTTACTATTGGCAGCCATGCCTTCAACCGCCTAAGAATTATTTCTCTAAACCTCTCTCCCTCTCTGCCTCCCTCTCTTCTTTTAAGAATCTCCTTGAAACACAAATCATTGACCAAGCTTTCTTCCAATCCTCCTAATATCCTTTGTCAGGGTCCATTTATTTTTATTACACTTCTGTGAAATGCCTTGGGACATTTTTCTGCATTAAGTGCTGTATATAAATGCGAGTTTTGTTATTAAAATTGCTGATGGAACAAAACCAGATTGTAGAAATGGCTGTTCCTGGCGCAGTTGTCGTCTGTCAGTGAACATGGTGCAGCAGCAGGAAGAGCAGAAGCAGAGGTGATCAACTCTAGATAGGGAGACAGCAAGAATAATCTACACAGGTTATTTGGTTCCAAGGGATGCCTGGAGCCCTCAAGTGTTTTTTGGGCAGATAAGCCATTGCTGGCACATGTCATGAATTACATATAGACATGGAATTGCAGTTTGTCACTAGTTTGGCTTTGCCAGTAGCAATGAAAGTGATGTCAAACTATTCAAACAATTGGTTCCTTCCAGAGTCCATGCTATGATTATCTCAGTGCCCATCATATTATATTCAGCACATCACAGCTGTATGGCGAAGAGAACACATCTGCATGTATTCCTCCTGGGAACCATCATTGGTAAGACAAAGACAGTAATGGGTTTATGTCATTACTGGATGCCAACCTGCCTGCTATCAACTGCACACTTATATTAACATGAAATGTGGAGATATGTGCACCCTCTTTAAAAGGGACTGCTTACTGCTATTGGTAGTACTAGAGTTTAAAAGGAGGTTCATGACAAATGTAAGGTTTATAATACAGTCCAGAACCAAGCTGAATATAGAAAGCAAAGAAAATAAGAGGGGCAAAGAGAGAATATGAGAATAGATTGGCATCTAACATAAAAAGGAATTCAAAAGTCTTTTATAACACATAAGTAGTAAAAAGGTAGTCAAAGGAAGGGCGGGGCTGATTCTGGACCGAATAGGAGATATTCTTACGGAGGCAGAGGGCATGGCTGAGGTACTTGGTATCTCTCTTAACTAGAGAAGAGGATCCTGCCAATGTAGTAGTAAAGGTGGAGGCCGTAGTGATATTGGAAAGAATAAAAATAGATAAAGAGGAGTGACGTAAAAGTTTGGCAACACGCAAGGTAGAAAAGTGACCCGGTCTGGATGGGATGCATCCTAAGATATTGAAGGAAGTAAAAGAGGAAATTGCAGAGGCTCTGACCATAATCTTCCAATCTGTCTTGGATATGGTGGCTGGTGCCAGAGGACTGGAGGATTGCAATTGTTATATCAAGTTTAAAAAAGGGGCGAGGGATAAACCCAGGTCTATAGGCCAGTCAGCCTTATCTCACTGTGGGGAAACTTTTAGAGACAATAATTGGCCGGAATCTTACCAGCCCTGCGAGTGCAGGTTTGGAAGCGGGCCTCTGTCAAAATGACCATGATTGACAGTGGGGTGGGACCCCATTCTGAACCTCCTCCTTGTCAATTTCCAATATGCCGGGTCTGGCTGCAGTTCATAGACTCGACACCAAGTGGCAGGCCAGTCTATTAACATCATTCAAAGGTAGTTTAGAGATGTTTAGAAGTGCTGTGCAATGGTTACCACACATTAAAAAAATCCACGCACAGGCATGTTCCACCCTTCAAGATTTAGTTCGGGATCTGGAATATTAGGTCCTTCATTGAAACACCTGTGAACTTTTTGACAGAGAAGCAAGTCATCCTCGATTTGAGGGACTGCCTCTGATAATGATGAGAGATATTTTAAAAGAATTTTAGCAGGTAGTTACCATTTTTCCAAATTTTTCAGCAGCTTTCCATCCCTCGGGGAACACGTCAGGTACGTGGAGTCGGGTTCTCAATGACTCCTTTGCTTTGACTAGTTGACAGCTGCAGAAGTGGTATAAAAGCTACTATTTCACAGTGTTCACTTTCCAATGTCTTCATGATTTGGAAGAAACTTTTGAGCTGTATGCAGTTTGGAAGTGTTTGCAGTGAACTCTCCACTTTCACCTCCTTGGAGCAATCTCTCTCACCATTGACAGATTGCTTCTGTCATCTCAACCTCACCTGGCATCTATTCCAGCAGCACGGTGCCCTTGTGAAAATCTCACCTTGGTCCTCAAAATCCCAACACGATCAGCCCCAACACCAACATCACTAAATACACCAGCATCACCACTAACAACACCAAACTTCTCCGCATTTACCTGATGCTGCACAGTACACAGGGCATCAGCACCCAACCACATTGCTGCCTGGGAGTCCAGGGATGGAGTCGAGTGTGGCTATTCCAGTAACGTTTCATGATCCATTGATAACAACTGTCAAAATCAATGTGGCCATGGTCCCTTTAAGGAATCTGGCTGATGACGCATCATCAAATGACATCATTAGACCCGCTTCATTCAATTGGCCGGGAACCTCGCAGGGCGAGCTAAACAAGCCCAATAAATGGAAAGTTCTTCACACAGTGCGGGCTGAGCGAGGAATGGCTTCGCACCCCACCACCTATACTGCCCGCCCACGGTTCTGGACGAAATGAACTGGCATTTGCATAAATATAGGTGTTTAAATGAATGTCAGCATTGATTTGTTAAAGGCAAATTGTGCTTGACCAAATTGATCGAGTTTTTTGATGAAGTAACGGAGAGGTTTGAAAGTACCTCATAATGGATGGAGAGGCTGGCTGGCTGTTGGATGGGTAGACCTGCATCACTAGGACACAGAAAGGAGGGAGGGAGTGATCTAGGGGGTGGTCGAAGGAGGATCGGGGCCAGAGGATCGGTGCCGGAGGAACAGGGCCAGAGAATCGGGGCCCGAGGAGGATTGGGGACTGAAGGGGGTAGTCTGGAGGAGGACCGGGGCCGGGGGTGGGGTAAGGGCAGATGAGGATCAGTGCGAGAGTAATGGGCCGGATGAGGATCTGAAGCTGGAGGCCGAGGATTGAAGGCTGGAGGGGGGATCGGGAACCTGAGGAGGAAACCGGTGGCAATACATATGCGAGAGGTCAGGGGGAGATCGAAGCCGTGGTGTGGGGAGGTTGGAGACCTCGGAGGGATGGGGGTGGAGGTCAGAGATTTGAAGGGTTGAGGGATGTCTGATCGTAGGGGGTGGGAGCAGTTAAGTGGGACGGACACTTACCTCCTGGCTCCAGCAGGCCTTGTCTCCCTTTAGCTGTTGGGTTTCCCGAGGCCAAGGAAACCCACCCGCCCACAGTTACATTTGAACTGGTGGATCACCATGAGGCATAGAGCCTCATTATATAATATTTAAATGGGTGACCCACCTCCTGGGGGCAGGTTGGCTGCCCCCCCCGCCTTCCCACCTCTGTTAAAACCAGAAGGGGGCGGGTTGGTGGCGGGTTGGGTCACGATTCAGGTTTTTATCTATTTAACCTCCACCTGACCTCAATCCACCTGTTTTTTGGATGTTAACATTCCCCCCAGTGAGTGTAGTTCAGTGTGTTTGGCTGATGTGGCTGCCATGGTTGAATAGCTGTGCAAGCTGTGAGACATGAGTGTGAGGCTTGCAGCAGTGCTGAGTGTGTGCGTGTGAGATGGAGCATTTGAATGTGAGGTATGAGTTGTGATTGATAGAGATTGTTGGGAGGTGAGTGATGGGAGTTTGGTAAATTGAGTAGTGTGTGAGGCTAAAGGTGCAGTATGGCATTTGAAGATGAATTCACTAACCTTGTCCACTCGTATGAGATTATTAGACCTCTTCCTGCACTGCAGCCAGGTCCTCGGGACCGCACTGCTTGCATTGACCACATTGGATATTTGCTCTCATTCCCTTCTCAGCATCTGCCTGGAGTGCCCCCTGGCCCCCTGTGGATACAGAACATCCCTCCTCCTGTTCATCCATTGAACCAGAGCCTTGAGTGCTGCATCCACAATTCTGGGAGCCCTCTCTCTGCTATGTTGCACCATCTTCACTCTTCCTATCGGTCACACACTCCTCCACGGTGACTTCCAGTACCTGCTGCTACTAGAATGCATCACCCCTTTAGGATTGCAGGCTGGCATTAAGAACTGCAGACCACCTTTAATGGGTGCCAGCCTCTCATGAACTTGGGCCCCCTGCTGAGCATGAAGTCAGTCAGCAGCATGTGTAGCGCTGGGCTGCACGCCAGTATCATTATAATCCGCAGGCAACTTGAGGTATTTGTGATGCCTGGATTACTTTTAACAGGCATGGGTTAATCATGCATTGCGATCCACACGCCAGTCTTATGGGAGCTATCCAATTTTTAGCCCTTGCCTCGTGCAAGATCAAGATGAGCCATGGTTCAAACAGAAGTTCTCAAACTGAGTTTAGGTGAAAACATGGAAAGTGATGCAGTTATTTGGACAAGCCTATTATATAATTTGAGTTGCATCACCAATGCTGCAGAAAAAATGATTGATGTTACAGATTGCTAATGTTTTACCCTTGATAACCAAAATTTGCTGCAAGAACTTTAGTGGATTCTCAGAAGCCAAAAGCAAGAGGCTAAATCCAGGGAAGTTTGAGGAAGGCAATTATATATTTTGTTCAAACTCATTTGAGAAAGAAGTTGTAGAACATTTTTAATAGTATAACAGCATTCATATAGACAAAATGTTAGCTAAAGTTAAGAGGATGAAGTAGGAAACAGACTACTGATGAGGCATTGACGGAGTGCCCCAGGGGCCAGAGCCAGCACACTGCAGAAGAAGGAGGAACTGTTTTGATGTAATACTTCTACTGTTGCATGATCAAAAGCAATCATATATTTCTATAGAAATGCCCAGGGTACAGACTTGAAACAGCATGCCTGTTACCTTTTACTTCTTATCCTTGACTGCAGTAAGAAAGACTTGTATTCATGTAATCTCTACCTCTCAAACATCTCGAGGTGTTTCACAGTGCAGTGTAGTGACTACTGTTATGTAGGCTGGCGTGGCAGCCATTTTGTACACTGCAAATTTGCCCAAATACCACCGAGATGAAAGACAATTTAATTTTTGATGGTGTTGGTAAAGGGAGAAATGTTGGCCAGGACATCGAGAGAACTCCCTGCTCTTTTTTCAGTTGAACCATGGGATCTTTTCATTTCATTTTTTTCATAGGCAGTCCCTCGGAATCAAGGAAAACTTGCTTCCACTCTTAGAATGAGTCCTTAGGTGGCTGAACAGTCCAATACAAGAGCCACAGTCCCTGCCACAGGTGGGACAGACTGTCATTGAGGGTAAGGGAGGATGGGACAAGTTTGCCGTGTGTTCCTTCCGCTGCCTGCGCTTGATTTCTGCTTGCTCTCGGCGATGAGACTCAAGGCTCTCAGCGCCCTCCCGCATGCACCTCCTCCACTCAGAGTGGTCCCTGGCCAGGGTCTCCCAGGTGTCGGTGGGGATGCCGCACTTTATCAGGGAGGCTTTGAGGATGCCCTTGTAACTTTTACTCTGCCCACCCTTGGCTCGTTTGCCATGAAGGAGCGCCTGTTTTGGGAGTCTCGTGTCTGGCATGCGGATAATGTGGCCCGCCCAGCAGAGCTGACCAAGCGTGATCAGTGCCTCAATGCTGAGTATGTTGGCTTGGTCAAGGACGCTAACGTGGTGCATCTGTCCTCCCAGGGGATTTGTAGGATCTTGCGGAGGCATCGTTGATGGTATTTCTCCAGCAACTTGAGGTGTCTACTGTACATGGTCCATGCCTCTGAGCCGCACAGGAGAGCGGGTATTACTACAGCCCTGTAGACCATGAGCTTGGTGGTAGATTTGAGTGCCTGATCTTCGAACACTCTTTTCCTCAGGCGGCCGAAGGCTGCGCTGGCGCACTGGAGGCAGTGTTGAATCTCCTCATCAATGTCTGCTCCCGAGCTATGGGAAATGGTCGACGTTGTACAGGACCGCGCCATGGATCTTGATGACTGGGGGTCAGTGCTGTGCGGCCGAGGACAGACAGGTGGAGGACCTTTGTCTTACGGATGTCTAGCGTAAGGCCCATGCTTTCGTATGCCTCAGTAAATACGTCAACTATATCCTGGAGTTCAGCCTCTGAATGTGCGCAGACGCAGGCGTAGCTCGATGACAGAGGTTGGGATGGTCTTGGACTTGGCCTGGAGGTGACGAAGGTTAAACAGCTTCCCACTGGTTCTGTAGTTCAGTTCCACTCCAGCAGGGAGCTTTAACATCTATCCGAATCACTGGAACATGCAACTAATACAGACGAAAGGTTATCGACCTGAAATGTTCACTCTGTTTTTCTCTCCACAGATGCTGCCTCAACTGCTGAGTACTTATAGCATTTTCTGTTTTTATCTCTGATAGTACAGTTTGGGAGCATAGATGCTCAGGATCTAGAATGGGGCTTGAACCCACAATCTTCCGACTCTGCAATGAAATATTTATGACATACCTAAAACTGTTCTGTTCAGCCTTTGACATCTTTGGAGTGAGGCAGGATTGAAATGAGCTCTTTTGATTGACTAGGATTGCGAAGTATGAATCGAGAGCCAAATTAGGTATCACAAATAAAAATGCTCGAAACAACCCAAAACTCATTATTCCCGCAACATGTATTTAATCAGAACCCAGAGCTCAGTCGTGACTCCTTAATTTTGTCTGCCTTCTTCTTCTGGGAAAATTCCCCGACTCTTATTCAAAATAGTGCCATGGGATCTATTACGTTCACATGAGAGGGTAGATGGATTCTCACTTTAACATCTCAACTGAAAAGATCAAGTTGGTGGAGTGGGATTGTGAACCCACAATTGTCTGACTCAGAGAAAGGAATGCTACCACTGGGCCACAGGAGAAATTTATGCTTTAAGCTTCGTTAAAAAGAACAAGTAAAATAGCTTGGACCAGATTTTGCTGCAGCGGGGCATATCTCGTTTAGGCTATTACATTTTTTGCCTATATAGTTGAAGTCCCCCATTACTACTACCCTATACTTCTTGCACCTCTCTGTAATTTCTCTGCAAATTTTCTTCTCCATATCATTCCCACAAGTGGACACATGGCAAATGAAATTTAATGCATAAAAATGTGAAGTGATGCATTTTGAACAAAATGGTACAATCCTAAAGCGGGTGCAGAAACAGAGAGACCTGGGGGTATGTTGAAGGTGGCAGGGCAGGTTGAGAAAGCAGTCACAAAGGTTTATAGGACCCTGAGCTTCAATAATAAAGGTATAGAGTACAAAAGTGTGGAAATTATGATGAACAACTCATTGGACTCAATTTTCCCAAATGCCGTTTTTTGGCGTATTGCAAGAGTTACGTTTTTTTTGGTCCTGACTTCTCCAAAAAAAATAACTAGCAAGTTTCCCCTTCTTTGAAATTGGCGCCGCACAGCCTGTCCTTTAGCTTCGGGGGGCGGGGGGAGAGGTTGGAGCCTAATGTCTGCGACGAAAAAAGGATACTCCCCTTCTGTGCATGCGCGGGAAAAAAAAAGACTTTTTTACGTGACTACTATGGGCGCACATGCCTAGTATAGCTCCCAGTCTGCATTCGGCCATTGTTAAAGAGTCAGTTGTGTGCGAGAACTTTAATTCTCAGTGGAAAAATCGGAGCCGCAATACAATATACAAGGTGACTCAAGGACCAAGAATTTCTTACAGGATGAAGTGGAGGCACTGGTTACTGTAATTGAGGCCAGATGTCACGATCTGGACACCAGCAGAGGTCACATAAAAGTTTCACCAAAAGAAATGAAGAAACGCTGGAACCAACTTGCAGAAGATTACTGTGCAATGTGGAGCACCCCAAGGTCTGGAGGCCAGTGCAAAAAGAAGTGACAGGACATTGGTCAGGTAGTTACTGTAAGTAAACTTTTCATTTATTGAATGGGATTGCAATTGTAAATGTGACCATCTGTATATGTCCCACCCAGCATAAAGACACCCTCTCTAAAAAGTTATATTTTCATCTTTGCAGAGGAAGGTGGCACACAACAAAAGGGAAAGAACTCGAACAGGAGGAGGCCCGGCAAATCTGCACCCACTGACACCCTTGGAAGAGAGGGTCGCTGCTTTGATGAGTCCTGCCTGGAGAAAAGCACAAGTTGGGCCCACACTCAAGGGAGAGGGAGAGTCCTGCAAATTCCACAGTCTAGCTTTGCTAAATGCTAACATAGAAACATAGAAACATAGAAAATAGGTGCAGGAGTAGGCCATTCGGCCCTTCGAGCCTGCACCACCATTCAATCAGATCATGGCTGATCATTCACCTCAGTACCACTTTCCTGCTTTATCTCCATATCCCTTGATCCCTTTAGCTGTAAGGGCCATATCTAACTCCCTCTTGAAAATATACAATAAACTGGCATCAACAACTCTTTGCGGAAAAGAATTCTACAGGTTAACAACTCTCTGAGTGAAGAAGTTTCTCCTCATCTCAGTCCTAAATGGCTTACCCCTTATTCTTAGACTATGTCCCTTGGTTCTGGACTTCCCCAACATCGGGAACATTCGTCCTGCATCTAACCTGTCCAGTCCTGTCAGAATTTTATATGTATCTATGAGATCCCCTCTCATCATTCTAAACTCCAGTGAATACAGGTCCAGTCGATCCAGTCTCTCCTCAAATGTCAGTCCTGCCATCCCGGGAATCAGTCTGGTGAACCTACGCTGCACTCCCTCAATAGCAAGAATGTCCTTCCTCACATTAGGAGACCTAAACTGAACACAATATTCCAGGTGAGACCTCACTAAGGCCCTGTATAACTGCAGTAAGACCTCTCTGCTCCTATATTCAAATCCCCTAGCTATGAAGGCCAACATACTGTTTGCCTTCTTCACCGCCTGCTGTACCTGCATGCCAACTTTCAATGATTGATGTACCATAACCTCACATTTAGCGACATTATACTGCATCTGCCATGCGTTTGCCCACTCACCTAACCTGTCCAAGTCAACTTGCAGCCTCTTGCAGTCCCCCTCACAGCTCACACTGCCATCCAGCTTAGTGTTATCTGCAAACTTGGAGATATTACACTCAATTCCTTCATCTAAATCATTAATGTATATTACTGAGCCCTGCAGCACCCGACTAGTCACTGCCTGCCATTCTGAAAAGGACCCATTTATCCCGAGTCTCTACTTCCTGTCTACCAACAGTTCTCTCTCCACATCAGTACATTACCCCCAATACCATGTGCTTTAATTTTGCACACCAATCTCTTGTGTGGGACCTTCTCAAAAGCCTTTTGAAAGTCCAAATACAATACATCCACTGGTACTCCCTTGTCCACTCTACCAGTTACATTCTCAAAAAATTCTAGAAGATTTGTCAAGCATGATTTCCCTTTCACAAATCCATGCTGACTTGGACTGATCCTGTCACTGCTCTCCAAATGTGCCGCTAATTCATCTTTAATAATTGATGCCAACATTTTCCCCGCTATTGATGTCAGGCTAACCAGTCTATAATTTTCCGTTTTTTCTCTCCATCCTTTCTTAAAAAGTGGTGTTACATTAGCTACCCTCCAGTACATAGGAACTGATTCAGAATCGATAGACTGTTGGAAAATGATCACCAATGCATCCACTATTTCTAGGGTCACTTCCTTAAGTACTCTGGGATGCAGACTATCAGGTCCCGGAGATTTATCGGCCTTCAATTCCATCAATTTCCCTAACACAATTTCCCACCTGATAAGGATTTCCTTCAGTTCCTCCTTCTCACTAGACCCGATGTGAAGACAGAACAAAAGTATTTGTTTAACTGGTCCGCCATTTCTTTGTTCCCCATTATAAATTCACCTGAATCTGACTGCAAGGGACTTATGTTTGTCTTCACTAATCTTTTTCTCTTCACATACCTATTGAAGCTTTTGCAGTCAGTTTTTATGTTCCCAGCAAACTTCCTCTCATACTCTATTTCCCCCCTCCTAATTAAACCCTTTGCCCTCCTCTGCTGAATTCTAAATTTCTCCCAGTCCTCAGGTTTGCTGCTTTTTCTGGCCAATTTATATGCCTCTTCCTTGAATTTAACACTATCCTTAATTTCCCTTGTTTGCCACGGTTGAGCCACCTTCCCCGTTTTATTTTTACTCCAGACAGGGATGTACAATTGTTGAAGTTCATCCATGTAATCTTTAAATGTTTGCCATTGCATATCCACAGTCAACCCTTTAAGTATCATTTGCCAGCCAATTCAGGTCTGATACCATCAAAGTTACCTTTCCTTAAGTTCAGAACCCGAGTCTCTGAATTAACTGTGTCACTCTCCATCTTCATAAATAATTGTACCACATTATGGTCACTCTTCCCCAAGGGGCCTCGCACAACAAGATTGCTAATTAGTCCTTTCTCATTACTCATCACCCAGTCTAGGATGGCCAGCCCTCTAGTTGGTTCCTCGACATATTGGTCAAGAAACCATCCCTAATACACTCCAGGAAATCCTCCTCCACCGCATTGCTACCAGTTTGGTTAGCCCAATCAATATGTAGATTAAAGTCGTCCATGATAACTGCTGTACCTTTATTGCACGCATCCCTAATTTCTTGTTTGGTGCTGTCCCCAACCTCACTACTACTGTTTGGTGGTCTGTACACAATTCCCACATGCGTTTTCTGCCCTTTGGTATTCCGTAAGTCCACCCATACCAATTCCACATCATCCGAGCTAATGTCCTTCCTTACTATTGTGTTAATTTCCTTTTTAACCAGCAACACCAACCCACCTCCTTTTCCTTTCTGTCTATCCTTCCTGAATGTTGAATACCCCTGGATGTTGAGTTCCCAGCCTTGGTCACCCTGGAGCCATGTCTCCATGATCCAAATTACATCATATCCATTAACAGCTATCTGCGCAGTTAATTCATCCACCTTATTACAAATACTCCTCACATTGAGGCACAGAGCCTTCAGACTTGTCTTTTTAACACACTTTGCCCCTTTAGAATTTTGCTATAATGTGGCCCTTTTTGCTTTTTGCTGTGGGTTTCTCTGCTCTCCACTTTTACTTTTCTTCTTTCTATCTTTTGCTTCTGCCCTCATTTTATTTCCCTCTGTCTCCCTGCATAGGTTCCCATCCCCCTGCCATGTTAGTTTAACCCCTCCCCAAAGGCACGAGCAAACACTTCCTAGGACATTGGTTCCGGTCCTGCCCAGGTGCAGACTGTCCAGTTTGTACTGGCCCCACCTTCCCCAGAACCGGTTCCAATGTCCCTGAAATTTGAATCCCTCCCTTCTGCACCACACCTCAAGCCATGTATTCATCTGAGCTATCCTACAATTCCTATTCTGACTAGCACATGGCACTGGTAGCAATCCTGAGATTACTACTTTTGAGGTCCTACTTTTTAATTTAGCACCTAGCTCCAGAAATTCGTCTTGTAGGTTCTCATCCCATTTTTTACCTATATCGTTGGTACCTATATGCACCATGACACCTGGCTGTTCACCCTCCCCCTTCAAAATGTCCAGCAGCTGTTCCAAGACATCCTTGACCCTTGTACCAGGGAGGCAACATACCATCCTGGAGTCTCGATTGCGGCCGCAGAAATGTCTATATTGTCTCCTTATAGTAGAATCCCCTACCACTATAGCTCTCCTACTCTTTTACCTGCCCTCCTGAGCAGCAGAGCCACCCACGGTGTCTTGAACTTAGCTGCTGCTGCTCTCCCCTGATGAGTCACCTTCCTCAACAGTACCCTAAGCAGTGTATCTGTTTTGCAGGGGGATGACCGCAGGGGACCCCTGCACTACCTTCCTTCCGCTGCTATTCCTGTTGCTTATCCATCCCCTATCTGGCTGTGTAACCTTTACCTGCGGTGTGGTCAACTCACTAAATGTGCTATTCACGACATCCTCAGCATCGCGGATGTTCCAGAGTAAATCCACCTGCAGCTCCAGTGCCGCAATGCAGTCTGTCAGGTGCTGCAGCCAGATACACTTCCCGCACATGTAGTCGTCAGGGACACTGGAAGCATCCTTGACTTCCCACATATCACAGGAGGAGCATGACACATGTCCGAGCTCTCCTGCCATGACTTAACCCTTAGATTAACTTAATTGGGCAACAACAATGCTAAAGGTTACCTACTGATAAAGGAAAAGGAAAAGGAAAAACTACTCACCAATCACCAGCCAATCACTTACCCACTTGGCTGTGACGTCACCCTTCGATTTCTTTCTACTTCTTTTTTGCTTTCTCTCCCTGTTGCAGCTGCACCGGCTGGCCTTCTTGACACTCCTGTTGGGCCTTTTGTAGGCCTCACGAACTGCCGCACCACCTCCCGACTCCCTGCTGGCCTCCTCCTAAGTACTGCGCAGGCTAGCCATGCTTCGGTTCATGGGGATGTCTCTGTCAGCTACACTTCGGTTGATACAATATGCTATCGTTCATCGTGGTCCTTCAAATCAGCCTGCTGCCTGTGCTGTGTGAGCCTACTCATGCCACCTTGCCTCTCCTCTGCTGCTAACCCTTTGTCTGTTCTGTTATATTTTGCAGAACTTGAGGCCAACCCTGACGAGGCTGAAGCCGATGAGAAGAAGATTCAGACGCAGATGAGCCTGAAGAGGAGAATATCTTCCAATCCCACCTTCCAGACCAGGAGCATGGGGGGGAGGGGGAGGGACAGGGGGAGGGGATGGATGAAGCCCCCATTCTTGTACTCACTCTGGAGGAGGTGCAGGTGCCACCCATTGAGGTACCAGCCCCTTTCCTGAGTAGTACAAGTGCTGTTGGGACATTACATGGTTTCCCACCGTACGAGGCTGGGGACTCAAGGGGGGTGCAGCGAGGCACACCCAAGTGAGGAGATGAAGGAGAGCTTGACAGCACTCCTGAGGTGCAGGTTGTAACAGATGTGATTCAGATGATGACAATGAGTGCGGAGAGCATTGACCTTACGTGATCACTCCTGGACACCATCAGTGGGGTGGGTGATGAGGTATCGGGACTGTCGGGAGAAGTAACAGCACTCTCACGAAAAATGGGAACACTGTCCGGGCACATGAGGGAGGGAATGTCTCAGGCAGCTGGTGCGCTGTCGGTGAACATGAGGGAGGGAATGTTGCAGGTAGTTGAGACACTATCAGGGCACATGAGGGAGGGAATGTAGGAGTTAGCTGCTGCAATAAGGGAACTCGCCCAGTACCCGTGCCTATTGACAGAATCAACTGCCACTCTCACTCCAATCCCCAGACCAACCTCTGAAGAGGCCCAAGCCAGGCCTTCCATATTACCGCCTGCCCATGCCCCTCCATCAAGAAGTGCGCATTACCCGAGATGTTCGAAAGAATAAGCTTGGTACCAACCCGAGAAACGCTGCGTCGCCACCTGTGGGCAGGGGTGGAGTCAACAAGACCAAGCGCAGCAAGCGGTCTTAAAATAAGGTGGAGGAGAGAAGGGTGCAGCCTTCCTTTGCTGCTGTTGCCATTATTATTATTGCTGTTGTAACTGTTCTCAAATTAAAATTTTCTATGTTTCTAAAAGTTTTTTTGTAAGTTATGTAAATTTACAAGTTTAAAAGTTTGTCATTGATCTTAAAGTTTTCAAATGATCTTAGTGATTGTAAGCGATCTTAACTGAAAACTTTAAAGTTTGATAAAATAATATTTTTATTTCAGTGATCTTAAGTACAAACAAGTATTAAACTTTTAAATAAAATATATTTTAAATTATAAATGAATCAGTTCCATTATTTGTTCCATTATTAACACAACTTTTTGAACTAAAGAAGAATCATTTCCATTATTTGTTCCATTAACATAACACAACATTATGGAACAGGTCCAAACAGTAAACATGGTCCATTTGGAATAGTTGCCGCTGAGCCTTCAGGCAGCAAAGCATTCACGGATGAGCTGCTGGCACAAGGCTCGAGCAATCATGAAGAAGGCGAGCCAGCATGCTCTGGGTTCAGGTAGTTGCATGGCTTCCTCGTCCTTGTCCTCATCCTCCTCCTTGTCATCTATATCTTCCTCCTCATCATTAGCCACACTTACCTCAGGTATGTTTTCTATTACCAGCTGCTGCTGCCTCATGATGGCTAAATTAGGCAGCATACAGCACACAACAGGGAAGTGACTGACAATCTCAGGGTGTATTGCAAGTAGCCTCCAGAATGGTCCAGGCATCGGAAATGCTGTTTCAAGATGCCATCGGAAACGATGTTTCAAGGTCCTCTCTATTATACTGCGCATCGCAATGTGCGACATTTTGTATTCTCGGTCAGCTTCCGTCCGGGTTACGTGTAGGGGCATATAGAGCCAAGTGGCGAGGCCATACCCTTTGTCTCCCAACAGCCAGCTCTGCCCTTCAGGCTGCTGAAACATGGCAGAGATAGCGTTCTCGCATAGGATGAACACATTTTGAGTGCTCCCAGGGTATCTCGCATCAACTGACATGATACGATGCAACAATCTGCCTGAGTTATGCTTATCAGCAGTTCTCATCTCTTGTGACCTCCACCTAAATAGTAATGTCACCATTTCCTTACCAAGTTTGTACCTCCTGAGTGCAGAAAGAATTCCATGCTTTCCAACTACAGTGAGCCTCTACTTTGGTAACCTTTTCACTCTAGAGTGTGAGCTTGATGCATTGTCACCTCGGAGCCAGAATGTTGTGGTTCAAATCCCAATACAAAAGCTGAGCATAAGTTTAGCCTCCATGAGCCCCGTCATCTAAATGTTCCCGATGTTGAGGAAGTCCAGAAGCAGGGGACACAGTTTAAGGGTAAGGGGTAAGCCATTTAGGACTGAGATGAGGAGAAACTTCTTCACTCAGAGAGTTGTTAACCTGTGGCATTCCCTACCGAAGGGAGTTGTTAATGTCAGTTCATTGGATATATTCAAAGGGAGTTAGATATGGCCCGTACAGCTAAAGGGATCAAGGGGTATGGAGAGAAAGCAGGAAAGGGGTACTGAGATGAATGATCAGCCATGAACTTATTGAATGATGGTGCAGGCTCGAAGGGCCGAATGGCCTACTCCTGCACCTATTTTCAATGTTTCTATGTTTCTATGTTTCGGCTATCTTCAGTGTAGTACTGAGGGAGTGTTGCATTTTTTGAGGTGCCGTCTTTCAGTTGACATGCTAAACTGAGGCTTCTTCTGCCAGTGCAGATGGACGTTAAAAGATCCTATGGCACTATCTGAAGAAGAGCGGCCAATTCTGCCAGTATCCTGAAAAAAAACCCATCAAAACAGATCAGCTGATCATTTATCTTAGTATTTTTGTGCAGATTGGCTGCTGGATTTCCCAACTTAATAAAAGTCAAATGTAATTAACTGGCTGTGAAGTGCTTTAGGACATCCTGTGGACATGTTCTTTGTTACTGAGACATTGGTAGCAATCAAATTCTCCTGTTGAACCTTGGAGTCCGCAGTAATCATTTCCGTAATTAAATGCAGAGTTCTTGCATGATTGGACACACACTTTTCTGGACCAGAAAGTGGACTCTCAGCACTTTGACTTTTTCCACTACCAGCTCCAACTCTGACTCAAAAGTGTAATTTTTCTTCCCCCTGAAATTATTCATTGCACTGCCTTTCTCTCCTTTGTACCAGTGCACGCACTGGTGATAAACTATCTTAAAAGGTCAAGTGCTTCATCGCCAGTTAACTGACATAATTAATTTGCTTGTTTAAATCACTTGTCTTTAGTTTTCAAGGAAAAGGCCAGAAGTAGAATTCCTGCCATATGACACACTGCAAATACCATCATTATCATATTTGATGTTTCTATGAATTTACTGCTTTCTCAATGTCCACTACATTGTTCCCGCCTGATTGCTGATACTAATTTTGAAAAGAAGAAAGACTTGCATTTATATAGCACCCTTCACAACCTCAGGATGTCCCAAAGCACTTTACGGCAAATGAAATACATTTGATATACTGTCACTGTCGTAATGTGGGAAACGCAGTAGTCAATTGGAGCACAGCAATCTCCCACAAACAGCAATGTGATAATGACCAGATAATCTGTTTTAGTAATGTTGGTTAAGGGATAATTATTGGCCAAGACACCGGGGATAACTCCTCCTGTTCGTCTTTGAAACAGCATTCATGGAATCTTTTAATTCCACCTGAGAGAGCAGACGGGGTCTCAGTGTAATGTCTCATCCAAAAGACAGCACCTCCAACAGTGCAGTGCTCCCTCAGCACTGCACTGGAGCCCCCAGCCTAGATTTTGGTGCTCAAGGACCTTTTAGGCTCAGAGAGTGTTACCAACAGCGCCACATTTGACGTCAATGTTAATTACTTTAAAGATATACTTGCAGCTTCCATCCCCTTTAATACAGGACCATTGCAGCACCTGTACTGGCATGACCATGAATCATGTTCAACCCAAATCGACAATTGGCTGATTCTCAAGCATTTTTTTTGTGGTTATCACTTGAGGCCTAAAACCGCTCATTTCCTCTCGTGAAAAATTAAGAAATAAACAGATGTATGGTCCATCTGAAGGGCTAAAGCACAATCTGGGGCAGATTCAGTCCTATTGTATTACTTTTGGAATCCACAGTTCTGTACTTTAAAGTTGTTAGTTCCAAACTAATTAGATAATACGCATCGCTAACGGATAATGTCAATCAGTATTTAAATGAACATACAGAAAGCGATTAAAGCTAACCAGGTGGAAAATAATTACAACCAAGAAAGAATTGGCCGGCGATGGAAATACCTGACATACCACTAGGTTTGTCTGCCCCCAATACCATGGTTATACTTCAGTTTATCAACAATATTAAGTCATCCACATACTAACACACAGCGGTGCATTAACATATCATTCCAGTTAATCCATAATTAGCCATATTTCTACAATGTTTTTGTCTCTTGCCAGAACAAGCAGTGATGTGTTAAAATCTGTGAAAACACTTTCGTGTTCATTGTTGCTTAGTTAATTTATAGTTAGGAAAGGAAATGATGCAACTAATGACTTCAGCAGCTGTGGAGAGTATGGAGACCAGAGAAAGATGGCATATTACAGCAGATCTTCCATGGAGAGAAGTGATCAGTGCAAAGGGGGAAATGTTCCATCCAATGCACAAGAAAACAGAGTGTTGGAGGGCAAAGACAGAAAGATTGTAGTGGGTGGGAATGGGAGGAGAAGTTCAAGCAGTGAAGTCCGGTTCATAGTTGCAGACAGAGTATAGACATTTAATAAAGCAATCATCAGATCTACACTTTGGCTCCCCAATGTAAAGGGCAGTACACAGTCGGTAGCGAGCAGAGTATAATAGATTGAAGGAGGTACATGTCACCCATTGAAGAACTCTTTGGGGCCCTGGTCAGTGGTATGGGGAGAGGTGAATAGACAGGTTGCATGGGAAATTTCGGGGGAAAGGTATCCAGAAGTGACGGGAGTGAATGGTCCTTCTGGAAAAGAGAGGAGAGGGGAAAATATGTTTGGTGTTTGGGTCATGTTATATATGATGGAAATAATAGAAGATGATCTGGTGGAGACCATTAAAGTAGTAACTGAGGACAAGAGGAACCCCGTCATCGTTGTGAGAGGGACAAGGCTAGAGTGGAGGCACAGAAAATGAAGTAGACACCATGAAGGGCCACGTTGACCACAGATGATTAAAATAACATGGTTCGGGATAAAAACAATATTTTGAAAACTCTGCATTGGAATATGGAGCAGAAATAATCGAGATGAAGAATTGGCTTAAAGGAGAAACGAAACATAATTGAAGTTCTTGTATGAGTTAAATAGCCTTGTAATAGATATGAGAAAAGGGCACTTGTAAACTGTTTGGAGAGCCCCCCCCCACTTTAAATAAGGGGGAACTTGATTTAATGTTTATTTTTTGTTTTGCAACAAAAGAATTGTAATAGATATGAAGGAAGAGCCAAGAGGGGAGTGAAGAATTCAGAGGAAGGTGAAGGACAGGAGGCAATTGGAAGCATAATCAGAATGAGAGCAGGGAGCAGCAGCAACAAAATAATCATTGCTTTGGAAGAAGAGGTCAGGAAGATTGGCACAAGGAGTTGAATAAAAAGTAATATTATTAGCGTCATGTGGGTATTCATAAGAGCACCTTTTATCTGGAGGAAGGGACTGGAGTTAAACAAGAACTTGTTGAGGGTGAGAGCAAGTTCAGCCAAATGGAGGAGGGTGGTGGTAGATGGGGATTGGTTGGGACTCTGATTAAGTTTTCAAGTGAAGGGTACAGAGACCATCATGAAGAGAAATGCAGGCGCCGATGAACTGGGCATCCATGGCAAAGTAGAAGCTGTTTGGTCTGAAGAGCCTGAAACCTTCGATGCAGTGGAGAATGTCAGAAAATTTGTAGTTTCAGAAACATAGAAACATAGAAACATAGAAAATAGGTGCAGGAGTAGGCCATTCGGCCCTTCTAGCCTGCACCGCCATTCAATGAGTTCATGGCTGAACATGCAACTTCAGTACCCCATTCCTGCTTTCTTGCCATACCCCTTGATCCCCCTAGTAGTAAGGACTATATCTAACTCCTTTTTGAATGTATTTAGTGACTTGGCCTCAACAACTTTCTGTGGTAGAGAATTCCACAGGTTCACCACTCTCTGGGTGAAGAAGTTTCTCCTCATCTCGGTCCTAAATGGCTTACCCCTTATCCTTAGACTGTGACCCCTGGTTCTGGACTTCCCCAACATTGGGAACATTCTTCCTGCATCTAACCTGTCTAAACCCATCAGAATTTTAAACGTTTCTATGAGATCCCCTCTCATTCTTCTGAACTCCAGTGAATACAAGCCCAGTTGATCTAGTCTTTCTTGATATGTCAGTCCCGCCATCCCGGGAATCAGTCTGGTGAACCTTCGCTGCATCCCTCAATAGCAAGAATGTCCTTCCTCAAGTTAGGAGACCAAAACTGTACACAATACTCCAGGTGTGGCCTCACCAAGGCCCTGTACAACTGTAGCATCACCTCCCTGCCCCTGTACTCAAATCCCCTCGCTATGAAGGCCAACATGCCATTTGCTTTCTTAACCGCCTGCTGTACCTGCATGCCAACCTTCAATGACTGATGTACCATGACACCCAGGTCTCATTGCACCTCCCCTTTTTCTAATCTGTCACCATTCAGATAATAGTCTGTCTCTCTGTTTTTACCACCAAAGTAGATAACCTCACATTTATCCACATTATACTTCATCTGCCATGCATTTGCCCACTCACCTAACCTATCCAAGTCACTCTGCAACCTCATAGCATCCTCCTCGCAGCTCACACTGCCACCCAACTTAGTGTCATCTGCAAATTTGGAGATACTACATTTAATCCCCTCGTCTAAATCATTAATGTACAGTGTAAACAGCTGGGGCCCCAGCACAGAACCTTGCGGTACCTCACTAGTCACTGCCTGCCATTCTGAAAAGTACCCATTTACTCCTACTCTTTGCTTCCTGTCTGACAACCAGTTCTCAATCCATGTCAGCACACTACCCCCAATCCCATGTGCTTTAACTTTGCACATTAATCTCTTGTGTGGGACCTTGTCAAAAGCCTTCTGAAAGTCCAAATATACCACATCAACTGGTTCTCCCTTGTCCACTCGACTGGAAACATCCTCAAAAAATTCCAGAAGATTTGTCAAGCATGATTTCCCTTTCACAAATCCATGCTGACTTGGACCTATCATGTCACCTCTTTCCAAATGCGCTGCTATGATATCCTTAATAATTGATTCCATCATTTTACCCACTACTGATGTCAGGCTGACCGGTCCATAATTCCCTGTTTTCTCTTTCCCTCCTTTTTTAAAAAGTGGGGTTACATTGGCTACCCTCCACTCTATAGGAACTGATCCAGAGTCTATGGAATGTTGGAAAATGACTGTCATGCATCCGCTATTTCCAAGGCCACCTCCTTAAGGTGCAGTCCATCAGGCCCTGGGGATTTATCGGCCTTCAATCCCATCAGTTTCCCCAACACAATTTCCCGACTAATAAGGATTTCCCTCAGTTCCTCCTTCTTACTGGACCCTCTGACCCCTTTTATATCCGGAAGGTTGTTTGTGTCCTCCTTATTGAATGCCGAACCAAAGTACTTGTTCAATTGGTCTGCCATTTCTTTGTTCCCCGTTATGACTTCCCCTGATTCTGACTGCAGGGGACCTACGTTTGTCTTTACTAACCTTTTTCTCTTTACATATCTATAGAAACTTTTGCAGTCCGTCTTAATGTTCCCTGCAAGTTTCCTCTCGTACTCTATTTCCCCTGCCCTAATCAAACCCTTTGTCCCCCTCTGCTGAGTTTTAAATTTCTCCCAGTCCCCAGGTTCGCTGCTATTTCTGTCCAATTTGTATACCACTTCCTTGGCTTTAATACTATCCCTGATTTCTCTTGATAACCACGGTTGAGCCACCTTCCCTTTTTTATTTTTATGCCAGACAGGGATGTACAATTGTTGTAGTTCATCCATGCGGTCTCTAAATGTCTGCCATTTCCCATCCACAGTCAACCCCTTAAGTATCATTCGCCAATCTATCCTAGCCAATTCACGCCACATACCTTCAAAGTTACCCTTCTTTAAGTTCTGGACCATGGTCTCTGAATTAATTGTTTCATTCTCCATCCTAATGCAGAATTCCACCATATTATGGTCACTCGACTCCAAGGGACGTCGTACAACGAGATTGCTAATTAATCCTCTCTCATTACACAACACCCAGTCTAAGATGGCCTCCCCCCTAGTTGGTTCCTTGACATATTGGTCTAGAAAACCATCCCTTATGCACTCCAGGAAATCCTCCTCCACCATATTGCTTCCAGTTTGGTTAGCCCAATCTATGTGCATATTAAAGTCACCCATTATAACTGCTGCACCTTTTTGCATGCACCCCTAATTTCCTGTTTGATGCCCTCCCCAACAGCACTACTACTGTTTGGAGGTCTGTACACAACTCCCACTAACATTTTTTGCCCTTTGGTGTTCTGCAGCTCTACTCATATAGATTCCACATCATCCAAGCTAATGTCCTTCCTAACTATTGCATTAATCTCCTCCTTAACCAGCAATGCTACCCCACCTCTTTTTCCTTTTATTCTATCCTTCCTGAATGTTGAATACCCATGGATGTTGAGTTCCCAGCCCTGATCATCCTGGAGCCACGTCTCTGTAATCCCAATCACATCATATCTGTTAACATTTTAGGTAGTAAGTGGAATGCATTTTAGGTAGGTAGGGAAGGTAGAATAGAATAGAATTAAAGTAAGAGTGGACGAGTTCAGTTGGACAGGAGCAGACTTAGCCCTGTTTGTGAATCATGGGGAGGAGACAGAATTGTAACCAGTATTGGATAGGTGATACAATAAGTGTTGTGTCATTTAGTTGGTCTTTCTGGTTTATTCCCACAGTTCATGCATTACTTTTCCATCTCGCACACAGTCGGTATATTAGGCACATTGGAAATGATGAGATCTAACTGAGTGTGGTGCTCTGATGATTCAGCATGAGGAAGTTTGGCAGTGTGCTTCACATAACTGATGCATTCTTGAGGCAATGCATTACAGGAAGAAAAGTAAGTGGAATGCATTGGCTTCAAATTACTAATCAAAAATAGTTATCATTCAACTAAACAATGGATAATTACTGCACTTCTAATGAACATTTAATTTTCTGGATTAAAGTTAATTATAGCAGACTCTATAATATTTAATTTGCTTGTTACAGGCTTTTTAGTGCAAGACAACCTCGGCTGAATAAAACACTACCTGTTTGTAACTTCTAACAAAGTTATAGCTCAAACACTTCACAAATCAATCCTTATTTCACAGCTCATTAATAGCCAAATGTATCCTGTGCTGATTGCAATTAGGGTGATGACAAGCAGACAGACTTGAGGTTTTTTCTATTTGCAGTTTCCACAGTCATAATTTACCAGGCAATTGTCCAATAAATACTTCACACCATCATTAGGATGAACAGGTGTTTGTGCAGCTATCCCGTTAAAGTGAGCACAGGGCACCGGAGGGACTGGAGTGCATCATCACGCCCGGCAACCAAATTTTAATTTGATTTTACGTTTTTAAGTTTAATTTGTTTTAATTGCCGGTGCTTTTAGTGTCCCCCTTCCCTTTTATAGGGGGCACTGGGGAAAATTGTGATTTTAGTGCCCAAAAAAAAAACCAAAAAAAGAAAAACACAAAAAAAAAAAGGGGGAAAAAAAAAGGGCCTTGTAAATGTCTGGAGTGTCACCCAGGTCGGGTGGCACCATTTAATGTTTTATGTTTTCGCAGGTAAACTCAAAAGAGTTAAAGTGAGCACAGGGCACCGGAGGGACTGGAGTGCATCATCACGCCCGGCAACCAAATTTTAATTTGATTTTACGTTTTAAAGTTTAATTTGTTTTAATTGCCGGTGTTTTTAGTGTCCCCTTCCCTTTTATAGGGGGCACTGGAAAAATTGTGATTTTAGTGCCCAAAAAAAAAAAAAAAGAAAAACACAAAAAAAAAAACAAAAAAAGGAAAAAAAGGGCCTTGTAAATGTCTGGTATGTCACCCAGGTCGGGTGGCACAGTTTAATGTTTATGTTTTGCAGGTAGACTCTAAAAGAGTTAAAGTGAGCACAGGGCACCGGAGGGACTGGAGTGCATCATCACGCCCGGCAACCAAATTTTAATTTGATTTTACGTTTTAAAGTTTAATTTGTTTTAATTGCCGGTGCTTTTAGTGTCCCCTTCCCTTTTATAGGGGGCACCGGAAAAAAATTGATTTTAGCGCCCCAAAAAAAAAAGAAAAAAAAAGAAAAAAAAAGGGGCTTTGTAAATGTCTGCTGTGTCATCCAGGGCGGGTGGCACGGTTTAATGTTTTATGTTTTACAGATAAACTCTAAAAGAGTAAAGTGAGCACAGGCCTTCCGCGAGAGGTGGGCGCCGGAGGGACTGGAGTGCATCATCACCCCCGGCAACCAAATTTTAATTTGATTTTATGTTTTAAAGTTTAATTTGTTTTAATTGCCGGTGTTTTTAGTGTCCCCCTCCCCTTTTATAGGGGGCACTTGGAAAATATGGAATTTTAATGCCCTAAAAAAAACACAAAAAAACCCCTACAAAAATACAAAAAAAAACTAAAAACAAAAAAAAAGAGGGCTGTTAGAAGTGTCTGGAGTGTCCCCCAGATCGGGGGGCACTCGATCTAATGTTTATTTGTACTCCCAAAAGAAGAGTTAAAGTGAGCACAGGCAGCCCGACTGCCTGCCTCTCTTCTGTGCTTACATCCGGGCCAGGGTGTCCCTGGAGATGGAGCACACGGTGTCCACCGGTACGCTCGCGGCCTTCCGCGAGAGGTGGGCGCCGGAGGGACTGGAGTGCATTGTCACCCCCGGCAACCAAATTTTAATTTGATTTTATAAGTTTTAAAGTTTAATTTGTTTTAATTGCCGGGTTTTTAGTGTACCCCTCCCCTTTTATAGGGGGCACTTGTAAAATATATTATTTTAATGCCCCAAAAAATCACCAAAAAAAACACAAAAAAACAAAAAAACAAAAATTTAAAGTGAGCACAGGCAGCCCGACTGTCTGCCTCTCTTCCGCGGTTACATTGAGCCAGGGTATCCCTGGAGATGGAGCACACGGTGTCCACCGGTATGCTCGTGGCCTTCCGCGAGAGATGGGCGCCGGAGGGACTGGAGTGCATCATTACCCCCGGCAACCAAATTTTAATTTGATTTTATGTCTAAAGTTTAATTTGTTTAATTTGCTGGTTTTAGTGCCTCCCCCTCCCCCTGCCCAACACCTTTTAGCCAGGGGGCACTTGGATAATTTCTGTTTTTAGTGCCCTAAACCACCTCCCCCCAAAAAAGGGGCACTGAAAAAAATGTATTTTGGAGTATGCCCCTCCTTGCAGGGGTCTTTTGTTTAAAGTGCACAACTAAAATAGTTAAAATGAGCACAAAATGAAACCTTCAGATAGAAGTTAGAAGTGGGAGTCCTAGTCATTTTTTCTCTTCTCTAGCCTGGGGTAGGCTGAGACCCATCAGAACATCATCAGTGTTATTTGGCTGAAATCAATTAGCTCAGCACAGACCAGTGATTCAATCTGGGACCCTCATAGTGGCTCAGTACCACACCTTACATTGATATTGGGTTGTTGACTATTTCGGCCTGTATGTCAAAGCAAATTACAGAGGTTTTTCCAGCAATATGTGAGAATGCTCTGGTATTTTACTGTTACCAATGGATCTCCCATGACATTGCAAATGATCAATTAGATGTTGTCCTGTTGTGAGGTAGAGTGTTGGGGAGGGAAGCTGAAAAAATTGGCTAGAAGTTTGTGTGAAATGTGCTCGGAGACAGTGAAATAAATGTTTTTGATTGGTTCTGAAAATTAAAATAAGCACAGCCTTTGTCGGTGGTTGCGGGGGCGGGGTGGGGAACAAAGGGAAGTATTACGCTAAAGGAATTCCAGTCACAGTATGTTAAGAGATTGGTACTAAGAGGAAGGAATATCACCTGAATGCGCAGTAGATGGTCATTGAAGCCGTTTCTTCTCTTATTCTGATGAGAAATGTTACATCCAGGATTTAAATTAGATCACCTTCATAATGGTCCCAAAATGGTAAAGTTGAAGATAATAAGCTGTGTCTGTTCTGTAGGACCACCTGAAAATGTTATCTTAATCCATGCTTTCTTTCTACGGCAAAAACAAATGTTCACAAGATGTTAGGTTTTCATTTGATTTAAAAACTCTCATTATACACCAACTTAATAGCGCAGAAGACACGAGATCAGATTTATGAAAATTAAAATTCAGTAACAGCAAAAACAGAAGCAATTTTTTTGATGGAGCAAAATTTACTTACGTGATTTTTACAAAAAACGGTCATGTCAGAACGAATGTGATTTACCCCTACTTTGAGAACCATTTCAAATATAAGTCGTTTGAACTCTGAGTATCTGTTTTCAGATCGGTTAAAAATATTAATATATTTCATAACTCATCTGTGCCATTGAACATTTTGTTATGTGGACAGTTTAACCATTACTTTACACCCACATGATAACTGCATAACAACATGTCAACAGTCATGTCTTTCAAAAGCTATGCACTGTGTGACGTGCTTGGAAACATTCTGATATAATTAGGTGGTATATAAATACACATAACAATCTTATTATTACTTATTATCACTATTGCAGGTAAACCCTACTTTGGAGAGAGTATTGGTATTAAATGGCAGAGTCTTGGGGCACTAATCTGCTGCACTACAGTGGGTGACTTTAAGAATCAATTTCTCCCATTTTGCTGAATTCCCAATCACGGTTGCATCGCTGTGAGGTAACATCCATTAAGGATAGATAGAATGTCCAGAAGAAAGTTATTCTCTGTGACATATTGTGCACACTTTCAGGGCTGCTGTAGGAAAGAAGGTTTTCAGTTGTCTCCTCAGTCACAGTTGACATGAAGCTGAAGATGATGAGGTGAGAAAAACAATAATAAAGGAAGGAGTTAGCCCTCAAAAAGCATGAAAATGTTCATTATGAGAGGTAAAGCTCCCAGTGCTGAGCATTGCTTAGTGAGTATGCAGGTTGTAGAATTGGGTACGGAGTCCAGTGGTCCTAATTTGCAGTGTTCTTGAGGGAAATTCATTTTAATGACCAGCAAATTGAGAGAAGTGCAAATTGGCCGCACTGTAATCGCTCCCCTTTCCCACCTGATCTTTCCTTCAACTCTTCCATTGAGCAAGGCTATCCCGTCGGAATAGAATCTCATAAACACTGTTCTCAAGAGTATGTTACTCCATGAGGGTATTCAAAGTAACCTTTAGCACATCTGAACCAATATATTGAGCAGAGTTAGCACAACACTGTAAACACTTATTCTCAAAGAGTTCAGAATTGACACAGAACAACAACTTAATACAAAACAACAACTTGTATTTATGGCAAAAGTCCATGGCGTAGTAAAACATCCCATCCACTTCACAGGAGCATTATCCAACAAAATTTGACATCAAGCCACATAAGGAGATATTAAGGCAGATGAGCAAAAGCTTAGTCAAAGAAATAGGTTTTAAGGAACATCTCAAGGGAGGAAAATGTGCTGGAGAGGCAGAGATGCTTAGGGCCTCGGCAGATGAAGGCACGGCTGTCAATAGTGCAACAATTAAAATCGGGGATGCTCAAGAGGCCATGATTTGGAGGAGTGCAGATAACTCAAAGGGTACTAGGGCTGGAGGCGAGTATAGAGATTGGAAGGGGCAAGGCCCTGGAGGAATTTGAAAACAGGGGTGAGAATTTCGAGGCGTTGCTTAACCGGGAGCCAATGTACGTCAGCGAGCACAGGGGTGATGGGTGAGCTATACTTGGTGTGAGTTAGGACACGGGCAGCAGAGTTTTCGATTACCTCAAGTTTACAGAAGGTAGAACATGGGAGGATGGCCAGGGGTGCGTTGGAACAGTCAAGTCCAGAGATAATAAAAGCATGTATGAGGGCTTCAGCAGCACATGAGCTGAAGTAAGGATGGAGGTGGAAATAAGCAGTCTTAGTGATGGTGCGGATATGTGGTCCCAGTGTTAAATGGAACACCAAGGTTGTGAACAGTATGGTCCAGTCTCAGACAGTTGCCAGGAAGAGGGATGGAGTTTGTGGCTAGGGAATGGAGGTAGTGGCAGTGACCGAAGACATTGGCTTCGAGCTGCCGAATATTCAGTTGGAGGAAATTTCTGCTCATCCGGTATTGTATGTCGGACAAGCAGTCTGCCAATTTAAAGAAAGTGCAGGGGTCGAGAGAGGTGCTGGTGAGGTAGAGCTGGGTGTCATCAGCGTACATGTGGAAACTGCTGCTGTGTTTTCGGATGATATCGCTGATGGGCAGTATATGGATGAGAAATAAGTGGGGGGGGGGTGCAAGGATAGATCCTAGGGAGGCACCAGAGGTAACGGTGCGGTAATGGGAAGAAACGATTGCAGATGATTCACTGGTTGCGACAAGATAGATAAGAATGGAACCAGCTGAGTGCCGTTCCATGTAGCTGGACGACAGTGGAGAGGCGTTGGTGGAGGATTGTGTGGTCAACCGTGTCAAAGGCTGCAGACAGGATGAGAAGGACGATGAGGGATGTTACAGTCATAGAAGATGTCATTCATGACATTAAGAGCTGTTTCGATACCACAGCAGGGGTGAAAATCTGATTGGAGGGATTCAACCATGGAGTTCCGGGAAAGGTGGACATGGATTTAGGAGGCGACAGTACATTCGAGGATTTTGGAGAGGAAAGGGAGGCTGGTGATGAGGTGATAATTTGCAAGGATGGAGAAGTGTAGGATTGGTATTTTGAGAAGAGGTGCGATGACTGCAGATTTGAAGGTGTACATGTGGAAACTGCTACGGTGGGGAAAGTACCTGATGAGAGAGAACAAAACCACAAAAAGGTGTATAATTGTTCTCTACCCATCTCTTCTGCATATCATTCAAAGGGAGTAATTTAAAGGGTTCAGTGGTGTTCCAATAGCCACAGAAATTGACAAATTTCACAAGAAAATAAAAAACTTGTTTATAGATTCAGGAGACAAAATCAAGAAAGCTGTTGGGACATGGATGTGACAGAGAAAGCAAAAATGAGGTCGATTTTCACCTTCATCGCTGGTGTGGTAATTTGGCGAATTGGTTCAATGGAACAAAGATCAGGAGGGTTGTATAAAGGGCAGAGGAATCGCTCCCCCAGATTAATGCCCAGGTGGTGAAGATGACATTTCACCCAGCGTATCTGTGACCTGTTATGGCATGTAGGGAATCATGCAAAGACTTGGCTCTATGTCTGTGTTAATCAAATATATTGGTTCTTGTGAACCTTTTGAACCAGTGGGGAAAGGTTATGTTCAATGCTGAGTAGTAATGTAGCCTGCCTGAATATTACTGGATTTGAACAGTGGTTCAGCTTCATTAGCCGAGCACTATGGGCAGAGGGGAGGGGTTTACGTTTATTATTGGATTCTATATTAATACAGTAATTACAACACAAAATCTGATAACATAAGTGAACAGTTGAATAACCAATTTTACTGCAGGCTTGAGTCCATGGATTTTTCAGTCTATTAATGCATTGCTATGGAATCAATGCGCGACTGGCAATTTGGATGTCAGTCATAGCTACTGTGAAGATTGGTGCCCTTTATGGAGCTGGAACATCTTTTGTAGGTGATATTAATGACTAATCAATTGAATCTTGAGGAGTCTTGTCTTCTTGTACAATGCAAAGCTCCATGGCACATTTATATGACAGCACAGTGCAACGTGGATGCACTGTCAGCAACTGAACTATCAGCTGCGTTGAAAATATCAATTTTTAAGCCGCTCACGTTCCCCTCCCCTCCCCCGAGATGGACTCAAAGAAACTGACTGCAGTTTGTGAGTTGGGGGCACTAATTGAGTCCCTAATGAAAACAACCCCCTAAAAAGACAATTTGGGACGCAATCACTGTTCTTGCTGTCAGTGTGCCCATCCGGCCTATAATGCATTTCATTGGAACCAGGTGTTTAACTTCACAAAATGATGATAATTGACAGCTTGGCTGTCTAACGTTTCCAAGCTTGCTGAGTTCCAAAGCCCCTGCATGGAATCTCAATGGCTTGTATCCAAATATTGAGTGTGGAAGTGTGTTTTTTAGCTGATGGTAAAGGACAGACCTTCAACCAGAGACTTGTGTATGCAAATTCCAGCCAGAATGGACACTCAAATCTCTAAACATTTACATTCCGAATGCCATTTATTGGGGGTTCTCCTCAACTGCTTCCTATTGCAACTGAGAGCAATCTGGCCATGGTCTTGTTCATGATTATACGAAAATGATGGGCAGAAAAAGACCAGCCACTCAATCAAGCATTCCCCACACTTATGATTCCTGGGCTATCATGATGAGACACTTCCTCCCACCACCCGCCCCACCCCTGCAGCCAAGTAATCACCTGGAAGAAGAAAAGAAAACAGAAAATAAACCCAGGGCCAATAAGAGAAAAAAATCTGGAAAATTCCTCTCTGACCCCCTCAGGTGACTGAAAACAGTCCAAGAGATCACATGGGCCATGCATATGTTAACTATTGAACTATGTACCTTTTATGTGATGCGATCTGATATGGGGCATGTTTCTGAGAAGATAACAGTTAGTTTTTCCTTCTCTTCTGTCTTCCCCCATCCCAACCCCCAATATGGAGAGCTAACAGTTCAACTACTGATTGGAGCTGGAATGTGTTGAATTTCAGTTAGGTCTTGGATTCAAACAGTCTGCTTTGCAGTTCAATCACTCACTGCGAAATACACTCGGCTTCCAAGTTCACTGAAGCTTCAGCAGCAATATCTGTGGCTAATTATTTTGTGCTGTCATGCTTACCATTCCCAAAATGATTATTCACAATCCTCAACCAAATACTGTCAAGCACTAAAGCTTTCATTTGGTTTACTTTACATCCTTGTTGTGAAGAATATACACCTTTAAGACCTGACTTGCTTTAACTTGTATAAAAGGATTGTTTTATCAATGTTAGTATTAGTCCCTTACACTCCAGCGATTCACACACTTCTGATATTCCAGAACAAACAATTGAGTCATTCCCACTCCCACGTAATACAACATATATTATCCTGTTCAAGGAATTGTGAAACTTTTGAATAATGATAGCAAGGAGAGCTAATAATTGCTTTTGTCTACAAAAACAAGAACAAATATATAGTACCTTTAACATAGCAAAAGGTCCTTAAAAAGAGCGTTATCAATAAAAACATTTTTGACACTGAAGGAAATAGCAGGTGACCAAAAGCTGGGTCAAAGAGGCAGATGTAACAGACTATCTTAAAGGAGGAGAGAGAAGCTGAGAGGCTGAGAGGTTCAGGGAGGGAATTCCAGAGTTTAGGGCCCAGATGGCTCAAGGCACGGCCGCCAATGGTCGAGCGATTAAAATCGGAGATGCGCAAGAGGCCAGAATTGGAGGAATGCAGAGATCTCCAAGGCTTGTAGGCAACATTCCTTTGAAGCTGGGCAGATCTCGAGGGGTCCCATGCAGCTGGTAAGCTGGCTTTTAAATTTTAAAAAATTTAGAATGGCCCGTGCAGACTGTTAAAGGGGCTGCACGGCCAAAAGCAAAATTACAATGAACATTGCTTGTAGGGCTGGAGGAGGTTACAGAGATAGTGGGAATTCCAGAGTTTAGGGCCAAGGCAGTGAAGGAGCAAGACCATGGAGGGATGTGAAAACAAGGATGAGGATTTTTAAACTGAGGCACTGTTGGATCGGAGCCAGTGTAGGTTAGCAAGTACAGGTGTGATGGGTGAACAAGACAGTCTAGACTGTAAAATAATGAGATTAAAGATGGACAAGTCCTCTGGACCTGATGGCTTGCATCCTAGGGTCTTAAAGGAAGTGGCTGCAGAGATAGTGGATGCATTGGTTATAATCTACCAAAATTCCCTGGATGCTGGGGAGGTCTGAGCGCATTGGAAATCGGAAAATGTAGCCACCCTTATTTAAAAAAGGAGGCAGACAGAAAGCAGGAAACTATAGACCAGTTAGCCTAACATCTATAGTTGGAGTCCATTATTAAGGAAGCAATAGCAGGACATTTGGAAAAACATAATTCAATCAAGCAGAGTCAGCAAGGTTTTATGAAAGGGAAATCATGTTTGACAAATTTGCTGGAGTTCTTTGAGGATATAACGAGCAGGGCGGATAAGCGGGAACCAATGAATGTGGTTTATTTCCATTTTCAGAAGGCATTCGATAAGGTGCCACATAAAAGGTTACTGCATAAGCTGAAAGTTCATGGGGTTGGGGTAATATATTAGCATGGATAGAGGATTGGCTAACTAACAGAAAACAGAGAGTCGGGATAAATGGGTCACCTCCGGCTGGCAAATGGTAATAGTGGGGTGCCTAAGGGATCGGTGCTGGGTCCTCAACTATTTAGAATTTATATTAATGACTTGGATGAAGGGACTGAGTGCAATGTAATCAAGTTTGCTGATGATACAAAGATGGTTGGGACAGCAAATTGTGAGGAGGACACAAAAAGTCTGCAAAGGGATATAGACAGGCTAAGTGAGTGCGCAAAAATTTGGCAGATGGAGTATAATGTGGGAAAATGTGAGCTTATCCACTTTGGCAAAAAAAATTGAAAAGCAAATTATAATTTAAATGAAGAAAAATTACAAAGTGCTGCAGTACAGAGGGACCTGGGGATCCTTGTACATGAAACACAAACAGTTAGTATGCAGGTACAGCAAGTAATCAGGAAGGCAAATGGAATGTTGGCCTTTATTGCAAGGGAGATAGAGCATAAAAGCAGAGAAGTCCTGCTACAACTGTACAGGTTATTAGTGAGGCCACACCTGGAGTACTGCATACAGTTTTGGTCTCCGTATTTAAGGAAGGATATGCTTGCATTGGAAATTGCTTCCAGAGATGAGGGAGTTGACTTATGAAAATACTTTGAGTAGGTTGAGCCTATACTCATTGGAGTGCAGAAGAATGAGGGCTGATCTTATCGAAACATATAAGATAATGAGGGGGCTTGACAAGGTGGATGCAGAGAGGATATTTCCACTCATCGGTGAAATTAAAACGAGGGTCATAGTCTCAGAATAAGGGGCCGCCCATTTAAAACTGAGATGAGGAAGAATTTCTTCTCTCAGAAGGTTGTAAATCTATGGAAATCTCTGCCCCAGAGAGCTGTGGAGGCTGGGTCATTGAATATATTTAAGGCAGAGATAGAAAGATTTTTGAGCGATAAGGGAATAAAGGGTTATGGGAAGCAGGCAGGGAAGTGGACCTGAGTCCATTACTTCCGTCTCTCATTTTTGCTGTTCTTAGGCCTTTCACTTCCGCCTCTCCTTCCTGTTACCCAGCCAAGTCACATTTAATTGCCTCCCTCTGTGTACTTTCTCCCCAATCCCTCTCCCAACCAATCATAACTGCTCTGCTTTCCCACTCTCCTCTCACCATTCCAGATTTGAAACCCCTTTGAATAGGTCCACAGTTGCCCTCTGTGCTGCTCTTTGCGTTCTCCTTGGAGCCCATTAAGGCACCGGTCGCTGCTTGTTTGCTAGCAGAAACCCCAACTTTGGCATCCTCCTCTCTCATTGGCTTTCCCATTCAGAGTGCCTGCTGGATAACCTCGCCAATTCATTCCCATTCCACTTACCACACCTACCACTAGCCGTTGGATTCTGCCAGTGGATCAATCACTGCCATTCTCCTCATTCCCTTCGCAATGTCCATTCACTCACGAACAAGGCCTTCATTGTGGATGATTGTCTAGGCATTCTGGCTTTGATTGAAAAGTTGCTCATAGGTGCCAACACCTTGCTCCTTACTGAAGCCTCCCTGCCAAGCTATACCTCCCACCACCTACCCCTCCCAAATGACTGTGGTCGTGGTGCGACCCTCATCACAAAGTCACAGCTCTGACACCTTCTGCTTCAAGAACCAGATCTTGCTCCGCTTCTCTCGCCACTTTAAATCCTTGTTGTGTCTCATCCCCATGCCCCAACATACCCTCCCTCCTTTCCTCCCTCAGCTTCTGCACTTTGCGAATCCTCATCCTCAGCAATTTCAATCCCCATTTCAGATCATCTTGACTTCTCTCCTCTGATTTCTGACCCTTCCATCCACCCTAAACCTATCCCTCCATATAAACTCCCCCACCCCTATTCACGGCTGCCCCCTTGGCCTCGCCACCTCCCATGGCGTAGATTGCTGCATCATGTCTTGCTCACCCTCCACTCCTGTCTTCTCTGACCTAAAGTAACAACTGGTCTCGCTGCAATGTAAAATGTCATCTTTGTGTTTAACTCCATTCATGGCCTTGACCCTCCCAATCTCTGCAACCTCCTCCAGCTCTGTAACCTCTCCCATGCTTTCCATACCTCTGACTCTGACTCTGTTCTCCTGCACATCCCGGTTCCATTTGTCCCACCATTGGTGACTTTGCCTTCATCCATCAAGACCCCATATTTTGGAATTCCCTCACTAAACCCCTCCACTTTGCCACCTCTCTATCCTCCTTTAAGACCCTCGTTAAAACCCACCTTCGATCACCCCTCTGAATATTTACACCCTTGATTCTGTGTCTATTTTTTCTATGTTAAAGGCATTTCTGGGACTTGAGCAGCTGAACCAACAGTTCTTAAAGGGACAGTAGGAGGTTGTGCCAGCTGTTGCTCAGTGGATAGCACCCTCACCACTGAGTAAGAAGGTTGTGGGTTCAACTCCCACCCCAAGGACTTGAGCACAAAAATCTAGGCTGACACTCCCAGTGTAGTGCTGAGGGAGTGCTGCACGGTCAGAGTGAGTCCGCTCTCTCAGGTGGACGCAAACGATACCATGGCACTATTTCAAAGAAGAAGCAGGGAGTTGTCCCTGGTGTCCTGGTCATAATTTATCCCTCAATCATCATCACTATAACAGATTATCTTTTCATTATCACATTGCTGCTTGTGGAAGCTTGTTTTGTTCAAATTGGCTGCCACATTTCCTACATTACAAGGTGACAATAATTCAAAAAGCACTTCTTTGGCTGTAAAGTGGTGATTGTTGATGGTCATTGGTGGTCGTGAAACTCGCTATATAAATGCAAGTCTTTCTTTCAACTATAAAGGGATGAAAAAACTAGATACATTTTAGCATTGTATGGAGCCAGAAGGAACAGGAGTGCTCATGGATCCATAAAATAATTGAAGGCCCTTGCTGGTCCCCTCTTCCCCCCTGCTTCCCGATTATTACCTCTCTTTTTCGGATTCACCTCTCGGCCTCGGGAGAAATTCATAACGTGTCCGCAGCTTGACTGATTGATTCTGATAAAGAAGAAAGATCTGTATTTCTATAGTGCCTCTCACAACCTCAGGACTTCCCAAAGCACTTTACAGCCAATTAAGTTCTTTTGAAGTGTAGTGACTTTTGTAATGTAGGAAATGCAATAGTCAATTTGCTGTTGGTTGAGGGATAATTATTGGCTAGGACTGCGGGGGTTACTCTGCTGCACTTCTTTGAAATAGTGCCATGGAATATATGTCCACTTGAGAGAGCGAATGGGGCCTCAGTTTAACATCTGATAGACAGCACCTCCAACAGTGCAGCAGCCTCTCAATGCTACACCAGAGTGTCAACCTGGATTATGTACACAAGTCTCCAGAGTGAGACTTGAACCCACAACCTCCTGACTCAGATTTTTACCATGAAGCCATGGTTGCCACTTCCTTAAATTCTTGGGTCGCTCTTCGTTCCAGCATGCTGATGCTGCGCTTGGTTTGGTCCTAAGTAATTAAGGCCTTTCTGTGTTTGAGTGTGTACTGTTTACAACCTCCATATTGTGGTGCATGTTTACCCTGCTAAGTAAGCCTGCCTGCAGTTCGTTTGCCTGAATTACTGTATTAAAACGTTGTGAACAGCATTCTGTGGAAAGTTACTTTATGATACTAACCTCGAACTGTGAAAGTCTCTCAAGATGTACAACAACAACTTGCATTTATATATTGCCTTTAAGGTAGTAAAGCATCCCCTGGCACTTCACAGAAGTGTAATCAGACAGAACGTGATAGTGAGCCAATAAAGGAGATATTAGGACTGGTGCCCAAATGCTTGGTCAAAGAGATTGGCTTTAAGTTACATCTTAAAAGAAGAAAAGAGGTGGAGAGGTTTGGGGAGGGAATTCCAGACCACAGGGCCTAGATGGCTAAAGACAAGGCTGCCAAAGATGGGCCGAAGGAAGTGGGGCATGCGCAAGGGGCTCGAGTTCCCAGAGGGGTGTAGGACTGGAATGGGAATCAAAAGGAAGAAAGAAACACTTGCATTTATATAGCGCCTTACACAACCACAGGACGTCTTAAAGCGCTTTACAGCCAATGAATTACTTTTGGAGTGTATTCACTGTTGTAATGTGGGAAACACAGCAGCCAATTTACACTCAGCAAGCTCCCACAAACATCAATGTCCAGATAATCTGTTTTTGTTATGTTGATTGAGGGGTAAATACTTGCCAGGACACTAGGGATAACTCCGCTGCTCTTCTTCGAAATAGTGCCGTGGGATCGTTTACATCCTGAGAGAGCAGACGGTACCTCGGTTTAACGTCTCATCAAAAACGGAACCATTGGCAGATCACGGCAAGTCCATTAGTATTTGAGCAAGGAAAAGATCTGTTAACGTTTCAGGTGAGATCCTTCAACAGGCAAAGGGATAGGAGGACCCCACCTGAAGCATTGACAGATTTTTCTCTTTCGGATGCTGGCAAACCCACAGCACATTTGGGGAGTTGCTTTTCTTTTTATTTCTGCAGATAAAAGGTCACCCTGCCGCTGGATGGCATTCCTTAAAACTGCTGCCATTCTTTTTTGCTTTTTTTAAATACACTTTATTCATATAAAAATTTGCACAATACATTGGAAAGCAGTTCAGTACATTTGGATGCGGTCAGCAATTCCATACAATACATTTGGATGCTGACGGCAGTTCCGTTCAATACATTTGCTTGCTTTACATTTCGAGGTACAATTCAGTACAATCCAGGATACATTGTAATACAGTCACCAAATTACGTTACATGTGGCACTATACAGTACACAGAATGGGTGAGGGTACAGTTACATTTCTTTACAACATACATTACTAAACAGAGCTTGCATTACATCGGTGTTTTCAGATCATGGTGCTCTATGTATACAAAAAGTTTACAAGTACAGCACGAGGGGAGTTTTGTACTGATTCCAGCCCCCGGGTTTACCGTGGCGAGAGGGCTTTAAACTGTGGCTCTTCCCCACCGTGCCTTTGCGGCGACTGCACCAATTTTTAGTGCGTCCCTCAGCACGTAATCCTGGATCTTGGATTGCGCCAGTCTGCAACACGCAGACGTGGACATCTCCTTGCTCTGGAAGACCAGCAAGTTTCGGCAAGACCAAAGTTACTCTTTTTCACCGAGTTGATGGCCCTCCAGCAGCAGATGATGTCTGTCTCGGTGTGTGTCCCTGGGAACAGCCCGTAGAGCACAGAGTCCTGTGTTATGGAGCTGCTTGGGATGAACCTCGACAGCAACCACTGCATCTCTGCCATTCTTTTTTGCTTCATGAGATGCTCAGTCACCAATCTGCTAATTGTCGGTTACAGCTTCCTCCTTGGTAAAGATTAAATTGCACCTTTTTTTCTCTCTTGGAACACATTGGTGATCGATTTTGTTTTTGTTTCAGTCACGATGCCTTTTATGAAATGGTGACAAGTATCATTAGCAAACATTAACATAGTTTATCCTGTATTTAGCATAAATTAGTATAAATTTCTCAGTTTTGCTTTCTCCATTGTTCACAATTGAATGTTTCGCTGGAATTAGTTGAAGTAGACAATTTATGATCATGGTGAAAAATCGGAGGAGGATTTGGAGCAGCAACCAACTGGCAATCTTGAAACGACAGTGAAAAGAAAGACTTGCATATATAACACCTTCCACAACGTCAGGAAGTCCCAACGGACGATAAAGCAAATGAGCTAATTTTTACTTCACTGTTGTAAAGTAGGGAAATGCAGCAGCCAATATACAAACAACAAGGCCCAACAAATAGCAATGGGACAATGACCAGATGATCTATTTTCATTTAGTGATAGTTGTTGAGAGATAACTATTAGCTAGAACACTGAGGAAAACTCCGCTGCTCTTCTTCAAAATAGTGCTATGGGATTTTTTACATCCACCCGAGAGGGTAGACATTTTAACCACTCCTCTGAAATATGGCACTTCCAACAGTACTGCACGGGACCATCAGCCTAGATTTTGTGTTCTGGAGTAGGACTTGAACCCACAACCTTCTGACTCAGAGACAAGAATCTTACCAAATGAACCACAGCTGACACTTGAGATACTATAGTTAGATTGATCCTTGAACACATCTTCAGACTTATGCAGGTGGCAGGGCCAGATTTCATCAGTTGCCATACCAAACTGGACTATTCAGCTAGAAGTGGGTCAGAGAGGACAGGAAGGATACTTTCTATTGTGTCAGCCAGTGGCTCAGTGGGTAGCACCCTCACTTCTGAGTCAGAAGGCTGTGGGTTCAAATCCCACTCCAGGAACTTGAGCACATAAATCTAGGCTGGCACTCCCAGTGCAGTGCTGATGGAGTTGCTGCACTGTCGCAGGTGCTGTCTTTCAGATGAGACGTTAAACTGAAGCCCTGTTTACTCTCTCAGGTGGATGTAAAAGACCTCATGGCACTATTTCAAAGAAAAACAGAGGAGTTATCCCTGGTGTCCTGGACAATATTTATCCCTCAATCTAAAGCAGATTATCTGGTCATCATCACCATCACATTGCCGTTTGTGGGAGCTTGCTGTGAACAAATTGGCTGTCGCACTGTTTGCATTACAACAGTGACTACACTCCAAAATGTACTTCATTGGCTGTAAGGCACTTTTGGGTACCTGTGGTGAATGGCACTATATAAATGGAATTTTTTCTTTCTTCCTTATTAGTAGATATCCAACAGATCTCCTACCAAGGGCAGTTCATTCTCTGTCATTTTTTAAAAAGGAGCTCAATGAATATTTGATGATGAGAAGCGATTGAATTTGATAGGGGTATGCGTGGCCATATATAATCGAAACCTGCTCTGCAACACCATGGTTCCAGACAGTGTTAGAAGTATCAGCTGTGGAATGAAACTATTGTGGGTTAAGTAGTTTGAACTGCAGTGGTAAGAGTAATAGTCTGCAGTTTTTGCTCAGTTTAATCGGAGGTCAGGAAATAAATTGCCAGGAATTTTCACTTGGCAGTTTTACCTGTGATTGGCCACTTCCGTTAGGAAATTAAATAACTTGGACATAGTGCATGCAGATTGAATGTGGCTTGATGCAAGGAGCTGACTTAATGTGCTGTGATGTTCTTCCAGTTACATATTTGACGTTCATGGCTCTAAAGTACCCTTGGTTTTAATTTTGTTGACGAATTCAGAATTATTTTGATGAATAGCTTGTATAGTAGTAGAAATGTTTTAGCTCAGACGCATTCACATCTCCTGCAATATGCAAATGACGCTGGCTTTTTTATTCTGGTGATCAGCCCTGATTTTCGGCCATGCAGGCAGTCCTGGAGCTCTCGGATAGCTGATGCGAAGAACACCAATTTTAAACGAGTGTCAGAGATTGTTGATGGCAGGAAGCATCCTTGATGTCAGGGAGCGGACACAGTAATATAATGATAAATGTACTTTTACCTGTTTCTTAACTATTTTCCTTTTTTTCCCTCTTCTTGCTACTGTGATTCATGTGTCAACTGAAGTAAATGATGTCTTTCCCCCAACGCCATTATTGGCACCAGCGGAAATCACTTTATTTGGCATGCCTGGAAGAAGCACAGGACCATGCGTGGAATGGAATAAAGGTCGCCCAGTCGCAGCAAACAGAGGTGAAAATACTTTGATTTGGCAGAAAATAACTGCAGGTGGAGGCTCCTTTTCACCAGAGTAGGGTGTGACAGCAGCACCTCAATGGCACCACCAAGAAGTGTGATTCCCTGGTTGGCTGTAATACTGAACACATTTTTGGCAGTGCCCCAGTGCCAATACATGATTTATCTTTTATTCATTCTCTGGATGCGGGTGTCGCTGGCAGCACCAGCTATTGCCCATCCCTAGTTGCCCGTCTGAAAGTGGTGGAAGTCCTGCCTCTTGAACCGATGTGGTGAAGGTACTACTACAGAGCTGCTAAGTAGGGAGTTCCAGGATTTTCAGGAAAGTCGATATAGGTCCAAGTTGGGATGCTGTGTGACTTTAAGAGGAACTTGGACGTGATGGTGTTCCCATGTACCTGCTGCTCTTGTCCTTCTAGGTAGTAGAGGCCATGGGTTTGGGAGGTGCTGTTGAAGAAGCCTTGGTGAATTGCTGCAGTTTATCCTGTGGATAGTACTCACTGAAGCCAAGGTGCGCCGGTGGTGGAGGGGGTGAATGTTTAATGAAATACAACATACAGGGTACTGAAGATCAATGTTGCCTTTTTAAAAATATATAAATTCTTGCTATATGGTCGTCGTTGGCAAGGCTGGCATTTATTACCCGTCCCTAGTTGCTATGAATTTCTTTGTAGTCGCTTGATACCACTTCACAGGGCAGTTAAGAGTCAACAAATTTGGTGAGGGCTGGAGTCACAAAAAGGCCAAACTGGTTATGGTTTTAGCCTGCTCAACATAAATGCGTTAATGGCATTAAAGTAATCCTGATTGGAAAATCTAGGCTTAAAGTCCAAAAACAAACTCTTAGACCACACCATTGGTTAACTCCCCTAATTCAGTTATTCCTTCTCTCTGTCCTCCCCCCATCACCTTTTTTATGGTCGAGGAGGCGAGAGTCCGAGGTCGGAGGCCTATAAAAAGGCCGAGAGTTCAGCAGTCGGGAGTTCGTGGTCGAGGAGACGAGAGTCCGAGGTCGGAGGCCTATAAACAGGCCGCGAGTTCAGCAGTCGGGAGTTCGTGGTCGAGGAGGCGAGAGTCCGAGGTCGGAGGCCTATAAACAGGCCGAGAGTTCAGCAGTCGGGAGTTCGTGGTCGAGGAGATGAGAGTCCGAGGTCGGAGGCCTATAAAAAGGCCACGAGTTCAGCAGTCGGGAGTTCGTGGTCGAGGAGGCGAGAGTCCGAGGTCGGAGGCCTATAAAAAGGCCACCAGTTCAGCAGTCGGGAGTTCGTGGTCGAGGAGGCGAGAGTCCGAGGTCGGACGCCTATAAACAGGCCGCGAGTTCAGCAGTCGGGAGTTCGTGGTCGAGGAGGCGAGAGTCTGAGGTCGAAGGCCTATAAACAGGCCACGAGTTCAGCAGTCGGGAGTTCGTGGTCGAGGAGGCGAGAGTCCGAGGTCGGAGGCCTATAAACAGGCCGCGAGTTCAGCAGTCGGGAGTTCGTGGTCGAGGAGGCGAGAGTCCGAGGTCGGAGGCCTATTAACAGGCCACCAGTTAAGCAGTCGGGAGTTCGTGGTCGAGGAGGCGAGAGTCCGAGGTCGGAGGCCTATAAAAAGGCCACCAGTTCAGCAGTCGGGAGTTCGTGGTCGAGGAGGCGAGAGTCCGAGGTCGGAGGCCTATAAACAGGCCACCAGTTCAGCAGTCGGGAGTTCGTGGTCGAGGAGGCGAGAGTCTGAGGTCGGAGGCCTATAAAAAGGCCGCGAGTTCAGCAGTCGGGAGTTCGTGGTCGAGGAGGCGAGAGTCTGAGGTCGAAGGCCTATAAACAGGCCGCGAGTTCAGCAGTCGGGAGTTCGTGGTCGAGGAGGCGAGAGTCCGAGGTCGGAGGCCTATAAACAGGCCGCGAGTTCAGCAGTCGGGAGTTCGTGGTCGAGGAGGCGAGAGTCTGAGGTCGAAGGCCTATAAACAGGCCGCGAGTTCAGCAGTCGGGAGTTCGTGGTCGAGGAGGCGAGAGTCCGAGGTCGGAGGCCTATAAACAGGCCGCGAGTTCAGCAGTCGGGAGTTCGTGGTCGAGGAGGCGAGAGTCCGAGGTCGGAGGCCTATAAACAGGCCGCGAGTTCAGCAGTCGGGAGTTCGTGGTCGAGGAGGCGAGAGTCTGAGGTCGGAGGCCTATAAACAGGCCACCAGTTCAGCAGTCGGGAGTTCGTGGTCGAGGAGGCGAGAGTCCGAGGTCGGAGGCCTATAAAAAGGCCACCAGTTCAGCAGTCGGGAGTTCGTGGTCGAGGAGGCGAGAGTCCGAGGTCGGAGGCCTATAAACAGGCCGCGAGTTCAGCAGTCGGGAGTTCGTGGTCGAGGAGGCGAGAGTCCGAGGTCGGAGGCCGATAAACAGGCCGCGAGTTCAGCAGTCGGGAGTTCGTGGTCGAGGAGGCGAGAGTCCGAGGTCGGAGGCCTATAAACAGGCCGCGAGTTCAGCAGTCGGGAGTTCGTGGTGGAGGAGGCGAGAGTCCGAGGTCGGAGGCCGATAAACAGGCCGCGAGTTCAGCAGTCGGGAGTTCGTGGTGGAGGAGGCGAGAGTCTGAGGTCGAAGGCCGATAAACAGGCCGTGAGTTCAGCAGTCGGGAGTTCGTGGTGGAGGAGGCGAGAGTCCGAGGTCGGAGGCCTATAAACAGGCCGCGAGTTCAGCAGTCGGGAGTTCGTGGTCGAGGAGGCGAGAGTCCGAGGTCGGAGGCCTATAAATAGGCCGCGAGTTCAGCAGTCGGGAGTTCGTGGTCGAGGAGACGAGAGTCCGAGGTCGGAGGCCTATAAAAAGGCCACCAGTTCAGCAGTCGGGAGTTCGTGGTCGAGGAGGCGAGAGTCCGAGGTCGGAGGCCTATAAATAAGCCGCGAGTTCAGCAGTCGGGAGTTCGTGGTCGAGGAGGCGAGAGTCTGAGGTCGGAGGCCTATAAACAGGCCGCGAGTTCAGCAGTCGGGAGTTCGTGGTCGAGGAGGCGAGAGTCCGAGGTCGAAGGCCGATAAACAGGCCGCGAGTTCAGCAGTCGGGAGTTCGTGGTGGAGGAGGCGAGAGTCTGAGGTCGGAGGCCTATAAAAAGGCCACCAGTTCAGCAGTCGGGAGTTCGTGGTCGAGGAGGCGAGAGTCCGAGGTCGGAGGCCTATAAACAGGCCGCGAGTTCAGCAGTCGGGAGTTCGTGGTCGAGGAGGCGAGAGTCTGAGGTCGAAGGCCGATAAACAGGCCGCGAGTTCAGCAGTCGGGAGTTCATGGTCGAGGAGACGAGAGTCCGAGGTCGGAGGCCGATAAACAGGCCGCGAGTTCAGCAGTCGGGAGTTCGTGGTCGAGGAGGCGAGAGTCCGAGGTCGAAGGCCGATAAACAGGCCGCGAGTTCAGCAGTCGGGAGTTCGTGGTCGAGGAGGCGAGAGTCCGAGGTCGGAGGCCTATAAACAGGCCGCGAGTTCAGCAGTCGGGAGTTCGTGGTCGAGGAGGCGAGAGTCCGAGGTCGAAGGCCGATAAACAGGCCGCGAGTTCAGCAGTCGGGAGTTCGTGGTCGAGGAGGCGAGAGTCCGAGGTCGAAGGCCTCTAAACAGGCCACCAGTTCAGCAGTCGGGAGTTCGTGGTCGAGGAGGCGAGAGTCCGAGGTCGGAGGTCTATAAACAGGCCGTGAGTTCAGCAGTCGGGAGTTCGTGGTCGAGGAGGCAAGAGTCCGAGGTCGGAGGCCTATAAACAGGCCGCGAGTTCAGCAGTCGGGAGTTCGTGGTCGAGGAGGCGAGAGTCCGAGGTCGAAGGCCGATAAACAGGCCGCGAGTTCAGCAGTCGGGAGTTCGTGGTCGAGGAGGCGAGAGTCCGAGGTCGGAGGCCGATAAACAGGCCGCGAGTTCAGCAGTCGGGAGTTCGTGGTCGAGGAGGCGAGAGTCCGAGGTCGGAGGCCTATAAACAGGCCGCGAGTTCAGCAGTCGGGAGTTCGTGGTGGAGGAGGCGAGAGTCCGAGGTCGGAGGCCTATAAACAGGCCGCGAGTTCAGCAGTCGGGAGTTCGTGGTCGAGGAGGTGTGCTTGTGCAGCTACAGCAGGGAGGCAAAAAAGAAGTAGAAACAAAGCGAAAGGTGACATCACAGCCAAGAGGGTAAGTGATTGGCTGGTGAATGATAAGTAGTTTTTCGTTTTCTTTTCTGTATCAGTAAGTAACCTTTAGCATTGTTATTGCCAAATTAAGTTAATCAAAAGGTTAAGTCATGGCAGGAGAGCTCAGACACGTGTTATGCTCCTCCTCTACTATGTGGGAACTCAGGGACGCTTCCGGTGTACCTGATTACTAGGTGTGCGGCAAGTGTATCCGCCTGCAGATCCTGACAGACCACATTGCAGCACTGGAACTGCGGGTGGATTCACTCTGGAGCATCCGCGATGCTGAGAATGACGTGAATAGCACGTTTAGCGAGTTGGTCTCACCGCAGGTAAACGGTACACAGCCAGATAGTAAATGGGTGACCAACAGGAAGAGCAGTGCAGGGAAGGTAGTGCAGGGGTCCTCTGCGGTCATCCCCCTGCAAAACAGATACAACGCTTTGGGTACTGTTGAGGGGGATGACTCATCAGGGGAGGGCAGCAGCAGCCAAGTTCATGGCACCGTGGGTGGCTCTGCTGCACAGGAGGGCAGGAAAAAGAGTGGGAGAGCTATAGTGATAGGGGATTTGATTGTAAGGGGAATAGATAGGTGTTTCTGAGGCCACAACTGAGACTCCAGGATGGTATGTTGCCTCCCTGGTGCAAGGGTCAAGGATGATTCGGAACGGGTGCAGGACATTCCAAAAAGGGAGGGTGAACAGCCAGTTGTCGTGTTGCACATAGGTACCAACGAGATGAGGTCCTATGAGACGAATTTAGGGAGCTAGGAGCTAAATTAAAAAGTAGGACCTCAAAAGTAGTAATCTCAGGATTGCTACCAGTGCCACGTGTTAGTCAGAGTAGGAATCGCAGGATGGCTCAGATGAATACGTGGCTTGAGGAGTGGTGCAGAAGGGAGGGATTCAAATTCCTGGGGCATTGGAACTGGTTCTGGGGGAGATGGGACCAGTACAAACCGGATGGTCTGCACCTGGGCAGGACCGGAACCAATGTCCTAGGGGGAGTGTTTGCTAGTGCTGTTGGGGAGGAGTTAAACTAGTATGGCAGGGGGATGGGAACCTATGCAGGGAGGCAAAGGGAAATAAAAGGGAAACAGAGGCAAAAGATAGAAAGGAGAATAGTAAAAATGGAGGGCAGAGAAACCCAAGGCAAAAAACAAAAAGGGCCACATTACAGCAAAATTCTAAAGGGGCAAAGTGTGTTAAAAAGACAAGCCTGAAGGCTCTGTGCCTCAATGCGAGGAGTATTCGGAATAAGGTGGACGAATTAACTGCGCAGATAGCAGTTAATGGATATGATGTAATTGGCATCACAGAGACATGGCTCCAGGGTGACCAAGGCTGGGAACTCAACATCTAGGGGTATTCAACATCTAGGAAGAATAGACAGAAAGGAAAACGAGGCGGGGTGGCGTTGCTGGTTAAAGAGGAAATTTATGGAATAGTAAGGAAGGACATTGGCTTGGATGATGTGGAATCGGTATGGGTGGAGCTGCGGAATACCAAAGGGCAGAAAACGTTGGTGGGAGTTGTGTACAGGCCACCAAACAGTAATAGTGAGGTTGGGGACAGCATCAAACAAGAAATAAGGGATGTGTGCAATAAAGGTACAGCAGTTGTCATGGGCGACTTTAATTTACATATAGATTGGGCTAACCAATGCGGTAGAGGAGAATTTCCTAGTGTGTATTAGGGATGGTTTTCTAGACCAATATGTTGGGGAACCAACTAGAGAGCTGGCCATCCTAGACTGGGTGATGTGTAATGAGAAGGAACTAATTAGCAATCTTGTTGGGGAAGAGTGACCATAATATAGTAGAATTCTTTATTAAGATGGAGAGTGACACAGTTAATTCAGAAACGAGAGTCCTGAACTTAAGGAAAGCTAACTTCGACGGCATGAGGCGTGAATTGGCTAGAATAGACTGGCAAATGTTACTTAAAGGGTTGACGGTGGATTGGCAACGGCAAACATTTATAGATCACATGGATGAACTCCAACAGTTATACATCCCTGTCTGGAGTAAAAATAAAACAGTGAAGGTGGCTTAACTGTGGCTAACAAAGGAAATTTAAGATAATGTTAAATCCAAGGAAGAGGCATATAAATTGGCCCGAAGAACCAGCAAACCTGAGGACTGGGAGAAATGTAGAATTCAGCAGAGGAGGACAAAGGATTTAATTAGGAGGTGAAGCTTGCCAGGAACATAAAAACTGACTGCAAAAGCTTTTATAGACATGTGAAGAGAAAAAGATTAGAGAAAACAAACGTAGATCCCTTGCAGTCGGACTCAGGTGAATTTATAATGGGGAACAAAGAAATGGCAGACCAATTGAACAAATACTTTGGTTCTGTCTTCACGAAGGAAGACACAAATAACCTTCCGGATGTACTAGGGGACCGAGGATCTAGCGAGAAGGGGGAACTGAAGGATATCCTTATTAGGCAGGAAATTGTGTCAGGGAAATTGTTGGGATTGAAGGCCGATAAATCCCCGGGGCCTGATTGTCTGCATCCCAGAGTACTTAACAAAGTGGCCCTAGAAATAGTGGATACATTGGTAATCATTTTCCAACAATTTATTGAATCTGGATTAATTCTTATGGACTGGAGGGTAGCTAAGGTAACATCACTTTTTAAAAAAGGAGGGAGAGAGCAAATGGGTAATTATAGACCAGTTAGCCTGACATCAGTAGTGGGGAAAATGTTAGAATCAATGATTAAGAATGAAATAGCAATGCATTTGGAAAGCAGTGACAGGATCGGTCCAAGTCAGCATGGATTTATGAAAGGGAAATCATGCTTGACAAATCTTCTGGAATTTTTTGAGGATGTAACGAGTAGAGTGGACAAGGGAGAACCAGTGGATGTGGTGTATTTGGACTTTCAAAAGGTCTTTGACAAGGTCCCACATAAGAGATTGGTGTGCAAAATCAAAGCACGTGGTATTGGGGATAATGTACTGGCGTGGATAGAGAATTGGTTGGCAGACAGGAAGCAGAGAGTCGAGATAAACGGGTCCTTTTTGGAATGGGAGGCAGTGACTAGTGGAGTGCCGCAGGGCTCAGTGCTGGGACCCCAGCTCTTTACAACATACATTAATGATTTGGATGAAGGAATTGAGGGTAATATCTCCAAGTTTGCAGATGACACTAAACTGGGGGGCAGTGTGAGCTGTGAGGAGGATGCTAAGAGGCTGAAGGGTGATTTGGACAGGTTAGGTGAGTGGACAAATGCATAGCAGATGCAGTATAATGTGTATAAATGTGAGGTTATCCACTTTGGTGGCAAAAACACGAAGGTAGAATATTATCTGAATGGTGGCAGATTAGGAAAAGGGGAGGCGCAAGGAGACCTGGGTGTCATAGTTCATCAGTCATTGAAAGTTGGCATGCAGGTACAGCAGGCGGTGAAGAAGGCAAATGGTATGTTGGCCTTCATAGCTAGGGGATTTGAGTATAGGAGCAGGGAGGTCTTACTGCAATTGTACAGGGCCTTGGTCAGGCCCCACCTGGAATATTGCGTTCAGTTTTGGTCTCCTAATCTAAAGAAGGATGTTCTTGCTATTGAGGGAGTGCAGCGAAGGTTCACCAGGCTGATTCAGGGATGGCTGGACTGACATATGAGGAGAGACTGGATCAATTGGGTCTTTATACACTGGAGTTTAGAAGGATGAGAGGGGATCTCATAGAAATGTATAAGATTCTGATGGGACGGGACAGGTTAGATGCGTGAAGAATGTTCCTGATGTTGGGGAAGTCCAGAACCAGGGGGACATAGGTAAAAAAAGGGATGAGGTCCTACGAAATGAATTTAAGGAGCTAGGAGCTAAATTAAAAAGTAGGACCTCAAAAGTAGTAATCTCGGGATTGCTACCAGTGCCACGTGCTAGTCAGAGTAGGAATCGCAGGATAGCTCAGATGAATATGTGGCTTGAGCAATGGTGCAGCAGGGAGGGATTCAAATTCCTGGGGCATTGGAACCGGTTCTGGGGGAGGTGGGACCAGTACAATCCGGACGGTCTGCACCTGGGCAGAATCGGAACCAATGTCCTCGGGGGAGTGTTTGCTAGTGCTGTTGGGGAGGAGTTAAACTAATATGGCAGGGGGATGGGAACCAATGCAGGGAGATAGAGGGAAACAAAAGGAGGCAAAAGCAAAAGACAGAAAGGAGATGAGGAAAAGTGTAGGGCAGAGAAACCCAAGGCAAAGAACAAAAAGGACCATTGTACAGCAAAATTCTAAAAGGACAGACGGTGTTAAAAAAACAAGCCTGAAGGCTTTGTGTCTTAATGCAAGGAGTATCCGCAATAAGGTGGATGAATTAACTGTGCAAATAGATGTTAACAAATAGGATGTGATTGGGATTACGGAGACGTGGCTCCAGGATGATCAGGGCTGGGAACTCAACATCCAGGGGTATTCAACATTCAGGAAGGATAGAATAAAAGGAAATGGAGGTGGAGTAGCATTGCTGGTTAAGGAGGAGATTAAGGCAATAGTTAGGAAGGACATTAGCTTGGATGATGTGGAATCTATATGGGTAGAGCTACAGAACACCAAAGGGCAAAAAACGTTAGTGGGAGTTGTGTACAGACCTCCAAACAGTAGTAGTGATGTTCAGGAGGGCATCAAACAGGAAATTAGGGGTGCATGCTATAAAGGTGCAGCAGTTATAATGGGTGACTTTAATATGCACATAGATTGGGCTAACCAAACTGGAAGCGATACGGTGGAGGAAGATTTCCTGGAGTGCATAAGGGATAGTTTTTTAGACCAATATGTCGAGGAACCAACTAGGGGGGAGGCCATCTTAGACTGGGTGTTGTGTAATGAGAGAGGATTAATTAGCAATCTCGTTGTGCGAGGCCCCTTGGGGAAGAGTGACCATAATATGGTGGAATTCTGCATTAGGATGGAGAATGAAACAGTTAATTCAGAGACTATGGTCCAGAACTTAAAGAAGGCTAACTTTGAAGGTATGAGGCGTGAATTGGCTGGGATGGATTGGCGAATGATACTTAAGGGGTTGACTGTGGATGGGCAATGGCAGACATTTAGAGAGCGCATGGATGAACTACAACAATTGTACATTCCTGTCTGGCATAAAAATAAAAAAGGAAAGGTGGCTCAACCATGGCTATCAAGGGAAATCAGGGATAGTATTAAAGCCAAGGAAGTGGCATACAAATTGGCCAGAAATAGCAGCGAACCCGGGGACTGGGAGAAATTTAGAACTCAGCAGAGGAGGACAAAGGGTTTGATTAGGGCAGGGAAAATGGAGTATGAGAAGAAGCTTGCAGGGAACATTAAGACAGATTGCAAAACTTTCTATAGATATGTAAAGAGAAAAAGGTTAGTAAAGACAAACGTAGGTCCCCTGCAGTCAGAATCAGGGGAAGTCATAACGGGGAACAAAGAAATGGCGGACCAATTGAACAAATACTTTGGTTCGGTATTCACAAAGGAGGACACAAACAACCTTCCGGTTATAAAAGGGGTCGGGGGGTCTAGTAAGGAGGAGGAACTGAGGGAAATCCTTATTAGCCGGGAAATTGTGTTGGGGAAATTGATGGGATTGAAGGCCGATAAATCCCTAGGGCCTGATGGACTGCATCCCAGAGTACTTAAGGAGGTGGCCTTGGAAATAGTGGATGCATTGACAGACATTTTCCAACATTCCATTGACTCTGGATCAGTTCCTATTGAGTGGAGGGTAGCCAATGTAACCCCACTTTTTAAAAAAGGAGGGAGAGAGAAAACAGGGAATTATCGACCGGTCAGCCTGACATCGGTAGTGGGTAAAATGATGGAATCTATTATTAAGGATGTCATAGCAGTGCATTTGGAAAGCGGTGACATGATAGGTCCAAGTCAGCATGGATTTGTGAAAGGGAAATCATGCTTGACAAATCTTCTAGAATTTTTTGAGGATGTTTCCAGTAGAGTGGACAAGGGAGAACCAGTTGATGTGGTATATTTGGACTTTCAGAAGGCGTTCGACAAGGTCCCACACAAGAGATTGATGTGCAAAGTTAGAGCACATGGGATTGAGGGTAGTGTGCTGACATGGATTGAGAACTGGTTGTCAGACAGGAAGCAAAGAGTAGGAGTAAATGCGTACTTTTCAGAATGGCAGGCAGTGACTAGTGGGGTACCGCAAGGTTCTGTGCTGGGGCCCCAGCTGTTTACACTGTACATTAATGATTTAGATGAGGGGATTAAATGTAGTATCTCCAAATTTGCGGATGACACTAAGTTGGGTGGCAGTGTGAGCTGCGAGGAGGATGCTGTGAGGCTGCAGAGCGACTTGGATAGGTTAGGTGAGTGGGCAAATGCATGGCAGATGAAGTATAATGTGGATAAAGGTGAGGTTATCCACTTTGGTGGTAAAAACAGAGAGACAGACTATTATCTGAATGGTGACAGATTAGGAAAAGGGGAGGTGCAAAGAGACCTGGGTGTCGTGGTACATCAGTCATTGAAGGTTGGCATGCAGGTGCAGCAGGCGGTTAAGAAAGCAAATGGCATGTTGGCCTTCATAGCAAGGGGATTTGAGTACAGGGGCAGGGAGGTGTTGCTCCAGTTGTACAGGGCATTGGTGAGGCCACACCTGGAGTATTGTGTACAGTTTTGGTCTCCTAACTTGAGGAAGGACATTCTTGCTATTGAGGGAGTGCAGCGAAGGTTCACCAGACTGATTCCCGGGATGGCGGGACTGACCTATCAAGAAAGACTGGATCAACTGGGCTTGTATTCACTGGAGTTCAGAAGAATGAGAGGGGACCTCATAGAAACATTTAAAATTCTGACGGGGTTAGACAGGTTAGATGCAGGAAGAATGTTCCCAATGTTGGGGAAGTCCAGAACCAGAGGTCACAGTCTAAGGATAAGGGGTAAGCCATTTAGGACCGAGATGCGGAGGAACTTCTTCACCCAGAGAGTGGTGAACCTGTGGAATTCTCTAGCACAGAAAGTTGTTGAGGCCAATTCACTAAATATATTCAAAAAGGAGTTAGATGAGGTCCTTACTACTAGGGGGATCAAGGGGTATGGCGAGAAAGCAGGAATGGGGTACTGAATTTGAATGTTCAGCCATGAACTCATTGAATGGCGGTGCAGGCTAGAAGGGCCGAATGGCCTACTCCTGCACCTATTTTCTATGTTTCTATGTTTCTATGACATAGTCTTAGGATAAGGGGAAGGCCATTTAGGACTGAGATGAGGAGAAACTTCTTCACTCAGAGAGTTGTTAACCTGTGGAATTCCCTGCCGCAGAGAGTCGTTGATGCCAGCTGATTGGATATAGTCAAGAGGGAGTTTGATATGGCCCTTACGGCTAAAGGGATCAAGGGCTATGCAGAGAAAGCGGGAATGGGGCACTGAGGTGAATGATCAGCCATGATCTTATTGGATGGTGGTGCAGGCTCGAAGGGCTGAACGGCCTACTCCTGCACCTGTTTTCTATGTTTCTATGTTTCTATGAAGCACCATGGGTTTTTTTGCTACCTTAATGGTGCTATATAAAAGAAAATTCTGGTTGTGCATTAATCAGAGGCTATATGATTATGTTGGGATTTTTACTGGTATATTCCGATCTGCATCCATCATTCTGTAAAACTGGGAAACCAATGCCCTTGAACTTAATGCACAAGGGGACAGGCATTCCCTGTAATCACGGGCCAGTACATGGCGATTAAATCATTTAAATTTAGTTTTTATTGCGAGTCACTGGGACAGGTGTTTTGAGAATCGCAGTCTGCGTTCCATCCGTTTTCCTGTGAAAATCTGTGTCGTGTGGATTGTATTACATATGGAGCAATGTGTGCTGTAAATACTAAAACCAGTCACAATGTGTACTCGATGTGGTGTTAACAGACCTGTCACTTCAGCGATGTGAAAATCTAATCTTCGTGAATTAAATCATAACCAGCTTTCATTCTTATTAGGTATCATGAATAGCGCTGTAATTTCTATTCTATTGTGTAAATTGTTATGCTATTTTAATTCTATATTTATAATTTTATTTTGTATGCCATTCTTATTTCTGCAGTTTTAATTAAATGTAACTTGTTCTCTAAAGATTGAATTCACTGCATGTTTTTTTAATTGTATTAAATCAATCACTACATTATCCACATCATATCCTTTTCATATTCCATGAATAAACTCCACCCTACCCCACATAGAATTGTATAGTGTTTATAACACAGAAAGAGGCCATTCAGCCCAGGTCTATGCCTGTGTTTATGCTCCACACGAGTATTTACTTAATTTCACCCTATCAACACATATTTTAATAATTTATTTCCAGTCACCTGTCACTTTAATTCCCCGCTCCACTTTCACTCTGATCTCTCCATCCTCGGACTCCTACACTGTTCCAATGAAGATCAATGTAAGCTCGAGGAACAGCACCTCATCTTTCGGTTAGTCACTTTACAGCCTTCCGGACTCAACATCGAGTCCACAACTTCTGCCCATATTTTGCTTCCTTTCCTCCTTTTTTTAATCCTCTCCCATCCCCCCCAATCTTATTTTTTTCTCTCGCACTGTTCCCATGGCAGCTGGTTATTATTCCGCCATTCACACCCTATCTAGGCTCATCTTTTGGTAACTTCTGCCATTAACGTCTCAAGTTAGCCAATCATCCCTTTTGTCTCTCAAATCTCTCCTGTCTTCCATCCTATCACCGACCTTCCCTTTTGTTCTTTCCTCCCCTCCCCCTTTCAGTGCTCCTTAAGCATCTGTTCATTTTGAACATTCGCCAATTCTGACTAAGGGCCGACGATCTGAAACGTTAACTCTGCTTCCTCTCCACAGATGCTGCCTCACCCGCTGAGATTTCCAGCATTTTCTGTTTTTATTTTAATAATCATATATTATTTACATAATGCTATAGGCCCCACATAGAGAATGAAGATGGTACAAAGTGCTTTACATGATATCACTGCAGTCAGTGAGCGTGATGCATGTCCCGATGTAGTGACTGCAGTCTGGACTAATTAGGGCCAGCTGTTGTATTCTTGTTTTCTTCTGCTTTCGGGTGTCCAAACACAAGTAAAGGAGTTGACTTCACTCTACAAACTAAGAGTAATTCTGTGATCGCACACTCCCAGTGGGGAAGCCACGCTCACAGGGAATGTGGGCTGGAGATGAAGCTACAACATCCTAGCCCCGACTCTCTGACCCAGTCACTCTATTGAACTTTGACGGCCTATTCCTTTATACCAAAGGATTATAGAAACATAGAAACATAGAAAATAGGAGCAGGAGTAGGCCATTCGGCACTTCGAGCCTGCACCACCATTCAATATGATCATGGCTGATCATTCACCTCAGTACCCCTTTCCATCTTTCTCTCCATACCCCTTGATCCCCTTAGCCGTAAAGGCCATATCTAACTCCCTCTTAAATATATCCATTAAACTAGCATCAACGACTCTCTACGGCAGGGAATTCTACAGGTTAACAACTCTCTGAGTGAAGAAGTTTCTCCTCATCTCAGTCCTAAATGGCCTACCCCTTATCCTTAGGCTGTATCCCCTGGTTCTGGACTTCCCCAACATTGGGAACATTCTTCCTGCATCTAACCTGTCCCGTCCCGTCAGAATCTTATACATTTCTATAAGATCCCCTCTCATCCTTAAACTCCAGTGTATAAAGGCCCAGTTGATCCAGTCTCTCCTCATATGTCAGTCCAGCCATCCCTGGAATCAGGCTGGTGAACCGTCGCTGCACTCCCTTAATAGTAAGAACGTCCTTCCTCAGATTAGGAGACCAAAACTGAACGCAATATTCCAGGTGAGGCCTCACCAAGGCACTGTACAATTGCAGTAAGACCTCCCTGCTCCTATTCTCAAATCTTCCAGCTATGAAGGCTAACATGCCATTTGCTTTCTTCACCGCCTGCTGTACCTACATGACAACTTTCAATGACTAATGAACCATGACACCCAGGTCTCGTTGCACCTCCTCTTTTCCTAATCTGTCACCATTCAGATAATATTCTGCCTTCATGTTTTTGCCACCAAAGTGGATAACCTCACATTTATCCACATTATACTGCACCTGCCATGCATTTGCTTTCTCACCTAACCTGTCCAAATCACCTGCAGCCTCTTAGCATCCTCCTCACAGCTCAAACCGCCACCCAGTTTAGTCTCATCTGCAAACTTGGTGATATTACACTCAATTCCTTCATCCAAATCATTAATGTATATTGTAAAGAGCTGGGGTCTGAGCACTGAGCCCTGTGGCACTCCACTAGTCACTGCCTGCCATTCCGAAAAGGACCCGTTTATCCCGACTCTCGGCTTCCTGTTTGCCAACCAATTCTCTATCCACGCCAGTACATTACCCCCAATATCATGTGCTTTGATTTTGCACACCAATCTCTTATGTGGGACCTTGTCAAAGGCCTTTTGAAAGTCCAAATACACCACATCCCCTGGTTCTCCCTTGTCCACTCTACTAGTTACATCCTCAAAAAATTCCAGAAGATTTGTCAAGCATGATTTCCCTTTCACAAATCCATGCGGACTTGGACCGATCCTGTCATTGCTTTCTAAATGCGCTGCTATTTCATCCTTAATAATTGATTCCAACATTTTTCCCACTACTGATGTCAGATTAACCGGTCTATAATTACTCGTTTTCTCTCTCCCTCCTTTTTTAAAAAGTGTTGTTACATTTGCTACCCTCCAGTCCATAGGAACTGGTCCAGAGTCGATAGACTATTGGAAAATGATCACCAATGCATCCACTATTTCTAGGGCCACCTCCTTAAGTACTCTGGGATGCAGACAATCAGGCCCCGGGGTTTTATCGGCCTTCAATCCCATCAATTTTCCCAACACATTTTCCCGCCTAATAAGGGTATCCTTCAGTTCCTCCTTCTCACTAGACCCTCGGTGCCCTAGTACATCCGGAAGGTCATTTGTGTCTTCCTTCGTGACATTGGTACATTAAAGACTGACACCAGGCCCCGAGTGGAGATGTGTTCCATCCCACAACTCCAACATTGCTCGATAAGACCCAAGAATGTGAATCATTCTTTGATCATAAAGACACCACAGTATGTGTATGTTTTATATTAGAAAATAACCATGCACTGGACAAGTGGATTCTTATACAGCTGAAGTAAATAGCTAATCAGGACACCTCTGTGATGCTTTGATATCTTCCATTTTATTGTGTAAACTGATATTCACCCTCAAAATTTAACAAAATCTCATGTACTACTTATCACAAAAAGAGAAGACGAAATGGAACAAATCCTTGTTAGATGGTACTGAGAATTAATAATATTAATGGGTCTCTTAAGGCATTGGCCATGGACACATGACAACAGGCAGGTGTTGGGGAGATGGTTGTGAATAGAATGGAGGAGGCTCCTGCTGAGGCTTAGGGTAGAGGTGGTGCTGGGTTGAGTTTGTGAGAAATGGGTTGATTTACAAAATACAGAGGAAAATAAAATTAAAATAAAATTAAAGCCAGGAGTGGTGCAGAGATGAATCTGTAAGTCGAGTGCAGGTAGAGGCTGGTGCCGAGGCTTATGGCCGAGAAATTCATTATTGTCTCGTCTGGAGGCGGTGACATCCGGGAGTGGGAAACTTTGCGCCAGGCGCGGAGGTCCTACCCCGCTCTATAAATTCTGTTTACTGCCCCCGGAAGGAAGGGGTGCAGTAACAGGGCGCACGCCTCAGCAGCGCTACGCATGGCGCCATGTGGTACAAGGAGCTTTTCCCTCAATAAAGGGAAGGGTCCACTTTGCACACTCTGCCAAAGAGGAAGCCGCCTACCTGGACCACCAGGGAGCGGGGTTGCGGCGCGATCAGCCCGGCTCTTAAGCAGAGTGCAGGCTGAGTGATCATGGCACCGACCCTGCGGACAAACCACGACCAGAATGGTAATGAAAAGGGCAGATGATTTTTTCACAGCAGCCGGCCACCTCCCCTGTAATTTTCACCCCGGTAGCGGCCAACTGCCCGGTACGCATCCCCTGAAGCAGTCGCTGTTATTGCCCCCATGCTGCTTCAGGGGGTGAGACCCAATTTATGGGCCGGGGTGATGCGCACGTTGATGATGTCGCGATCTCCGGGCGCAGAAGATGGGGGCGCAACACTGTACCGCCGCCGCTCAACTCCCACCAAAGTTCGCGGGTGTCGTTAGCGGTGCTGCTTCCAGTCACAAACTCACCCGCGGGTGCCAACGGGAGCCACAAATGCACCCAATTTCTCCCCCCAGATGACTCATCATCGGAACACAGTACTTGGGATTGCACGCTGCTGCAGGTCATTTTCAGTGCCCAGGGTGGTGTGATAATTTGCATTTAAAACCAAAAGCTTTGCTCTGCTCTGAGTTAGGACAGGTGTTGTCATGACAGCTGCATCCCAGAGCATTGTCTTTTTGCTGCAATGTTATTAGTCAGAGATTTTTTGATGGAATGTGATTGCGGGTGGGGTGGTGGGGGTTAGAGGATTTACATAATATGATTGGCGCATGATGAAAGTATAAACTAGAAAAAGTAACCAATTAAAAAGTGGAAAAATGCAGAGATTTAATCACGGTGGAAGAGGATAATCAGCAGGCAGTCTGATGATGATGATGATGGAGGTCACAATGTAGTTGGTGGGTCATGACAGACATTAAATTGTATTCTAAAGCTGTGATGGTTTTGAGAGTAATTACCCCACATTTCCCTTCATTATAATTTCCAGTATTTTAATGTTATTTTAATAATGGCCCTCATTGATTTCTTCAGAAACATGACCCATTATTTAGTGATGAAAAGAAGTCAATATTGCAAAACTAAAATTGAAACAGAAAATGGTACATATTTGAAAATAACATTTTGTTATTATCGTTATAATGGAGGCTTGTAAAAAGGGAACGGCAATAATCATGGGTGACTTTAACCTTCAAATTGATTGGACAAAGCAAACTGGCCAGAGTGGCCTTGAAGAAGAGTCCACAGAATGTATCTGGGATAGTTTCCTTGAACAGTACATTGCGGAGCCAACTAGGGAGCAGGCTATCTTAGATCTGGTACCGTGTAATGAGACAGGATTAATAAACGATCTCCTAGTAAAGGATTCTCCAGGAATGAGTGACCATAACATGGTTGAATTTCAAATTCAGTTGGAGGGTGCAAACGTTGGATCTCAAACCAGTGTCCTAAGCTTAAATAAAGGAGACTACAAAAGTATGAAGACAGAGTTGGCTAAAGTGGACTGGGAAAATAGGTTAAAGTATGGGACAGTTGATGAACAGTGGCAGACATTTAAGGAGATATTTCATAACTCGCAACAAAAATATATCCCACTGAGAAGGAAAGACTGTAAGAAAAGGGATAACAATCCGTGGCTAACTAAGGAAATAAGGGATGGTATCAAATTGAAAACAAGGGCATACAATGTGGCCAAGACTAGTGGGAGGCCAGAGGATTGGGAAACTTTTAAAAGCCAGCAAAGAATGACTAAAAAAATGACAAAGAGAGGGAAGATAGATTGTGAAAGTAAACTAGCACAGAATGTTTCTACAGGTATATAAAAAGGAAAAAAGTGGCTAAAACAAATATTGGTCCCCTAGAAGATGAGACTGGTGAATTAATAATGGAGAACAGGGAAATGGCAGAGACGTTGAACAAATATTTTGTATCGGTCTTCACGGTAGAAGACACTAAAAACATTTCATTAGTAGATAATCAAGAAGCTATAGGGAGGGAGGAATTTAATACAATCACTATCACTAAAGAAGTAGTACTCGGTAAAATAATGGGACTAAAGACAGACATGTCCCCTGGACCTGGCATCCGAGGGTCTTAAAAGAAGTGGCTGCAGAGATAGTGGATGCATTGTTTATGATCTACCAAAATTCCCTGGATTCTGGGGCGATCCCAGCAGATTGGAAAACCGCAAATGTAACGCCGCTATTTCAAAAAGGCGGCAGACAAAAAGCAGGAAACTATTGATCAGTTAGCCTAACATCTGTTGTTGGAAAAATGTTGGAGTCCATTATTAAGGAAGCAGCGGCGGGACATTTGGAAAAGTATAATTCATTCAAACAGAGTCAGCATGGTTTTCTGAAAGGGAAATCATGTTTGACAAATTTGCTGGAGTTCTTTGAGGATTTAACAATCAGGGTGGATAAGGGAGAATCAGTGGATGTGGTGTATTTGGATTTCCAGAATGCATTCAAGAAGGTGCCACCATAAAAGATTACTGCACAAGATAAAAGTTTACGGGGTTGGGGTGAATATATTAGCATGGATAGAGGATTGGCTAACTTACAGTAAACAGAGAGTCGGGATAAATGGGTAATTTTCCGGTTGGCAAACAGTAACTAGTGGGGTGCCGCAGAGATTGGTTCTGGGATCTCAACTATTTACAATCTATATAAATGACTTGAATGAAGGGACTGAGTGTAATGTAGCCAAGTTTGCTGATGATACAACATGGGTGGGAAAGCAAATTGTGAGAAGGACACAACAAATCTGCAAAGGGATATAGACAGGCTAAGTGAGTGGGCAAAACATGGGCAGATGGAGTATAATGTGGGGAAATGTGAGGTTATCCACTTTGGCAAAAAAATAGAAAAGCAAATTATAATTTAAATGGATAAAAATTGCAAAGTGCTGCAGTCCTTGTGCATGAAACACAAAAAGTTAGTATGCAGGTACAGCAAGTAATCAGGAAGGCAAATGGAATGTTGGCCTTTATTGCAAGGGGGTTAAAGTATAAATGCAGAGAAGTCCTGTTACAACTGTACAGGGTATTGGTGAGGCCACACCTGGAGTACTGCGTACAGTTTAGGTCTCCGTATTTAAGGAAGGATATACTTGCATTGGAGGCTGTTCAGAGAAGGTTCACTAGGTTGATTCCGGAGATGAGGGGGTTGACTTATGAAGATAGATTGAGTAAGTTGGGCCTATACTAATTGGAGTTCAGAAGAATGAGAGGTGATCTTCTCGAAACATATAAGATAATGAGGGGGCTCAACAAGGTGGATACAGAGAGGATATTTCCACTCATAGGGGAAACTAAAATTAGGGGACATAGGTGCTGAAATTGCTGCAAGTTGCGCCTGCAGCCATCAATGTTCTGCCAGAAATATAGTTTTTCTGGGCGATTTATCCGGCACCATCCATCTACCGTCCAGGTTCCGCCCGGCGCAAGATTGGTTGCTGAGGGTTCTGCCAGCGTGACCTCGTGCCACCCGCCCATGCCAGATGCTGCAAGTCGCCCATTTTCCTCAGAGATGCTGGCATCAGATCGACCTGCCGCCCGCCAAAAGGACAGCTCGCAAAAAGCAGGTCGTGAGTCTGGCGGCAGGGAGAAGGGCTCCGAGTGCTGCAGCGCTGCACACCGCGGCTATGGTGCAGATGCTGGACCATCAGGAGTGGGACTGCTGGAAAAAAGTTAGGTGGATGTTGCTTTACTTTATTGCTGATGGTCAGCTTTAATTTGGATGTGATAAAAGCGACTGAAATGTGTCTCGGCTGATGGAAATGTTCTCCTTTTACCTTGCTGAAAGACCTTCATTGAGAAACCTAATGGCGAACGCAAAATAATTATGAATAAGTGAAAAGTCTTCAGCATGTCACATTTTGTCCATCCAGGCTGATTAATTAATTCTGTGACACAGTTCTTTAAGAAGTTCTCAGGGAAGCATTACATAATCACATAGAGGATGAGCGTGTTACGGTTAGAATGATCTATTGTAAGCCTGAGACAGCTGCAGACTCTGACAACATTTGTCTAGGAGGAAAAGGGTATAAAGTTACAGCTATTCGACTTTAGAGGCAGCACGCTTACAGATCCAACTGAGGAAGGACTACGGTCAATAGAACACAGCAAGAGTCAAGCACCGCGGTGACTCAGTGGCCACCCGTTGAGGTTTCAACGACTAGACTGTCACTATTGCCTTATTAAGTTTTATTTCTTTGTACTACAAGGAAACTACTTCATAAAATCTGTTCTGTTTCATCACAAAATATCTGTACCCAGCATGCCTTGGTGTGGTCACGGACATAACTCTATTCTGAGAGATGTAATAAATCTGACCGATCAAATAACCGACACACCACATAAAGAGTAATGTGATGGACCTTAACCCGCACAGAAAGAGTTCAGATATGTTTCTTCACATGACTCCGTTGAAGGGAAGGTGTGGTAGAGGAAGCAGCAATGAGTAGTGAAAGATGGTAAAGGCTCAGTGGAGATGCCCTCCAAGAGTTATGAGAGCATTTAATGTGGACCATAATTAGGCACATATTGTGACTGTGCAGAGGGTATGGGATTATGTCAGGCTGAATAAGCGAGAGGGAGAAGATGTAAAGAAATGGTGCATCGCTGCAACTGATAGATAGAAGAGCATTACATGAGGTATGGAAGATGGGAAAATACATTTAATGGACTGCAATGTAACTGATTAACACGTCATCTCAGGGGTGGCACTCCGCCATGTTTGGCCTCGGAAAAAGAGGGTTGAAGTGCAAGCCTTAAGGTCTGCCCTGCAAGTAGGTAAAGTGAGTGTCATTGAATGGCAGCCTTCCTGCATTGGTGACCCTTCATTGTCATCTTGCGATGACCTGATGACAGGACCCATTATACACTGCAGTCATATGTGGATGGGAAGATATTCCTGATAAAGCAGATGACCTGAGGGACAGATGTGCGTTTCTCACAAGGCACCACACATGACGTTAAAATCAGACACTCACCAAGAGAGGGTCAGCAATGTGAGTGTATTTACAAGTGCACAATAACAAAGGTTATATAACATTATTACATTTAGATACATTCCCACCACCAATACCCACCCCTCTACCCAGCACCACCACCTCTCTTCCCCCCCCTGAAGCAATGTCCAAGCTCCTCTTCCTCACCCCGCCTACACCATGGCTTGCCACTCCCCTGCCCCTCCCTGCCTCTGGTTGACGAGCTTGTGCAGGAGGGCAGCGGGATGTCTGCAGACGTGTGCGTCTTGGTGAGAAGGCAGGGGGCGTGACCGAAGGCGCCGGGATCTCCTGCTCCTCCGGATCTGTCTGCCTTGAGGGTGTGGGCTCGGGGGCTTGCACTTCGCGTCCAGAAATCATCTCTTGCCTCATCACCTCAATGCTCTCGGTTGTGCGCTCCAACACAGTGATGAGCTGGTCCATCCTGTCATCATGGTGCTGAGTGAAGGTGGCCATGCTGGCAGCTATCCCAGTCATAGTCTGGAGCATATCGTGACTTAACTGCATGCTTGTCTGTGATAGCAGGACCATCTCCTGAATTGCAGAGAGCCGTGCTGCTTCCTCAGGTAGTGGTTCACTCCTGGTGGGTTCTGGCGCCTTGCTTGCCTTCGCTTGGTTGAGCTTGCCAGTGTAGAATCCATTCCAAACCCCAGGAACTCGGAGCCCGACACTGAGATTCTGCTGAAACCTGTCTCACATAGCAGGAGGCTGCTGTCATCCTGTTCCTGCCCCTGGACCTCAAGGGTCACAAATACGGGCCCTCCTCCCTCCTCTCTCTCCTCTTCTTCGTGGCTCTGGGTGGTGGAGGTGGGAGTGGTGGAAATGGGTGATCTGGAGGTGGGAGTAAGGGAAGGAGCTGCTGTGTTGGGCTCGGGGCAACATCGGGGTGGGACACTTTGGGGTCTGACGGCTTCTCTGAGGTTGATGGTGTGCCTTGATCCGTGCTGTCCGACTGATTATTTGCAAGTTGAGGACAACGTTTCAGTCTGTAGCGGGGTGGGGGGGGGGGGCAGGTGGTGTTGGTCAAGCTGATATGTGAGCCATGCCATCTCACATTGTGCCAGCAAGGAGTTCCATCTCTACATGAGCACAACAATAATGGGCGACAAAGTGTGGGGTAAACCGCGAGTGCCTTAACATTGCATGGCCTTTCATGCCACGAGCGTGATTCAGACCGCAGATTAGCATAACCTTACCATGCTGCAGTACAGGATCTGCATCAACCGTTGTGGTGGCATGGCTGCGGGTGCCCACCAATACCAACGCACACTCCTCCAGCCTGCTCAATTCGACAACCTCTGCTGCTCCCCCTCCCATCACACTCAGGCTTGCTGCCGTGAATGTTGTTTTCTTCTGCACAAAGAAATGTTGCAGCCTTTAGCTCCTTTGCTGATGCCCCCACACACACTCCCACACACACACACACACACACATCTGGCACACAACCTTTTTGGTGTTGGACAGGAGGGCACAAATACATTTTTAAACACTCTTGCTGCCGCCACCAAATCGTTCCAACGTTTCTGGCATTGGTCCCCATTCTGCTAAACGTTGCCCATTGCACTCATGATCTCACCAATCTCCTTTCAAATGCGTCGCGATTGGGGTGGTGGAGGCTTGCCTCGACAATGCCGGGTGAGTACTTTGTACCTGCGCTCCACCTCCATTACTAGCTCCTCCAATTTCTCCTCATTAAACCAGGGAGCTCTGGGTCTGGTTTTGCCAGTCTTCATTGCTTGATTTCTGGCCACTCAATGATGAAACGATTGGCTTCTCAATTTCTCTGACTACCCCCTCTCCAACCTCCAACTCTCTCCTCTCTGTTGTAAGGCTGTCTTGCTCTTTTCGCTTTGTTGATTTAAATGTCGAATTACGCACACACGCAATTGTAGTAAATGCAGGATCAGGTCTTTTATTCAGACATTCGTGCTATACACACCAAGTATGAGGGCCCAAATTTCGGCCTTAGTTGCTCCTGATTTTTTGGAGCAACTGGTGTAGAACGGAGTATCTTAGAAATTCAAATTCTCGGCATTTAGTTTGCTTCAGTTCTAGTCAGTTAGAACAGTTTCACTTTGGAACAGAATTTTTTTTTCAAAAGGGGGCGTGTCCGGCCACTTACGCCTGTTTTCAAAGTTTCGGCAGTGAAAACTTATTCCAAACTAACTTAGAATGGAGTAAGTGAAGATTTTTGTACGTTCGAAAAAACCTTGTCTACACTTTAAAAAATCAGGCGTAGGTTACAAATTAGGCGTAGTGAATGGGGAGGGGGGGGTTAAATGGAAGTTTACAAACATTAAACACTTCAGTTTTACAAATAAAGAGCCATCATCAATAATAAATGATAAATACATCAATAAATCAACCAATAAATCAATCAAAAAAAATTAATAAAAAATAATTTTTTTAAAAAGTCAATAAATAAAACATTTTCTACTTACCGACTGCAGCACCGGGAGTCCTCCAACAGCGTGCTGGGACGGCCCCCCCCCCCCCCCCCCCAGTGTGTCTCTGTCAGTGTCTCTATCTCTCTGACTGTCTGTGTGTGTGTCTCTCACTCTCTGTCTGTCAGTGTCTGTGTTTCTGACAGCGAGGGGAGGGGGAGAAGGGGGGGAGGGGAAGAGGGGGGAGGGAGGGGGAGAAGGGGGGGAAGGGGGGAGAAGGGGGAAGGGGGAAGGGGGAGGGGGAGAGGGGGAGAAAAAGAGAGGATGTAGGGAGGGAGGGAAGGAGAGAGGATGTAGGGAGGGAAGGAGAGAAGATGTAGGGAGGGAGGGAAGGAGAGAGGAGGGAGGGAGGGAGAGAGGGAAGGAGAGAGGAGGGAGGGAGGGAAGGAGAGAGGAGGGAGAGAGGGAAGGAGAGAGGAGGGAGGGAGGGAGGGACGGAGAGAGGAGGGAGGGAGAGGGGAGAGAGGAGGGGGGGCGGGGGGAGAGAAGGAGGCTGAACAGCCGGGCCCAAGACCTTGGGCTGGATTTACAGGTAGGTTGCGTCGGGTCTCGGTGGGGGGGGGGTCGCGGAGGTCCGGGGGCGGGATGAGAGAGAGTCGCGGAGGTCGGGTTGCTGGGGGCTGCGGGGGGTGGGGGCGGGGAAGCGGGAGTCGAGTCGGGTCGGGAGGAAGCAGGAGCTGGGCGTGGGAGGAGCCTTATTCATGCAGCCCCAGTGAGGCCATTCGGCCAGGGCTAGGAGCTGCGTGCTTCAGGCCCCTCCCACACAGTTTTGGGCACCTGGAGCTACTGCACATGTGCGCCCACTGTAGCGCGCATGTGCAGAGGTCCCGGCACTGTTTTCAGCGCAGCGACCTGGCTCCAACCCCAACAGCTTGTGCTGCGCTGCGCCCGGCTGCAGAAGACCTGCAGGGAGCCGGAGAACAGGGAAGTTTTTTTTAGGCGCACTTTCTGCCGTGAAAAACGGACGTATAGGTCCGGGCTGCGCCGTTTTAGGCGCGTCCGGAAACTTGGGCCCTGAAAGTTACTGAGACACGTCACAAAGGCAGCTCTTCCAATTTCCATGGCTGCATGTGACACACCTTCCGAGATTGCAGTATCTAGTGTCCAGTGTCTGAACTCTCATATTTATACCAAAAAAGCCTTTGAACTCTTATTTCTTTGCATAGTACATTTAGACAATTAACATGCAGTCGATGTAGAATCAAAAATGGCATTGTCCTGAAATCACGGCTAACTGCTTTCTGAATTACTATACGCAAACCAGAATGTTTAACATACAGACGATGTCATCAAATTATTATTCGCATAGTAACAAGGTACACTCACATACAGACAATATCATTCACATAGTAACAAGTTACACTCAAACACTCAACATTTTAATGGCTAAAAGGCATCATATCGTCTAGCAGCCTGTTTTAAGCTAATCTTGAATCGTCCAACTTTTAACCCTTTCGATCTCCAGGCCACGGCCGAAGCAAATGCAGGGTTGCTTTCCCACATTGCCCCACTTCTTCTCTTTGCCTCTCTGCAGGTCTTATCTGAGTAACATGGTTAATGTCCACAACAATTGCTTGATTCAAACTCTGCAGCTGTTGAAATCTTGCACTCCATTTCCGTATTTCCTTCTTCCAAATAACAGCACGATTAGGGTCAAAGTAAGGCTGCTGCAGATTCAGATTCTCAGGATGCCATTTTGAAGTCCGTTGGTCTGTGATCACCATATCCATTTTCACTTAAACGTCAACTTTTAAGTTTTGAATTTTTCGATTTAATTCCATGCTGTTTACATTCAGAAATGTAATCTTGCAATCAGTGTCTTCGACCAAATCTGTTGCCTTTTGCACAGTTTTTAACAATTTTCTCTGCTTTGTGGGAGAAGTGTAACAACATAGAATAAAGGATGGCGGAAATGCTGAATAGTCAGTCGAGAGTCCCAGTCCTTCTTTCTTGTCCTCTCTCGACATTTGCAATGCTCCAACTTCTATTTTGCATCCTTTAAGATCATGTTTGTAACTCCCACATTTGAGCTTTTCACTGAACATCTCATCAGTTCTGAGACAGCCCATTCCTGCAGAAACTTTAAATGCTTCTGAGCAAGCTTCTCCCACTGCTTTCATCTCTGACTGTTCAGTAACTGCTCTTCGTGCATCTGGGATGTTGCGGTACTGTCTCTGAAGAGGGGAATCCTTCTTCCAGGAGCACCGAAACGTCATTTGTCCGGCAGACCCTATGTCAATTAATCACCGTCCTTTCACACAAGCCTCGATAAGGGTATCGCCACCCCTATCCTGAAGTAAGGATCCTAAAGAAACGACCTGTGTGGTTGAGGCACAGCATCCCTATAGGAATCTTCCCTCATTTGGGGAATCTGCCCCTGAGCTCAGCAACTGAACCGAGGTATCATCCCTATCTGTGACTCCAGCTTCTCTTTCCTGATTCTTTAACTTTTCCAATTCTTTAGCCAGTCTATCCCTGTCCTCTATCAACTGATGGATCGGGTTCCAGGCAACACCTGGTCCTGCTCCGTTTATGTGAGTCCTGAAGGGATTCATCCATTCAGGCCCTTCTGCCTTCCATTATTGTAACCCCTGTCTCACTTCTATGACTGAAATTCCTGCAGCTCTCTGATACAAGCTTTCTACTCTTGCCAATCATTTATCAAAACTTCGCCCCCACCCCAGGCATCTACTTCCAGAAGGGGGTAGGAGAGTGAAAATGATTTCTCATAGAAACATAGAAACATAGAAAATAGGAGCAGGATTTGGCCACTCGGCCTTTCGAGCCTGCACCACCAGCCAAGAAGATCATGGCTGATCATTCACCTCAGTACCTCTTTCCTGCTTTCTCTCCATACCCCTTGATGCCTTTAGCCATAAAGGCCATATCTAACACCCTCTTGAATATATCCAACGAACTGGCATCAACAAGTCTCTGCGGTAGAGAATTCCACAGGTTAACAACTCTCTGAGTGAAGAAGTTTCTCCTCATCTCAGTCCTAAATGGCTTACCCCTTATCCTTAGACTGTGTCCCCTGATTCTGGATTTCCCCAACATTGGAAACATTCTTCCTGTATCTAACCTGTCCAGTCCTGTCAGAATTTTATATGTTTCTATGAGATCCCCTCTCATCCTTCTAAACTCCAGTGAATACAGGCCCAGTCGATCCAGTCTCTCCTCATATGTCAGTCCTGCCATATCGGGAATCAGTCTGGTGGACCTTCACTGCACTCCCTCAATAGCAAGAACGTTCTTCCTCAGATTAGGAGAACAAAAATGAACACAATATTCCAGGTGAGGCCTCACTAAGGCCCTGTACAACTGCAGTAAGACCTCCCTGCTCATATACTCAAATCCCCAAGCTATGAAGGCCAACATGCCATTTGCCTTCTTCACCGTCTGATGTACCTGCATGCCACCTTTCAATGACTGATGTACCATGACACACAGGTCTCGTTGCACCTCCCCTTTTCCTAATCTGCCGCCATTCAGATAATATTCTGCCTTCGTGTTTTTGCCATCAAAGTGGAGAACCTCACATTTATCCACATTATACTGCATCTGCCATGCATTTGCCCACTCACCTAACCTGTCTAAGTCACCCTGCAGCCTCTTAGCATCCTTGTCATGGCTCACACTGCCACCCAGCTGAGTGTCATCTGCAAACTTGGAGATATTACACTCAATTCCTTCATCTAAATCATTGATGTATATTCTAAATAGCTGGGATGCCAGCACTGAGCCCTGCGGCACTAGACTAGTCACTGCCTGCCATTCCAAAAAGGACCCGTTTATCCCAACTCTCTGCTTCCTGTCTGCCAACCAGTTCTCTATCCACGTCAATACATTACCCCCAATATCATATGCTTTAATTTTGCACACCAATCTCTTATGTGGGATCTTGTCAAAAGCCTTGAAAGTCCAAGTACACCACACCATGCTGACTTGGACCGATCCAGACACTGCTTTCCCAATGCGCTGCTATTTCATCTTTAATAATTGATTCCAATATTTTCCCCACTACTGATGTCAGGCTAACCGGTCTATAATGACCCGTTTTCTCTCTCCCTCCTTTTTTAACAAGTGGTGTTACATTAGCTACCCTCCAGTCCATAGGAACTGATCCAGAGCCGAAGGACTGTTGGAAAATGATCACCAATGCATCCTCTATTTCTTGGGCCACTTCCTTAAGTACTCTGGGATGCAGACTATCAGGCACTGGGTATTTATCGGCATTCAATCACGTCAATTTCTCTAACATAATTTCCTGGCTAATAAGGATTTGTTTCAGTTCCTCCTTCTCACTAGACCCTCCATCCCCTAGTATTTCCGGAAGGTTATTTGTATCTTCCTTCGTGAAGACAGAAACAAAATATTTGTTCAATTGGTCCTCCATTTCTTTGTTCCCCATTATAAATTCACTTGATTCTGACTACAAGGGACCTACTAATCTTTTTCTCTTCACATATCTATAGAAGCTTTTGCAGTCAGTTTTTATGTTCCCAGCTAGCTTCCTCTCATACTCTATTTCCCCCCACTAATTAAACCCTTGACCTCCTCTGCTATATTCTAAATTTCTCCCAGTCCTCAGGTTTGCTGCTTTTTCTGGCCAATTTATATGTCTCTTCCTTGAATTTAACATTATCCTTAATTTCCCTTGTTAGCCAAGGTTGAGCCACCTTCCCCGTTTTATTTTTTACTCCAGACAGGGATGTACAATTGTTGAAGTTCATCCATGTGATCTTTAAATGTTTGCCATTGCCTATCCACCGTCAACCCTTTAAGGATCATTTGCCAGTCTATTCTAGCCAATTCACGTCTCATACCATTGAAGTTACCTTTCCCCAAGTTCAGGACCCTAGTCTCTGAATTAACTGTGTCACTCTCCATCTTAATAAAGAATTCTACCATATTATGATCACTCTCCCTCAAGATGCCTCGCACAACAAGATTTCTAATTAGTCATCATTACACATCACCCAGTCGAGGATGGCCAGCCTTCTAGTTGGTTCCTCGACATTTTGGTCTCGAAAACCATCCCTAATACACTCCAGGAAATCCTCCTCCATCATATTGCAACCAGTTTGGTTAGCCCAATCTATATGTAGATTAAAGTCACCCATGATAACTGCTGTACCTTTATTGCTCGCATTCCTAATTTCTTGTTTGATGCCATCCCCAACCTCACTACTACTGTTTGGTGGTCTGCACACAGCACTCACTAGTGTTTTCTGCCCTTTGTTAATCTGCAGCTCCACCAATATAGATTCCACATCATCCAAGGCAATGTCCTTCCTTACTATTGCGTTAATTTCCTCTTTAACCAGCAACACTACCCCACCTTCTTTTCCTTTCTGTCTATCTTTCCTGAATGTTGAATACCACTGGATGTTAAGTTCCCAGCCTTGGTCAACCTGGAGCCATGTTTCTGTAATGCCAATTAGATCATATTTGTTAATTGCTGCCTGCGCAGTTAATTCGTCACCTTATTAAGAATACTCCTCGCATTGAGGCACAGAGCCTTCAGGCTTTTCTTTTTAACACACTTTGTTCCTGTAGAATTTTGCTGTAATGTGGCCCTTTTTGATTTTTGCCTTGGGTTTCTCTGCCCTCCAATTTTACTTTTCTTCTTTCTATCTTTTGCTTCTGCCCCCATTCTACTTCCCTCTGTCTCCCTGCATAGGTTTCCATACCCCTGCCACATTAGTTTAACCCCTCCCCAACAGCACTAGCAAATACTCCCCCGAGGACATTGGTTCTGGTCCTGCCCAGGTGCAGACGGTCCGGTTTGTACTGGTCCAACCTCCCCCAGAACCGGTTCCAATATCCCAGGAATTTGAATCCCTCCCTCCTGCACCACTCTTCAAGCCACGTATTCAACTTAGCTATCCTGCAATTCCTACTCTGACTAGCATGTGGCACTGGTAGCAATCCTGAGATTACTACCTTTGAGGTCCTACTTTTTAATTTAACTCCTAGCTCCCTAAATTCAGCTTGTAGGACCTCATCCTGTTTTTTACCTATATCGTTGGTACCTACATGCACCACAACAACTGGCTGTTCACCCTCCCCCTCCAAAATGTCCTGCAGCCGCTCCAAGACATCCTTGACCCTTGCACCAGAGAGGCAACATACCATCCGGGAGTCTCAATTGCGGCCGCAGAAACTTCTATCTATTCCCTTTACAATAGAATCCCCTACCACTATAGTTCTCCCACTCTTTTTCCTGCCCTCTTGTACAGCAGAGCCACCCATGGCGTCATGAACTTGGCTGCTGCTGCCCACCCTGATGAGTCATTCCCCCCCCCAATAACACCCAAGGCGGTGTATCTGTTTTGGAGGGGGATGATCGCAGGGGACCCCTGCACTATCTTCCTTCCATTGCTCTGACTGATGGTCACCCATCCCCTATCTGCCTGAGTAACCTTTACCTGCAGTGTGACCAACTCACTAAATGTGTTATTCACGGCATCCTCAGCATCTCTATGTGTATCATTCCCATAATGACTGATAGCAATCCAATTAATTCCCATACTTTTACATAACTGGAATATACGCTCCCCCGCTTCCCTGGGTCCTTCGCCTGGTAATAATGCAAGCTATTTTATTAACTGTGGCCCTGAGTGAGCAACAATGATTACAGCTATTATTGTACCAAGTAGGGACCTGGAAGTTGTTTCAAAACCTTCTACCTCTCCCGGGTGATTCCCTAAAGTTCGCAGAATCATGTGAACTCTCTGTTTTTCCAATATGTCCCCTGATTGCCACCATCCCAGAATATTACACCACCAGTGGGCAAATTTATTACGATCCTGTAAGAATTTTATATGTTTAATGAGGTCACCTCTCATTCTTCTAAATTCCATGGAATATAGGTCTAGTCTACTCAATCTCGCCTCATAGGACAATCTCCCCCATCCCCGGAATCAGTGTGGTGAACTTTTGTGGCACTCCCTCAATGGCAAGCATATCCTTCCTTAGGTAAGGAGACCAAAACTGTGCACAATACTCCAGATACGGTTTCAAGAGGGCTGCATATTATTTCCTAAGCTTTATTTTCTTTTATATCCCAAATACTTTTATACTAAAGGCTAACATAGCATTTTCTTTCATAATTGCTTGTACCTGCATTTTAAAGAGGGCAGAGGAGGAGAGGAAGAAGGGCTCTGAACAGGGCACCACTGAGGATCTCCAGGGAGCAATTGTCTCACCTCAACTTCAGTGAGGACTGATGCAGGAGACGTCTTCGCTTCACACAAGAGGTTGTGACTGAAATCTTCCAACTGCTGCTGTCACAACTTCAGCCTCAAAAGCAGCATTGACTGTGGCTATCAAGGTGAAAGTGTCCCTTACACTCTATGCAGCTGTCTCCTTCCAGGCTGCTGCTGAAGGTATAAGCATCTTGTAGTTTGCAGTGTACAGATGCGTAAGGGACCTCGCTGAAACTCTCTGTACACAGAGAGACAGCTTCATCTCATTCCCTCTTGCTGGAGACAAGCCGACAGAGCGAGCACGAGGTTTTGCATGGATTGCAGGCCTTCGCATGGTGCAGAGTGCCATTGATTGCGCATATAATGCCTTGCGTGCACCTCATGTCAACTCTGCTATTTTCGTGAAACGAAAAAGGACTCCAGTCCTTCATTGTGCAGCTCGTGTGTGACCACAGGCAGGTGAATGCTCATTATCCTGGCAGCAGTCACGATTCCTGCATTCTGCGGCAGTCCTCTGTGCCATGTGTGTTTGACCCATCACAGCAAGTCAAAGGCCAGCTACTGGGCGACAAAGATTATCCCCTCATGACATGGTTTATGACTCTGTGGAGAACCCACCCATGCATACATAGCAGACATACAATGAGAGCCATGCTGCCACAGGGAAGATTATAAAGCACACCATTGTCGTCCTCAACCAATGCTTCCATTGTCTGGACCACTCTGGAGGCGCCCTGCAGTAGGGGCGGGGTAATGTATTTGCTTCATGGGTTCTTTGCTTAAGAATTTATAGCAACACATTGCTATTAAGAACTAGTTGGTTTATTAACAATGGTTTAACAATCACTATACATTAACAGTTCAGCCACTAGGCTCGTAACTGCATACCTCAACGTGGATGACCTAGACCCAAATGACTGTCATTTTATTGAGTATTGTGAAGAGATCAGCCATGATCTTATTAAATGGCGGAGCACGCTCGAAGTGCCAAATGGCCAACTCCTGCTCCGAGTTCTTATGTTTTTATCACGTGACTGGCTAAGACACTCACAATGTAACAGCTCTACAACTATTTCAGTTGAAAACATAAAACAAGTGCCCCCTGATTAAAGCGGGGGCACGAAAACTGACAAATTGAACCAATTAAACTTTGGACGGTAAACTTAGATCAAATTAAAATTTGGTTGCCAGGCGTGATGATGCAATCCAGTCCCTCCGGTGCCCATCTCTCGCGGAAGGCTGCGAGCGTACTGGTGGACACCGCGTGCATCATCTCCAAGGACACCCTGGTTCGGATGTAACTGCGGACGAGAAGCAGGCAGTCGGGCTGAATGACCCCCTCGACCGCCGGCTGCTTGGACTGGCTGATGGCACCCTGGGACATGCCCAAGAGCAGTCCTACAAGGAGGCCTTCCGACCTGCCCGCTCCCCACCGCACAGGGTGACCAAAGATCAGGAGTATGGGACTGAAGTGCAACCAGAATTTGAGGAACAGTCTCTTCAAATAATGGAATAGGGGCTGCAATCTCGCACATTCCATAAAAACATGGAACACGGACTCTTCCAGACCGCAGAAATTACAGGCGGGCTGGGAGCCCGTGAACTGACATAAAAACTTATTGCACGGGACTTCTCCGTGCACCACCTTCCAGGCCAAGTCCCCAATAAATAGGCGGAGGACTCCTGCATAGAGTGCACTCCATTGGGGACCCCGCCTCCTCCGGACGGCAATATCGTGCGCCATGGCGTGTCCGGATGGCAGACGAGGATGGCAAGGTGGAGAGTGTGCAGGAGCAGCTCGTACAGGAAACCTCTCCACGCAGTACTGAAAGACACGGAGGGGATTTCCCAGAGGAGGCTCAAGTTGTGAGGCGCTAGCTCCCGAGGGAGGTTTCGGGGCTTGGCGCCGATGAGGAATTCCGTCCGGACGGGGGTCATTTTGGACGGGATCGCCCCACATGCTTGAGCCGTAACAGCTCTACAACTCTTTTGTTGCAAAGCAAAAACAAACATTAAATCGTGCCCCCTGATTAAAAAGGGGGGGAGGGGGGGACACCCCAAACACTTTTCAAGTGCCCTTTTTTTATTGTTTTAGTTTTGTTTTTTTGGGGGCACTAAAAGCACAAATTATACAAGTGCCCCCTGGCTAAAATGGGAGGGGGACACTAAAACCCGGCAATAAAACGAATTAAACATTAAAACATATAAAATCAAATTAAAATTTGATTGTTGGGGGTGATGATGCATTCCAATTCCTCCGGCGCCCACCTCTCGCGGAAGGCGGTGAGCGTACCGGTGGACAACGCGTGCTCCATCTCCAGGGACACCGTGGCTCGGATGTAACCGCGGAAGAGAGGTAGGCAGTCGGGCTGAACGACCTCCTCTACTGCCTGCTGCCTGGACCGGCTGATGGCACCCTTGACCGTGCCAAGGAACAGTCCTACGAGGAGGCCCACGGACCTACCCGTTCCCCTCCGCACAGGGTGCCCAAAGATCAGGAGTGTGGGACTGAAGTGCCACCAAAATTTGAGGAGCAGCCCCTTTAAATAATGGAATAGGGGCTGCAACCTCGTACATTCAATAAAAACATGGAACACGGACTCTTCCAGAGAGCAGAAATTGCAGGCGGCCTGGGAGCTCGTGAACTGACTTAAAAACTTATTGCACGGGACTGCTCCGTGCACCACCCTCCAGGCCAAGTCCCCAATAAATAGGCGGAGGACTCCCGCATAGAGTGCACTCCATTGGGGACCCCCGCCTCCTCCGGACGGCAAGATCGTGCGCCATGGCGTGTCCAGATGGCAGACGAGAATGGCAAGGTGGAGAGTGTGCAGGAGCAGCCCGTACAGGAAACCCCTCCGCGCAGAACTGAAGGACATGAAGGGGATTTCCCAGAGGATGCTCAAGTTGTGAGGCGCCGGCTCCCGAGGGAGGTTTTGGGGCTTGGCGCCGATGAGGATTTCCGTCCAGACAGGAGTCATTTTGAATGGGATCGCCCCACGTGCTTGAGCAGTAACAGCTCTACAACTCTTTTGTTGCAAAACAAAACAAAAATAAATGTTAAATCAAGTGACCCCTTATTAAAGGTGGGGGGGGGGGGGAACACTCCAAACACTTACTATGCCCTTTTTTTTGGGGGGGGGGGGTTTTAGGGCACCGTAAAGCAAATTATACAAGTGCCCCCTACTCGGGGGACACTAAAAACCCGGCAATAAAACAAATAGAACTTTAAAACATATAAAATCAAATTAAAATTTTGGGGTGATGATGCACTCCAATCCCTCCGACGCCCACCTCTTGCGGAAGGCCGCGAGCGTACCGGTGGACACCGCGTGCTCCATCTCTAAGGATATCCTGGCTCGGATGTAAGCGCGGAAGAGAGGCAGGCTGTCGGGCTGAATGACCCCCTCGACCCCCCGCTGTCTGGACGGGCTGATGGCACCCTTGGCCGTGCCCAGGAGCAGTCCTGCGAGGAGGTCCTCGGACCTACCTGCTCCCCTCCGCACAGGGTGCCCAAAGATCAGGAGTGTGAGACTGAAGTGCAACCAGAAATTGAGGAGCAGCCCCTTTAAATAATGGAACAGAGGCTGCAACATCGCACATTCAATAAAAACATGGAACACGGACTCTTCCAGACCGCAGAAATTGCAGGCGGCCTGGGAGCCCGTGAACCTACTTAAAAACTTATTGCACGGGACTGCTCCGTGCACCACCCTCCAGGACAAGTCCCCGATAAATAGTGGGAGGACTCCCACGTAGAGTGCACTCCATCGGGGACTGCCGCCTCCTCCGGACGGCAAGATCGTGCGTCATGGCGTGTCCGGACGGCAGACAAGGATGGCAAGTTGGAGAGTGTGCAGGAGCAGCCCGTACAGGAAACCCCTCCGCGCAGAACTGAAAGACATGGAGGGCATTTCCCAGAGGAGGCTCCCGAGGGAGGTTTCAGGGCTTGGCGCCGATGAGGAATTCCGTGCAGACGGGGGTCATTTTGAAAGGGATCGGCCCACTTCCTTGAACAGTAACAGCTCTACAACTCTTTTGTTGCAAATAAATAAACAGTTAATCCAAGTGCCCCCTCATTAAAGGGGGGTCGGGGGGAGGGACACTCCAAAGACCTTTCAGGTGCCCTTTTTCTTTTTGTTTTTTTTTGTGTTTGTTGTGGGTTTTTTTAGGGCACCGAGAGGCAAATTATACTAGTGCCCACTGACTCGGGGGACACTAAATCCGGCAATAAAAACAAATTATACTTTAAAACCTATAAAATCAACTAAAAATTTGGTTGCCGGGGGTGATGGTGCACTCCAGTCCCTCCGGTGCCCACCTCTCACGGAGGGCCGTGAGCGTACCGGTGGACACCGCGAGCTCCATCTCTAAGGACACCCTGGTGCGGATGTAGGCGCGGAGGGGAGGGAGGCAGTCAGGCTGAACGACCCCCTCGACCGCCCGCTGTCTGGACCGGCTGATGGCACCCATGGCCGTGCCCAGGAGCAGTCCTACGAGGAGGCCCTCGGACCTACCCGCTCCCCTCCGCACAGAGTGCCCAAATATCAGGAGTGTGGGACTGAAGTGCAGCCACAATTTCAGGAGTAGCCCCTTTAAATAGTGGAACAGGGGCTGCAACCTCGTACATTCAATAAAAACATGGAATACGGACTCTTCCAGACTGCAGAAATTGCAGGCGGCCTGGGAGCCCATGAACCGGCTTAAAAATATATTGCACGGGACTGCTCCATGCACTACCCTCCAGGCCAAGTCCCCGATAAATAGTGGGAGGACTCTCGCGTAGAGTGCACTCGATCGGGGACCCTCGCCTCCTCCGGACAGCAAGATGGTACGCCATGGTGTGTCCGGACGGCAGACGAGGATGGCAAAGTTGAGTGTGTGCAGGAGCAGCCCATACAGGAATCCCCTCCGCGCAGAACTGAAAGGCACGGAGCGGATTTCCTCGAGGCGGCTCAAGTTGTGAGGTGTCGGCTCCCGAGGAGGTTTCGGGGCTTGGCGCCGATGAGGAATTCCGTCCGGACGGGGGTCATTTTGGACAGGATCACCCCACGTGCTTGAGCAGTAACAGCTCTACAAACCTGTGAGCATACTCACATTACCAGAGGGTATCTAGAGTTATGTTAGTATGCTGCACATCCTCGCCATTATGAGGGAACAGCCCTTGCCACCACCTATCAAGTGAGAAACTGAGGAGCACAAGGAAGAGGAGGAGGAAGTGCAACAGGAAGTGTAAGAACAGGAAGAGGAAGGGATGATAGACCACCCCTTTCTGCCTCGGCTCTACTTGATCAAATAATTCGTGAGCGAGACCAAAAACCTTCACCATATCTCCCCCTTCACCAACAGTCCCACACTCCTACCGTTCCTCGATCACGGACCATCACATCATCCTCAATCTGATAATGCAAAAATTAAAATCACCAGAAAATGCATATTGCAATCCAAATTTATGAATTAAATCACTACATACTGCATACAAAAATAAACTAATCACCTGTGTGCATTCCCTCAATGTCTGTCTTTCGTGTGACTTTGCCTATTCTGATGCTCCTACAGGTGCTTCCCTGGTGGCTGCAGTACGGGTGGTGGAAGGCTGCTGACCTTCAACTGAGGAGACTGCAGATGGCATTGGCAGGCGACCTCGGCAGGTTTTGGGCCTTGAAGGCCTGGCTTCAGACTGCACCATCTCGTCCTGGGCCAAAGCAGTCTGGGCTGGTTGCCAGACAGGCAACCGCAAGGGCAGTGATGGAGTGGCACCAGTTCAACCAGGAATCATGTCATCCTGAGAAAGGACAGCAGGTTCGTGCTTCAGGGAACGACTGCCACTCTCCCAGTGTGAAGCCTCAGCAATCCTACTGATCTGTTGAAGAACAGATTGATGTACCGCTGTAACACCCTGGAAGCCTCTTTGAACACTGGTATCCAGAGCCACGACGGCAGCAGTCTGAGCTTCCACTACACCGCTCAGACCTTTAATGGAAGCCGTTTGTGCTGCAATGGAAGCTGAGACAGTGGCCATCAGACGCTGCATCATGCTGGATTCCATGTGTGCTGGTGGAGGTGATCACTTGCCATGTTGGGAAAGAGGGGCTCCAAGCTCTGTGCAAAGCCCTGTGCCAAGCTAGTGCTGGACTCCTCCATGCTCCTTGACATTGTATGCAGGTTTTCTGGCAGACATTCCAGTGCATCAAGCATTTGGGTGTGTACCTCAACCTTCTTCTGTAGCCTGGCCCAACAAAGTTCTCATCTGACTCCTCTGCAACAGAACTAGTGATAAACATAAGAATATAAGAAGAACATAAAAAATAGGAGCAGGCGTAGGCCATATGGTCCCTTGAGCCTGCTCCACCATTCAATAAGATCATGGCTGATCTGATCATGGACTCAGCTCCACTTCCCTGCCCACTCCCCAGAACCCCTTATCCCCTTATCGTATCAGAATCATGGAAATTTGCAGCACGGAAAGCAGTCATTTCGGTCCATCGTGTCCGCGCCGGCGGACAAAGAGCTATCCAGCCTAATCCCACTTTCCAGCTCTTGGTCTGTAGCCCGATAGGTTACAGCACTTCAAGTGCACATCCAAGTACTTTTTAAATGTAGTGAGAATTTCTGCATCGACCACCCTTTGAGACTGTGAGTTCCAGACCCTCACCACCCTCTGGGTGAAAAGAATTCCCCACAAATCCCCTCGAAACCTCCTACCAATTACTTTAAATCTATGCCCCCCGGTTGTTGACCCCTCTGCTAAGGGAAATAGATCCTTCCTATGCACTCTATCTTGGACTCTATTCTTATAGCCACGATGCACCTCCCTTTTAAGAGTTGCAGGCTGCCTTTAAGTAGCCCTGGTTGTAAAGTCCTTACTCTACAGTATGAAACCACACGAGGCACATTCTGGGAAAAAGGTCACTCTGTGACCTTAACTCTTTATTACAGGACTCCAAAGACAATGACCTTGCATGGGACCTCCCTCTTTATACCTGTGTCCTTTTTATACCTGTGTGATCAGGTAAGGAGTGTCTCCCACAAGTTCACCTCTTGTGGTCAAGGTGTGCATCTAGGTTGGTTGTATACAGTAATACAGTGGTGTTACATTGTGGTTACATCCATGACATCACCTCCCCCCCAAAGTCTTATTGGGATCATAGGTTTAGTCTTTCAGGTGGTCTATGCTCCCTCGTGGAGCGCCACAGTTGGGGCTCTGGTTGTTGGACACTGACGTGAGTGTCTGTCACCTGTGGTGATTTCGGCCTGTACGGGCTGACTGCAGGGACTGTGCATTCTTCTGATTGCTCTTGTTGCTCGTTCACTGGAGGTGTTCTGTGCTCCATCTCATGGTCTTCGTCAGGTTCCTCCATGTTGATGCTGAACTTTTTTTTTACTTGGTCCAGATGCTTATGGCATATCTGACCATTGTTGAGTTTTACCACTATGACCCTATTCCCCTCTTTGTCAATTACTGTGCCCTCAAGCCATTTGGGTGCCATGGCGTGATTGAGGATGAATACAGGATCATTTAATTCTATACATCTCCCCCTCGAATTACGGTCATGGTACTCGTTTTGCGACTTGTGCTTGCCCTCAACTATGTCGGTCAGGACTGGGTGAATGAGGGACAACCGAGTTTTGAGTGTCCGTTTCATTAGTAGCTCTGCGGGCGGGAACCCCATGAGCAAGTGCGGTCGGGATCTATAGGCCAGCAGGAGACGTGATAGGCGGCATTGTAGGGAGGGTCCTTGAATCCTGAGCATACCTTGCTTAATGATTTGGACCGCACGTTCTGCCTGGCCATTGGAGGCCGGCTTGAATGGCGCAGTCCTGACGTGGTTGATGCCATTGCCCGACATAAACTCTTGGAATTCGTAGCTTGTGAAACACGGGTCATTATCACTAATCAGGATGTCCGGCAAGCCATGGGTTGCAAAGATCGCGCGTCGGCGTTCCACGGTGGTGGATGACATGCATGAATTCAGAATGATGCACCCGATCCATTTCAAGTAAGTATCTACCAGAATAAGGAACATCTTTACCATGAACGGTCCACGTAGTCAACATGAATGCGTGACTATGGCCTGGTGGGCTAGGGCCACGGGCTGAGCGGGGCCTCCCTGGGGGCATTACCCAGCTGGGCACACGTTGTGCACCTGCGAACACAGTGTTCCAGGTCTGAAACAATTCCAGGCCACCAAACATGTGACCGGGCAATGGCCTTCATCAGCACAATGCCTGGGTGCTCGCTGTGGAGTTCCCTGATGAATGCCTCCCTGCCCTTCTGGGGCATAACTATCCGGCCGTTCCATAGTAGGCAGTCGGCTTGGATGGAGAGCTCATCCATCCGTCTGTGGAACGGTCTGACTTCCTCAGGGCATGCTCCGTGTGCGGGCACCCAATTCCCAGTCAGGACACATTTCTTTATCAGGGAGGGGATCTCTGTTTGTCCAGACTTTGATCTGGCGGATTGTGATGGGGGAGCCTGCGCTGTCAAAGGCATTGACAGCCATGACTATCTCGGCACTTTGCTCCGCTGCCCCCTCGGTGGTGGCCAGTGGAAGCCTGCTGAGTGCGTCAGCGCAATTTTCAGTGCCGGTCTGGTGCCAGATGGAGTAGTCATAAGCAGCCAGTGTGAGAGCCCATCGCTGAATGCGAGCTGATGCATTGGCATTGATAGCCTTGCTGTCTGACAACAGGGATGTTAATGGTTTGTGATCCATCTCTAATTCAAACTTCCTACCAAAGAGGTACTCATGCATTTTTTTTACACCATAGACACATGCAAGCACTTCCTTCTCGACCATCCCATATCCCCGTTCTGATTGAGAGAGCGACCTGGAGGCATAAGCCACAGGTTGTAGTTGACCCTCAGCATTGCCCTGCTGCAACACGCACCCAACCCCATAGGGCGATGCATCACATGTCAGAACCAATTTTTTACAGGGGTCGTACAGGGTCAACAATTTGTTTGAACAAAGTAAGTTTCGGGCCCGATCAAAAGCCTGTTCCTGATAGTCCCCCCAAAACCAATCGCAACCCTTACGCAGGAGCACATATAGCGGCTCCAACAACGTGCTCAAGTTTGGCAGAAAGTTCCCGAAATAGTTCAACAGTCCCAGGAATGAATGCAACTCCGATGTGTTGCAGGGCCTGGGTGCTCGTTGAATCACCTCTGTTTTGGATTCGGTGGGCCGAATCCCATCTGCAGCAACCCTCCTGCCCAGAAACTCAACCTCAGGAGCTAAGAACACACATTTAGACTTCTTGAGTCGCAGGCCTACCTGGTCCAGTCGGCGTAGCATCTCCTCCAGGTTTTGGAGCTGTTCCTCGGTGTCTCGACCCGTGATGAGGATGTCGTCCTGGGATACGATCATTCCAGAAATGTATTTAAGCAGGCTTTCCATGTTTCGTTGAAAAATCGTGGCCGCTGATTGAATGCCAAATGGGCACCTGTTATAAACGAACAGACCCTTGTGCGTGGTGATGGTGGTCAGTAGTTTAGTTTGGTCAGCCAGTTCCTGAGTCATATAGGCTGAAGTGAGTTCCAACTTGGTGAAGAGCTTGCCGCGTGCCAGTGTGGCGAAGAGGTCCTCCGCTCTTGGGAGCGGGTATTGATCTTGTAGGGACACCTGATTGATGGTGGCCTTGTAGTCGCCACAGATCCTGACAGAGCCATCCACTTTTAGGACGGGAACGATGGGGCTCGCCCAGTCGCTGAATTCAACAGGCGGGATGATGCCCTCTCTCAGCAGCCGGTCCAATTCGCTCTCGATCTTTTCCCGCATCACATACGGTACCGCTCTGGCTTTGTGGTGCACTGGCCTGGCGTCCGGGGTGATGTGTATCACTACTTTAGTGCCTTTGAAAGTCCCGACGCCAGGTTGGAATAGTGAATCGAATTGTTGTAGGACCTGTGAGCACAAATTTCGCTCCACAGATGACATTACTTGAACATCCCCCCATTTCCAGTTCATCTTGGCTAACCAGCTCCTCCCCAACAGTGCGGGACCATTGCCTGGGACAATCCAGAGCAGCAGCCAATTCACTAACCCATTGTGTGTGACAGCCAACATTGCACTGCCTAGCACCGGAATGATTTCTTTCGTGTAAGTCCGTAATTGTGTCTCAATACATGCTAATTTGGGTCTACTGGCTTTAAGTGGCCATAGCTTCTCAAATTGCTGAACGCCCATGAGTGACTGGCTGGCCCCAGTGTCCAGCTCCATGCGTACTGGGATACCGTTTAATAAAACCCTCATCATCATTGGTGTTTTGGTGTATGACCTGTGAATATTCGCCACATGGACCCGCTGAACCTCGGCGTCCATTGATTTGCCCCAAAAGTCATCCTGCCTCAAAGAACTCTCTTCTGGTCCATCCGCTTCATATATTACTCTGGCTGCAGACTTCCTGCACATTCGAGCGAAGTGGTCCTGCAGACAAACTGTTGAAATCTGCAAGATCTAGCTGAGTGTTTTTCCCCACACCTCCAGCAGGAGTTAAAGTTTCCATTGTTGGGAACAAAGGGAATATGGCCAGGCATTCTGCGCTGACTGTCCCTTTGACTGCTCTTAAGTACCCTATTAGTGGGTGTCAATGGCCCCATCCCGGGCCGCATTGTCCACTATGATGGCGTGAATGTCCGTTCAGCCTGCCATTGTCTCTGTTGAAGTCATACTCTGAGGTCTATTGCTGCCTGGGAAGTGTCGGACTGCCCCTGCCTGCGGGGCTCTGAGTCGCATTGATGATGTTGACTCCCTGATCCATCGCCGCGTTAGAGGCAGAATTGCACGCGTATATTATTTTCGTCTCTTCCTCCCCTGCCATGAAAGTTTGAGCTATCAACGCCGCCGCTTCCAAGGTCAAATCCTTGGTCTGAATTAATTTGCGGAAAATCCCTGCATGACCGATGCCCTCGATAAAGAAGTCCCTTAGCATCTTCCCCCTGCAGGCGTCTGTGAACTAACAGAGACTGGCCAAACGCCTCCTTCACGACGTCGGTGGGTGTAGAATCTGTGTTGGGCCATATGTATGCTACTCGCCGGTTTGAGGTGCTCCCCGATCAATTTGCTAAGTTCTTCAAAGGTTTTGTCCACCGGCTTTTCGGGTGCTTGTAAGTCCTTCATGAGCGCGTAAGTCTTTGGTCCGCAGCTGGTCAAAAAATGAGCCCTTCACTTGTCGGCCGCTGCATCCCCCAGCCATTCTTTCATAACGAAGCTTTGCTGAAGCCTCTCAATAAAATCATCCCAATCTTCCCCAACACAGTACCAGTCCTCTATGCTACCGGTGGTCATTCTCGTGGGTCGTGAATTCCTGTTTCTCATCGCCAATGTAAAGTCCTTACTCTACAGTATGAAACCACACGAGGCACATTCTGGGGACAAGGTACATTCTGTGACCTTAACTCTTTATTCACAGAACTCCAAAGATGATGACCCTGTGTGGGACTTCCCTTTTTATACCCGTGTGATCGGGTAAGAGTGTCTCCCACAAGTTCACCCCTTGTGGTCAAGGTGTGCATCTAGGTTGCGTGTACACAGTAATACAGTGGTGTTACATTGTGGTTACATACATGACACTGGTCACTTGCGATACCGGGCCCCCTGCTGATGCATGCAGCCAATGAACAGCGCGGGTCGCACTGGCTGCATGCAGCAATCACTTAAAAGAGCAGGCAGCGGCAATTTAACGTGCTGCCTGCAACGCAATGAATGGGCACGTGTTAATCACATATCACGAACCCCACATCCATTTTCGGGAGTTGGCAATGTAACCCTCAGTAGCTTTTATCAATTGATTTTCTTGTGTGTGTTGTAATGGAATTCAGCACTCTTAACTTTCTGACATGAAGAAATCAATAACGCTCCACTTTTCAAGTGATGTTTTGCTGAATCTCCTGACCTTTCACTTTCTCAGCACGCAGCCTGCCCAACGCAGCACTTCCCTGGGTGACACTAGCTTTAGTTGATCCTTTGCATTGTTTCCTTTGAAGACTCACAGTGTGCCAGCGAACGGTTAGCCCTGACCTCCAGATGAACCAACAAAATAACAAATTCTTTGGATTAAGTTGGATTTGTACAAGGTGCTCGTTAGACCATCGTACGGAATATTTAGGCTTGATTTTCCAATAGCGATGTCGGTTACACCTCAATGAGATGAAACAGAGGTGAAGCGAACTCAAAGTGGGTTATTTTCACCTGCCCCATTTGGGGGTGGATCACCCAGTCATTTTAGAACCTGTTCCATTTACCATTGCCGATGTAAATAACCCCTGTAGTGCATTAACACACCCGGTTTATCATGTTCAGCTCCCTAGCATTAGTGTGCATAGCTTCAGGTGTATATATCGACGTGTGCAGATAGCCTGCGGATGTGTCCGTGGAAATAGTCTGTATATGAAATTTAAAAGGATACAGAGAATTGAAATGTCAATGGAGGAGAAAAATCATTACAGCTTAGGAGGACAAGGGGGAGAGTGTGAAGAAGTGATGGTGAAAAATGAATTGAAAAGCTTTAAGCATGAGTCTGCAGGCCAGTGATGGTGCAGTGCAACACTTAGCCTCGTGTCCTGTCTGGCTGCTGAACTCGAGCTAATGCTACATGAGGTGGTTGCGAAGAAGGTGTCCCTTCTTTCTACTCCACAGTATCAAGCTCACAAGTCAGTACCACCACAAGCTTGGGAGTGGAAGGCAATCACGGCTGCAGCTGCCCAGTGGGTCACTAGCTGTGCCAGCTCGACACTCCAAAAGGACACAAAGAATTTGCACAGGGATTTAGACAGGCTACGTGAGTGGGCAAAACATTGGCAGCTGGAGTATAATGTGGGAGAATGTGAGGTTATCCACTTTGGAAGAAAAAAATAGAAAAACAAATTATAATTTAAATGGAGAAAAATTGCAAAGTGCTGCAGTACAGAGGGATCTGGGGGTCCTTGTGCAGGACACCCAGATCCAGGGGACACAGTCGAAGAATAAGGGGTAAGCCATTTAGGACTGAGATGAGGAGAAACTTCTTCACTCAGAGAGTTGTTAACCTGTGGAATTCCCTACCGCAGAGAGTTGTTGATGCCAGTTCATTGGATATATTCCAGAGGGAGTTAGATATGACCCTTATGGCTAAAGGGATCAAGGGGTATGGAGAAAAAGCAGAAAAGGGGTACTGAGGTGAATGATCAGCCATGATCTTATTGAATGGTGATGCAGGCTCAAAGGGTCGAATGGCCTACTCCTGCACCTATTTTCTATGTTTCTATGTTTCTATGAAATTGTCATGTATGTAACCTTCATGTAACTGTAACCTTCATGTAACAACACTACATACTGCATACACCTAAGAAATGCACACTTTGACCACAGGGGGTGAACTTGTGGGAGAACTCCTCACCTGGTAATCCAGATCCAAAAAGGGAGGTCCCACGCAGGGTCATCACTTCTTGGTCCTGTGAATAAAGGTTCAGGTTACAGAGTGACATTGTCTGCAGAATGTGCCTCGTGTGAATTTATAGTAGTGTGTAAGGACACGACATTTGGCGATGAGAAATGGGAATCAATGACTCACGAGAATGGCCACCGGTAGCACAGAGGAACGGTACTGTGTTGGTGAGGACTGGGACGATTTCATTGAGAGGCTCCAGCAGAGTTTTGTCACGAAGGACTGGCTGGGAGATGCAGCAGCTGAAAAGCGAAGGGATCACCTACTGACCAGCGGTGGACCTAAGACGTACGTGCTGATGAAAGACCTGCTCGCACCCGAGAAGCCGGTGGACAAAACCTTTGAAGAGCTCAGCAAACTGATTGGTGAGCACCTCAAACCGGTGAGCAGTATACACATGGCCCAACACCGATTCTATACACACCGACGTTAGGAAGGGCAGAACATACCGGACTTCGTTGCGGACCTTCGGCACTTGGCCAGCCGCTGCAAGTTCACAGACACCTGCAGGGGGGAGATGTTAAGGGATTTCTTTATTGAGGGCATTGGTCATGCCGGGATTTTCAGAAAGCTAATTGAGACCAAGGACTTGACCTTGGAAGCAACGGCGTTGATGGCTCAGACCTTCATGGAGGGGGGAGCGGGAGGAAACCAAGACAATATACGCGCGCAAATCTGCTTCCAACGTGGTGATGGATCAGGGAGTTAATGCGACTCAGAACCCCGCAAGCAGGCAAGAGCAATTCGACACCACCCAGGCAGCAACAGACTCTAGAGTGGATCCTCAACAGAGACAATGGCAGGTTGAACGGACATTTACGCCATCACGGTGGCCAATGCGTCCCGGGAGAGGCCATTGACACCCACTAACAGAGTGCTCAAGAGTAATCAAAGAGACAATCAGAGAGGAATGCCTGGTAACAGCCCTTTTGTTCACAACAATCTCAGCTCATGCTGGAGGTGCGGGGGCAAACATGCTGCGAAGACCTGCTGGTTTCAACAATTTATCTGTAGAAATTGTAATTTCAGTGGACATTTTGCCAGAATGTGCAGGAATCCCGCAGCGAGGCTAATTTACGAGGCAGATGAACCAAAAGAGGGGTCTGCAAGGCAGGGTTATGCTTGGGACAAAGCAATAGACGCTGAAGTTCAGCGGGTTCATGTGGCAAACATCCACAGCTCATATACCAAAACACCATCCATGATGATGAAAGTCCTATTAAACGGCATCCCGGTATGCATGGAGCTGGACACAGGAGCCAGCCAGTCGCTTATGAGTGTCCAACAATTCAAGAAACTATGGCCACTCAGAGTTAGCAGACCCAAACTAGAACGCATTGACATGCAATTACAGACGTACACCAAAGAGATCATCCCAGTGCTAGGCTGTGCAATGTTGGTCGTCACACATAATAACTGGCTGCCACTCTGGATTGTCCCGGGAAATGGTCGCGCGCTTTTGGGGAGGAGCTGGCTAGCCGAGATGAAATGGAAATGGGGGGATGTGCACGCCATTTCATCTGTGGAGCGAAGTTCATGCTCACAGGTCCTACAGAAATTTGAGTCACTATTTCAACCTGATGTCGGGACTTTCAAGGGTGCCAAAGTAGTGATAAGCATCACCCCGCACGCCAGACCAGTGCACCACAAAGCCAGAGCTGTGCCGTATGTGATGTGGGAGAAAATTGAGAGTGAGTTGGACAGGTTGCAAAGAGAGGGCATAATTTCGCCCGTTGAATTCAGCGACTGGGCAAGCCCCATCGTCCCTGTCCTAAAAACGGATGGCTCGGTCAGGATCTGTGGCGACTACAAGGCCATCAACTGAGTGTCACTACAAGACCAATGCCCGTTTCCGAGAGCGGAGGATCTTTTTGCCACGCTGGAAGGCAGCAAGCTGTTCACAAAGTTGGACCTCACTTCAGCCTACATGACCCAGGAACTGGCCGAAGAATCCAAGCTACTAACCACCATCACCACGCACAAGGGGCTGTTTGTCTGCAACAGGTGTCCATTTGGCATTCGATCAGCGGCCGCTATCTTTCAAAGCAACATGGAAAGCCTGCTCAAATCCATCCCTGGAACAATCGTATTTCAGGACGACATCCTTATCACGGGTCGAGACACCGAGGAACACTTCCCCAACCTGGAGGAGGTGCTACGCCGACTGGACTGGGTAGGCCTGCGACTAAAGAGGTCCAAGTGTGTGTTTTTGGCCCCAGAGGTCTTGTTTTTGGGCAGGAGGGTTGCCACAGATGGGATCCGGCCTACCGAATCCAAAACGGAGGCGATTCGTCGTGCGCCCAGACCCAGCAACACATCGGAGTTGCGTTCATTTCTGGGACACTTGAACTATTTCGGGAACTTTCTGCCGAACTTAAGCACATTGTTGGAGCCACTACACGTGCTCCTGCGTAAGGGTTGCGATTGGTTTTGGGGGGACTGTCAGGAACGGGCTTTCAATCGGGCGCGGAACCTGCTTTGTTACAATAAGCTGTTGACCCTGTACATAGAAACATAGAAACATAGAAAATAGGTGCAGGAGCAGGCCATTCAGCCCTTCTAGCCTGCACCGCCATTCAATGAGTTCATGGCTGAACATGAAACTTCAGTACCCGCTTCCTGCTTTCTCGCCATAACCCTTGATCCCCCGAGTAGTAAGGACTTCATCTAACTCCCTTTTGAATATATTTAGTGAATTGGCCTCAACTTCTTTCTGTGGTAGAGAATTCCACAGGTTCACCACTCTCTGGGTGAAGAAGTTTCTCCTCATCTCGGTCCTAAATGGCTTACCCCTTATCCTCAGACTGTGACCCCTGGTTCTGGACTTCCCCAACATTGGGAACATTCTTCCTGCATCTAACCGGTCTAAACCCATCAGAATTTTAAACGTTTCCATGAGGTCCCCTCTCATTCTTCTGAACTCCAGTGAATACAAGCCCAGTTGATCCAGTCTTTCTTGATAGGTCAGTCCCGCCATCCCGGGAATCAGTCTGGTGAATCTTCGCTGCACTCCCTCAATAGCAAGAATGTCCTTCCTCAAGTTAGGAGACCAAAACTGTACACAATACTCCAGGTGTGGCCTCACCAAGGCCCTGTACAACTGTAGCAACACCTCCCTGCCCCTGTATTCAAATCCCCTCGCTATGAAGGCCAACATGCCATTTGCTTTCTTAACCGCCTGCTGTACCTGCATGCTAACCTTCAATGACTGATGTACCATGACACCCAGGTCTCGTTGCACCTTCCCTTTTCCTAATCTGTCACCATTCAGATAATAGTCTGTCTCTCTGTTTTTACCACCAAAGTGGATAACCTCACATTTATCCACATTATACTTCATCTGCCATGCATTTTCCCACTCACCTAACGTATCCAAGTCACTCTGCAGCCTAATAGCATCCTCCTCGCAGCTCACACTGCCACCCAACTTAGTGTCATCCGCAAATTTGGAGATACTGCATTTAATCCCCTCGTCTAAATCATTAATGTACAATGTAAACAGCTGGGGCCCCAGCACAGAACCTTGCGGCACCCCACTAGTCACTGCCTGCCATTCTTAAAAGTACCCGTTTACTCCTACTCTTTGCTTCCTGTCTGACAACCAGTTCTCAATCCACGTCAGCACACTACCCCCAATCCCATGTGCTTTAACTTTGCACATTAATCTCTTGTGTGGGACCTTGTCGAAAGCATTCTGAAAGTCCAAATATACCACATCAACTGGTTCTCCTTTGTCCACTTTACTGGAAACATCCTCAAAAAATTCCAGAAGATTTGTCAAGCATGATTTCCCTTTCACAAATCCATGCTGACTTGGACCTATCATGTCACCATTTTCCAGATGCACTGCTATGACATCCTTAATAATTGATTCCATCATTTTACCCACGACTGAGGTCAGGCTGACCGGTCTATAATTCCCTGTTTTCTCTCTCCCTCCTTTTTTAAAAAGTGGGGTTACATTGGCTACCCTCCACTCCATAGGAACTGATCCAGAGTCAATAGAATGTTGGAAAATGACTGTCAATGCATCCGCTATTTCCAAGGCCACCTCCTTAAGTACTCTGGGATGCAGTCCATCAGGCCCTGGGGATTTATCGGCCTTCAATCCCATCAATTTCCCCAACACAATTTCCCGACTAATAAAGATTTCCCTCAGTTCCCCCTCCTTACTAGACCCTTTGACCCCTTTTATATCCGGAAGGTTGTTTGTATCCTCCTTAGTGAATACCGAACCAAAGTACTTGTTCAATTGGTCTGCCATTTCTTTGTTCCCCGTTATGACTTCCCCTGATTCTGACTGCAGGGGACCTACGTTTGTCTTTACTAACCTTTTTCTCTTTACATACCGATAGAAACTTTTGCAATCCGCCTTAATGTTCCCTGCAAGCTTCTTCTCGTACTCCATTTTCCCTGCCCTAATCAAACCCTTTGTCCTCCTCTGCTGAGTTCTAAATTTCTCCCAGTCCCCAGGTTCGCTGCTATTTCTGGCCAATTTGTATGCCACTTCCTTGGCTTTAATACTATCCCTGATTTCCCTAGATAGCCACGGTTGAGCCACCTTCCCTTTTTTATTTTTACGCCAGACAGGAATGTACAATTGTTGTAATTCATCCATGCGGTCTCTAAATGTCTGCCATTGCCCATCCACAGTCAACCCCCTAAGTATCATTCGCCAATCTATCCTAGCCAATTCACGCCTCATACCTTCAAAGTTACCCTTCTTTAAGTTCTGGACCATGGTCTCTGAATTTACTGTTTCATTCTCCATCTTAATGCAGAATTCCACCATATTATGGTCACTCTTCCCCAAGGGGCCTCGCACAATGAGATTGCTAATTAATCCTCTCTCATTACACAACACCCAGTCTATGATGGCCTCCCCCCTAGTTGGTTCCTCAACATATTGGTCTAGAAAACCATCCCTTATGCACTCCAGGAAATCCTCCTCCACCGTATTGCTTCCAGTTTGGCTAGCCCAATCTATGTGCATATTAAAGTCACCCATTATAACTGCTACACCTTTATTGCATGCACCCCTAATTTCCTGTTTGATGCCCTCCCCAACATCCCTATTACTGTTTGGAGGTCTGTACACAACTCCTACTAACGTTTTTTGCCCTTTGGTGTTCTGCAGCTCTACCCATATAGATTCCACATCATCCAAGCTAATGTCTTTCCTAACTATTGCATTAATCTCCTCTTTAACCAGCAATGCTACCCCACCTCCTTTTCCTTTTATTCTATCCTTCCTGAATGTTGAATACCCCTGAATGTTGAGTTCCCAGCCCTGATCATCCTGGAGCCACGTCTCCGTAATCCCAATCACATCATATTTGTTAACATCTATTTGCACAATTAATTCATCCACTTTATTGCGGATACTCCTTGCATTAAGACACAAAGCCTTCAGGCTTGTTTTTTTTAACACCCTTTGTCCTTTTAGAATTTTGCTGTACAGTGGCCCTTTTTGTTCTTTGCCTTGGGTTTCTCTGCCCTGCACTTTTCCTCATCTCCTTTCTGTCTTTTGCTTTTGCCTCCTTTTTGTTTCCCTCTGGCTCCCTGCATTGGTTCCCATCCCCCTGCCATATTAGTTTAAATCCTCCCCAACAGCACGAGCAAACACTCCCCCTTGGACATTGGTTCCGGTCCTGCCCAGGTGCAGACCGTCCGGTTTGTACTGGTCCCACCTCCCCCAGAACCGGTCCCAATGCCCCAGGAATTTGAATCCCTCCCTGCTGAACCACTGCTCAAGCCACGTATTCATCTGCGCTATCCTGCGATTCCTACTCTGACTATCACGTGGCACTGGTAGCAATCCCGAGATTACTACTTTTGAGGTCCTACTTTTTAATTTAGCTCCTAGCTCCTTAAATTCGTTTCGTAGGACCTCATCCCTTTTTTTACCTATGTCGTTGGTACCAATGTGCACCACGACAACTGGCTGTTCTCCCTCCCATTTCAGAATGTCCTGCACCCGCTCCGAGACATCCTTGACCCTTGCACCAGGGAGGCAACATACCATCCTGGAGTCTCGGTCGCGGCCGCAGAAACGCCTATCTATTCCCCTCACCATTGAATCCCCTATCACTATTGCTGTCCCACTCTTTTTCTTGCCCTCCTGTGCAGCAGAGCCAGCCACGGTGCCATGAACTTGGCTGCTGCTGCCCTCCCCTGATGAGTCATTCCCCTCAACAGTACTCAAAATGGTGTATCTGTTTTGCAGGGGGATGACCGCAGGGGACCCCTGCACTACCTTCCTTGCACTACTCTTCCTGCTGGTCTTCCATTTCCTAGCTGGCTGTGGACCCTTTACCTGCGGTAAGACCAACTCACTACACGTGATACTCACGTCATTCTCAGCATCGTGGATGCTCCAGAGTGAATCCACCCTCAGCTCCAATTCCGTAACGCGGACCGTCAGGAGCTTGAGTTGGACACACTTCCCGCACATGTAGTCGTCAGGGACACCGGAAGTGTCCCTGAGTTCCCACATGGTACAGGAGGAGCATAACACCCGACCGAGCTCTCCTGCCATGACTGAACCCTTAGATACACTTAAATTGGCAACAACAATGTTAAAAGTTACTGACTAATATAAGAAAAAGAAAAACTACTCACCAATCACCAGCCAATCACTTACCCCCTAGGCTGTGACGTCACCTTTGTTTCTTTCTTTGCCTTCTCCCTGTAGCTGCACCGGCATGCCTCTCGCCGACCCCGGACTCGCGCTGCTCCGAGCTCCCGCCTCCCGCTGGCCTTTATAAGCCTCTCGCCGACCCCGGACTCGCGCTGCTCCGAGCTCCCGCCTCCCGCTGGCCTTTATAGGCCTCTCGCCGACCCCGGACTCGCGCTGCTCCGAGCTCCCGCCTCCTCGACTGACTGCTCGAACTGCTCGACTCCCGTTGGCCTTTATAGGCCTCTCGCCGACCCCGGACTCGCGCTGCTCCGAGCTCCCGCCTCCTGTAAGAAATTGGTTTTGACATGTGATGTATCATCCTATGGGGTTGGGTGCTTGTTGCAGCAGAGAAATGATGAGGGCCAACTCCAACCTGTGGCTTATGCCTCCATGTCGCTCTCCCAAGCAGAACGGGGATATGGGATGGCTGAAAAGGAAGCACTCGCATGTGTCTGCGGGGTGAAAAAATGCACCAGTACCTTTTTGGCAGAAGGTTCGAGTTAGAAACGGACCACAAGCCGTTAACATCCCTGTTGTCAGACAGCAAAGCTGTCAATGCCAATGCACCAGCTCGCATACAGCGATGGACTCTCACGCTGGCTGCGTATGACTACACCATATGGCACCGGCCAGGCACCGAAAATTGCGCTGACACACTCAGCAGGCTTCCACTGGCCACCACTGAGGGGGCAGCGGAGCAAAGTACTGAGATGGTCATGGCTGTTGATGCCTTTGACACCATAGGCTCCCCCATCACAACCTGCCAGATCAAAATCTGGACCAACAGAGCTCCCCTCCTATCCTTGATTAAGAAATATGTCCTGAATGGGGATTGGGTGGCCGCACACGGAGCATGCCCTGAGGAAGTCAGACCGTTTCACAGACGGATGGATAAGCTCTCCATCCAAGCAGACTGCCTACTTTGGGGCAGGCAGGTAGTCATGCCCCAGAGGGGCAGGGAAGCATTCATCAGGGAACTCCACAGCGAGCACCCAGGCATCGTGCTAATGAAGGTCATTGCCCGGTCACGTGTATGGTGGCCGGGAATTGTCTCAGACCTGGAACACTGTGTTCGCAGGTGCACGACATGTGCCCAGCTGGGAAATGCCCCCAGGGAGGCCCCACTCAGCCCGTGGCCCTGACCCACCAGGCCATGGTCACGTATTCACGTAGACTACGCGGGCCCGTTCATGGGAAAAATGTTCCTCATTGTTGTTGATGCGTACTCGAAATGGATCGAGTGCATCATATTGAATTCGTGCACAACATCCACCACTGTGGAGAGTCTGTGTGCGGTCTTTGCGACCCGCGGCTTGCCAGACATCCTGGTTAGCGACAACGGTCCGTGTTTCACTAGCTATGAATTCCGGGAGTTCATGTTGGGTAATGGCATCAAACATGTCAGGACAGCACCGTTCAAGCCGACCTCCAATGGCCAGGCGGAATGTACGGTCCAAGTCATAAAACAGGGTATGCTCTGGATTCAAGGACCCTCCCTTCAATGCCGCCTATCGCGCCTCCTGCTGGCCTATAGGTCCCGACCACATTCACTCACGGGAGTCCCACCCGCAGAACTACTCATGAACGTACACTTAAAACTCGGCTGGCTCTCATTCATCCAGTCCTGTCAGACATTGTTGAGGGCAAGCGTCAGTCCCAAAATGAGTGCCATGACCGTAACTCAAAGCGGATATGTATAGAAATCGATGACCCTGTATTTGTTCTTAATCATGCTTTGGGGCCCAAGTGGCTTGAGGGTACTGTAATTGGCAAGGAGGGGAATAGGGTCATATTGGTCAGACTTAACAATGGACAGATATGCCGTAAGCATCTGGACCAAGTAAAAAAAAGGGTCAGAATGGACACTGAGGATCCTGAGGAAGATCATGAGATGTTGCCCACACCACCGCCAGTGAACAAGCAACAAGAACATTCAGCAGCATGCACAGTCCCTGCGGCCAGCCCGGACAAGCTGGAACCACCACAGGTGACAGAGACGCATGCCAAGGCTCAACAACCAGAGCCCCAACTGCGGCGCTCCACGAGAGAGCGTCGACCGTCTGAAAGACTTGATCTTTGACCCCATAAGATGTTGGGGAGGAGGTGATGTCATGTATGTAACCTTCATGTAACTGTAACCTTCATGTAACAACACTGCATACTGTATACACCTAAGAAATGCACACCTTGACCACACGGGGTGAACTTGTGGGAGACACTCCTCACCTGGTCATCCAGGTATATAAAGGGAGGTCCCACGCAGGGTCATCACTTCTTGGTCCTGTGAATAAATGTTTAGGTCACAGAGTGATCTTGTCTGCAGAATGTGCCTCGTGTGACTTTATAGTAATGTGTAAGGACACTACAGAAACAAAAAAAGTTAGTATGCAGGTAGAGCAAGTAATCAGGAAGGCATATGGAATGTTGGCTTTTATTGAAAGGGGGATAGAGTATAAAAGCAGAGAAGTCCTGCTACAATTCTATCGGGTATTGGTGAGAACACACCTAGAGTACTGCGTGCAGTTTTGGTCTCCGTATTTAAGGAAGGATATACTTGCATTGGAGGGTGTTCAGAGAAGATTCACTCGGTTGATTCCAGAGATGAGGGGGTTGACTTCTGAAGATAGGTTGAGTTGGTTGGGCGTATACACATTGGAGTTCAAAAGAATGAGAGGAGATCTTATCGAAACATATAAGATAATAAGGGGGCTCAACAAGGTGGATGCAGAGAGGATATTTCCACTCATAAGGGGAAACTAAAATTGGGGACATGGTCTTAGAATAAGGGGCCGCCCATTTAAAACTGAGATGAGGAGGAATTTCTTCTCTCAGAGAGTTGTTAATCTGTGGAATTCTCTGCCCCAGAGAGCTGTAGAGGCTGGGTCATTGAATATATTTAAGGCGGAGAAAGGCAGATTTTTGAGCGATAAGGGAATAAAGGGTTATGGGGAGCGGGCAGGGAAGTGGAGCTGAGTCCATGATCAGATCAGCCATAATCTTATTAAATGACAGAGCAGAATCGAGGGGCCAGGTGGCCTACTCCTGCTCCTATTTCTTATGTTCTTATGTTCCAGTTTAGCTGGAGGTGTCCCGGCAGCAGAAGGCACAGCTCTGTATCTCCCTCTCTGATGATTCTGACCTGCTAAAGACACTTCTTCACGAGTGTTGTTATGTAATTGAGGCAATGCCTGCACATATGGTTGGTGTCATCTTGGCAGGCTTGGCCAATCAGGTATTCTGGCATGCCCACTGGCATGCTTTTTTTCATGCAGTACCAACATCATCATCATAGGCGGTCCGCCGAACGAGGATGACTTGCTTTTACATGAGTTCACAGATGTTTCAATGAAGGACCTGATGTTCCAGTCCTGAACTCCAATTGAAGGGGTGGAAGTTGGATGTGCGTGGATTTTTTTAACGTGTGTTGACCGTTGCACACCAACCACCATGCGGGCTTGATGGAGCTAGGCCTTTATCCAATGGCAAGGGTTAACCAGGCCGTCTGGAGACCTGCTCTGCTGCACAGACCTATATCGCAGTGTGGGCAGGCCCATGCTGCCCCTGGGCCCTCGGCTCTTCTGGGCCCCGTACCCTCATTCACCACACTTCCGCCACGATCTCTCGCCGCTCCTCCGCCATAAACATTCACCGCACCTCCACCACGAACCTTCACTGCTCCTCCGCCACAAAAACACACGCCGCATCTCCACCACTATCTCCCGCCGCACCTCCGCACCAACCATTCACCGAACCTCCGTCACGATCACCACCAAATCTCAACCATGATCCCTCATCACTCCTCCGCCCCGATCACTCGTTGCAAGTCCGCCACGACCTTCCCGCTCCTGTGCTCCTGCCCATGCTCTAAACGGCGACCTGGGTCCTGATGACATCACCCAGTCGCCCACCTCGAAGCCGTCACACATTTGTGTCAGCTTGCATGCAGTACCACAGAGATTATGACACACTATGATGGGGGTCCTTCAGGCATTTGATGCGTTCACATATGTCCTCCAGTCTGCTATTGCACCTTCCTTTGGAAATAGGATCCTCTACATGCACCAAAGTGAGCTAAGTGCACTCTAGATGAAGGTTGTGGATACTGGCTTGTAGGTGCAGAGCACCTTTGATGCTGCCTGACCAGCTTGGCTTCCCTCTATTGGTCCTCTCCTTCCTCCAAAAAGACGAGTTGGAAGATTCCTGGCAGGAATGGTGGTGGTAAAAATGCAAAAAATCAACTGCCAAAAAGGTTCATGCAAATTTAAGTGAATACTGAGAAAAGCATGAAGAAAACAGGTGAAGGAGTAACTTAGAAGTGTTTAACTTAACATTACCGTGTCATTTAAATGAACCTCCATATAGTTAACATTACCTAGCAATCCTGCACATCCAGTTCAAATGACTAAAGTTATGAATCGACTTCCCGCATGCACAGACATCAAGAGATTAAATGCACAATGTTGTGCGGGCAATTTTAATGTTCAAAAGAAAGTTTCAACTGTTTCTGGGATGGATAACCATGACATAAAATGAGTGGAGATCCCACGTTAGGATTCCTGCCCACTTTTCTGATCAAAATCACCCAAGTTACAGGACACACCCAATCAAAGAATCTTGGCTTTTGTCTTCACCTTTGGTCTCCATAAGATCTGGTTTCCTGTATCATAGGTATCTGAGCTTGGGTTTGCTTCCCTTCTTGACCTTCCTCATCGCCTCTTTGCCTAGGGTGAAGTGAGAGACGGTCCAGTCAGGCAGCTTAATAGCTGTTAAGTATGGAAGAACTCCACAAGACTGAGTACTGTGAGCTAAAACTGATGTGATCTTCGTCTCTTTAGTACAACTCCAGAGTGCCCAATCAGCATGGCAGGCAACCTTTTATACTCCCTTGCACAAGGTGTGTAGGTGACCCTTGGGCCTCCAACAGTTGCGCCCTCTGGTGGCAAGTCTTACAGAGTTACAATGTTTACATACATAACAATAGCCATCTTAGTTTTGCCTGGTGGATAGGGTGATGTTGAAGCTTGGATGAATCTGGAAGAATGGACTTGTTCTGGATGGCTGTGGAATTATCCTAGTTGCTAAGTGTAAGCACAGCCTGAAAGATCAACAGCTACACAAGAAGATATGTTCTTCAGTTTGTTTTCCTGTTTCTCTTTTTTTGGAGGGAAGACCTTTCCATGTCTATTGATATGGTCGGTGAACTTCTTTGAACAATATGCACTGATTATGTGGGTGAGTGGTTTTGACAGATATATATTTACATTGTTCTCATTTCTTCTTGTATAATTGTCATTTCTGCTAGACATTTTCATGTTCTTACCCAAATTTGCAGTACTTTTTTTAATGATACAGTTCTGAAGAGAATGACACAAGAAACAACAAAGATTGATGAGTTTCCAAGATAGCTATAGTTAGTTTATTCTCATTAGAGCAAAAGGAAAGGTTCAAAAGGGCACAACAAGATGTACCACATCTGAATTGGTAGGAGTAATTTATAAGATGGAAATTAATAATTTATTTTTACTGCATGTGCGGCGTAGAGCAAAAGGATGTAACAGCAGGCTTTGGAACAAAAGGTCCAAGGTTTCTTGAATGGAATGAATTGCATCCTGAGGCATGTACTCAGTTTAAAAAAAAGGAAGCTGATTAGGTTTCTATTGTAGGGATGAATACCAATCAAGTTACACGTGGCAAAAATGCAAAAATTTGCGGATAAGATTGTCAACAAATAAAATACAGGGCATTGGTCACAGTAGGCCGCAGGCATGAATCCTGAGCTGTGCTGCATTGGCTGACCTTAGCCAGGCTGGTATTAGGAGGATTATATGGGCTTTAATGCCTTTGAGCTGTGATGGGATATTAGCAACCAAGGTTCCTGCTGTTGATTATTGTCTAGTGTCTCCTGCTAGAAACAATAAGTTTCTGGATATTGAATGAGGAAAGTTTGAGCATAAATGTGTTTTTCCCCACAATCAAATGGCCTGATGACATTCATCATCATCATAGGCAGTCCCTTGGATCGAGGAAGACTTGCTTCCTCTCTTAGCATGAGTTCTAAGGTGGCTGTACAGTCCAATACAAGAACCACAGTCCCTGTCACAGGTGGGACAGACAGTGGTTGAAGGAAAGGGTGGGTGGGGAGTCTGGTTTGCCGCACGCTCCTTCTGCTGCCTGCGCTTGATTTCTGCATGCTTTCGGCGACGATACTCGAGGAGCTCAGCGCCCTCCCGGATGCACTTCATCCACTTAGGGCGATCTTTGGCCAGGGACTCCCATGTGTCAGTGGTGATGTCGCACTTTATCAGGGAGGCTTTGAGGGTGTCCTTGCAATGTTTCCTCTGCCGGCCTTTGGTTCATTTGCCGTGAAGGAGTTCCGAGTAGAGCGCTTGTTTTGGGAGTCTTGTGTCTGGCATGTGAACTATGTGGCCTGCGCAGTGGAGCTGATCAAGTGTGGTCAGTACTTCAATGCTGGGGATGTTGGCCTGGTCGAGGACGCTAATGTTGCTGCATCTGTCCTCCCAGGGGATTTGTAGGATCTTGCGGCGACATCGTTGGTGGTATTTCTCCAGTGACTTGAGCTGTCTACTGTACATGGTCCAGTTCTCTGAGCAATACAGGAGGGCGGGTATTACTATGACCCTGTAGACCATGAACTTGGTGACAATTTTGAGGGTCTGGTCTTCAAATACTCTTTTCCTCAGGTGACCGAAGGCTGCACTGGCGCACTGGAGGCGGTATTGGATCTCGTCGTCAAGGCCTGCTCTTGTTGATAGAAGGCTCCTGAGATCAAATGGCCTGATGACATTAATTACCTACTGACTAGATGGTTTTTATCTATCAATGAATTTCTGATCACAAGATCATACAGATGAGGGAGGCCCTTTGGCCTATTCCAGGTCATCCATCCAAAATGACTGTAAAGCTCCCTATTAAAACATCCAATTGGTTCTTAAATGATTCCAGGATTTCTGCTCTCACCTACTCTAATGAGGAGTCCATTGGTCGATCCCTCTTTTGCGTGAAGAAGTTCCTGAAATCTGAAATCGGTCGTAAGTTTACCCCTTACTAGTTCAAAATGTGACTCTTTGTTCTACTCTCATTGTTGAGTATCAAGTAATTTTCCAGATTTAGTCTCCAAACCATTTATAATCTTGCATGCTACCTTCAAAATTCTCTTTTTGCAAATGGGCGTGTAATTGGCAAATTAACTTCAATATAGATAAGTGTGAGGTGGTACATTTTGGTAGAAAGAATAATGAGGCCACATACTGCTTGGGTGTAAGCGTCTAAATGGGATAGAGGAGCAAAGGGATCAGCGGGGGCAGACACACAAATCACTAAAAGAAGCGATGCAGTTTAATACGGCCATAAAAAAGCAAAAGAAAGCACTGGGGTTCAATTTTACAGGAATAGATTTGAAAAGCAGAGAAGTTATGTTAAACTTGTATAGAACATTGGTTAGACCACACTTAGATACTGTGAACAGTTCTAGTCTCCATATTATATAAAGGATATAGAGGCACGAGAGGAGGTGCAAAAAATAATTACTGGAATGATATCAGACCTTCGAGGTTATACTATTAGGAAAGATTGAACAGGCTCGGGGAGGAAAAGAGTAGACGGAGGCGTGACCTAATTGAGGTTTTAAGATTATGAAAGGGTTCTATAGGGTAGACATAGAGAAGATGTTTCCACTTGAGAGGGAGACCAGAACTATGGGTTCTAAATATAAAATTGTCACTAATAAATCCAATAGGGAATTCAGGAGAAGCTTCTTTAGCAGAGAGTGGTGAGAATGTGGAACTTGCTACCACAGGGAGTAGTTGAAGTGAATAGCAGAGGTGCATTCAAGGGGAAACTAGATAAACACGTGAAGGATAAAGGAACAGAGGGATATGTTGCTGAGATTAGATGAAAGAGGGTGGGAGGTGGCTTGTGTAGAGCATAAACATGGCGAGGAACTGTTGGGGCGAATGGCCTGTTTGTGTGCCGTAACTTCTATGGCCGTAATTTTCCTGGGTGTCAGCGTACGGGATTGGTGGCGGGTCGGGTGGGAACCCTCCATGAACCCATCGCAACGTGCCTTTCCCAATATCTTGTCTGTAGCGATGTGCAGCAGCAGGCAACCCAATTAAACTAATTATGAATAAAAACAGAAAATACTGGAAATCTCAGTGGGTCAGGCAGCTCTGCGGCGAGAGCAACAGAGTTAATGTTTCAGGTCAACGACCCTTCATCACAACTAGAGAGCGTTTGGAAGGAACACATTCTTGAGAAGCACCGAAAGGGGGAGGGGAAGAAAGAACAAAAGGGAAGGTCTGTGATAGAGTGGAAGGCAGGAGAGATTGGAGAGACAAAAGGGATGATGGGCTGAATTGAACAGAAGTTAGAAAAACATTAGTCAAGATAGGGTGTGAATGGTAAGATAATGATCAGCTGCCATTAGAGACAAGGAGGAAAAAATAAACATGCTCGGGTGGAGGGGGGCCGGAGGGGGGGAGGGGGAAGGAGCCAAAGATTGGCAGCAGTTACGCTCTGGAAGTGTTGATTTCACAATTTATCACAACCCGATCACAGACATTCCCTTTTGTTCTTACTTCCCCTCCCCATTCAGTGCTTCTCAAGAAAGAGTTCTTTCCAAACACTCTCCCGTTCTGACGAAGGGTCGTTGACCCAAAACGTTAACTCTGTTTCTCTCTCCACAGATGCTGCCTGACCCGCTGAGATTTCCAGCATTTTCCGTCTTTATTCCAGATTCCAGCATCCGCAGTATTTTGCTTTTGTAAACTAATTATGATATACTTACCAGATCATTAACAGGCTTTCTTACCTTACTTTTTAACTTTAACTTCATGGCCACGGGAACCACGCTGTTCGTGGACCACATCTGTCAAGGCGGGGGTTCAGTGTCTATTGCTCCAGCTGATTTCTTGACAGCTTCAAATGTTCAGTAAAAGCTTCCACCCGACAACGATCACCATCCTCAGCTGTTTTCTCAAGCTGTACCTCATTGCATTTCCACAATAGATACAACATGCTTCAAGTCTTTCCACCGGTCTCGATCCAGTCTCACCTCATCACCTCTCTCACCATTGACAGATTGCTTCTGTCATCTGTACTTCACCTGCCATCTTTTCCATCAGCATGGGTGTCTTTTATACTGCCTCAGATTCAGACCACGATCAGCCCCAACACCAGCAGTACTGGCACACCAGCAGTACCAACAATACCAACCTTCTCCGCAATCACCTAATGCTGCACAGGACACAGGGCATCAGCAACCAATCACATTGCTGCCTGGGATGCCATGGTCTCACCATGGCCAGATTTACCTCACTTGATGCTGTACACCCTGGCTGGCACATGATGCGCCAGGTTGGCACTATCCCATACTAGCACCATAACACATCCCCACATTGCTGAAGCCATTCATTTCATACGCACCACCATTGCTGGGGGCACCGTTATGTCTCACCATTTACTGCAACTCACTAAGCCACTTCCAAAGGTGCGCACCAATTTGTTCAATACAGGAAAGTTTTGAAAATAAATATCCCAGGGGGCGAAATTCCGCAGCGTCCCGTTTGGGGATGGTAACCCAGTTGGGAAGGGACTTCCTGCGCCCAGCGTGGAAGTCCTGCCTCGGCCGCGAAATTGGGTTACGGCCCTTCATAGTGTCGCAATGTCGAGTGCTCCACTTCCTATTGGAGGTGAAACTTCAGTGGGATCGGCAGTAAAACATGGCTTCTCTGCGTAGTACTGAAGCCTTTGAATGCCCCTCCTCTTCCATGCAATGGCAGGGCCACTGCGCACTCTGCAGGGCTTCTGATGATCTTACTTAGCCATCAGGGTGGTGAGGTGCCGAGGCCGCACCACGGCACCCAAGCAGAGTGCCGGGCTGGAAGCTGGAGGCCTGAACCTCGCTACCAAGTCTCAAGATGACCCGACCGGTGAGTCGGCCAAAAGGACAAAATGGTTATCCTTATGCATTGTTAGTTTGTATGACTGCATTAGGATGAGGGTGAGTGGGAGGGAAGCTTAATCAGATAGCAGTGTGATAATGCTGATAGAGAGAGACGGGTGGAGGTGCAACGTAAGTTAGTGTGAGTAAGGAGTAGGATAGGAAAGCAGAGTGATGGGAGACACAGCAGGATGAGGTAAAGTGTGGCTTTGTACTAACCTTTCATGATATACTGAGATCATTGAAAGGTTTGCGGCAATGCACCCAGGTCCCCCTGACCACATCCCTGCTTGTGCCCTCATGTACAATGTGCAACCAGGCTGCTTTGGTCTTCTGGGGAGGTGTCTTCCACCCATCGGACGGGAAGAGGACCTCTCTGCGTGCCCTGACTATAAGCATATAGACGGAGTCATGGAAGAACCTGGGTGTAGCCCTGTGCCTCTGTGCAGTAATTGTCAGTAATTGTCACTTCAATGCTATAGAGCACTGACAACATAACTATCAAACGTAAGGTGGCCATGGTCTCTTTAAGGAAACCGGCTCATGATGTGTCATGAATGATGTCATCTCTAATTGGGCTAGGAAATGCACTGGGCGGGCTTAACAAGCCCTATCAAAGTAAATTTATTTTAGATAGCAGGATGGAGCCAGCAGCAAGGTCACAATCTGCCATTGACATCGCCCGCACCAGACACGCCAAAGTGAGCCAAATCCCAGCTGATGTAACTACTATGTAATACCCCGCAGACATCTCCTTAAACGGCTGAAGAGCAACATTTCTCAAGTCTTTCCTCATAAGTGAGACCGGAGATCAACCTTGTGGCTTTTCTCTGTGTTGTTTCCAGTGCTTAAAAATCTCCCTTAAGGTTTGCCGACCAGAACTGGACACAGTATTTCAGGTGTGGTCTGACCAGAGCACTGGACAGTTTGATCATGACTTTCTCTGACCAGCATCACTTGTTTTGGCTCTGTCGTTCAACATTCTGTTAGGTTTGTTAATTGCTGCTTTTCATTGGTTGGATATTTTGAGCATTGATGCTGAGGATTTGTAGAGGTCATTTGTTTTCTCTTTACTTCACTTTTGATTTGTTTATTAGTCCATTTAGGGACCTGTCTATTTAGTCTAAGCTCGCTGATGTTAGATATGTATTTATCCTATACGCTGAAGAAATTGCCCACCGACTAAAACAGGGTGCATCCCATCGTTTTTTAAAGTTGGGTTGCGGCGGAGATGCTGTCGATATTCGGCACTTTGACATTTTTTTTTGGCTCGATGCAGAAGTCATGGCAGCTGAGAGGCGGAAGTGCCCTCGCAGCGGGTCCACCTCGCTGACATATCACAACATCTCTCCCCTTCAGTTAAAGGGGTGAGACGCTGCAAGCTCGGCATACTTTTAATTTAGTTCCACTGGGCCGCTCCCACTGGGCAATACCGGGAAAGGGGCCATTTCCCAAGGGGCAATTTCGCGAGGAGGTCTCCAACAGTCAGTTAGGGGTCGGGGCGGTCCCGGGCACCGCTTCAAAACTCACAAAGGGCAATGTGCAAAATGGCGGCCCCTCCGTGGAGAGTCGCCGGCCATTCCGTGTAGCTTCCGCTTTCAGGCAGCCAGAGGCCTTATCGGAAGGGGCAATTTTGGCCCCAGTACCTTCAAAGATGTCCCAGTTGTTCTATACTGAAGTATTAGTGAAGAATCTCCCTGAATCAGTTGTCCTAATTTGTCTTCCTATTTCTTGGAGATTCACCATATTAAAGTCACAAACCTGGCTTCTAGGCTTTGATGTTTCTGAATCTCAAATCATATTGAACTTAATCATTTTGTTGTCCCTGTCCCCCAGGGTGCTACAATTTCCATTTTCTGTACATTGTTTTGGTCATTTACATATACTAGGTTGAGATGAGCACCACCTTTCATAGCCTCTTTAGGACTCTGGGCTGTGATGCAATCTTGTGTTGTGTTTACCAGCTTTGACTGTAAACCAATTGGGTTTCCCCAATTTATATTAGGTTGAGCAAAGTCAGCCACTAAAATAACTTTTGTGTTCACACATACGAAAATGATTGTATTGTATGTAAAATGTACCATGAATGCAAAGCAAATATTATATACCTTAATCCCTATCCGCTCAGAGAGCTCACTCCAAATATTGGCACATCTGATAAGCTGCAGGTACTGTACTACACCATCATAGGCGGTCCCTCAAAATGAAGATGACTTAGAAACATAGAAAATAGGTGCAGGAGTAGGCCATTCGGCCCTTCAAGCCTGCACCACCATTCAATAAGATCATGACTGATCATTCACCTCAGTACCCCTTTCCTGCTTTCTCTCCATACCCCTTGATTCCTTTAGTTGTAAGGGCCATATCTAACTCCCTCTTGAATATATCCAATGAACTGGCATCAACAAGTCTCTGCAGTAGGGAATTCCACAGGTTAACAACTCTCTGAGTGAAGAAGTTTCTCCTCATCTCAGTCCTAAACGGCTTATCTCTTATCCTGAGACTGTGTTCCCTGATTCTAGACTTTCCCAATATCAGGAACATTCTTCCTGCATGTAACCTGTCCAGTCCCGTCAGAATTTTATATGTTTCTATGAGATCCCCTCTCATCCTTCTAAACTCCAGTGAATACAGGCCCAGTTGATCCAGTCTCTCCTCATATGTCCGTCCAGCCATCCCTGGAATCAGTCTGGTGAACCTTCGCTGCACTCCCTCAATAGCAAGAACGTCCTTCCTCAGATTAGGAGACCAAAACTGAACACAATATTCCAGCTGAGGCCTCACTCAGCCCCTGTACAACTGCAGTAAGACCTCCCTACTCCTATACTCAAATCCTCTAGCTATGAAGGCCAACATACCATTTGTCTTCTTCACCGCCGGCTTACCTGCAAGCGAACTTTCAATGACTGATGTACCATGACACCCAGATCTCGTTGAGCTCACCTTTTCCTAATCTGCCGCCATTCAGATAATATTCTGCCTTTGTACGTTTGCCACATTTATCCACATTATACTGCATCTGCCATGCGTTTGCCCACTCACCTAACCTGTCCAAGTCACCCTGCAGCCTTTTAGCGTCCTCCTCACAGCCCACACCACCACCCAGCTTAGTGTCATCTGCAAACTTGGAGATATTACACTCAATTCCCTCATCCAAATCATTAATATATATTATAAATAGCTGAGGTCCCAGCACTGAGCCCTGCAGCACCCCACAAGTCACTACCTGCCATTCTGAAAAGGACCCGTTTATCCCGACTCTCTGCTTCCTGTCTGCCAACCAATTCTCTATTCATGTCAGTACATTACCCCCAATTCCATGTGCTTTAATTTTGCACACTAACCTCTTGTGTAGGACCTTGTCAAAACCCTTTTGAATGTCCAAATACACCACATCCACTGGTTCTCCCTTGTCCACTCTACTAGTTGCATCCTCAAAAAATTCTAGAAGATTTGTCAAGCAGAATTTCCCTTTCATAAATCCATGCTGACTTGAACAGATCCCGTCACTGCTTTTCAAATGTGCTGCTATTTCATCTTTAATAATTGATTCCAACATTTTCCCCACTACTGATGTCAGGCTAACCAGTCTATAATTACCCATTTTCTCTCTCCCTCCTTTCTTCAAAAGTAGTGTTACATTAGCTACCCTCCAGTCCATAGGAACCGATCCAGAGTCGATAGACTGTTGGAAAATGCTCACCAATGCATCCACTATTTCTAGGGCTACTTGCTTCTACGCCAAAAAGCGATGAGTTCACAGGTGTTTCAATGAAGAACCTAATATTCCGGATCCCAAACTACATCCTAAAGGGAGGAAAATGTCTTTGGGTGGATTTTTTTAACGTCTGGTGCACACCAACCAGCACACGGGCTTGACAGAGCTAGGTCTTGGTCCAGTGGCAAGGATTACCCAAGACAACTGGAGACCTCTCTACTGCACGGACCTAGTGCACGCACATATTACAGTGTGTGCTGGCCCGTGCTGCCCCTGGGCTCCTGGCCCCGAACTCACACCTCCCCTGGATCCGGATCACATCCCTCTACACGGAACTAGTGCGCGCACAAATCTACAATGTTGATGTTATTGAAAACATACCCTTACTAGCTATACCAATAACAAAAGACAATTTGGAATGAGAATAGGCCACATTTTGCCTGTGGGAGCCCTTTCCTTTCAAAGAGCCCTGCACAATGTGGACATTTCCAAACTTATTTGAACTGAGGGAGATGAGGAGCCACACCAACATGGTTGACTCTGAACTGCCCTCTTAAATGCTCTACCAAGCTATTCAGTTGTATCAAACCAGTACAAAGAATAATTGTAATGGTTCAAGAAGAAGGCGCAGGACCGCCAGCCCACCTTTGCGGGGAAACTGGGGATGGGCAATGACAGCAATGCTCACAATTTAAAAAAAATAATGAAGTAGAGTCCTGCAGCTCAGCAGGTAATGGCGGTAGATGGGGAGATGGGCACTGTAGGCTGGGATAGGTTACCTTCACCCTGAATGATTGAGTGGCAGAGCAGAGTTACGACAGTCAAGCCGCACAGTGTAGTCCAGCAGAGCAGAACATAAACCAAAAAGATGCTCCAGATAATCACAATCCTTTGGAACTGATGTTTGAAAAGGGTCATGTTGCTTAGGATCTCATTTTAAATTGCTTCAGACTGAGGTAATTAGCTGTTTAACTCACCATTTTTAAGGATCAAGAATGAACATTAATTTATTTGAACTCTTCATGAGGCCCCAGATGTTAGGTTTTAGTGTGGTAGACATGGACCTACATTAATATCTACAGCTGTACCCTCATCGAATTGATGGACTGTCTGTATTTATCAGCCTGTGGTAATTCTGCAATTTTAGCCAATAACTTTTTTTATTTCAAGAATGAAAATAAGGACAGTACAATACAAAATAGAAATATGATGGATTCTCTGAGGATCGCTTCTATCTCATTTGTCAGGGTCATATCAGTCTACTAACTGATGTCATACCTCAGTCAGAAAACCAAAGGCAGCCAGCTACAGATATTAGGTCATCTAATGGACAGAGATATTGACTAAATGTTCAGTCCCAATCGACTGAAAGGATTGTGCTTTTCTATTGAGTGGGCACCACCCCCCCCTGCCCCGACCCATCCCCACCCCACTACCAATAGCGAGGGCTAGTGTCATTGAATTGTACAAGGATATCTCCTCCCCTTCACTTTCCTCTCCTAGCACATGGAAAATGAAAGCAAGAAAGCAGACTTGTCACTCAACTTGGAGATAACAATTGAGCAAGTTGGCATCTCTTAAAAGAAAGACTTGAATTTATATAGCTCCTTTCAGAACCACCAGACATTTCAAAGCGCTTTACAGCCATTGAAGTACTTTTGGAAGTACTGTTGTAATGTAGGAAACATGGCAGCCAATTTGCACACAATCAAGCTCCCACAAACAGCAATGCAATAATGACCAGATAATCTCTTTTTTTGCTATTTTTTTTGAGGGATAAATATTGGTCAGGACACCACGGATAACTTCCGTGCTCTTCTTCGAAATAGTGCCTTGGGATCTTTTACGTCCACTTGAGAGGGCAATCAGGGTCTTGGTTTAACATCTCATCTGAAAGACGGCACCACCAACAGTGCAGCCTTCCCTCAGCACTGCACTGGAGTGTCAGCTTAGATTTATGTGCTCAAGTTCCTAGAGTGGAACTTGAACCCACAACCTTCTGACTCAGAGGCAAGTGTGCTACCCACTGAGCCACAACTGACACTAAAGGCCTGCTGTTGCCATTAAAGTCAAATCTAGGAGTGAAGTAGCTGGGCTGAAGTCAAGCAGGCCTTGCAAAAATGTGCTCAATTATGATAGTGGGTTAGACTGTGATATTTAGCCCTGAATCTGTGGAGGTCCTACTGCAGGAGGTGCAGCAAAAGACGATAGCCCACATTGGAGACAAAGCCCACCCACATGTGAAGGCAGAGGTCCCAGCTGCCTTGTTGAAGGTCATGGAGTGAGTTAATGGAGTATTCTAGACCATTGTACCTGGGAACAAATAAGGAAGAATTTCACAGGTTTCAGACATGCCAAGGTAAGATTCCCCATCTTGTACACTTGCTCATTTTTGCTTTATAGAAGTTATAGCACCGAGGACAGTATTTCTGTGCTGCATCTTCAGTGAGATAACTTGCTCGGCCATTTAACTCTTCTCAAAGCACTCTTTCATATAACAGAAGGCACAATTGTATAGATTTGCAATAATACTATACACAGAGGCGTGCACATGAAGTTCAGCTCATGAAGAGTATTGCCAGCAGAAACAACATTCCAAGGCATTTACAAAGTTCTGGCCCTGGTATGGAGTTTGTTGGCACATGGCAATGCTAGTTGGGATACTTTGCAAGTTGCTATCGTCTTCCTAAATATGTTCTCCTTGCAGGCCAAGGCTTCACACAACTACAAAGAGAAGAACAGGACATACAGGAGAACAGGAATGGGGTACTTAAGTTGCATGTTCAGCCATGAACTCATTGAATGGTGGTGCAGGCTCGAAGGGCCAAATGGCCTACTCCTGCACCTATTTTCTATGTTTCTATGAGAACAAAGACCCTGAAGCTACTCATGTAATTTGAGTTAATGGCCCTCACCTTTTTGGTCAAGAAGCTATGGGAGGAACTGGCATGGGAACATTTGAAGGCATGCTGCCACCATCTGACAAGCACCTTCCATTTATTATCCTTTCCTCACTCCTATCATTCTCGCAGAGGCTATGCATGGCAAGCAGCTGCATGAAACTCTAAATGTCTCATTATCAAAACTTTTCTTTAAGGTTTGGTCTTGGAGTTGCATTGTGAATCACTGTCCTTTTGTCGTCTCAAGATTAGGTAAGAGCAATCGGCATTCTGCCACATCATAGCAGCATCTGCCAATCAACACTCCCTGACACCCAGCATTAGCACAGCTATTAGCTATTAGCAACCCAGAGACATTAAGGAATGAGTTTGAGGAAGGAGTGCCCAGGGAGTCACAGGAGAAGAGCACATTGTGCAAGTTGGGAGCAAAGTCAAAAAGATCCATTTATTTCCTTAATGTACCATTTAAATGGGACTCTGTCGCATCATAGAAACATAGAAACATAGAAAATAGGTGCAGGGGGAGGCCATTCGGCCCTTCGAGCCAGCACCGCCATTCAATGAGTTCATGGCTGAACATGCAACTTCAGTACCCCATTCCTATTTTCTCACCATACCCCTTGATCCCCCTAGTAGTAAGGACTACATCTAACTCCTTTTTGAATATATTTAGTGAATTAGCCTCAACAACTTTCTGTGGTAGAGAATTCCACAGGTTCACCACTCTCTGGGTGAAGAAGTTTCTCCTCATCTCGGTCCTAAATGGCTTACCCCTTATCCTTAGATTGTGACCCCTGGTTCTGGACTTCCCCAACATTGGGAACATTCTTCCTGCATCTAACCTGTCTAAACCCATCAGAATTTTAAACGTTTCTATGAGATCCCCTCTCATTCTTCTGAACTCCAGTGAATACAAGCCCAGTTGATCCATTCTTTCTTGATATGTCAGTCCCGCCATCCCGGGAATCAGTCTGGTGAACCTTCTCTGCACTCCCTCAATAGCAAGAATGTCCTTCCTCAAGTTAGGAGACCAAAACTGTACACAATACTCCAGGTGTGGCCTCACCAAGGCCCTGTACAACTGTAATAACACCTCCCTGCCCCTGTACTCAAATCCCCTTGCTATGAAGGCCAACATGCCATTTGCTTTCTTAACCGTCTGCTATACATGCATGCCAACCTTCAATGACTGATGTACCATGACACCCAGGTCTCGTTGCACCTCCCCTTTTCCTAATCTGTCACCATTCAGATAATAGTCTGTCTCTCTGCTTTTACCACCAAAGTGGATAACCTCACATTTATCCACATTATACTTCATCTGCCATGCATTTGCCCACTCACCTAACCTATCCAAGTCACTCTGCAGCCTCATAGCATCCTCCTCGCAGCTCACACTGCCATCCAACTTAGTGTCATCCGCAAATTTGGAGATACTACATTTAATCCCCTCGTCTAAATCATTAATGTATAATGTAAACAGCTGGGGCCCCAGCACAGAATCTTGTGGTACCCCACTAGTCACTGCCTGCCATTCTGAAAAGTACCCATTTACTCCTCCAATCCCATGTGCTTAACTTTGCACATTAATCTCTTGTGTGGGACCTTGTCGAAAGCCTTCTGAATGTCCAAATACACCACATCAACTGGTTCTCCCTTGTCCACTCCACTGGAAACATCCTCAAAAAATTCCAGAAGATTTGTCAAGCATGATTTCGCCTTCGCAAATCCATGCTGACTTGGACCTATCATGTCACTTCTTTCCAACTGCGCTGCTATGTCATTCTTAATAATTGATTCCATCATTTTACCCACTACCGATGTCAGGCTGACCGGTCTATAATTCCCTGTTTTCTCTCTCCCTCCTTTTTTTAAAAAGTGGGGTTACATTGGCTATCTCCACTCCATAGGAACTGATCCAGAGTCTATGGAATGTTGGAAAATGACGTCAATGCATCCGCTATTTTCAAGGCCACCTCCTTAAGTACTCTGGGATGCAGTCCATCAGGCCCTGGGAATTTATCGGCCTGCAATCCCATCAGTTTCTCCAAAACAATTTCCCGACTAATAAGGATTTCCCTCAGTTCCTCTTTCTTACTAGACCCTCTGACCCCTTTTATATCCCCAAGGTTGTTTGTGTCCTCCTTAGTGAATACCGAACCAAAGTACTTGTTCAATTGGTCTGCCATTTCTTTGTTCCCCGTTATGACTTCCCCTGATTCTGACTGCAGAGGACCTACGTTTGTCTTTACTAACCTTTTTCTCTTTACATATCTCTAGAAACTTTTGCAGTCCGTCTTAATGTTCCCTGCAAGCTTCCTTTCGTACTCTATTTTCCCTGCCCTAATCAAACCCTTTGTCCTCCTCTGCTGAGTTCTAAATTTCTCCCAGTCCCCAGGTTCATTGCTATTTCTGGCCAATTTGTATGCCACTTCCTTGGCTTTAATACTATCCCTGATTTCATTTGATAGCCACGGTTGAGCCACCTTTCCTTTTTTATTTTTACGCCAGACAGATGCGGTCTCTAAATGTCTGCCATTGCCCATCCACAGTCAACCCCTTAAGTATCATTCGCCAATCTATCCTAGCCAATTCACGCCTCATACCTTCAAAGTTACCCTTCTTTAAAGTTCTGGACCATGGTCTCTGAATTAACTGTTTCATTCTCCATCCTAATGTAGAATTCCACCATATTCTGGTCACTCTTTCCCAAGGGGCCTCGCACAACGAGATTGCTAATTAATCCTCTCTCATTACACAACATCCAGTCTAAGATGGCCTCCATCCTAGTTGGTTCCTCGAATTATTGGTCCAGAAAACCATCCCTTATGCACGCCAGGAAATCCTCCTCCACCGTATTACTTCCGGTTTGGTTAGCCCAATCTATGTGCATATTAAAGTCACCCATGATAACTGCTGCACCTTTATTGCATGCACCCCTAATTTCCTGTTTGATGCCCTCCCCAACTTCACTACTACTGTTTGGAGGTCTGTACACAACTCCCACTAACGTTTTTTGCCCTTTGGTGTTCTGCAGCTCTACCCATATAGATTCCACATCATCCAAGCTAATGTCCTTCCTAACTATTGCATTAAACTCCTCTTTAACAAGTAGTGCTACCCCACCTCCTTTTCATTTTATTCTATCCTTCCTGAATGTTGAATACCCATGGATGTTGAGTTCCCAGCCCTGATCATCCTGGAGCCACGTCTCTGTAATCCCAATCACATCATATCTGTTCACATCTATTTGCACAGTTAATTCATCCACCTTATTACGGATACTCCTTGCATTAAGACACAAAGCCTTCAGGCTTGTTTTTTTAACACTCTTTGTCCTTTTCGAATTATGATGTAGTGTGGCCCTTTTTATTTCTTGCCTTTATTACTCGGCCTTCCTCTATTGCTTTTTACCTTTCTACCATCTGTTTCTGACTCCATATTACTTTGCCCTATCTTGCTGCATAGGTTCCCATCCCCCTGCCATATTAGTTTAAACACTCCCAAACGGCATTAGCAAATGTTACCCCCAGGACATCAGTTCCAGTCCTGCCCAAGTGCAGACCATCCCTTTTGTACAGGTCCCACTTCCCCAAGAACTGGTTCCAATGTCCCAGGAATTTGAATCCCTCCCTCTTGCACCACTGCTCAAGCCATGTATTTATTCTAACTATCCTGCTCCTTCTACTCTGATTAGCACATGGCACTCGTAGCAATCCAGAGATTACTACCTTTGAGGTCCTACTTTTTAATTTAACTCCTAGCTCGCTAAATTCAGCTTGTAGGACCTCTTCCCGCTTCTTACCTATATCGTTGGTACCTACATGTACCACGACAACTGGCTGTTCATCCTCCCTCTCCAGAATGCTCTGCAGCCGCTCCGAGACATTCTTAACCCTTGCACCAGGGAGGCAACATACCATCCTGGAGTCTCGGTTGCGGCCGCAGAAACTCCTATCTATTCTCCTTACAATAGAGTCCCCTATCACTATAGCTCTCCCATTCTTTTTCCCACCCTTCTATGCAGCAGAGCCATCCACGGTGCCATGAACCTGGCTGCTGGTGCCTTCCCCTGGTAAGTCATCTCCCCCAACAGCACCGTCCCATTCTGCTATTAAAATCATGCCTTAGAATACGGGGTGTGCCGCATTGGAAGTGCGAGGTTTGGGCCCGGTTGTCCAACCCAAACCTGGCACCAGCAAGGCTCTACACCACCGGCAAAGCCTCAAAATGATCCCCTTTGTGCCGTCAAGAGGACTAGTGCATGAAAATGCGTCAAAGCTATTTATTCATTCAGTGCTATGTAAGAGAAGAGACACAGAAATTCCTTTCACAATCAGCCATCTACTTCAAACAATAATATCTGTAAAATATTTGCATCCTCACAATAAACAATATCCCTTGCATGAATCAGACAGAGTATAGTCTTGACCGCTGCTCAGTCAATGCTAAAGTCTTGTTCTCAGTGACCAATAGAGTGGAACGATGGTGCATAGTGTCAGAACAGACATTTCAGGACAAGATGTGGTCTTCAACCCCCAAATGCTGCAATTTAATTGGCTGACAGTAATGCCTCAATTTGAAAATCAATTAAGCCAAGGAAACCTACAGATAGAATTAATGATGCATTAAATAACGTGACAAGAATCCCAGAGCAGGGTCTAATTAACTGTCAACAATGCATTTTGCTTCTATAAGAGAAACATAAGGCATCTGCAAATTTTGGAATATATTTATCAGTGTGTTTATATGTGGAAGCTGCAGTACCGCGGTGACTGGTGAGTGGAGTAGACAATGCACTGTCCTTTCATCTACCAGTGGAGGGTTTGAATCCAGCTTAGAGTGACAGAAGGAAGTATCTCTCTCTTATTTCACGCTCCCTCTCTCATTTGTCTGTGTGTGCCTCGTCCTCTCTCTTATTTATGTACCTCTCTTCTATTTGTCTTTCCCTCTCTCTTACTCTCATTTCTCTCCCTCTTTCTCCCGTTTGTGTTTTTCTTCCATTTCTCAATCCCTTCCTCAAAGTACTCATTTCTTTTTCACTCATTGTTCTCTCTCCCCATCTCATTTGTTTCTCTCATGTCTCCATCTTTGTATCTCACTCTTATTTGTCTGTTTGCTTCTCTCTCTCGCTCTCTCTCTCTCACACACACAGACACTCTTTCATTTGTCATTCTCTCTTTCTGATTTCCCCCTGCGGGTAAACAACAGGCATCTGTTTCCCATCTCTCAATGAGGCACAAGTGCTAATGGGCATTGAACAGTGTGGACCCACATCCCACTGCTCAATGGTGCTGGGGGCTGGTGTGATGCTTTCTGCCTCACTGTACTGTCGAAGAAGGAACATTTCCTTTGCATTGACGGGCCAATATTTTTTTAAAGAAGTGATGTTCTACATCTAGCAGTCCATGAAAAGCGTTCAAGAATTGCTAAGCTGTGCATGCACCTGCCAGCTTCTGAGGTACACAATAAAAACTCGTAAATGATGTTTCCTTTTTAATTTAAAAACAACTCTACAACATGTATTGTGTACAGTGTTGAAACATAGAAACATAGAAACATAGAAAATAGATGCAGGAGTAGGCCATTCGGCCCTTCGAGCCTTCAACACCATTCAATAAAATCATGGCTGATCATTCACCTCAGTACCCCTTTCCTGCTTTCTCTCCATACCCCTTGATACCTTTAGCCGTAAGGGCCATATCTAACTCCCTCTTGAATATATCTAATGAACTGGCATCAACAACTCTCTGCGGTAGGGAATTCCACAGGTTAACAACTCTCTGAGTGAAGAGGTTTCTCCTCATCTCAGTCCTAAATGGCTTATCCCTTATCTTTAGACTGTGTTCCCTGGTTCTGGACTTCCCCAACATCGGGAACATTCTTCCTGCATCCAACCTGTCCAGTCCCATCAGAATTTTATATGTTTCTATGAGATCCCCTCTTATCCTTCTAAACTCCAGTGAATAAAGGCCCAGTTGATCCAGTCTCTCCTCATATGTCAGTCCTGCCATCCCGTGAATGAGTCTGGTGAACCTTTGCTGCACTCCCTCAATAGCAAGAATATCCTTCCTCAGATTAGGAGACCAAAACTGAACACAATATTCCAGGTCTCCTTACCTAAGGAATGATATACTTGCCATTGAGGGAGTGCAACGAAGGTTCTCCAGACTGATTCCTGGGATGGAGGGATTGTCCTATGAGAGACTAGGCCTCTATTCTTTAGAGTTTAGAAAAATGAGAGGTGATCTCATTTAAACATACAAAATTATTTCAGGGCTTGACAGGGTAGATGCAGGGAGGATGTTTAACCTGGCTGGGGAGTATAGAACCAGGGGTCACAGTCTCAGAATAAAAGGTCCATTTAGGACTGAGATGAGGAGAAATCATCATCTCAGAGCCTGGTGAATCTCTGGAATTCTCTCCCTTAGAGGGCTGTGGAGGCTCAGTCATTGAGCATATTCAAGATGGAGATTGATAGATTTTTGGATATAAAGGGAATCAAGGGATATGGGGATAGTGCAGGCAGGTGGATTGAGGTAGAAGATCAGCCATGATCTCATTGAATGGTGGAGTAGGTTCAAGGGGCTGAATGGCCTACTCCTGCTCCTATTTCTTATGTTCTTATGTTGTTTGTCTTTCATGCTCATTTCCTGTGCAGGGCTGAGTTCTCAGTCTGTTCATTTCAGTGCTGTGGCGAGTACTGAACTGAAGTAAAAAAGTTTATCATAATGATAAATAACATCGCTGGTAATCCCTGGCGGATTGACCGTTTACAGTCTTTGCCTAATGTTGTTTGTTGCTGCGAATGGGTCATCTGTCAGCCATAAGGAAAGGTTCAGACGCACACACAGCTTTTAAAGATGACCCTGTTAACTTAAATCACTTTAACCTTGCACTTTTTAGGGAATCCTCACCCTGCAGATGTCCTCAATAAGTGATGATGTTTAAAAGTCATCCTCCACATTCTGCCACTTCAAAAATAATGCAGTGAAGTGATGTCTCACCTCTAATAGCACTAATATGTCAGCTTTAATCAGGAGGCAAGCCATGCAAAAGTACATTTTAAACCTTTTTTTGGTTAAAGTATTTTCCAGCATTAAAACTAAATCAGAAGAAAATGAAGAGTTATCATCTATTTTTCTTTCTCTCCTGAAGAGAGTAGTTCAATGGACACCACAATCCCCAATATCTCACGCAATTCCCAATGCCACATCTAACCTCTATTTCCTCATCTAACCCTCATTTCCTCACCCAACTCCCAGTATCTCCTCTAACACTCAGCACCTCGTCTAACATAGAAATACATAGATGTTACAAGATAGAAACCATTCTGCCCAACCCTCCTGTGACGGCATTCACCCTCCACTCGAGCAAATAGTCCAAATCACATTTATCCACCCTGTTTCCATATACTTTCATCCACCTTTCTGGTCTCATCTCGAATTCTGATATAGTTTCTGCCTCAATTACTAACCCTGGAAGTGAATTCCACAACTCTCTTATGTAAAGACGTTTCTTTTGCTCTCTGTTCTAAATCTGTTGCGTTTAATCTTATATTGATAGTCCCTTAGCTATTGGAAACTGACTGCTTCTATCTACATTGTCTCATCTTTTCATAATTTTAAAAATTTCGATCACATTGCTCAATGGTCTGCGTTATTCCAATTAAAACAGACGCAATTTTTAAAGTATTTTTTCATATTTGTATTTCTCATACCAGGTATCAATCCTAGTGACGTTTCAAAGCTTTAATATCCTTCCTGGAGTGTGCCCAATACTGAATATAGCACTCTTACTGATGACTTATTAACCTTTTATGTATCCTCATCATTACCTCTTGGCTTTTATATTCTATAGCTCATGATAAAAACTATATTTCCACTCGCTTTTTTTATAGCCTTATCAAACTGAGATGCTGTCTTTAATGTCCTGTGAAATGTCAGTGTCTACCCAACTACAAATACCTCATTTAACCTTTAGTACCGCACCCTGTACCTTATCTCAACTGCAGTGCATTACTCAACACCTAGTCCCTCATGAAACCCCAGTATCTCGTTCAACCTAGACTAACTCTCGGTTCAACTTCCAGTGTCTTGCATTATGAGTGTAAACAATTAAGTTCTGACAATTTATTCCACTGCAAACTTCTGGTGCCTCATTCGAGTTATGATTCTACACAGGAGAGTGTTGTTAGGTTGTTCAATTGTGGAAGGGGAGCATCACGGCAGAGTCCAATCTTTTCTCAGCCATCATCCGCACTCATGCACTTTCCATCAGTAATCACTGGATATCAACTAAGACTGGAAGCCTTAAGAGAAAGCGGTTTAAAACACACGTGGAATTCTGGATTTTATAAATAATGACGTAGAGTTCAAAAGCAAGGACATTATGATGAACTTTTATAAAACACTGGTTCGGCCAATTCTGGGCACCGCATTTTAGGAAGGATGTGAAGGCCTTAGAGAGGGTGCAGAAAAGATTTACGAGAATGATTCCAGGGATGAGAGACTTTAGTTACATGGATAAGAAAATAAGAACATAAGAATTAGGAGCAGGAGTAAGCCATTCGGCCCCTCGAGTCTGCTCCGCCATTCAATGAGATCATGGCTGATTTTCCAACTCAACTCCACTTTCCTGCACTATCCCCATATCCCTTGATTCCGTTAATATTCAAAAATTTATCGATCTCTGTCATGAATATACTCAAAGACTGAGCCTCCACAGCCCTCTGGGGTAGGGAATTCCAAAGATTCACCACCCTCTGAGTGAAGAAGTTTCTCCTCATCTCAGTCCTAAATGACGACCCCTTATTCTGAGACTGTCACCCCTGGTTCTAGACTCGTCAACCAGGGGAAACATCCTCCCTGCCTCTACCCTGTCAAGGCCTGTATGAATGTTGTATGGATTTTGAGATCACCTCTCATTCTTCTAAATGCTAGAGAATATAGGCCTAGTCTGCTCAATCTCTCCTCATAGGGCAATTGCCTCATCCCAGGAAACAGTCTGGTGAACTTTCGTTACACTCCCTCAATAGCAAGTATATCCTTCCTTAGGTAAGGAACCAAAGCTGTATGCAATACTCCAGGCGAGGTCTCATCAGGGCCCTATATAATTGCAGTAAGATGTTTTTACTTTAATACTCAAATCCTCTTGTTGACTGGAGAAGCAGGTGTTGTTCTCCCTAGAGCAGAGAAGGTTGAGAGGAGATTTGATAAAGGTGTTCAAAGTCATGAGAGCCTGGACAGAGTAGATCAAGAGAAACTGTTCCCATTGGCGGAAGGGTCGAGAACCAAAGGACACAAATTTAAGATGATTGGAAAAAGAACCAAAGGCGACATGAGGAAAAACTTGTATATGCAGCGAGTGGTTAGGGCCTGGAATGCACGGCCTGAAAGGGTGGTGGAGGCAGACTCAACCGTGGCTTTCAAAAGTGAATTGGATAAGTACCTGAAGGAAAACATTTCCAGGGCTACGGGGAGGGGGACTAGCTGAAGTGCCCTTGCAGAGAGCCTGCATGGGCTTGACGGGCTGAATGGCCTCCTTCTGTGCTATTACGATTCTGTGATTCTATGATCAGGAACATTGCGACTTTGTGTCATGCAAAACTGGAGTCTAACTGAGATCAGTAAGTTGAGCACAGTTCAGGGCTCAAATCTGGAACCTTCCTGTTCTTTACTCAGTATCATAACAATGGTTCATTTACCCAAGATTGTATCATGTTTTAAGGGATATGAGTGCAAGCTCTACTTGGACAGCTTAATCCTAATGTATTCCTTTAGATTTATAAAGAAGCAAAAACCTTACTGTGAAATAAAGCCAGTATTTGCATTATACTGTATGTTCCTGACACATGTTCTCACATTGTAACCTGCGGCTGTACCAGGGATTGCTCTCACACAGCACTTCTTGTCAGGTTCCTGCTTGCAACTCCTTGATGGACACTGGTAATTAAAATCTGAATCTTTCATGCTCTTCCATTGCACTCCTGAAACCTCCAAGGACTTCAAATCAAAGAGTGGTCATCAGTTGATGTCTATTCCCTTGCTGCCTGTGCAATGAGTTGTATTCCAGCTGTTAAGCAGCTTGCCAATTTAAACTTTGCTTCTGCGTAATACTCAACTCTCTCTCTTAGGCAGTCCCTCGTATCGAGGATGACTTGCTTCCACACCAAAAAGGGATGAGTTCACAGGTGTTACAACGAAGGACCTGATATTCCCGGTCCCGACCTACATGTTGAAGGGTGGAAGATGCCTGTGCGTGGATTTTTTTTAACGTGTGGTCGTTGCACACCAGCCACTACACGGGCTTAACAGAACTAGGTCTTAGTCCAGGGGTAAGGATTAACCAAGATGACTGGAGACCAGCTCTGCTGCACGGACCTAGTGCGCACAAATATCGCAGTGTGGGCTAGCCCGTGCTGCCCCAACATTGTATTCTGATTGTTATGGCGGCTGGAGGGCGGTGGGGAGGGGGGTATCCCTAAAGAATTGAGGAAATTTTAGGCAAAACACAGAGGTGCAATAGGACGTCTTTCTACATTTTTGTACACAGAGATACAAATCTGTGAAAGTAAGAGGACAAGCTGATAAAAGGAGAGCATAGGAATTTCTGGGTTTTATAAATGGGGGCTTACAGTAGGAACATAGGAACAAGAGCATGCCATTCAGCCGCTGGAGCCTATATAAAAGCAAGTAGCAATGCTAAACCTATAAAAAGCATTGTTAGAATGTTGTGTCCAGTTTTGGGCCCCTTCCTTTAAGACTGATGTCCAGGCCAAGGAAAGTTTGCAGACGAGATTCGCCAAGATGATACTGGGAATGAGAAGCTTTAGTCACAAGCAGAGACGCGAGAAACTGGAGCTCTTTTCAGTGGAAGGAGAGAAGCAATTCGATAGAGGTGATCATATTTATGATGGGTTCTTGTGCGGTAACTCTGGAAAATCAATTTCTCCTAGTGTCTGAGGTGGTAACTAAAGGGAGTAATTGATGCTCTTCACCAAAAGAATAAAGGAGCGATGGGGAATTTTTTTTTTTAATGTGGCAGGGTGCTAAGACATGGAATGCTCAACCCAAAACAATGGTGGAAGTGGAAACCTTAATGGTTTTTAAAAGGCAAGCGGTTAAATATTTGAAATATAAAAATTCTAAAAGAAAGGGCAGGGGAGTGAACTAAGTGGTCAGCTTGGTCAGATCTAATGGACTGAATAGCTTTGTCTGTGTTGTAAAATTCACCAATCCTCGGCAAATTTGATACTATAGCCAACAAATACTGATCTGTCTAGGAGCCTGTTGATAATTCTACTCATTCTCCTTCCTCTCCTTTAACCAACAGTTTTTATGAAGGCCATTTGAAATTTTCTTATCATTGTACTAAGATGGAATTAAACCAATCTAATGCATATTAATTCACTGCTCTGCCATTAACCGTACTTTTGGATTATTCAGTAGCAATTAAAGAGGAATTTCAAATCTATCTTGGATTCACTGGACTTACAGCAGATGTTAAAGCACCAGAAGAGGCTGGCAGAGTGTGATCAGTCAGCAGAGGAGGCGATAGTTTGCAGATGTCTTCGATGAGGAATCGCTGGTTGAATGGAGCACCTGTGTGTTTCCTAGACATAGGAGGAGCAGCAGGAACCAACAGGAGGTGATGGTCTGGGAGATTCGAGGTAATGAGAACTAGAGCTCCAGAATTAGCAGCATAAATGCAGGTGCCACCTGTCTAGATACAAAAAATGAATCATCGGGGAAATGACATGTGGTACATGTAGCATGCTTGGGAGGATCAAGTAAGTTTGCTTCTATGGTTCTCAAAGCTGCCCACTGCTGGAGTTTTACTCACGTCATTTCTGGATCTATTTTAGACTAAACAATATCAATTAATTGCTACGATTAGTCAACAATTCCATAATGCTGTATCATTTAAATACCAGGATGACAGAAAGAGAACTGGATGGACTTTGGTCCATCTTCATCTATCAATTCCTTTGCTTGTGCGTGATTCTCGGTGCGGGGCACTGCTTGCAGATGCTATGCCTCAACAGTGATACAATCACTGATCTTCATTCAAATGCCTGAAGTGCCCTGTCTTTTGTTAACAGGCTGCACCTATACCATGCAGAGGGTTTGTGACCACTGGCAAAAGTTAACTAAGCCAATACTCATTTACCTTTTGAGGGAATCAAGAGTTTCCCAGCTGTTCAATGGGTTAGACGGAATGCCAGGTTGTCTCTTGGGAGATGAGGTTAAAAAAGGAGGGAGAGAGAAAACAGGGAATTATAGACCGGTCAGCCTGACATCGGTAGTGGGTAAAATGATGGAATCAATTATTAAGGATGTCATAGCAGTGCATTTGGAAAGAGGTGACATGATAGGTCCAAGTCAGCATGGATTTGTGAAAGGGAAATCATGCTTGACAAATCTTCTGGAATTTTTTGAGGATGTTTCCAGTAGAGTGGATAAGGGAGAACCAGTTGATGTGGTATATTTGGACTTTCAGAAGGCGTTCGACAAGGTCCCACACAAGAGATTGATGTGCAAAGTTAGAGCACATGGGATTGGGGGTAGTGTACTGACATGGATTGAGAACTGGTTGTCAGACAGGAAGCAAAGAGTAGGAGTAAATGGGTACTTTTCAGAATGGCAGGCAGTGACTAGTGGGGTACCGCAAGGTTCTGTGCTGGGGCCCCAGCTGTTTACACTGTACATTAATGATTTAGATGAGGGGATTAAATGTAGTATCTCCAAATTTGCGGATGACACTAAGTTGGGTGGCAGTGTGAGCTGCGAGGAGGATGCTGTGAGGCTGCAGAGCGACTTGGATAGGTTAGGTGAGTGGGCAAATGCATGGCAGATGAAGTATAATGTGGATAAATGTGAGGTTATCCACTTTGGTGGTAAAAACAGAGAGACAGACTATTATCTGAATGGTGACAGATTAGGAAAAGGGGAGGTGCAAAGAGACCTGGGTGTCATGGTACATCAGTCATTGAAGGTTGGCATGCAGGTGCAGCAGGCGGTTAAGAAAGCAAATGGCATGTTGGCCTTCATAGCAAGGGGATTTGAGTACAGGGGCAGGGAGGTGTTGCTACAGTTGTACAGGGCATTGGTGAGGCCACACCTGGAGTATTGTGTACAGTTTTGGTCTCCTAACCTGAGGAAGGACATTCTTGCTATTGAGGGAGTGCAGCGAAGGTTCACCAGACTGATTCCCGGGATGGCGGGACTGACCTATCAAGAAAGACTGGATCAACTGGGCTTGTATTCACTGGAGTTCAGAAGAATGAGAGGGGACCTCATAGAAACATATAAAATTCTGACGGGGTTAGACAGGTTAGATGCAGGAAGAATGTTCCCAATGTTGGGGAAGTCCAGAACCAGGGGTCACAGTCTAAGGATAAGGGGTAAGCCATTTAGGACCGAGATGCGGAGGAACTTCTTCACCCAGAGAGTGGTGAACCTGTGGAATTCTCTACCACAGAAAGTTGTTGAGGCCAATTCACTAAATATATTCAAAAAGGAGTTAGATGAGGTCCTTACTGCTAGGGGGATCAAGGGGTATGGCGAGAAAGCAGGAATGGGGTACTGAAGTTGAATGTTCAGCCATGAACTCATTGAATGGCGGTGCAGGCTAGAAGGGCCGAATGGCCTACTCCTGCACCTATTTTCTATGTTTCTATGTTTCTATGTAAACGTTACTCTGGACACCTCTGTGGAACTTACAGACCCTTTGATAAAGGGCCTACTATATGCGCAGATTCATGAGGCAGGAATATGATAGAACAGGCTTTTGGCTTGTTACAACAGCATTTCTGAGGTGTGGTTTACAATACAAGCTGGAAGAATAATTGAAGTATGTTGCATAATATTGCCATTAAAAAATGGAGACCATATTCTGAACAGGAGCAGCAACAAGCCAGACCCCAGAAAAATAAGCAGGTGGAGCAGTGCTAGAAAGTCATGTCTAGTACCTTGCCAGCTGAAGTTGGGAAAGCAGAGCCTTTCATGTTATCAGTTCTATCTGCGCATATAATCAAAGTTAGTCAACAATCTTTCTTAACTGTCACTTCTCTCATGTCCTCATTTTCTGGTATGTTCCAATTCTTCTGAAATATCTTCCGAGCTCCATTTTGTGCACCACTTCCAGCACATTACTGGATAAATTCCGGTTAACTGAACTTTTCTGTGAAACTATTTAGCCAAATATGAATAGCCATTTCTATGTCTAAGAGTATTGTCACATATCAATATCTGGAAATGCATGATAATCAACAGTCATGCGCATATTTAGCAGTCAAGGTAATTAGCATTGATCCTTGTTACATACCTTATCAACACTGTGGTCCTGTGCTGTGGGATGAAATCCTGGTGACTGCACCAGAACTACACCCATTGGTGTCCCCCTTCAAGAGTTTGTAGGATCAGTAGTGTACTTCATTCCTACGGGGCTGATTGATACCATTGTCATTAAAGAAGCCCACGACGTCGTGTGGCCGAGAAATCCCTTGCCTGCCTGCCATCAGGGGGAGGGAAACATGCCCAGGCTAAGCCATGGCTATGTTACCCCAGGTCTCTCCTGGCCGGCCCCCGCGACGATTTACTTGCATCCATCTGAAGGCCGGTATACTTCATCTCACTTGGCTTACCAACCTCCAGTAAAACGCCAGGTCCTAACTGAGATGGGAAAGTGAGAGCTCCCAGTGCACGGACTCCCAGGCCCTGGGGATCACTCCCTAATGCCATTGGCAGTGGGCTAAAAAATTCCAAACCGGAAAGATCTGGAATCATTGAGGATACGGCACAACCGGGTCCTGCCATCCACCAGAGTTATGGTGGGCATGTGACAGAACCCCCAAGGAAAAGTGTGACTTGCATTAACGTCCCATGCCTGTTTATTGTCGATTGCCCTTCTGAGCTGTGGATGGTATTTTTGCATTCCCTCACGCCAGTCACAATAATCTGAAGGGCCTCTGCCATAAAGTGAACTGTTCTGTTTCTCTTTGCTCCCTTCATGAGCTTCTGAATTTATGCACTGCACAGCTGGATTGGCACACTTAGGGGTCGCTATTGGGTACCGCAGTTTTGAGGCGGTGTCATTGCCTGAGAGCTGATTTCACTGCCAGGCGTTAGGTGCAGGTCCAACTGCCAAATTCAGTTTTTACGGCCAAAATGTGGCATGGCACACGCATCCTCGAGCGGGAGCTCAGGAGTCCGACTGAATTTCGCGTTGGGAGGCTGACACCAAGCAACTGGAAAACAGGTAGAAAAGGGAAGAGAGAAACTTCCCCACTGTTACAACTAATGTAAAAATGAAGAAAGAAAGAAAGAAAAAACGTACCTTGCTCTCTGGCGATTCCGCCCGAGTTCCGCTGTTTACTCACCACTTTTTTCAGGCTGTAAGAATGCCTGCTGGGAAGGCCGATGTTCAAACAAAATATCGCGCTGGAGGCGCCAAGGAGGCATTGCACGCTGGATGATGTCACCACGCGGGTGGCATTAGCCGGCGCAGCGTTAGCTCTTGGTGCCTCTGCAAAAGGGCCGACTGAATTTCAGTCAGGGCGTGAACGCTGCTTATGATCGAAGGTAGGCTTTTGCCGCTCGTTAGCAGCCTTCCACCAGCGGGAACGGATGACGGCAGAAACTGAATTTTGACCCCTTAGCTTTTACATCCCTGTTATAATTCATCAGCACTGTTGCAGATGCAGTCTAATTGGATGCTCAGCTGTGCAACAGCTGTTATGTAAGCTCCAAGAAAGTGCAAACCTGTTTCTGCGAGTGCATCAAAAATGGGACTGAAAAATTAATTCCCATTTAATATGCTTTCACAGGGCATTAAGACAGATAGAACTGTCATTTGTACAGTGCCATTCATGACCTCAGGATGTCTCAAAGCACTTCAAAGACAATAAAGTATTTTGAAGTGTAGTGATAGTTGTAATTTGAGAAATGCTGAAGCCAATTTGCAAAGTCCCACAAACAGCAATGAGATAAATGACCAGATAGTCTGTTTATATGGTGAATGCTCCATGCTATTAATTATTACCATATGATCTTTTTGATCCATCTGACAGGACAGATGGGGTTTTGTTTTAATGTCTTATCCAAAAGTTGACACCTCCGACAGTGCAGCACTCCCTCAGTTCTGCACTGAAGTGTCAGCCTAGATTATGTGCTCAAGTCTTTGGAGCGGGGCTTGAACCCACACCTTATGACCCAAAGATGTAAGTGCTACTCACTGAGCCAAAGCTGACACCTAAGAGCAAATTAACCCTCTAACATATATTTTTTAAATAGATGTCTGTTTTCTACAACCTAACCCCCCCCCATGTCCACTTTGTGTTCCAGTTGTGCCCCCATTCTATTTTGGACTTGGTAAAATATAACGACTCTACTTGTGAACCAGTTCAAGTTTGCTTTCTATAACCAAAAGTGTATTCCATATCACACATATAAATAATTTGAACAAATGTATAACTGCATCAAATAGACTGCATTAATTACATAGAAATAAGAATTTGCATTTAGATAGTGCCTTTCACGACCTCAGGATGTCCCAAACAGTTAATGATGTACTTTTGAAATGTAGTCACTGTTGTAATGTCGGAACCACTGCAGCCATATGTGCAGAGCAAGCTCCCACAAACAGCAATAAGATAATGATCTAGATAATCTGTTTTAGTTACGTTAATTGAGGGATAAATATTGGCCAGGACACCAGGAAGAACTCCCCTGCTCTTCTTCGAAATAGTGCCATGGGATCTTTTACGTCCACCTGAGAGAGCAGACGGCACCTCGGTTTAACGTCTTATCTGAAAGACAGCACCTCCAACATTGCTGCACTCCCTTAGTACTGTAATGGAGTGTCAGCCTAGTCTTTCATGCTCAAGAGTGAAACTTGAACTTACAAGCTTCTGATTCAGAGGCGCGAGTTCTACCCACTGAGCCACGGCTGGCACCGATGAATTGTTCTGGTTGTGACAGAGTGAACAGGAAATATATAGTATTCTGATTATACTGAGTAACTGCCATGCAGTCGTGCAATAATTGATTACATTGGTGTTACTCTCGGAACTTCAGTCTTATGTCACAGTTTGATGCTGCAGGCTCTGAGGTTGGAATTAGCAGAAGTTCACTGACAAACTGACACCGCACCCCACACCCCGAACTATTCGAAGCTCCTGATGCAGTTCTTTTTTAAAAATTGAAAGATTTACAGTGAGTATCATACAGTTTTATGTTATCTCCAAGAATCCCTGTGTTTTAAACCAGAAGGGACCTGCATCTAGATGAGGAAAATGAAAGAAAGTGGATAATCTAGAGGGAAATAAGCGAGAGCGAGTGTGACGGTGCAGCCTGGTGTTACATTAACAGATTATAGGGGTTTCAAAACTGAAGTATTACTGAAGTGTGAAAGAGGACACTCCATGGAGTAACCAGCAGTAACAACATACAAGCCAATAGTTTTCAATGCATGTGGCCCGTTGTAGGAGTGACATTTATTAATGAGTTACAGGATACGGGGTAGGAAATTTAGGACCAAGATGAGGAGAAATTTTTTCACTCAGAGGGTGATGAACCTGTGGAATTCTCTGAAGGCTGTGGAGGCCAAGTCACTGAATATATTTAAGGGGAGATAGATTTCTAGAAACAAAAGGCATCAAGGGGTATGGGGAAAAAGGCGGGAATATGCTGTTGAGACAGAGAATCAGCCCTGATCATATTGAACGGCGGTGCAGACTCGAAGGGCCGAATAGCCTACTCCTGCTCCTATTTTCTATGTTTCTATGAACTGTTATATTTTTTTGCTGTCTAGCAGAATATCAGAACATTTCCGTTGTTTCTAGATTTTTCTTAGTTTATTTTAATTTTTGTTAGATTAAAGGAGAACCATCCAGAAAAAGACTGTTAGTTAAAAAATACTGTTAGCCCTATTAGCTGCCAAATGTTTGACACATTTATATGACATTTTTCTGTCTGTTATTTTATCGGAGGTATTTTGCGATAAAATACTTGCTCACGAGTCGCCTACTCAGCGATGCCCAGTTTGGGTTCTGCCAGGTCCACACGGCTTCAGACCGTATTATGGCTTTAGTCCAAACATGGACACTAGGGGCAGGATTTTCGGTGAATTTGCACCCTATTTAGTGCATTGGTGGGGCGTAAAAATGATTTCTTGGGCCGTGAAATGAGGCGCACAAGATTTTGCACCGAAACAGAATTTTCGACAATGGTTTTGCGGCGGCAATAAAACTTACCGCCCCACTGCTGTCTTGACCGTTGGGATGACATAAATTGTCGTGCATCGCTGCGCGAGTGCCCCAGGCAGAACTTTCGAGCATTTTGCCCAATTTAACGTGTGCCCAGGAACGCGCTCAGAAAAAACAGACGGACCCAGGGCGCACCAGGCGCTAATAGCGAAGCGAAGGAGAGAGTCGCAGTTGTGAGTGATAAAAGGATTGGGAGAAGAACACTGCGTTACTGCATACTTTTGATTGCGACATTTATGTGAGTTTCTAGTTTGTTTTATAAAGGACATTTAAGGACATTGGGGGCCATGCTAGGTCGGGAGCCAATAATCCTGGCTGCTATTGCTTACAGCTTCAAGCTGGAAGATCATTTGCAACATAATCGAAGAGGCCGCAGACATATGTGTCATGTATTCAACTATCATTGAAACCCATGTACAGCTGACCTAAGTTGTACACCTTGAGAACATTGACCACAAGGGATGAAATTGTGGGAGACACTCCTAACCTGGACTTTCCGGTATAAACAGGGAAGCTCCACCCACCTCCATCACTTGAGATCTTGGTAATAAAGGTAACTGGTCACAGAGTGACCTTTTTTCAAGTATGGGCCTCATGTGCATTTGTACTGTATAGTAAGGACATATCATTGGCGATGAGAAACTGGGATTTAAACCACGCGAGCATGGCCACTAGCAGCACAGATGAGAGGTACTGTGTTGGTGATGATTGGGACGAATTTATCGAGAGACTACAGCAAAGTTTTGTCACTAAGGAATGGTTGGGACAGGATTCGGCCGACAAACGCAGGGCTCATCTCCTGACAGTTTGTGGATCCAGAACGTACTCCCTGATGAAGGACCTTCTAGCGCCAGAGAAGCCGGCGGACAAGACGTTCGAAGAGCTCAGTAAGTTGATCGGGGAACACCTTAAACCGGCGAGCAGCATGCACATGGCGAGACACCGGTTTTACACGCACCGGCGGCGAGAAGGGCAAAGCGTTCCAGACTTCGTGGCAGATCTTCGCCGACTGGCGAGCCGATGTAAGTTCCCAGATGCATGCAGAGCAGAGATGCTGCGAGACTTTTTTATTGAGGGCATCGGGCATGCTGGGGTTTTCAGGAAACTGATTGAGACCAAAGACTTGACCTTGGAAGCGGCGGCTTTGATAGCCCAGACATTTATCTCAGGGGAGGAAGAGACCAGAATGATGTATGAAAAAAATCTTGGCTCAAATGCGGCAAACGACCAGGGAGTCAACATTGTTAACGCGGCACATAGTTCTCTAGGCAGACAAGGGCAATCGGACATGCCCCAGCATGTTGTCGAACCCAAAGAACAGAGACAATGGCTAGCTAAACGGCGATTCATGCCATCGCAATGGACAATGCGGTCAGTAATGGGGCCATCAACACCTGTTAATGGTGCGCTTAAGGACAGTTACAGAGACAGTCAGAGACGATTGACTGGTAATGGACCTTTTGTTTCCAACAACGGAGCCTCCAGCTCATGCTGGAGGTGTGGAGGCAAACACCCAGCCAGAGCTTGCAGGTATCAGCAATACACCTGCAGAAACTGCAACGTCATCAGTCACTTGGCGCGTATGTGCAGGAAGCCGGCAGCCAGGTGGATGTACGAGGAGGATGGGCCCGATGTAAGCCCTATGAGGCCAAATGAATACTGGGGGAAATCGCTGGAAGCTGAAGTTCAGTGAGTTCATGTGGATCACATATACAGTTCATATACTAGAACGCCACTGATAATGATGAAAGTGCTCCTCAATTAATGGAGCTAGACACGGGGGCCAGCCAGTTCCTGATGAGTATCAAACAATTCGAAAGGTTGTGGATGTCCAAGGCCAGGAGGCCAAAATTATGGCCATTGACGCACAGCTACGGACATATACAAAGGAGATAATTCCAGTGCTAGGCTGCGCCACAGTACTCGTGACCCACAAAGACTCGGAGAACAGGTTGCCACTCTGGATTGTCCCGGGGGATGGTCCCGCACTACTGGGGAGGAGTTGGCTTGCTGTCATGAACTGGAAATGGGGCGATGTCAATGCAATTCTTCTGTGGAGCGAGTATCATGCTCACAGGTCCTGGACAAATTTGACTCCTTATTTCAATCCATCATCGGCACTTTTATGGGGGCCAAGGTAGTGATCCACATAAACCAGGATGCCAGGCCAGTACACCACAAGGCCAGAACGGTGCCGTACGTGACGTGGGAAAAGATAGAATGCGAATTGGACCGCCTGCTGAGGGAAGGCATCAGCTCGCCAGTCGAATTCAGTGAATGCGCGAGCCCGATCGTGCTGGTGCTCAAGGCGGATTGGTCGGTCAGGATATGTGGTGATTACAAGGCCACCATCAATCGGGAGTCACTCCAAGACCAGTACCCGCTACCGAGAGTGGAGGACCTCTTTGCGACGCTATCCGGTGGCAAACATTTTTCAAAATTGGACCTGACCTCAGCTTACATGGCCCAGGAGCTGGCGAGTGATTGAAGAAGCTGACCACTATCATGACACACAAGGGGTTGTTTGAGTACCGTTTGGGATTCGTTCGGCCGTCGCGATCTTTCAGCGAAATATGGAAAGCCTCCTCAAATCGATTGCAAGGACGGTGGTTTTTCAAGACGACATCCTCATCATGGGTCGCGATACTGAAGAACACCTCCACAACCTGGAGGAGGTGCTACGCAGACTGGACTGGGTAGGGCTGCAACTGAAAAAGGCGAAGTGTGTCTTAGCTCCAGAGGTAGAATTCCTGGGGAGGAGGGTAACAGCAGACATTATCAGACCTACTGCGTCCAAAACGGAAGTGATCCAGAGAGCACCCAGACCCCGTAACACGACGGAGCTGCGTTCATTCCTGGGGCTCCTGAACTATTTTGGTCGCATTCTTCCCAAATTGAGCATGCTGTTAGAGCTGCTACATGTGCTCCTACGCAAAGGTCACAATTGGGTCTGGGGGGACAGCCAGGAAAGGGCTTTTGATAGAGCACGCAATTTGTTATGCTCCAACAAACTGTTAATGTTATATGACCCGTGTAAGAAACTTGTTTTAACGTGCGTTGTGTCGTCCTATGGGGTCAGGTGTGTGTTGCAGCATGTGAATGCCAATGGTCAGTTACAGCCGGTAGCTTATGCCTCCAGAAGTCTGTCCCAGGCAGAAAGGGGCTACAGGATGGTAGAAAAGGAAGTGCTAGCATGTGTATATGCAGTAAAAAAAATGCATCAGTACCTGTTTGACAGGAAATTTGACCTGGAGACAGATCACAAACCCCTAACGTCCCTTTTGGCTAACAACAAAGCCATAAATGCGAATGCATCGGCCTGCATACAGAGGTGGGCACTCACATTAGCCGCCTATGACTATACAATTCGGCACAGACCGGGCACTGAAAACTGCGCCGATGCACTCAGCAGGCTCCCACTAGCCACCACTGAGGGGGAAACTGAGTATGATAATGAGATGGTCATGGCTGTTGAAGCTTTCGAAATCGAAGGCTCACCTGTGACAGCCCGTCAGATTAAAGTCTGGACAAATAAAGACCCGCTACTGTCTTTAGTTAAAAAATGTGTCCTGAATGGGGACTGGGCAGCCACGTACGGGGCATGCCCTGAGGAATTTAAACCATTTCATAGGCGCAAGAATGAACTCTCGATTCAGGACGATTGTCGACTGTGGGGAACCCGAGTAGTCATGCCCCAGAGGGGCAGAGAGGTGTTTATCAGAGAACTTCACAATGAGCACCCGGGCAGTGTCATGATGAAGGCAATTGCCAGGTCACAAGTTTGTGGCCAGGGATAGATGCAGACCTGGAACTTTGTGTTCGCAGGTGCAACACGTGTGCTCAGCTGGGCAACGCACCAGGGAAGCCCCCATTAGCCCCTGGTCCTGGCCCACCAAGCCATGGTCACGCATCCATGTGGACTACACAGGTCCTTTCATGGGAAAAATGATTTTAGTTATACAGACGCCAACTCCAAATGGATTGAGTGTGCCATTTTAAATTCAAGCACATCCTCTGCCACGATAGAAAATCTACGGGCAGTGTTCGCTACCCATGGTCTACCAGATGTCTTGGTCAGCGACAATGGCCTGTGCTTCACAAGCACAGAATTCCAGGACTTCATGGCAGGCAATGGAATTAACCATGTCAGAACGGCACCGTTCAAGCCGGCCTCAAACGGCCAGGCGGAACGAGCAGTGCAGATAATCAAACAGGGGATGCTCAGAATCCAAGGGGGTTCCCTGCAAAGCCACTATCACGCCTCCTGTTGGCCAATAGATCCCGACCACACTCACTCACAGGGGTTCCACCCGCAGAGCTGCTAATGAAAAGGATGCTCAAAACCAGGTTATCCTTTATACACCCTAATATGAAAGAAATTGTTGAGAGCAGGCGTCAGTCACAATGTAACTACCATGACAGGAATGTGAGGGCGCGATGTATTGATGTCAATGACCCTGTTTTTGTCCTTAATTACGCTGCAGGGCCCAAATGGTTTGCAGGCACTGTGATTGCCAAAGAGGGAAACAGGGTTTTGGTAGTTAAACTTACCAATGGACAAATCTGCCGCAAACACGTGGATCAAACTAAAAGGAGGTTCAGCAACCCCATAGAAGAAGCAGAGGAAGAACACAACATAGAATTCACTCCACCACAGGTGACCAAACACCGGAACCAAGTGGAGGAGAGCCCAGTCACTGTGGGCAGTCCGGACAGGCCTGAGGCATCGCAAACAGCAGACACTCAGGCCAGCGTCCAACAATCAGAGCCCCAACTCAGGCGCTCTACAAGGAAGCGTAAACCACCAGAGAGACATAACCTGTGATCCCAATAAGACTTTGCGGGGGAGGTGATGTCATGTATTCAACTATCATTGTAACCCATGTATAAGCTGACCTTGAGAACATTGACCACAAGGGGTGAACTTCTGGGAGACACTCCTAACCTTGAATTTCAGGTATAATCACTTGAGGTCTTGGTAATAAAAGTGACCTTCTCTCAAGTATGGGCCTCGTGTGCATTTATACTGTATAGTAAGGATATATCAGTATGGGGAGGAGGCCTTACACCCTACGAGTTTACAGGGAACATCACTCATACCTCCAACTCTCTGAGGCACAGTACATTAGAAGGCTGCGCTTCTGATAAGAGGTGCTCACAGAGATCTGCCAACTCCTACAGGCAGACCCACAAACTACCAGCGGCAACAGGACCGCACTGCCCATTGAGGTGAAGGTGACTGCGGCACTTGCCTTCGATGCCTCCGGCTCCTTCCAGGCATCAGCGGGGGACATATGCTCTTTCTCGCAGCATGCTACACATTGCTGAATTCACCAGGTGACTAATGCACTGTACACAGGCAGAATGGACTTCATAAACTTCCCAATGACCAGGGAGACCCAAAATGAGAGGGCTGTAGGTTTTGGATGATTTGCTGGCTTTCCCAAGGTGCAGAGCACACTTGACTGTATGCACATTGCCTTGTGAGCACCTTTAGAGATTGCAGAGGTTTTTCAAAACCAAAAGGGATTCCACTTCATGAACATACAGATCGTCTGCGACCATACTCAGTGTATCATGGCAATCAATGCCCAATATCCAGGGAGCATCCATGATGCTTTCATCTTGCGCGAGAGCACAGTCCTCCTTGATCAAAATCCAAATATATTCAGCCCTAGTTGTACTGTACATGTGCACGGCCATGCCCTGCATTAAGCGTTTGCGACTGGAGACCAGACCAGAAGCACAGGAAGAAAAAATAAATTAAAATTTACGCATGCGCAGAGCGGCATATTTTTTCAGCGCTGGAACCATCGGCTCTGGCGCACAAAATGTGTTGTGCAACGCCAGAGTTAACGCTAATGCTCCTCGTGAACTTTCATTCAGTGAAAGTTCCTCGCTCTGGCTCTAATGTTAACTCGGTGCTAAATTTTTGGCTCCGTCACGAATTGCGCCCGGAAACGGCCAAAAACATAAAAAGCCGAAAATCCAACCCGATAGCTGAATTCCAGAGGTGAGGTGAGAGTGACTGCACTTGACAGCAACATAAGAACATAAGAACATAAGTATTAGGAACAGGAGTAGGCCATCTAACCCCTCGAGCTTGCTCCGCCATTCAAAAAGATTATGGCTGATCTGGCCGTGGACACAGCTCCACTTACCCGCCCGCTCCCCATAACCCTTAATTCCCTTATTGGTTAAAAATCTATCTATCTGTGATTTGAATATATTCAATGAGCCAGCCTCAACTGCTTCCCTGGGCAGAGAATTCCACAGATTCACAACCCACTGGGAGAAGAAATTCTTCTCAACTCGGTTTTAAATTGGCTCCCCCGTATTTTGAGGCTGTGCCCCCTAGTTCTAGTCTCCCCAACCAGTGGAAACAACCTCTCTGCCTCTATCTTGTCTATACCTTTCATTATTTTAAATATTTCTATAAGGTCACCCCTCATCCTTCTGAACTCCCAACGAGTAAAGACTCAGTCTACTCAATCTATCATATGGTAACCCCCTCATCTCCAGAATCAGCCTAATGAATCGTCTCTGTACCCCCCTCCAAAGCTAGTATATCCTTCCTTAAGTGCACCAAAACTGCACGCAGTACTCTAGGTGCAGCCTCATCAATACCCTATACAGTTGCAGCAAGACCTCCCTGCTTTTGTACTCCATCCCTCTCGCAATGAAGACCAACATTCCATTCGCCTTCATGATTACCTGCTGCACCTGCAAACTAACTTTTTGGGATTCATGCACAAGGGCGAGAGGTGGGCACCGGAAGGACTGGAGTGCATCATCACGCCAGGCAACCAAATTTTAATTTGATTTTACGTTTTAAAGTTTAATTTGTTTTAATTGCCGGTGCTTTTAGTGTCCCCCTCCCCTTTTATAGGGGGCACTTGGAAAAATGTGATTTTAGCACCCAAAAAAAAACAAAAAAAAAAGAAAAACACAAAAAAAACACAAAAAAGGGGAAAAAAAGGGGCCTTGTAAATGTCTGCTGTGTCATCCAGGGCGGGTGGCATGGTTTAATGTTTCTTTATTTTACAGATAAACTCAAAAGAGTTTCATGCACAAGGGCGAGAGGTGGGCACCGGAGGGACTGGAGTGCATCATCACGCCCGGCAACCAAATTTTAATTTGATTTTACGTTTTAAAGTTTAATTTGTTTTAATTGCCGGTGCTTTTAGTGTCCCCCTCCCCTTTTATAGGGGGCACTTGGAAAAATGTGATTTTAGCACCCAAAAAAAAACAAAAAAAAAAGAAAAACACAAAAAAAACACAAAAAAGGGGAAAAAAAGGGGCCTTGTAAATGTCTGCTGTGTCATCCAGGGCGGGTGGCATGGTTTAATGTTTCTTTATTTTACAGATAAACTCAAAAGAGTTTCATGCACAAGGGCGAGAGGTGGGCACCGGAGGGACTGGAGTGCATCATCACGCCCGGCAACCAAATTTTAATTTGATTTTACGTTTTAAAGTTTAATTTGTTTTAATTGCCGGTGCTTTTAGTGACCCCTCCCCTTTTATAGGGGGCACTTGGAAAAATGTGATTTTAGCGCCCCAAAAAAAAAGGGCCTTGTAAATGTCTGCTGTGTCATCCAGGGCGGGTGGCACGGTTTAATGTTTTTTTATTTTACAGATAAACTCAAAAGAGTTTCATGCACAAGGGTGAGAGGTGGGCACCGGAGGGACTGGAGTGCATCATCATGCCCGGCAACCAAATTTTAATTTGATTTTACGTTTTAAAGTTTAATTTGTTTTAATTGCCGGTGCTTTTAGTGTCCCCCTCCCCTTTTATAGGGGGCACTGGAAAAAGGAAAATTTGATTTTAGTGCCCAAAAAAAAACCCAAAAAAAGGAAAAAAAGAGGGCCTTGTAAATGTCTGGTGTGTCATCCAGGGTGGGTGGCACTGATTAATGTTTTTGTTTTGCAGGTAAACTCCAAAAAGAGTTTCATGCACAAGGGCCAATTGTGGAGCAGTGGAGGCGTGTCCTGCACAGTTGGAGCTGAGCTGCAGTGAGGAGAGGAGCAGCTACCAACCTTAGCTCCTGCCTGGAAGGCCTGGAGAGCCCTGAGAACAGCCCAGGAAGAAAAGGAAGGAAGGGGCTTCACCACCAACTTTCACCCAGAGGGAGAGGAGGAAAAAGCAGAAAACTTTTACTAACTTTTACCATTTCTGCAAAGAGTTGGAGAGAGGGGGAAAGACCAACAACAACATCCAGTGTGGAAGGAGGGAGACTCTACCATTTCGACAGGTGGGTGTATTGGTGCAGTCCCCAATAGACTTTGTTGTATCGGTGGGGGGAGGAAAGAAGACCACTGAGGGCCGGAACATCGCGGGGGGTGTGTGTGTGTGTGTGTGTAGTGTGTGTGGGGGCCTTGCTTACAACTAGGCCCCACACACAATTGAATCCCCCCCCCCCCAATTGCCTAGCCTGGGATAGCTGGAGCTACCAGGCTGAAGAATATTTACCACCTATTTAACATCGTTAGGAGTGTGTGCCTGGTGGCTCTAGCTGCCCCAGGTGAAGACATCTGGGAGAACAGCCTGCGCCACATGTTCTCCTTCCGCCGCCTGCTCTTTGTCCGGCTGGTGCGGGAGGAGACGACGGAGGGAAATTTCAATGTGATGCACGAGGGGACTGCCTACCGCGCCTTCTGGACGTCGGACGGCGTGCGGTGCCATGCCTGTAGGGAGGTGGGGCATGTTCGTAAGAACTGCCCCGCCTCCAAGGCCACCAAACCACCGAGGGCGGCCAAGGCTGGTGCCGCCGCCACCCCTCCCCCTAGTTGCGTCCGCGTGCCGGGAGCCATGGGTGCGCGGGCATCATCGGGGGCCTTTGTTTTCAGGGCCTCCGGCGGGGGGGAGGGAGAGCGTCCGACCGGAAAGAAGGCGCGGAACAAGGCGAAACATCTAGAGGCGGGTCCCCTCAGTGCGCCAGAAAGTTTGACCACCGCGCTCGGCCCAACCCAGTCACTGGCGAGCGCGGGGTGCCCCGAACCCGTGCCCGAGCCGTTGAACAACACCACAGAGGGGCCCGGGCGCGGGCAAGAAAAGGAAAAGGGGGGGACGGAGCGGGAGGCCTCGGCAGACATGGAGGTCTCCCTGCCTCAGCGCACCCGCAGCAACAAAAGGAGGCGCCGCTCCGTTGAGGCGGAGAGGGAACAACATCCCTCCGCGGAGGAGTCGGTGCCCGCCGCGTGTCCCGCGTCCCCCACCAGCGCCCCCAAGCAGCGCCGTAGGCGGGAGGAGTCTGTCCCCGGGGAGGGTGAGACAGCCTCTGCCTCCCGGGGATGGCGTGGAAGATCTGCCTGTCGTGGGGGGCGTGGGGATCGCGGAGGAAAGCATTGCCGCCGGGCCGGGCGTCCCGGGGACTGAGGCGGGCGGGGCCGAAAAGGCCGAACCTGAGCCCGTCCAGCCAATATCCAAGTTCCCCCGGGATTTGCTCGACCCGGCAGAAACACAAATTAACAATTTTAATGAAACTGTACATGCTGGGCCGGTGGGTGGCAGCGGGGAAGGGGAGGAACACACACCCTCGCCCCTTACTTTGGAGCTGGAGCACTTGGGGAGCCTGGGGATTTCCTATGGCCGGGTCTCTCCTTGTTCCCCAGTTCCTGGGGCGGAGGGGGAACCCCTTCCGCTGTCGTTTCCCGACCCAGCACCATTTTTAAATGAGCCCAGTGGGGACTCCTCTGCCGACGATCCTGGGGGTGGGATCGGGGCAGAGCCAGGGCCGGTTGGAGCGGCCGGGTCATTTGCCGTACCTTGTGCGGTCAATGGGCCGCCTGCTGGCAGCCACCTCCCGGAGGAGGACGGGGACTCGGTGGGGGACGTGGGAGAAGAACTAGAGACCAGCGCCAGGGAGGCGGTGGATCTGCTCGCGGCCGCCGCTGAGGCCCTCCTCATTCCTGCAAAGGAACTCCGGGACTTTTTGGCCCAGAGCCGGGGTGGCTGCGACCAGGCCCGACTGGCCTTGGAAAAATGGTCCGAGCCAGAGCTGATCAAGGGGTCCGTCCGCGCCGCCGCTAAAACCTTGGCCGCGGGCGGGCCCTTGACAAAGGAGCAACACCTTGAGCTGCGCGAGCTCGAGGGACTCCTCGCTGGGCTGCGGAGGGAGCGGAGTTCAACAAAAGACTCCGCTCCCTCCCCCACAATAGGTTAAGGTAGAGGTTGCACTATGCTTTTGCCATGAAGATAACCATAGCCAGCCTCAACATCAACGGCTGCAGAGGGCCACGCCATAGATTTGACAATTCTTCGCTCCTGCGGGAGGGGAAATATGCGGTGTGCTTCCTGCAAGAAACCCACACCGTTCCGGGAGACGAAGCCACGTGGCTCCTGGAATGGCAAGGAGAGGTCCGCATGAGCCACCTCACCGCCATTTCTAGTGGGGTGGCCATCTTGCTGGGCCCGCATTTTCAGCCGGAGATCTTGGGGGTCGAGGAGCCCGTGCCAGGCCGCTTGCTGCATGTAACGGTTTGCCTGGGGGACGTGCCGCTCCATCTCGTGAACGTGTACGCCCCTCAGCCCGGCCCGCAGCAAACGCGCTTCTTTGAAGAGGTGTCCGCTCTTCTTGGCTCCGTCGACGTCGGCGACTGCATTGTCCTCGGGGGGGATTTTAACTGCACCCTCGAGGCGAGGGACCGCTCCGGTGCCCCGCAGTGCATGACGGCGATGGAGAAGTTGAGGGACCTGGTCGGGTCCTTCGACTTGGTGGACGTCTGGCGAAATCTCCACCCCGACTCCAGCGCCTTTACTTGGGTGAGGCCTGGAGTTGGATGGTCCAGAGTCGACCGCCTTTACGTGTCTCGGGCGTACGTTTCCTGCGTCCCGGCGGTCTCCATGCGGCCGGTGCCGTGTTCAGACCACCACCTGGTGTGGGCGGAGCTCGCTTCGCTCCGCGCGAGGACGGGGTCCGCGTACTGGCACTTTAACAACCGGCTGCTGGAGGACGTGCGGTTCCAGGACTCGTTCTGTCGATTCTGGTCCGACTGGAGAAGGAAGCAGGGGGGCTTCCCCTCCTTGAGGCTATGGTGGGACGTGGGCAAGGCTCACGTCCGCGTCTTCTGTCAAGAGTACGCGAGGGGGTCGACCAAGAGGCGGGCGGCCAGAGTCGGGCGCCTAGAAAAAGAGGTGCTCGACCTGGAATCCCGTCTCGGTCAAGTCGTCCAGGACCCGGCCCTGCGGACGGTGTACGAAGCGAAGAAGGCCGCGCTGAAGGACCTGCAGCTCGTCGGGTCCCGAGGCGCGTTCGTGAGGTCGCGGATCCGGTTCCTGCGGGATCTGGACCGCGGCTCCCCCTTCTTCTACTCGCTGGAAAAAAGGCAGAGTGTCCGTAAGCAGCTCTTGACGCTGCTGGCCGACGACGGCTCTCTTGTCTCGGATCCGGAGGGCGTCAACAACAGGGCCCGTGAATATTACGGGGCTCTGCTCTCTCCGGATCCGTCCAGCGAGGAAGCGCGTAGAGTTTTGTGTGTGGACGTGGCGAAGGTCAGCCCGGAGGGCGCCGAAAATTTGGAAGCTCCGCTAAGCCTGGCGGAGCTGACCGGTGCCCTCGACCGGCTCTCGAGGGGAAAATCCCCGGGGCTGGACGGGCTGACCGTGGAGTTCCACAGGGCGTTCTGGGACGTCCTGGGGGGCGACTACGCGCGGGTCCTGGGGGAAAGTCTGGCGACCGGGGAGATGCCCCTCTCTTGGCGCAGGGCAGTCATCGTCCTGCTGCCTAAGAAGGGCGATCTCCGCCTCCTTAAGAACTGGCGCCCGGTCTCCCTCCTCAGCACGGACTACAAAATCCTCTACATGATCCACCCCGACCAGTCCTACACGGTCCCGGGCCGGACAATCCACGATAACATCCATCTGGTCCGGGACCTCATCCATTGTTCCCAGGAGGCTGGTCTGTCGGTCGCCTTCCTATCCCTCGACCAAGAGAAGGCGTTCGACAGGGTGGATCACGACTATCTGCTCGGAACTCTGCGCGCTTTCGGGTTCGGGACGCATTTCATCGCCCGGATCCGACTTTTGTACGCCGCCGCGGAGTGTCTGATTAAGGTTAATAGGTCCTTGACGGCGCCCCTTCGCTTTAGGAGAGGGGTGCGCCAGGGATGCCCCATGTCCGGCCAGTTATACGCCGTTTGCGTGGAGCCTTTCCTGCGCCTCTTGCGGACGAGGTTGACGGGACTGGCTCTGCAAGGACCGGGCGTGGAGGTCGTCGTCTCGGCTTACGCCGATGACGTGCTCCTCGTGGTAGAGGATCCCGCTGACCTGCGGAGGATGCGTGAGTGCCAGGAGATTTACTCGGCCGCGTCCTCCGCCAGGATCAACTGGGAGAAATGTTCCGGACTCCTGGTGGGTCAGTGGCGGGTGGACTCCCTGCCGGAGGAGCTCAGGCCTTTTGCCTGGAGCACAACCCATCTCCTCTATCTGGGAGTCGACCTTAGCCCCGACGAGGGAGCCTGGCCGGCGAACTGGCAGGAGCTGGAGGCCAAGGTCGCCGCTCGCCTAGGGCGCTGGACAGGACTGTTCCGAGTGCTGTCCTACAGGGATCGAGCGCTAGTCATAAACCAGCTGCTGGCCTCAATGCTGTGGTACCGGCTGGTCACTTTGACCCCTCCCCCTGCGTTTGTCGCCAAGATACAGAAGAAGCTGGTGGACTTCTTCTGGAACAACAGGAAGCACTGGGTCTCTGCTGCGGTCTTCAGTCTCCCGCTTGAGGAGGGCGGTCAGTCGTTGGTGTGCGTCAGCGCCCAGCTCGCGACTTTCCGTCTTCAGACCCTGCAGAGATACCTTTACGTCGAGCCCCCTCCTAGGTGGTGTGCTCTGGCGACGTATTTCTTCCGCCAGCAGCGCGACCTCAATTATGACACGCAGCTCCTGTTTGTGAACTTGGGGGGTGTCAGGACCGCCCTCCGGGAGCTGCCTGTCTTTTACAAGGAACTCATCAGGGTCTGGAACAAAGTCTCCACCAAGCGCAGCTCTCCGCCGGCTGGAGTGGCGGCCGTCCTGCAGGAGCCGCTGCTCGGGAATCCGTACCTCCACGACCGAGGTTTTATGTGGCGGTCGGAAGAGAGGGCTGTGGCTGGTGAGGTGACCAGGGTCAGGGACCTGCTCGATGGCGGAGGAGCGGGCTGGATGGCGCCAGACACGCCGACGCGGCGCTTAAATTCTGTCAACGTCCGCCACGCGGCCGGTGCCATCGAGTCGCTAAAAACAGCTCTGGGCCCTGACTCCGTTAGGTGCATCGAGGAGGCTCAAGCATGTGGGGAGATCCCGTCCGAACTGACCCCCGTCCGGACGGAATTCCTCATTGGCGCCAAACCCCGGAACCTCCCTCGGGGGCCAGTGCCTCACAACTTGAGCCGCCTCGGGGAAATCCCCTCCGTGCCCTTCAGTTCCGCGCGGAGGGGTTTCCTGTACGGGCTGCTCCTGCACACTCTCAACTTTGCCATCCTCGCCTGCCGTCCGGACACGCCATGGTGTACCATCCTGCCGTCCGGAGGAGGCGGGGGTCCCCGATGGAGGGCTCTCTACGCAGGGGTCCTCCCACTATTTGTCGGGGGCTTGGCCTGGAGGGTGGTGCACGGAGCAGTGCCGTGCAATAAATTTTTAAGCCGGTTCACGGACTCCCAGGCCGCCTGCAATTTCTGCGGTCTGGAGGAGTCCGTGTTCCATGTTTTTATTGGATGCACGAGGTTGCAGCCCCTGTTCCATTATATGAAGGGGCTGCTCCTGAAATTCTGGCTGCACTTCAGTCCCACTCTCCTGATCTTTGGGCACCCTGTGCGGAGGGGAGCGGGTAGGTCCGAAGGCCTCCTCGTAGGACTGCTCCTGGGCACGGCCAAGGGTGCCATCAGCCAGTCCAGGCAGCGGGCGGTCGAGGGGGGCGCTCAACCTGACTGCCTGCCTCTCTTCCGCTCTTGCATCCGGTCCAGGGTGTCCTTGGAGATGGAGCACGCGGTGTCCACCGGTACGCTCGCGGCCTTCCGCGAGAGGTGGGCACCGGAGGGACTGGAGTGCATCATCACGCCCGGCAACCAAATTTTAATTTGATTTTACGTTTTAAAGTTTAATTTGTTTTAATTGCCGGTGCTTTTAGTGTCCCCCTCCCCTTTTATAGGGGGCACTGGAAAAAGGAAAATTTGATTTTCGTGCCCAAAAAAAAAAGGAAAAAAAAGAGGGTCTTGTAAATGTCTGGTGTGTCATCCAGGGCGGGTGGCACCGATTAATGTTTTTGTTTTGCAGGTAAACTCCAAAAAGAGTTTCATGCACAAGGACCCCCAGGTCCCTTTGCACTGTATTTTCTCCCCATTCAAATAATATTCCCTTTTACTGTTTTTTTTTCCCAAGGTGGATGACCTCACATTTTCCAACATTGTATTCCATCTGCCAAACCTTAGCCCATTCACTGAACCTATCTAAATCTCTTTGCAGCCTCTCTGTGTTCTCTACACAACCCGCTTTCCCACTAATCTTTGTGTCATCTGCAAATTTTGTTACACTACACTCTGTCCCCTCTTCCAGGTCATCTATGTATATTGTAAACAGTTGTGGTCCAAGCACCGATCCCTGTGGCACACCACTAACAACTGATTTCCAACCCGAAAAGGACCCATTTATCCCGACTCTCTGCTTTCTGTTAGCCAGCCAATTCTCTATCCATGCTAATACATTTCCTCTGACTCTGCATAACTTTATCTTCTGCAGTAACCTTTTGTGTGGCACCTTATCGAATGCCTTTTGGAAATCTAAATACACCACATCCATCGGTACACCTCTATCCACCATGCTCATAATATCCTCAAAGAATTCCAGTAAATTAGTTAAACATGATTTCCCCTTCATGAATCCATGTTGCGTCTTCTTGATTGCACTATTCCTATCTAGATGTCCCGCTATTTCTTCCTTAATGATAGCTTCAAGCATTTTCCCCACTACAGATGTTAAACTAACCGGCCTATAGTTACCTGCCTTTTGTCTGCCCCCTTTTTTAAACAGAGGCGTTACATTAGCTGCTTTCCAATCCGCTGGTACCTCCCCAGAGTCCAGAGAATTTTGGTAGATTATAACGAATACATCTGCTCTAACTTCCGCCATCTCTTTTATAACCCTGGGATGCATTTCATCAGGACCAGGGGACTTGCCTACCTTGAGTCCCATTAGCCTCTCCAGCACTACTCCCCTAGTGATAATGATTGTCTCAAGGTCTTCCCTTTCCATATTCCCATGACCAGCAATTTTTGGCATTGTTTTTGTATCTTCCACTGTGAAGACCGAAGCAAAATAATTGTTTAAGGTCTCAGCCATTTCCACATTTCCCATTATTAAATCCCCCTTCTCATCTTCTAAGGGACTAACATTTACTTTAGTCACTCTTTTCCATTTTATATATCTGTAAAAGCTTTTACTATCTATTTTTATGTTTTTATCTTTCCTTTCTTTATTGCTTTCTTAGTCATTCTTTGCTGTCATTTAAAATTTTCCCAATCTTCTATTTTCCCACTAACCTTGGCCACCTTATATGCATTGGTTTTTAATTTGATACTCTCCTTTATTTCCTTGGTTATCCACGGCTGGTTAACTTTTTTACTGGAATATATTTTTGTTGAGTACTATGAAAGAGCTCCTTAAAAGTCCTCCACTGTTCCTCAATTGTGCCACCGTTTAGTCTGTGTTTCCAGTTTACTTGAGCCAATTCTGCCCTCATCCCACTGTAGTCCCCTTTGTTTAAGCATAGTACACTCATTTGAGACACTAGTTCCTCACCCTCAATCTGTATTACAAATTCAACCATACTGTGATCACTCATTCCGAGAGGATCTTTTACTTGGTGATCGTTTCTAATTCCTGTCTCATTACACAGGACCAGATCTAAGATAGCTTGCTCCCTTGTAGGTTCTGTAACATAATGTTCTAAGAAACAATCCCGTATGCATTCTATGAATTCCTCCTCAAGGCCACCCCGTGCGATTTGATTTGACCAATCGATATGTAGGTTAAAATCCCCCATGATTACTGCTGTTCCTTTTTCACATGCCTCCATTATTCCCTTGATTATTGCCCGTCCCACCATGCAGTTATTATTTGGGGGCCTGCAAACTATGCCCACCAGTGACTTTTTCCCCTTACTATCTCTAATCTCCACCCACAATGATTCAACATTTTGTTCATTAGAGCCAATATCATCTCTCACAATTGCCCTGATATCATCCTTTATTAACAGAGCTACCCCACCTCCTTTCTCTTCTTGTCTATCTTTCTGAATTGTCAGATATCCCTGTATGTTTAATTCCCAGTCTTGGCCACCCTGCAACCACGTTTCTGTAATGGCCACCAAATTATACCCATTTGTAATGATTTGTGACGTCAACTCATTTACTTTATTTCGAATGCTGCGTGCGTTTAGATAGAGTGTTTTAATACTAGTTTTTAAACCATGATTTTTTGTTTTGACCCCTCCTGCAGCCCCTTTATATTCATACATATTGTCCCTTCCTATCACCTTGTGGTTTTCACTTACCGCAGTGCTACCCTGCTCTGTGCCTCCTGTCTTTTGCATTCTTTCTTGAGCCCTGTTCATCTGTGCTCTCACCCACTCTAACTAGCTCAGAGCCCTCTCCTGGGTTCCGAATACTCCTTGCATTGAGGGACCGAGCTTTCATGCTTGCCTTTTTATTACACTTTGACCCTTTAGAATTTTGCTGTACAGTGGCCCTTTTTGTTTTTTGTCTTGGGTTTCTCTGCCCTCCACTTTTACTCATCTCCTTTCTGTCTTTTGCTTTTGTCTCCATTTTGTTTCCCTCTGTCTCCCTGCATTGGTTCCCATCCCCCTGCCATATTAGTTTAACTCCTCCCCAACAGCATGAGCAAACACTCCCCCGAGCACATTGGTTCCGGTCCTGCCCAGGTGCAGACCGTCCGGTTTGTACTGGTCCCACCTCCCTCAGAACCAGTTCCAATGCCCCAGGAATTTGGATCCCTCCCTGCTGCACCACTGTTCAAGCCATGTATTCATCTGAGCTATCCTGCGATTCCTACTCTGACTAGCTCGTGGCTTTGGTAGCAATCCCGAGATTACTACTTTTGAGGTCCTACGTTTAAATTTAGCTCCTAGCTCCTTAAATTTGTCTCGTAGGACCTCATCCCTTTTTTTACCTATATCTTTGGTACCAATGTGCACCACGACAACTGGCTGTTCACCCTCCCTTTTCAGAATGTCCTGCACCCGCTCTGAGACATCCTTGACCCTTGCACTAGGGAGGCAACATACCATCCTGGAGTATCGGTTGTGGCCGCAGAAACGCCTATCTAGTCCCCTTACAATTGAATCCCCTATCACTATCGCTCTCCCACTCTTTTTCCTGCCCTCCTGTGCAGCAGAGCCAGCCACGGTGCCATGAACTTGGCTGCTGCTGCCCTCCCCTGATGAGTCATCCCCCTCAACAGTACTCAAAGCGTTGTATCTGTTTTGCAGGGGGATGACCGCAGGGGACCCCTGCACTACCTTCCTTGCACTGCTCTTCCTTCTGGCCTTCCATACCCTATCTGGCTGTGGACCCTTCACCTGCGGTAAGACCAACTCGCTATACCTGCTACTCACGTCATTCTCAGCATCGTGGATGCTTCAGAGTAAATCCACCCTCAGCTCCAATTCCGCAACGCGGACCGTCAGGAGCTGGAGGCGGATACACTTCCCGCACACATAGTCGTCAGGGACACCGGAAATGTCCCTGAGTTCCCACATGGTACAGGAGGAGCATATCACGTGACCGTGCTCTCCTGCCATGACTTAACCCTTAGATACACTTAAATTGGCAACAACAATGCTAAAGTTTACTCAATGTTATAGAAGAGAAAAAAGAAAAACTACTCACCAATCACCAGCCAATCATTTACCACCTTGTATGTGACGTCACCTTTCTGTTTCTTTCTACTTCTTTTTTGCCTTCTCCCTGCAGAAGCCTCTCGCCGACCCTGGACTCACGCCTCTCCACGCACCTCCCGACTGCCGCCGCGTTGGGCCTTTTATAGGCCTCTCGCCGACCCTGGACTCATGCCTCTCCACGCACCTCCGACGCCAGGCAACATTTGAGTGACAGTGGCACCAAGGAGCCCTCCTTAAATTGAAGTCATTGGTATTATATTAACTGTCGTGAATACCTGGCACAAAACATGTTTTTTGTTGCTGGAAGCCAATCATCACAGCCCCATGACATCACTGCAGGTGTTCCATAGAGCAACAACCTCGGTCCAACTATCCCCAACTGCCTCATCAATGACCTGCCAGCCATCATAAAGTCAGAAGTGTGTCTGATCGCTGATGATTACACAATTTCCAGCTCCATTCAGAATTCTTCAAACAACGAAGCAGTCTGTGTCCATATGCAACAAGAGCTGGGCAACATCCAGGCTTGAGTTGATAAGTGGCAAATAACATTCCCACCACACAAGTGCCAGGCAATGACCATCTCCAACAAGAGAGAACCTATCCATCTCCCCTTGACATTCAGTGGCATTACTATCACCAATTCCTCACCATCAACATCCTATGGGTCACCATTGATCAGAAACTCAACTGGACCAGCCACAGAAACACTGTGTCTACCAGAGAAGGTCAGATGCTGGGTATTCAGAGTGTCTCACCTCCTGACTCTCGAAAGCTTTTCCACCATCTACAAGCACAAGTCAGGAGTGTGATGGAATATTCTGCACTTGCCTGGATGAGTGCAGCTCCAACAACACTCAAGAAGCTTGACACCATCCAGGGCAAATCAATCAATTTAATTGGCCCCTCATCCACTAGCCTAAACATCCACCCACTCCACCACTAAAGTACCATGGCTGTAGTGTGCATTATCAACAGGATGCACTGCAGCTACTCACTGAGGCTTCTTCAGCAGCACCTCCCAGACCCGTGACCTCCAAAGACCAGAAGGGCAATGGCATCAGTTGCGTGGGAACCTTCATCTCCAAGTCACACAGCATCATGACTTGGTCATATGGCTTATCTGAATAGTAAGGCGATGCTCTCGAAGGACAATGGAGCTGAGATTCACCTGACCTAAGATGCAAATGTAGCAAAACCTTGAGTAAATCGGGTACAAAAGACCCAAAATTATAACCGGGTCTGTCGAAGAAGCCAAATAATCTGCTCTCTGATTGGGCAATGATTTCTTTGTGCCATCATTGAGGCCCTGAGTGGCAGCGGGTAGGTGGGTGGGGTGAAGGGGGAGGTGGGGGGGAGGGGAGCGAGGGGCGGTGGGGAGGTGGGGTTGGGAGTGGGGGGGAGGTGGGGTGGTCAGTGGGGGGGGAGGTGCGATGGGGAGGCGGGTGGGGTGGGGTGGGGGGAGAAGGGGGAGGGGGGGAGGTGGGGGGGCGGTGGTGGGGTCGGGGGGCAGCGGAGGGGAGGTAGAGGGGCTAACATATATAAATGTGCAGAAGATGACTTCTAATCTCAAAGTGCAAAACCTCAATGTTAGAGGATGATAAAAATGTTAATTCGAATGAAATTCTAATTATTTAATGAAGAAATAGATTTTCTTACATTCTATTGTGCCATGCTGTTTTGCAATCATTTCCTATATATGAGACAGGCTTCAGAGGCATGGAATTAATAGACAGATTCCTTGAAGCTGAGGCTGGTTCTAAAGTTGAAAAACTACTCCCGTCTTTAAAACCATGTCACCCTTTAACTTAATAACCACTAAAATTAGAAATTATAATCTCACCTGCAGCAAATCCTGCGTCTCAGTGAGGTTTCTTTATCCAGTTAAGCACTCTGATATGGAGGGTCATTTGCTTTTCAATGCATGCATACATTTTCTTTTTATGAGTTTCCTGCTACTTTCACTGGTTTTAACTTTTGCAGAACTGAGGAGAATTACACAGTAGACTTGTGGCATTCTCCATTTCAGCTTGCTCCATTGTCAAATCCATTAAAGTAAATTTAAACTACCTAATGCTAATTTAAACTTTCTACTTTTATTTACATGGAAAGGGTTATGCAGACTGACAGCTGCCCTTTCCATGTTTTATTCTCTCATGCATTGTTAAAGGCACAGCCTTGCACAGCGATACATTCTGCAGGCAATGATCCACCGACAGTACCTTGCCAAATTGGCTATTGCAACCCTCATCACCTTCGATCCAAGGGCCAGACCCTCGGCAATATCTCACTTCAGGGATACGCTCAGCAACATTGTACCACAGAGTGAGGTGAACCAAATCTGCGCCTGTGATTCCCCACACACATAGAGCTCCTCATTTCAATCATGCTACAAGCTCAGAGAATCTTTGCAGGCTCAATAGACCTATTTTAATCGGGCCTTTTCATTTGTTTCATGGTCATTTCCTCCTAACACTTGGTATCGCCCGTTTTGAGGCAGTGGGACCGCCTGGGTACTAATTTTAGCGCCTGGCGATGTGCACCACCTCCAACCAGGATATTCACTATTTGTGCCCCCAGAGGGGAGTGGAGCGCTAAGGGAAGCCCTTGCACACTATCTTTAGGGTACTAACGAGGCGGTAGCGTGAGAGGTCGACTGAACTTGTGGCGCTAGGATGCCGGCATCCTCGTGCCTAAAGAGGAGGTGAGCTCGACCAGCTCAGAACCTGTAGAGAAAGCAAGGCAGGTAGGTCAAACAGTACAAACAGGTAAATTAAAATTAATAAGGTTGATTGCAGCCACTTACCTTCTCCTCTGCAGTCATTGTGCCCCAATGCTTTGTATCTCACCGCCTGCTTTCCCTGCCAGGAGCAATGCCTGGCGATAAAGCACGTTCGATGATGTCACCACGGGGCGCTGGTGTGTGCAGCGCTACCTCTTGGTGCTGCTCCCATCTCTCCATTGAAGTTTTCGGGAGGCGAGCACAGCGTGCCGCTCGGGCGTTCATCATTATAGGCAGTCCCTCGAAATCGAGGAAGACTTGTTTTCACTCTAAAAGTGAGTTCTTAGGTGACTGTACAGTCCAATACGAGAATCACAGTCTCTGTCACAGGTAGGGCAGAGAGGCGTTGAAGGAAAGGGTGGGTGGGGAGTCTGGTTTGCCAACGCTGTTTGCGCCTGTTTGCTGTATGCTCTTGGCAACGAGACTCGAGGTGCTCAGCGCCCTCACAGATGCTCTTCCTCCACTTAGGGCGGTCTTTGGCCAGGGACTCCCAGGTGTCGGTGGGGATGTTGCATTTTATCAAGGAGACTTTGAGGGTGTCCTTGTGCTCGCTTGCCATGTAGGAGTTCTGAGTAGAGTGCTTGCTTTGGGAGTCTTCTGTCAGGCATGCGAACAATGTGGCCCGCCCAACGGAGCTGGCCGAGTGTGGTCAGTGCTTTAATGCTGGGGATGTTGGCCTGATCAAGGACGCTAATGTTGGTGCATCTATCCTCCAAGGTGATTTGCAGGGTCTTGCGGAGACGTCGTTGGTGGTTTTTCTCCAGCGATTTGAGGTGTCTACTATATATGATCCACGTCCACGTGAGTCAACTGCTCGGGCATTAGGTGTTTAGTGGCCCCTTAGTGCCCCTCTCTGGCGATAATGGTGGCACTATACAACCGAATTTCAGCCCCTAGTCTTCTTTCGTTGGGGAGCAAGAAAGAGAGGGAACAGCATTAATTCCTACATCAGTTAACATCTCACGGTTGGGAATTGCATGAATGGATGTCCAAAATACATGGAGTAGCAAGTCATTCGTTAGTAGTGAGTCACTGATGAAAGGAACCTTTAATGATAAGCCCTCACCGGCTTCAAAATGATAAGGCCAGTTATCGCACCTCTAATTCCACTTTGGCTGGAGACTAGCTGACTGATCTTAAGCCAGACATCAAACCTGGGTCTGTCCTGTCTGCTCTACTCTACCGACTACTTGAATTGATTAATGAACAAAGCAAGAAGCCTGCAGAAACCATATGTTCATTTTATTTTACATGTCCACCTTTGGGAAATCAGCATTCGGGAGTAACTAAAGTGACCTTGAGTGATAAACCAAGTTAGCTGATTACATTTAACTCATCGTGGTTTATAGAAAAGTAGTAAGATTTAAATTGTTGATAGTTCATTGTTACTTCATCAGTCACATTGACCATATCCTTGTTAATGATTGTTTGCGAATTCAAGAGTGTTGACTGGGAGAGATAGTTTAAGTCAGATGATGTGAATTGTAACTGTGACTCAGCTGAAAGAATGAGGATTTGAAGGAAATGCCATAGAAGCTGAGGAGGCTGGAAGAATCCTTTTGTGGGCTTAGAGTTGAGATGTAACTGAGTACGCTTTTCTTTTGCACTAATGCAAATTATGATCCTAGAGAAAGTTCATACTTCCATTCAGCTTCAGTGTGCTTTCAAAGGATTTACTTGGATTAAACTAATCACTCACTTTTGCTTAGTTTCATGTAAATTGCTTTTCAGTAACTGGAATATAGAAATGAAATCCATTCCTTGAATTAAGTGCTTGTTATATCCTCAAGACATCTCAAGTGCTTCATTATCAATGGATTAATTTTCAAAGTGTAGTCACTGTTATTTTGTAGGCAAACATTTGCAAATTCCCACAAATAATAATAAAGAAAGAAATAACTTGCATTTTATAGCACCTTTCATGATTTCGGTATGTCCCAAAGCATTTTACAGCCAATGAAGTGTTTTTGAAGTGTAGTCACTGTTGTAATGTAGGAAACACGGCAGCCAATTTGCAAACAGCAAGCTCTCACAAACAACAAGATAATGGCCATATAATCTGGTTTTAGAGATGTCAGCTGAAGGATAAATTTTGGCTAGGATACCTGTTCTTCTTCGAATAGTGTCAAAGTGGGAGAGGGGTCGGAAAGTTTCCGATTTGAGCGCAATTGGCGAAATAGGCACAAATTGCACTCAAAATTGAGGCGTTTTGAAAATGGTTTCTTTTCCTCAAGTTTCCGCTCAACCTCATTTGCATAACACCGAATGCAAAATGTGCCTTGAATCAGGGCAATCGGGCAGCGTTTTAAAATGCAATTTAAAAAATATATATTTTGCTTTGAAGAATATTCCTTGATATGGTGCAGTTGGATTAATACAACTGAAATTGGTTTATCATTAAAAATAAGCATTTTAAATCACAGTCTCAGTCCACCACTTGTGAGTAACCGGATTTTAAATGACTGAAAATGACTTAAAAAAACAATACTGAACCATTTCCTAGTTATTTTGGGGTACAGTAGTCAGTTTTTTAGTAACTTAAAACACAATTATATTCAAAAGCATTAAAAACGTACCTATTGGTGTCCTTGCACCCAACAGAACCATCTTAATATTTAGAGCCTCTTCAAAGTCCGGCAAACGAGCGCAATTAGCAGAAACGCCCAAGAGTGATTAATTTACCCTGGCGGCGTGGACAGTTTTGTGGGCGGGGCCGGCTTCCAACGCAATGTTTTTTAAACTAGCGCTAAAGATCGTGGAAACTTGAGTTGCGCTGAATGTAATTTGCACTTAAAATTCCACGATCTTTTGCCGATTGCGGCAGAATTACGCCTAAACAATCAACGCAATTGGGTGGGCAGGCAGAAAAGATCTCGGGCCTTGGCTTGAAGTCTCATCCAAAAGATGGTGCCTCCGACTGTGCAGCACTCCCTCAGTACTGCACTGGAGTATCAAAAACAATGAAGTTTATGTCCAGTTAATCTGATTTGGTTAAAGAACAAATGTTGGACAAGACTCTGGAAAAAACCTTTGTGGTTCACTAGTGCCATGGAATGTTTTACTCCCGTCTGAAGAAGCAAATGGGTCATGGTTTAACATCTCATCGTTAAGATGGTATCTCCAAAAATGCAGAACTCCTTGAGCACTGTACTGAAGTGTGACGCTGTTATGTGCTTAAGAACTGAAGTGAGGCTTGAGCCAAAACCTACTGACTCAGATGTGAGAGTGGTGCCAACAGAACCAAATTGACACCTCTAGCTAGTGTCTTCCTATCTCCTTTAAAATGCATTTTTATTACAACAGCTTCAATTAAAAACAATTTCTTGAAATACTGGAAAATTTGTCAGTTCACGTCAAGCTTCTCACTTGCCATGAGGGAATAAAAGTGATTTACTGAACAAAATGACTACATGTTGAAGGTCTGTATGTAAGTACAGCAGCATCCTTCTGACGCCATCACATTCTACTTAGCACCCACGTGATCTGAGGAGAAACTGCACTTGAGGACAATGTAATATTAAAACTGTGGAAAAGTGCATTTCTCAGCACAGCTCTTACGCAAGCATAATCATGCTTGGGTACATTTTCCCGCGCCCTCTGGCATCACCTGCACGTAGCTAATTCTTCATGTTTGAGCCTAGGCAGTGACTCGTGGTGGGTATTCGACAATGGACTGCATCACAATTGATGTACACCCATGCACACTTCTCGCATAAATCACTGGATAGTGATCAACAATTGGAACTTTGGCATCTTCTTACCTTCTATCTACCCTGGTGGTGGTGAGGCCAGTTATAGCACACCACCACCACCACCTTAGCTAAGATCAGCAAACTAAATATAGATGGATGGATTGAAACTGGGACCTTCCTAATCTGGATGGCTCAATTGCATAATAGACGGTGTATTTACCCATTGATTCAGCAGGGAAGCAAGACAGAAATTTCATACGATACAAAGAGGACAATGGATTCGGACATCTTGTTGAGACATGCTTTCCTGTAATTATAATTCCTCGAATTCTCTTTAAGGTCTATCCATCACAGAATGGCCAGAATTTTATATTAGCTACAAAACAGGAATGAATTGCATCTTTCAAACCTTTGACCCGAAGTAAATCTCTTTTTCCCGCATGTGCCAATCCAGTTTTAAGAAGCCATTCATTTGCCCTGTGATCGCTGTTTCAGTTATGATCTAAATCAAAGTCAATTTTTTTTCACCCCCAACAAAATTAATCAAATATAAACCTTTCTGCAAGTCACAACTTGCAATAGTCTGGCTTTGACCCAAGTGCATTGGGATTAGGTGCACCGTGATTGAGTATGAGGAGGTTATTTGGAGCACAGGTCACAATGGAAGTGTCCTGCAGTTCTGAGCCACAGCAGCCTAGATCCAGGGTGGAGAGTGTCCTTTTCACCTTAAGAATTCTCCGTATACTATTCTGCTGATTTCTTGACTCGCAATGTTCCCGTGCCCATGGTGCCATCTTGCTAACCTGACCTATTTTACATTGCATAAATGACTGCCAGAAATATCCTCAGGGCACTTCTGGAAAAATAGCTCTTGAGGAGAACTGATTTCAAATTTACATATAAAGCGAAAGCATGGCACAAGAGGGCAGTTTACCTCTAAGTGAGGTCAGTAGTATTTCAATTGGATGTGCCGAGCTTCAGAAATATCATGTCGTACATTGTCCAAATGCACCGAGCTAGTTTATACCAGTGATTACTACACAATACACAGGCAAAGCAGTTGTGTGTGTGTGTTTGCGGTTTATCTACTTGTTTAATATTCACCTTTTATACACAAGTCTTCGCATTGAACCGTAGTGTACGCGGGGGAGAAGAGAAAGGACAGCAGGCCTGACCTTATCATCCTGCTCTGTGCTTTTATTCTGACAGGACCTTACTGATGCTTTTCCTCAGAGATAAGGTGAGGTGAACCCTGAAAACAGAGTGCTCTAATGATGCTGTCCCTGCTTTGAGAGAATAGAGCAGTCTGGCATAAATCTTCCCACCCTCCAAAACAGGGACAAGGTCATGGTGTCTTGCTGCTCGAACTCACTCTGCCATCGGTCCCTTTTTTTATAATTTCAGTTTAAAAATTCAAAAGCATGACTGAATCTTGACTAGGATGCCGCATGTTGGGGGAAAAAAAAGGGGGCTCTTTCAAATATAAAATATTCTCAATTCCCAATTCGAAGAAAAAAATGTCGACCTCTTTTAGTGCAAGACTAATTGAAAAACAATGATAAATTTATAGTCATGTAGTCAGGGGACTGAGGATAGATGCTTGCTGAAAGAACTCCACCAAGCGCACTCGTCCTTCAGGCAGGCATCCTGTCCCACTTCCAAATCACTGAACCCACTTGGATCTTTGCTTCATGAAATCAGTAAATACATGAATCGGAATGGATGCAACGAAGAATGATAACAGTACAAAAAGTAACAAGCTCAGAATCTCATAGGGTGATAGATAGTTAATATTAGAACACGCTAAAATGCATATCAAAGCTGAGATTGTCAATCACAGTCGTGCAAAACTCGTGCTAGAACCTTCATTTACCGTGGATTCAGGAAGCTCCATGTGAATTCCGAAGCTGTTTCGAAGTTATGGTCCCTGTTGCAGAGAATGGAGCTATTCCAGAACATAGACTCCTCCCTGACAGTCGCGTCTACTTTGGACCCAGAAAGATAAATTGGAGCATTTTCTAAATGGTGAGAAACTCGGAACTGTAGAGAAGCAAAGAGCTTTGAGAATACAAGTGCACAAATCATTAAAAGCTTGTGGACAGGCACGAAAAACAATCAAAAAGGCTGATGAAATGTTAGGCTTTATCTCAGTAAGGCTGGAAGACAAAAAGGGAGGAATTGATGCTTCGATTGTATACAGCCTTGGTCAGACTCCACCTGGAGAACTGCATTCAGTTTTGGGCACCGCACCTCAGGAAGGATATCCTGGGACATTGGGAGCAGTTCGGGGGAGGTGGGATCTGTACTGGCCGGATGGGTTGCACCGCAACAGAGCCAGGACTAATATCCTCATGGAAAGAAAAAAATAAATACTTAGATTTATATAGCGCCTTTCACGACCACCAAACTTCTCAAAGCGCTTTACAGCCAAAGAAGTACTTTTGGAGTGTAGTCACTATTGTAATGTGGGAAATGTGGCAGCCAATTTGCACATAGCAAGCTCCCACAAACAGCAATGAGATAATGATCAGATAATCATGTTTAACTAACTTGACTGAGTTTTTTGAAGAGGTAACAGAGAGGGTTGATTAGGGCAATTCAGTTAATGTGGTGTACAGGGACTTCTAAAAGGCATTTGATAAAGTGCCATGTAAATGAGACAGGATTAATAAACAATCTGCTAATAAAGGATCCTCTCGGAATGAATGACTATAACATGCTTGAATTTCAAATTCAGTTGGATCTCAAACCAGTGTCCAAAGCTTAAATAAAGGAGACTACAAAGGTAAGAAGGCACAGTTGCCTAAAGTGGATTGTGAAAATAGATTAAGATATGGGACGGTTGATGAACAGTGACAGACATTTAAGGAGATATTTCATAACTCACAACAAAAATATATCCCAATGAGAAGGAAAGATTGTAAGAGAAGGGATAACCATCCGTGGCTAACTAAGGAAATAAGGGATAGTATCAAATTGAAAACAAGGGCATACAATGTGGCCAAGACTAGTGGGAGGCCAGAGGATTGGAAACGTTTAAAAGCCAGCAAAGAACAACTAAAAAAATAATAAAGAGAGGATGATAGATTCTGAAAGTAAACTAGCACGAAATATAAAAGCAGACAGTAAATGTTTCTACACGCACATAAAAAAGAAAAGAGTGGCTAAAGTAAATGTTGGTCCCCTAAAGGATGAGACTGGGGAATTAATAATGAGGAACAGGGAAATGGCAGAGACGTTGAACAAATATTTTGTATCAGTCTTCATGGTAGAAGTCACTAAAAATATCCCAATAGTGGATAATCAAGGGGTCATAGAGAGAGACGAACTTAATACAATCACTATCACTAAAGAAGTAATACTCGGTAAAATAATGGGACTAAAGGTGGAAAAATCTCCTGGACTTGATGGCTTACATCATAGGGTCTTAAAAGAAGTGGCTGCAGAGATAGTGGATGCATTGGTTGTAATCTACCAAAATTCGCTGGATTCTGGAGAGGTCCCAGCGGATTGGAAAACCGCAAATGTAACGCCCCTATTTAAAAAAGGAAGCAGACAGAAAGCAGGAAATTATAGATCGGTTAGATGAACATCTGTCATTGGGAAAATGCTGGAGTTCATTATTAAGGAAGCAGTAGCAGGACATTTGGAAAGGCATAATTCAATCAAGCAGAGTCAGCATGGTTTTATGAAAAGGAAATCGTGTTTGACAAATTTTCTGGAGTTCTTGAGGATGCAATGAGCAGGGTAGATAAGGGGGAACAAGTGGATGTGATGTATTTGGATTTCCAGAAGGCATTCGATAAGGTGCCACATAAAAGATTACTGCTCAAGATAAAAGTTCACGGGTTTGGGCGTAATATAGTAGCCTGGATAGACGATTGGTGAACTAACAGAAAAAAGAGAGTCAGAATAAATGGGTAATTTTCCGGTTGGCAAACAGTAACTGGTGGGGTGCCACAGGGATCGATGCTGCAGCCTCAACCATTTACATTCTATATTAATGATTGGATGAAGGGATTGAGTGGCCAAGTTTGCTGATGATACAAAGATGGGTGGGAAAGCAAATTGTGAGGACACAAAAAATCTGCAAAGGGATATAGGCAGACTAAGTGAGTGGCCAAAAAATTTGGCAGATGGAGTACAATGTGGGAAAATTTGAGGTTATCTACTTTGGCAGAAATAATAGAAAAGCAGATTATTATTTAAATGGAGAAAAATTGCGAAGTACTGCAGTACAGCGCGACCAAGGGGTCCTTGTGCATGAAACACAAAACGTTAGTATGCAGGTACAGCAAGTAATCATGAAGGCAAATGGAATGTTTGCCTTTATTGAAAGGGAGATAGAGTATAAAAGCAGAGCAGTTCTGCTACAACTGTACAGGGTATTGGTGAGGCCACACCTAGAGTACTGTGTACAGTTTTGGTCTCTGTATTTAAGAAAGAATATACTTGCATTGGAGGCTGTTCAGAGAACATTCACTAGTTTGATTCCGGAGGTGAAGGGGTTGACTTATGAAGATAGGTTGAGTAGGTTGGGCCTATACTCATTTGAGTCTAGAAGAATGAGAGGTGATCCTATCGAAATATATAGGATAATGAGGGGGCTCGACAAGGTGGATGCAGGGAGGATATTTCCACTGATAGGGAAAACTAAAACTAGGACACATGGTCTCAGAATAAGGGGCCGCCCATTTAAAACTGAGAGGAGGAGGAATTTCTTCTCTCAGAAGGTTGTAAATCTAAGGAATTCTCTGCCCCAAAGAGTTATGGAGACTGGATCATTGAATATATTTAAGGCAGTGATAGACAGATGTTTGAGAGATAAGGTAATAAAGGATTATGTGAAGCGGGCAAGGAAGTAGAGCTGAGTCCATGATCAGATCAGCCATGATATTATATGGCGGAGCAAGCTCGAGGGGCAAAGTGGCCTTATCCTGCTCCTATTTCTTATGTTTTTATGTTCTTATTATGCTTGCCAGCAAAGTTGAAACCGATGGACTAAAAGGAACAGTGGCAGTATAGCTACGATATTGGCTAAGTGACAAAAAACAGAGAGTAGTGGTGAACGGTTGTTTTTCGGACTGGAGGAAAGTACACAGTGGTGTTCCCCGGGGGTCGGTACGAGGATCACTGCTTTTCTTGATATATATTAATGACTTGGACTTTGGTGTAGAGGGAACAATTTAAAAATTTGCAGCTGACACAATAATTGGAAGTATAGTGAACAGTGAGGAGGGTGGTGATCGACTTCAAGAGGACAAAGACTGGCTGGTGGAATGGGCGGACACATGTTAGATGACATTTAACACAGAAAAGTACGAAGTGATACATTTTGGTCGAAAAAACGAGGAGATGCAATATAAACTAAAGGGTACAATCCTAAAGGGGGTTCATGAACAGAGAGATCTGCGGGTTTATGTGCATAAAACATTGAAGGTGGCGGGGCAGGTTGAGAAAGCAATTAAAAAAGCTTACGGGATCCTGGGCTTCATAAATAGAGGCATAAGAGTACAAAAGCAAGGAAGTTATAATGAACCTTTATAAAGCACTGGTTCTGCCTCAACTAGAGTATTGTGTCCAATTCTGGGCACTGCACTTTAAGAAGGATGTGAAGGCCTTAGACAGGGTGCAGAAAAGATTAACAAGAATGGTTCAAGGGATAGGGGATTTCAGTTACGTGGATAGACTGGAGAAGATGGGGTTGCTCTCCTAAAAGCAGAGAAGGTTGAGAGGAGATTTGATAGAGGTGTTCAAAATCATGAGGGGTCTAGAGTAGATAGAGAGAAACTGTTCCCATTGATAGAAGGGTCGAGAACCAGAGGACACAGATTTAAGGTGATTGGCAAAAGAACCAAAGGCGACGTGAGGAATAATTTTTTTACGCACCGAGTGTTTAAGATCTGGAATGTACGTGCCTGAAAGGATGGTGGATGCAGGCTCAATCGTGGCTTGTAAAAGGGAATTGGATAAGTATCTGAAGGAAAAAATATTTGCAGGGCTACGGGGAAAAGGTGGGGGAGTGGCACCAGCTGACTTGCTCTTGCAGAGAGCCGGCACGGGCTCAATGGGCCAAACGTCCTCCTTCTGCGCTGTAACCATTCTATGATTCTATTAGCCTTGAAGAGGGTACAGTGCAGAATCAGCACAACTATACCAGGGCTTAGAGGGTTCAACTTACGAGGACATGTTGCATAAACTAGAGTTGAATTCCATTGGGTACAGAAGATTGAGGGATGAACTGATTGAAGTGTTTAAAATATTAAAAGGATTTGATAGGCCAGATACATAGAAACTATTTCTTCAGGTCGGGGAGTCAGGAACGAGGGGACATAATCTTAAAATTAGAGCTGGACCATTTGGGAGGAAATGAGGAAGCAATTTTTCACACAAAGGGAAGAATAAATATGTGACTCCCTTCCCAAAGTGTCTGTGGATGCTGGGACAATTGAAGCTTTCAAGACTGAGATCGACAGATCTTTGTTAAGTAAGGATGGGATATGGATATAATGCAGGTAAGTGGAGTTGAGGTGCAGATCAGCCATAATCTAATTGAATGGGGGAGTAGGCTCGAGGGGCTGAATGGTCTACTCCTGGTACTATTTTTCTATTAACAGTACTGAAGTGGCTCTGGAATGAAAAAGACCCAAAATGACATCATGCTGTTGAGGTGGAAAATGTAACATTTTGCTTTAAACAGAAATTAATACTTTTATAATCATTTTTAATGCAATTCTGGGAGTATATTCTAAATCAAAGGTACTCCCAATGACTTTCACTCTCCGTTATGCAGGATTTTGATTGAGAATGGTGCTGAGACCTTTGATATGCATACGACTTCACTGATTCTGTTTCTCACAGTCCTGCAATAGAACTGTTGCTGTGAAGTTAAGAGGCTTGAAGGAACTGAAGATAAATGAGGAAGAATCTCAACCAAAAAAATGAATAGAATCACCAGTGTCCATTTGAATACCCTGCTACACCTTATGCCACAGTTCCTAATGTGCTAAGACCCAAGATAAATGGAGACCTCATTCATTATTGTTCAATGTATCTCTTCAGAAATTGTCTGGAGGCTGATGGTATAAACACTCGCTCATTAATAAAAAGTGAGAGCATGCAGTAAATCACACCAGTGAGCAAACTTATCAGTCTTAAAGGACAAAGACAGATTGCTTTAGAATCTTCCATGGTCAAGGAACAGCAGCAGGGAGTGGTCCGTGCTTATAACGCAAGCATTGCTGGTATGTGATTCTCTCGCGATATATTGAATAGGATTTTGAGAGTCATTGACTGAAACTTAAGTGGCTATGCTGGATGGAGTGATGTAGATTTGCTTTGTCATTTGGATTCGGTTATAATAAATGTGCAATAATAGTTGCCATGATTTGGCATACGCAAACCTTTGCAATAAGAACATAAAGGCATTCTGCTGAGCAAGTTCGCTTCTCCTGATGAACTACATCCAGGTTTCATGGCTATGTGCTTTACTTCTTAAATCTCTCAAAAGAAGCAAAATAAACACAACGAAAACCGGCAAGATGAGAAAACTTGAGAGCTACTTCTGACCTCAAAAAACAGTCGAGTGAAAACTGTACCATGTGAATCTAACCCTGTACAATACGTGATTATAATTATGACCAAAGGCACTCCACATAGCATAGTGCTACATGGCAATGGGACTGGAACAAGATGGTGGAGTGGATTTTTGAACAATTCCGCCCATGGTCTTCTGTACAGAAACTGGTACTTTAGTATATATTATACTAGTCCTGGAAAACTCTAACCCATTTCATAGCCAGATAGTTTTCAAGATTCTTGGTCAATAGTATTCCAAATCTATGAAATTGATAGACAAGAAAAGACCAGATCATCCATCAGGCCTATTCCATCCAATAATGTTACACCTCAGCACCATGATCCCCAAACACTCCACCCACCAAAAGCGACAAAAGCTCCTAAACTGTTGGCTGTGGCTCAATCAGTAGTTGGCAGCACTCTTGCCTCTGAGTCAAAAGGCTGTGGGTTCAAGTCCCATTCCAGAGACTTGAGCACAACATTCTAGGCTGATGCTGAGGGAGTACTGCGCTGTGAGGGGTCTTTCAGATGAGACCTGAAACTGAGCCCCCGTCTGCCCTCTCAGGTGGATGTAAACCATGCCATGGCACTATTTCAAAGAAGAGCAGGGAAGTTATCCCCAGTGTCCTGGCCAATATTTATCCCTCAATCAACATCATTAAAAAGAAAACAGATAATCTGGTCATTATCACATTGCTATTTGTGGGATCGTGCTGTGTTAAAATTGGTTGCCATGTTTCCTACATTATAATAGTGACTACACTTCAAAAGTACTTTGTTGGCTGTAAAGCGCTTTGAGATGTCCTGAAGGCGTGAAAGGCGCTACAGAAATCCAAGTCTCTTCCTTTCTTGGGAAAAGCTAAAAAAAAACAGATTTAAGAAAAAACCCTCAGACAAGTAGGGAATGAGAAATTCCTCTTTGACCCCTGAAGACAATCGCTATGAGTCCCAGGACACCACGATGACCATAAGTCACTTTGACCAATATTCTATCGACCTTTTAGATGCTGTGATACCACTTACGGCAGAAACTCGTCCAGCTCCTTTTTGAATAGTTGCAGTGAATTTGTGCTGACTGCACAACTGGCAACTTGCTTTAAAGGCCTTGGTCACCAGGGTACGAACTAGTTTGATGGGCATCTTTTCCATGTATCTGCCTGCAGGGATTCTCTTCATCTCTAGTTTTGTTTGTGGCTTGTTAATTTTTTACTTGGCTATCTAGAGCTCGGGACAGTCTGGGTCCTGCTATATAATTGTGATGTTTAATTACTATCTTGGCCTTTATCCCTTTAAGGCCATTGCCCAATACTCAGTGAAACAAAAGGTACAGTCCTGATGTAAATTTAAGGTAAGTAAACTTTGGGCTCCAGGTAAAAATCAGAGATGTTACAGCTTAGAAGGGGGCCATTTGGTCCGTAATTATGATTAAGCCTGTCAACTGGAGCTGTCTAATCCATTACAATTTCTTTGTTCTTTTCCTTTATATAGAATCATAGAAATGCAGCACTGAAGGGCCCTGGATGAAATGCTTAACTGTCTTTCTCTTTCGTTAAGATTGTTTTTCAACAATAGCAAACTGTGACATCTGGGGTGTGACAGACAGACTTTTATTTGTGTGTTTATTACGTGGGAGGTTTACATTGCCAGCTTGTGATCAGACTTGAAATAATCTGCTTCTGTCCCTTGACCATTTTTTAAAAACATTTTCATAGAATGAGATCGAGCTGTTACAAAAACAGCTCAGTTTGAGGTCAGTGTGTTCTTACATTTTAAGTCCCAGATTTATTCTCACTGTGTGAATCTATTCGCCAATGGCTATTTATTCTAGTTTTTCTGAATTAACTGAAGCTCATGGAATTGAGATAAACCTGAACCATAAAAATCATTGACCCTTGGAAGTAGCTGAATCATATAGAATCATAGAATCATAGAAGTTCACAGCACGGAAGGAGGCCATTTTGGCCCATTGTGTCCGCGCCGGCCAACAAGAGGCAATCCAGCCTAATCCCACTTTCCGGCTCTAGGTCCATAACTTTGCAGGTTACAGCACTTCAGGTGCACATCCAAGTACTTTTTAAATGTGATGAGGGTTTCTGCCTCTACCACCTTTCAGGCAGTGAGTTCCAGACCCTCACAACTCTCTGTGTGAAGACATTTCCCCTCAAATCCCCTCTAAACCTTCTACCAATTACTTTAAATCTATGTCCCCTGGTTGTTGACCCCCTTGCTAAGGGAAATGGGTCCTTTCTATTCACTATATCTAGACCCCTCATAATTTTATACACCTCAATGAGGTTTCCCCTCAGCCTCCTCTATTCCAATGAAAACAAATCCAGCCTATCCAATCTGTCCTCATAGCTTAGATTCTCCACTCCCGGCAACATCCTCATAAATCTCTTCTGTACCGTCTCCAGTGCAATCACGTCCTTCCTGTAATGTGGTGACCAGAACTGCACACGGTACTCCAGATGTGGCCAAACCAGTGTTTTATACAGTTCAAGCATAACTTCCCTGCTCTTGTATTCTATGCCTCGGCATTCCAATCCTAAACTGACTGAAGTTTTGTTCCACTGCTTTCGAAGCAGGTGATAGAACTGTTTTGCTATCTCCAAACGGTTCAGTGCTCGCCCAGTTGTTCAGTCAATGTGCTTCACAGTGTGGAATTAACGGAGGCCTTGTGATATATACACAGCCTGTGTTAAGTTAAGTGATCACAGTGAGGGTTAACAGTGGGTGTACTACAATATGTCTCAACACCCCATGGTTAGGCAATGGAAAAATCAGAGATCAAGGGAGAAAACCTGCCTGCTCTTCACTATCCACCAACTCCTGCTGGAAAATGTGTCTGTTCAGATGATAAAGAACAAAAACACTTACTTCGAGTTACACCATCAAATTACATCAAGAGTACAGCACAGAAACAGGCCATTCGGCCCAACTGGTCGACACGACTGTTTATACTCCACGCGACCTCCTCACACCCTACTTCATCTCACCCTATCAGCTGATCTTTCTGTTCCTGTCTCCCTCATGTGCTTATCTAGTTTCTCCTTAAATGCCTGTTTGCTATTCGCCACAGCTACACCCAATGGTAGCAAGTTCCACATTCTCACCACTCTCTGGGTAAAGAAGTTTCTCCTGAATTCCCTACTGGATTTATTAGTGACATTGGGCTAGAACCTCCACTTTTGAGCTTATCGCCGAAAAATGGGCATTATTTCCGTCGTGGGCGTTAAAAAAGGGTTTTCAGATCACCGGCTTCTCGACCATTCTCAAAACACCTAGTTTGCATTTTTTTAAATGGGCGTTACCGTAAGCGATAGCAACTGGGCGGCAGCGTTAAATTTTTCTGACCTTCTGCCGTAAAGTGTGGCCATCCTTAGCAATGGCATGGCAACACTCGATTCCTGTGGTTCTGGAGGTCAAGGGTCATCATGACATACGCAGAAGAGGAGACAGAGAGAGAGGGAGCTCAGAGGGACTGAAGGCGTGTCTGGGAGTAGTGTGGCTGCTTTGGGAGGAAGGAGACAGACTTTCGAGCTTCACAGCAAGTAGGCAAACAAAAATTAGCTGTTACCAACCACATATTTGACCAAAATTGCCCTATAATGGAGGGAGAGGAGGAGGCATCACAGCACGCTATGGAGACTGATGTTGGCGAGAGCAGTGAGGTGGGAGAGGAGCACATTGGAGGCCGCAAAAGAGCCAGGAGGTTTTCGGACGAGGCAAATGCCTCCCTCCTGCAGGAGATCGAGTTATGCTGGGGTGATTTGACACAAGGAGGGTGTGGGAAGCCCTCCCCAATTGCCTACCAGAGGATATGGACCAAGATAGCAGAGGTGGTCTCGTTGGCGATCAAGGAGGTGCATGAGGGCAAACAATGCCGCAAATAATGGAACGAACTTGTGGGATCCGCAAGAGTAAGTATTACTTTGATTTACATTGACTTATATATTTATATAATTTGATTTGTAATAGTCATGAGTGATTATCAGCAGCTGTGAGGTCTTGCACTTTTACATAAGAACATAAGAACATAAGAATTAGGAACAGGAGTAGGCCATCTAGCCCCTCGAGCCTGCTCCGCCATTCAAAAAGATCATGGCTGATCTGGCCGTGGACTCAGCTCCACTTACCCGCCTGCTCCCCATAGCCCTTAATTCCATTATTGGCTAAAAATCTATCTATTTGTGATCTGAATACATTCAAAGAGCTAGCCTCAACTGCTTCCTTGGGCAGAGAATTCCACAGATTCACAACCCGCTGGGAGAAGAAATTCCTTCTCAACTCGGTATTAGATTGGCTCCCCCGTAATTTGAGGCTGTGCCCCCTAGTTCTAGTCTCCCCGACCAGTGGAAACAATCTCTCTGCCTCTATCTTGCCTATCCCTTTCATTATTTTGAATGTTTCTATAAGATCACCCCTCATCCTTCTGAACTCCAACGAGTAAAGACACAATCTACTCAATCTATCATCATAAAGTAACCCCTCATCTCCGGAATCAGCCGAGTGAATCGTCTCTGTACCCCCCCAGGCAAGTATATTCTTCCTTAAGTAAGGTGACCAAAACTGCACGCAGTAGTCCAGGTGCGGCCTCATCAATACCCTGTACAATTGCAGCAGGACCTCCCTGCTTTTGTACTCCATCCCTCTCGCAATGAAGGCCAACATTCCATTCGCCTTCCTGATTACCTGCTGCACCTGCAAACTAACTTTTTGGGATACATGCACAAGAACTCCCAGGTCCCTCTGCACCGCAGCATGTTGTAATTTCTCCCCATTCAAATAATATTCCCTTTTACTGTTTTTTTTTCCAAGGTGAATGACCTCACATTTTCCGACATTGTATTCCATCTGCCAAACCTTAGCCCATTCGCTGAACCTATCTAAATCTCTTTGCAGCCTCTCTGTGTCCTCTACACAACCCACTTTCCCACTAACCTTTGTGTCATCTGCAAATTTTGTTGCACTACACTCTGTCCCTTCTTCCAGGTCATCTATGTATATTGTAAAAAGTTGTGGTCCCAGCACCGATCCCTGTGGCACACCACTAACCACCGATTTCCAACCCGAAAAGGACCCATTTATCCCGAAACTCGGCTTTCTGTTAGCCAGCCAATTCTCTATTTATACTAATACATTTCCTCTGACTCCGCGTACCTTTATCTTCTGCAGTAACCTTTTGTGTGGCACCTTATCGAATGCCTTTTGGAAATCTAAATACACCACATCCATCGGAACACCTCTATCCACCATGCTCGTTATATCCTCAAAGAATTCCAGTAAATTAGTTAAACATGATTTCCCCTTCATGAATCCATGTTGCGTCTGCTTGATTGCACTATTCTTATCTAGATGTCCTGCTATTTCTTCCTTAATGATAGCTTCAAGCATTTTCCCCACTACAGATGTTAAACAAACTGGCCTATAGTTACCTGCCTTTTGTCTGCCCCCTTTTTTAAACAGAGGATTTACATTAGCTGCTTTCTAATCCGCTGGTATGTCCCCAGAGTCCAGAGAATTTTGGTAGATTATAACGAATGCATCTGCTAATACTTCCGCCATCTCTTTTAATACCCTGGGATGCATTTCATCAGGACCAGGGGACTTGTCTACCTTGAGTCCCATTAGCCTGTCCATCACTACCCCCCGAGTGATAGTGATTATTTCAAGGTCCTCCCTTCCCACATTCCCATGACCAGCAATTTTTGGCATGGTTTTTGTGTCTTCCACTGTGAAGACCGAAGCAAAATAATTTCCACATTTCCCATTATTAAATCCCCCTTCTCATCTTCAAAGGGACCAACATTTACTTTAGTCACTCTCTTCCGTTTTATATATCGGTAAAAACTTTTACTATCTGTTTTTATGTTTTTATCTTTCCTTTCTTTATTGCTTTCTTAGTCATCTTTGCTGTCATTTAAAATTTTCCCAATCTTCAGCTTCCCACTAACCTTGGCCACCTTATACGCATGTGTTTTTAATTTGATACTCTCCTTTATTTCCTTGGTTATCCATGGCTGGTTATCCCTTCTCTTACCACCCTTCTTTTTCACTGGAATATATTTTTGTTGAAAACTATGAAAGAGCTCCTTAAAAGTCCTCCACTGTTCCTCAATTGTGCCACCGTTTCGTCTGTGTTCCCAGTCTACTTTAGCCAACTCTGCCCTCATCCCACTGTAGTCCCCTTTGTTTAAGCATAGTATGCTCGTTTGAGACACTACTTCCTCACCCTCAATCTGTATTACAAATTCAACCATACTGTGATCATTCATTCTGAGAGGATCTTTTACAAGGAGATCGTTTATTATTCCTGTCTCATTACACAGGACCAGATCTAAGGTGGATGAATTAACTGTGCAAATAGATGTTAACAAATATGATGTGATTGGGATTACAGAGACGTGGCTCCAGGATGATCAGGGCTGGGAACTCAACATCCAGGGGTATTCAACATTCAGGAAGGATAGAATAAAAGGAAAAGGAGGTGGGGTAGCATTGCTGGTTAAGGAGGAGATTAATGCAATAGTTAGGAAGGACATTAGCTTGGATGATGTGGAATCTATATGGGTAGAGCTGCAGAACACCAAAGGGCAAAAAACGTTAGTGGGAGTTGTGTACAGACCTCCAAACAGTAGTAGTGATGTTGGGGAAGGCATCAAACAGGAAATTAGGGGTGCATGCAATAAAGGTGCAGCAGTTATAATGGGTGACTTTAATATGCACATAGATTGGGCTAACCAAACTGGAAGCAATACGGTGGAGGAGGATTTCCTGGAGTGCATAAGGGATGGTTTTCTAGACCAATATGTCGAGGAACCAACTAGGGGGGAGGCCATCTTTGAGTGGGTGTTGTGTAATGAGAGAGGATTAACTAGCAATCTCATTGTGCGAGGCCCCTTGGGGAAGATTGACCATAATATGGTGGAATTCTGCATTAGGATGGAGAATGAAACTGTTAATTCAGAGACAATGGTCGAGAACTTAAAGAAGGCTAACTTTGAATTGGGATTGACTGTGGATGGGCAAAGGCAGACATTTAGAGATCACATGGATGAACTACAACAATTGTACATTCCTGTCTGGCGTAAAAATAAAAAAAAGGCTCAACCGTGGCTATCAAGGGAAATCAGGGATAGTATTAAAGCCAAGGAAGTGGCATACAAATTGGCCAGAAATATCAGCGAACCCGGGGACTGGGAGAAATTTAGAACTCAGCAGAGGAGGACAAAGGGTTTGATTAGGGCAGGGAAAATGGAGTACGAGAAGAAGCTTGCAGGGAACATTAAGACGGATTGCAAAAGTTTCTATAGATGTGTAAAGAGAAAAAGGTTAGTAAAGACAAACGTAGGTCCCCTGCAGTCAGAATCAGGGGAAGTCATAACGGGGAACAAAGAAATGGCAGACCAATTGAACAAGTACTTTGGTTCGGTATTCACTAAGGAGGACACAAACAACCTTCCGGATATAAAAGGGGTCGGAGGGTCCAGTAAGGAGGAGGAACTGAGGGAAATCCTTATTAGTCGGGAAATTGTGTTGGGGAAATTGATGGGATTGAAGGCCGATAAATCCCCAGGACCTGATGGAATGCATCCCAGATTACTTAAGGAGGTGGCCTTGGAAATAGCGGATGCATTGACAGTCATTTTCCAACATTCCATTGACTCTGGATCAGTTCCTATGGAGTGGAGGGTAGCCAATGTAACCCCACTTTTTAAAAAAGGAAGGAGAGAGATAACAGGGAATTATAGACCGGTCAGCCTGACATCGGTAGTGGGTAAAATGATGGAATCAATTATTAATAGCAGTGCATTTGGAAAGAGGTGACATGATACGTCCAAGTCAGCATGGATTTGTGAAAGGGAAATCATGCTTGACAAATCTTCTGGAATTTTTTGAGGATGTTTCCAGTAGAGTGGATAAGGGAGAACCAGTTGATGTGGTATATTTGGACTTTCAGAAGGCTTTCGACAAGGTCCCACACAAGAGATTAATGTGCAAAGTTAAAGCACATGGGATTAGGGGTAATGTGCTGACATGGATTGAGAACTGGTTGTCAGACAGGAAGCAAAGAGTAGGAGTAAATGGGGACTTTTCAGAATGGCAGGCACTGACTAGTGGGGTACCGCAAGGTTCTGTGCTGGGGCCCCAGCTGTTCACACTGTACATTAATGATTTAGACGAGGGGATTAAATGTAGTATCTCCAAGTTTGCGGATGACACTAAGTTGGGTGGCAGTGTGAGCTGCGAGGAGGATGCTGTAAGGCTGCAGAGCGACTTGGATAGGTTAGGTGAGTGGGCAAATGCATGGCAGATGAAGTATAATGTGGATAAATGTGAGGTTATCCACTTTGGTGGTAAAAATAGAGAGACAGACTATTATCTGAATGGTGACAGATTAGGAAAAGGGGAGGTGCAATGAGACCTGGGTGTCATGGTACATCAGTCATTGAAGGTTGGCATGCAGTTACAGCAGGCGGTTAAGAAAGCAAATGGCACGTTGGCCTTCATAACGAGGGGATTTGAGTACAGGGGCAGGGAGGTGTTGCTACAGTTGTACAGGGCCTTGGTGAGGCCACACCTGGAGTATTGTGTACAGTTTTGGTCTCCTAACCTGAGGAAGGACATTCTTGCTATTGAGGGAGTGCAGCGAAGGTTCACCAGACTGATTCCCGGGATGGCGGGACTGACCTATCAAGAAAGACTGGATCAACTGGGCTTGTATTCACTAGATTTCAGAAGAATGAGAGGGGACCTCATAGAAACATTTAAAATTCTGACGGGGTTAGACAGGTTAGATGCAGGAAGAATGTTCCCAATGTTGGGAAAGTCCAGAACCAAGGATAAGGGGTAAGCCATTTAGGACCGCGATGAGGAGAAACTTCTTCACCCAGAGAGTGCTGAACCTGTGGAATTCTCTACCACAGAAAGTTGTTGAGGCCAATTCACAAAATATATTCAAAAAGGAGTTAGATGAAGTCATTACTACTAGGGAGAATCAAGGGGTATGGCGAGAAAGCAGGAATGGGGTACTGAGGTTGCATGTTCAGCCATGAACTCATTGAATGGTAGTGCAGGATAGAAGGGCCGAATGGCCTACTCCTGCACCTATTTTCTATGTTTCTATGTTTCTAAGATAGCTTGCTCCCTTGTAGGTTCTGTAACATACTGTTCTAAGAAACAATCCCGTATGCATTCTATGAATTCCTGCTACAAGCTACCCCGTGTGATTTGATTTGACCAATCGATATGTAGTTTAAAATCCCCCATGATTACTGCCGTTCCTTTTTCACATGCCTCCATTATTCCCTTGATTATTGTCCACCCCACCATGAAGTTATTATTTGGGGGGCTATAAACTACGCCCACCAGTGACTTTTTCCCCTTACTATCTCTAATCTCAACCCACAATGATTCAACATTTTGTTCATTAGAGCCAATATCGTCTCTCACAACTGCTCTGATATCATCCTTTATTAACACAGCTATCCCACCTCCTTTCCCTTCTCGTCTATCCTTCCGAATTATCAGATACCCGTGTATGTTTAATTCCCAGTCTTGGCCGCCCTGCAACCACGTTTCTGTAATGGTCACCAAATCATAACCATTTGTAATGATTTGTGCCGTCAACTCATTTACTTTATTTCGAATGCGGCGTGCGTTTCGGTAAAATGTTTTAATACTAGTTTTTAAACCATGATTTTTAGTTTTGACCCCTCCTGCAGCCCCTTTATATTCATAGATATTGTTGCTTTCTATCACCTTGTGGTTTACACTTACCCCAGTGCTACTCTGCTCTGTTTCCTCCTGCCTTTCGCATTCTTTCTTGGTGTCCTGTTCATCTGCGCTCTCACCCATTCTAACTAGCTCAGAGCCCTCTCCTGGGTTCCGAATACTCCTCGCCTTGATGCATCAAGCTTTCAGGCTTGCCTTTTTATTGTACTTTGACCCTTTAGAATTTTGCTGTACGGTGGCCCTTTTTGTTTATTGCCTTGGGTTTCTCTGCCCTCCACTTTTACTCATCTCCTTTCTGTCTTTTGCTTCTGTCTCCATTTTGTTTCCCTCTGTCTCCCTGCATTGGTTTCCATCCCCCTGCCATATTAGTTTAACTCCTCCCCAACAGCACTAGCAAACACTCCCTCTAGGACATTGGTTCCGGTCCTGCCTAGGTGCAGACCGTCCGGTTTGTACTGGTCCCACCTCCCCCAGAACCAGTTCCAATGCCCCAGGAATTTGAATCCCTCCCTGCTGCATCACTGCTCAAGCCACGTATTCATCTGAGCTATCCTGTGATTCCTACTCTGACTAGCACGTGGCACTGGTAGCAATCCCGAGATTACTACTTTTGAGCTCCTACTTTTTAATTTAGCTCCTAGCTCCTTAAATTCATCTCGTAGGACCTCATCCCTTTTTTTACCTATATCATTGGTACCAATGTGCACCACAACAACTGGCTGTTTACCCTCCCTTTCCAGAATGTCCTGCAGCCGCTCCGAGATATCCTTGACCCTTGCACCAGGGATGCAACATACCATCCTGGAGTCTCGGTTGCGGCCCCAGAAACGCCTATCTATTCCCCTTACAATTGAATCCCCTATCACTATCGCTGTCTCACTCTTTTTCCTGCCCTCCTGTGCAACAGAGCTAGCCACAGTGCCATGAACTTAGCTGCTGCTGCCCTCCCCTGATGAGTCATCCCCCTCAACAGTACTCAAAGCGGTGTATCTGTTTTGCAGGGGGATGACCGCAGAGGACCCCTGCACTACCTTCCTTGCACTGCTCTTCCTGCTGGTCTTCCATTCCCTAGCTGGCTGTGGACCCTTCACCTGCCGTAAGACCAACTTGCTACACGTGCTACTCACGTCATTCTCAGCATCGTGGATGCTCCAGAGTGAATCCACCCTCAGCTCCAATTCCGCAATGGGAATGTTTTACTCCAAGCCTGAGGTCATGGTGTACGTCTTTAGGTAAAGAATGATAATAATCATAATAATCATGTTTATGTATGTTGGTTATGTGTTGTATCAGTCTCTGTGACAATACCTAGCAATGACATCACGCAATGATCTCATGCCATGTTGTCCTGTCACCTTTTACAGAAGAAGCTATCGACGATGAGGTCCGTGCAGAGGCGAACGGGTGGGGGGGCCACCAGTCCCCAGCCTCATCACAAAGATGGAGGAGCGAGTGCTTGCACTCATGGAGAAGCAACCCCGGGCAGCCACGGACGCATCTGCAGACTCTGAAGTGATGCCACGTGAGTAAAGCTTACACCATTGTGTGATGTAAAGTCAATAGATGTCACACCAATTGATAGTTGAACAATCATATATGATAGATGATCTCTAAAAGTGTCATAGAAAAAAATGCTGGCCTAATGAAAATCATTGCAATGCACAATATGTTGATGGTCATGAAATGTGATGTCTGCGATGATTTTGAGAGTGGTGGTGCTTTTGTCTTGCATGTGCTGTGTGTAGCGCTGGACTCACCTTCTCACCGTAGCACCCACTTCTCCTCTAATAACCTCATTTGTGTCTTGCAGCTCAGCTAGCAACGCGGCCCCAGGCAAGGCCACAGAGGCTAGAAGGTGGGGATGCAGGGCAGGGATCGGCGGACGAACCTGCTACATCTGGTGCTGAGGAGCTCCGATTGTCGCCCGTCACTCCGCTGGGTCTGTTTTCCACGGATGAGAGCACGGACTTCGAAGAATCTGCATTGCCACGCTCCAGAAGCCATTCCACTCCAAGGCATCTAGTGGATCTCCGGTCATTCCCGTCTCCACTCTGGAGGTACCGGCCCCAAGCACCTCTCCACAGGGCACCCCATTTGTCCCCAGGATGGCGGCGACCCCACAGAGGCCTCATGGACACGGCAGGTCTGTACCATGAACGCGACATGACAGCAGAGAGATGGTTCAGCTGTCCAGGAGGACTGTAGACATTGGTGACCAGGTCATGGAAGCTTTGGGGGGCATATCCCGACAGCTGGCCACCATGACTGAGTACATTCCACGCATGGCGGAGGTCCTGGATGCGATAGCAAGGAACACTGCTGCCACAGGCCTCCCAGTGGTCCCCGTGCATGGCAATCCACCCCTAGGTTCCGCACCACCACTGCAAGCGACAGATGAGAGCAAGGACCAAGATCCTGCTTCTGCATCAGAGAATGTTGCCCCCTCGGCATCCCCCCCGCTCCCGTTCCCGTGCAACCACCACATCTGCCTTCATCCCCCCCCAATGAGGCACCGCCTGAGGAGCTCCTCGGCCAGGCGCCTTGGAGCGAGGAGGGGAAGGGGTAGAATTGGGGAGAAGAATGAGAGGGGGGAAGGAAAGTGAGGTGCATGTGCGCAGGTGATGGCTGTGTTATATCTCCATCTGGGTGTGTGCAATTTGTTGCAATGTATGGGGGCTGGGGACCACGCATTTGCGTTGTCTTTGTATTCTGTGTTGCTGGACATGTTGAACATGTGATTTATGTCAATGGTGGAAAAAGTGAGCTGTGGGCATGGGTTGGGTGTTATTGGCTGTGATACTTATGATTTCAGAGCAATGTTGGTATTAAACTTTTGTTATTAAACATAACCTTGTTGCGCATTGTCTCACATACCTTCACCATTACACACTGGTGATTCCTTACCATGAAAGGGTTAAATACAACTTAACATCAATCAACGTAAATTTTAACTGGCACCAAGGTTATGGGCACCATTGATGCCTGAGCTGCACACAGATAGCAGTGTGTCAGCGTTGTCACTCACATCAGCGCTCTTTCAGGCAAATCTTTACGATATCAGTTTCTCATGTAAGAGTGTGATTTAACAAATGCCAGCCACACCGCTGGTGTTCGTTCCAGTTAGTTCCATTTTTTGTGGGCGGTTTTTTGAGCGAGCGATATTGTGGGCGATCTGTGTGCGAGGTGGTGAAATTGATAATGGGTGATCTCCATGGCCGGTAGTTTGGGTAAATATGCTTTTTACGACAAAAAACAGTCGGCGGGCGTTCATATTGAATCTTGCCGTTAATTCCGTGTTTAAAGTAATGCTGGGCGATGTATTGGGCATTGTTTTCGCCCATTCTGCTGATTCTGTCCAAAAAAAGTGGGTGTGCGGTAATATTTTTTCCCGTCGTTAAGCCCATTGGGAAAATAACGCTCGGTGATAAGTCTCCTAAAGAAGCCTGTCAGTTTCCATTTTGTGCCAAAATGGGCGATATCTCGGCATAATACGTCATTTCAGCAGTAAAATGGGCGTTCAGTGGGCGTTAAGCATGCAAAAAAAGTGGAGGTTCTAGCCCCAGATATTTATGGTCCCTAGTTCTAGTGTTCACCACAAGTGGAAACATCTTCTCTACCTCTACCCTATCAAGCACTTTCATTATCAGGTCACCCCCCCCCAGCCTTCTCTTTTCCAGAGAATAGAGCCCCAAGCTTTTCAGCTTCTCCTGATCAGTATATCCTCTTAGTTCTGCTATCATCCTCGTGATTCTTTTTTGCACCTTCTTCGATGCCTCTTTATCCTTTTTAAAATATGGTGTCTAGAACTGTGTGCAGTACTCCAAGTGTAGTCTAACCAAGGTTTGATACAAGTTTAACTTAACTTCTCTGCTTTTCAATTCTATCGCTCTAGAAATGAACCCCTTGCTTGGTTTGCTTTTTTTATCGCTTTATTAACTTGCATCGCTACTTTTAGTCATTTGTATATCTGTATCTCTAGATCCATTTTCTTCTTTACCCCATTCAGACTCTTTTTATCCAAGCAGTATGTAGCCTTCTTATTGTTTTTACCAAAATGCTCCACCTCACACTTATCTATATTGAAATTAATTTGCGACTTGCACACTTATTCTGCAATGTATTAATGTCTTACTGTATTTTGTCGCTTTCTTCCTTTGTATTAACTATAACCGCCTGCCACCCCGCCCAGTAGGAGTTTTCTGCAAATTTAGAAATTATACTTCCAATTTCCCGAGTCCAAGTCATTAATGTAACTTGTGAACATCAGTGGTCCCAGCACCAATCCCTGCAGAACACCACTTCCCATCTTTTGCCAGTTTAAGTAGCTAACATTAACCCCTTCACTCTGTTTTCTGTTTTGTAGCCAGCTTGCTATCCAATCTGCTACCTGTCCCCTGACTCCACCTGCTCTGACCCTAGTCATGAGTCTATTATGCGGTACCTTATCGAAGGCCTTTTGAAAATCCAAATATATTACATCAACTAGTCGGAAGTGGAGCCGTGAGCGGCGAGATGTGAGAGGCCTACTAAAGGCCCAGCAGCGTCAGGAGCAGCAATCAGGAGGCGGAACAGCGAGCAGCGAGAGGTGAGAGGCCAACTAAAGGTCCAGCAGCGTCAGGGGCAGCAATCAGGAGGCGGAACAGCGAGCAGCGAGAGGTGAGAGGCCAACTAAAGGTCCAGCAGCGTCAGGAGCAGCAATCAGGAGGCGGAACAGCGAGCAGCGAGAGGTGAGAGGCCTACTAAAGGCCCAGCAGCGTCAGGAGCAGCAATCAGGAGGCGGAACAGCGAGCAGCGAGAGGTGAGAGGCCTACTAAAGGCCCAGCAGCATCAGGAGCAGCAATCAGGAGGCGGAACAGCGAGCAGCGAGAGGTGAGAGGCCAACTAAAGGCCCAGCAGCATCAGGAGCAGCAATCAGGAGGCGGAACAGCGAGCAGCGAGAGGTGAGAGGCCTACTAAAGGTCCAGCAGCGTCAGTAGCAGCAATCAGGAGGTGGAACAGCGAGCAGCGAGAGGTGAGAGGCCAACTAAAGGCCCTCCAGCAATCTACTGCAGGGAGAAAGCGCAAAAAAAAAGTAAAAATAAATTGAAAGGTGACATCACAGCCAAGAGGGTAAGTGATTGACTGGTGATTGGTGAGTAGTTTTTCCTTATCTTTATCTTGTTCTTTTTCTTATCAGTAAGCAACCTTTGGCATAGTTGCCAACTTAAATTAATTTAAGGGTTAAATCATGGCAGTAGAGTCCAGTCCCATGTCATGCTCCTCCTGTGCTATGTGGGAAATCAGAGACCGTGTCCCTGATGACTATGTATGCAGGAAGTGTATCCAACTGCAGCTCCTGACAGACTGCATTGCGACACTGGAGCTGCGCATGGATTCACTCTGGAGCATCCGCGATGCTGAGGATGCCGTGAATAGCACATTTAGTGAGTTGGTCATACCGCAGGTAAAGGTTACACAGCCAGATAGGGAATGGGTGACCATCAGTAGAGCAGTGGAAGTAAGGTAGTGCAGGGGTCCTCTGCGGTCATCGCCCTCCAAAACAGATACACCATTTTAGATACTGTTGGGGGATATGTCTCATCAGGGAAAGGCAGCAGCAGCCAAGTCCATGGCACCGTGGGTGGCTCTGCTGCACAGGAGGGCAGGAAAAAGAGTGGGAGAGCTATGGTTGTAGGGGATTCTATTGTAAGGGGAATAGATAGGCGTTTCTGCGGTCGCAACCGAGAATCCAAGATGGTATGTTGCCTCTCTGGTGCAAGGGTCAAGGATATCTCGAAGCAGCTGCAGGGCATTCTGGAGGGGATGGTGAACAGCCAGTTGTCGTGATGCATATAGGTACCAAAGAGATAGGTAAAAAACGGGATGAGGTCCTACAAGCTGAATTTAGGGAGCAAGGAGTTAAATTAAAAAGTAGGACCTCAAAGGTAGTAATCTCAGGATTGCTGCCAGTGCCACGTGCTAGTCAGAGTAGAAGTAGCAGGATAGCACAGATTAATATGTGGCTTGAGGAGTGGTGCAGGAGGGAGGGATTCAAATTCCTGGGACATTGGAACCGGTTCTGGGGGAGGTGGGACCAGTACAAACCGGACCGTCTGCACCTAGGCAGGACCGGAACCAATGTCCTAGAGGCAGTGTTTGCTAGTGCTGTTGGGGAGGGGTTAAACTAATATGACAGGGGGATGGAAATCTATGTAAGGAGACAGAGGGAAGTAGAATGGGGGCAGAAGCAAATGATAGAAAGAAGAAAAGTAAAAGTGGAGGGCAGAGAAACCCAAGGCAAAAATCAAAAAGGGCCACATTACAGCAAAATTCTAAAGTGTGTTAAAAAGACAAGTCTGAAGGCTCTGTGCCTCAATGCTAGGAGCATTCGTAATAAGGTGGACGAATTAACTGCGCAGGCAGCTATTAATGAATATGATATAATTAGGATTACGGAGACATGGCTCCAGAGTGAACAAGGCTGGGAATACAACATCGAGTGGTATTCAACATTCAGGAAGGATAGACAGGAAGGAAAAAGAGGTGGGGTAGTGTTGCCGGTTAAAGAGAAAATTAACGCAATAGTAAGGAAGGACATTAGCTTGGATGATGTGGAATCTGTATGGGTAGAGCTGCGGTATACCAAAGGGCAGAAAATGCTAGTGGGAGTTGTGCACAGACCACCAAATATTAGTAGTGAGGTTCGGGACAGCATCAAACAAGAAATTAGGGATGCGTGCAATAAAGGTACAGCAATTATCATGGGCGACTTTAATCTACATATAGATTGGGATAACCAAACTGGTAGCAGTATGGTGGAGGAGGATTTCCAGGAGTGTATTAGGGATCATTTTCTAGACCAATATGTCGAGGAACCAACTAGAGGGCTGGCCATCCTAGACTGGGTGATGTGTAATGAGAAAGGACTAATTAGCAATCTTGTTGTGAGAGGCCCCTTGGGGAAGAGTGACCATAATATGGTAGAATTCTTTTTTAAGATGGAGAGTGACAAAGTTAATTCAGGAACTAGGGTCCTGAACTTAAGGAAAGGTAACTTCGATGGTATGAGACGTTAAATGGCTAGAATAGACTGGCGAATGATATTTAAAGGGTTGACGGTAGATAAGCAATGGCAGACATTTAAAGATCACATGGATGAACTTCAACAATTGTACATCCCTGTCTGGAGTAAAAATAAAACGGGGAAGGTGGGTCAACTGTGGCAAAAAAGGGAAATTAGGGATAATGTTAAATCCAAGGAAGAGGCATATAAATTGGTCAGAAAAAGCAGCAAACCTGAGGATTGGGAGAAAGTTAGTATTCAGCATAAGAGGACAAGGGTTTAATTAGGAGGGAGAAAATAGAATATGAGATGAAGCTTGCTGGGAACATAAAAACTGACTGCAAAAGCTTCTATAGATATGTGAGGAGAAAAAGATTAGTGAAGACAAACATAGGTGCCTTGCAGTCAGAATCAGGTGAATTTATAATGGGGAACAAAGAAATGGCAGACCAATTGAACAAATACTTTGGTTCTGTCTTCACAAAGGAAGACACAAATAACCTTCTGGAAATACTTGGGGACCGAGGGTCCAGCGAGAAGGAGGAACTGAAGGAAATCCTTATTAGTCAGGAAATTGATGGGATTGAAAGCAGATAAATCCCCAGGGCCTGATAGTCTGCAGCCCAGAGTAATTAAAAAAATAATGGATGCATTGTGGTGATCATTTTCCAACATTCTTTAGACTCTGGATCAGTTCCTATGGACTGGAGGATAGCTAATGTAACACCACTTTTTAAAAAAGGAGGGAGAGAGAAAACGGAGAATTATAGATCGCTTAGCCTGATATCGATAGTGGGGAAAATGTTGGAATCAAGTATTAAAGATGAAATAGCAGCGCATTTGGAAAGCAGTGACAGGATTGGTCCAAGCCAGCATGGACTTATGGAAGGGAAATCATGCTTGACAAATCTTCTAGAATTTTTTGAGGATGTAACTAGTAGAGTGGACAAGGGAGAACCAGTGGATGTGATGTATTTGGACTTTCAAAAGGCTTTTGACAAGGTCCCACACAAGAGATTGGTGTGCAAAATTAAAGCACATTTTCTTGGTGATAATGTATTGATGTGGATAGAGAATTGGTTGGCAGATAGGAAGCAAAGAGTCAGAATAAATGGGTCCTTTTCAGAATGGCAGGCAGTGACTAGTGGGGTGCTGCAGGGTTCAGTGCTGGGACCCCAGCTATTTAAAATATACATCAATGATTTAGATGAAGGAATTGAGTGTAATATCTCCAAGTTTGCAGATGACATTAAGCTGGGTGGTAGTATGAGCTATGAGGAGGATGCTCAGAGGCTGCAGGGTGACTTGGACAGGTTCGGTGAGTGGGCAAATGCATGGCAGATGCAGTATAATGTGATAAATGTGAGGTTATCCACTTTGGTGGCAAAAACAGGAAGGCAGAATATTATCTGAATGGCGACAGATTAGGAAAAGGGGAGGCGCAATTAGACCTGCGTGTCATGGTACATCAGTCATTGAAAGTTGGCATGCAGGTAAAGCAGGCAGTGAAGCAGGCAAATGGTATGTTGGCCTTCATAGCTAGGGGATTTGAGTATAGGAGCAGGGAGGTCTTACTGCAGTTGTTCAGGGCCTTGGCGAGGCCTCACCTGGAATATTGTGTTCAGTTTTGGTCTCCTAATCTGAGGAAGGACATTCTTGCTATTGAGTGAGCAAAGCGAAGGTTCACCAGACTGATTCCCGGGATGGCAGGACTGACATATGAGGAGAGACTGGATCGACTGGGCCTGTATTCATTGGAGTTTAGAAAAATGAGGGGATCCCATAGAAATATATAAAATTCTGACGGGACTGGACAGGTTAGATGCAGGAAGAATGTTCCCGATGTTGGGGAAGTCCAGAACCAGGGGACACAGTCTAAGGATAAGGGATAAGCCATTTAGGACCGAGATGAGGAGAAACTTCTTCACTCAGAGAGTTGTTCACCTGTGGAATTCCCAGCCGCGGAGAGTTGTTGAGGCCAGTTCATTAGATATCTTGAAAAGGGAGTTAGATATGGCCCTTATGGTAAAGTAATCAAGGGGTATGGAGAGAAAGCAGGAAAGGGGTACAGAGGTGAATGATCAGCCATGATCATATTGAATGTTGGTGCAGGCTCGAAGGGCCAAATGGCCTGCTCCTGCACCTAATTTCTATGTTTCTATGTTACTACATTGACCATGTCTACCCTTTCTGTTACTTCTTCAATGAATTCAATAAGTTTGATCAAGCATGACCTTCCCTTGTGTAATCCATTCTGATTGTTCTTTATTATATTTTCAGTTTCTAAGTCCTTTGACTTGTTTTATTTCCATTTTTAAATATAGGGGCCAGGTGTTTCCTTTTGGGTTGTGAAGTTTTTTTCAGTGCAATTCACCTGAAATCGTCCAAACCAGTGAAAGAAAATCAAGGAATTTCAAGCACAAATTACATCCAATGTAAATCAGGTTTCCATGATCTTTTGCACTAGCTTAAAAAACATCACGATGAAAGCTGGTCCTGCCCACAAAACTGGCCACCCTCCCAGATCAAATTAATCACCATTGGGAGTTTCCACTAATTGCATCTTCTACAGGCCTTCAAAAAGGCTCTTAACGTTCATCTTTTTTTTAATGTTAAGGTGGCTCCAATCCCCGGGGGGGGTGTCCGATCCCTGGGGGAGGGCGGTCCGATCACTGACCTGGGAGGAGGGGGTCCGATCCAGGGGCGGGGGGAGGCGGGTCCGATCCCTCACCCAGAGATGGTGGGCTGACTGTGGCGGTGTTTGCACTCCTGCTCCCCCTGACCCCTGAGGATTGCTCCCCATGGCTGTCCTTGCCTTGCTACAGCTGTCAGGAAACCCGAGGCCCGGAATCCCTGGTTAAACCTGCGCAGCCCATTCAAAACACAGCGGAGGCATGGCTTTTCCCATTCAGAAGCCGGCTGTGCAGCTTAAAGGGAACATTGCTTCCAGCCTCATTATAATATTTCAAGCGCCAACCCTTTTCCTGGGAGTAGGGAGGCTGCCCGCCCCCATCCCGCCTCCGTTAAACCCAGCGATGGACGGGTTGGGGTCAGAATTCACATTGATGAGGCTGGTCTTAGGCTTTTCTGTTTTCGGGGCGATAATGGCGATGGGTCAGGAAATTTAGCAGCTGGGAATAGTTTGCGCTTTAGTGTTTAAGTTTGGGTGTCTGGGCCCTGCGTCAGGGGACGCAGCTCTAAGGGAGGCACTGTACACCTCTCTTGGAAACTCCCAAGCTAACGTGCCAGGCCGGGAGCTCACCCAGAGATGTCTGGTGGGAGGGGGTGGGGCGGTTTGCGGGGAGCCTAAAAAAAACCCCCACAAAAACATTCACAAAACATTGCCCACTCCACAGCAACAAATCACACAAAATTGCACAAAAATTTAAAACAAAAAACACTGTCACTTACTTTTGGAGTCCATTACCTTCCTCTCCGCTGACGGGATCGTTGGACCGCCCTAATGTCCCAGGCGGTCATTGCGGGCGCACTTCTGGGTGAACAGGTTGGACAGGAGCTCAAACTCGTGTCGGTGTCACAACCAGAGGCATTGCACACCAGGAACAGTTCGTCCAGGCGGTGCTGCTCTGTACTGTCGCCAAACCCGACTGGAGGATCGCGGCGGGGCACTGAAGACCTCACCGCCGCCTTTCACGCCGCCCCGGGGCGAAACTGGGGAAAATCCAACCCGTAGTGTTTTAACCTCCCACCTGACCCCATCCCACCCATTGTTTGCGGTTAAAATTCCTCCCCACCGCCCCTGATTACTATAAATGCTTGTGGATGGAATTTGGATGAGGACAGGATTAGGGTCAGCTGTGATGCTTCTGCAGTGCAATAGCCTCCCAATATTTAGAATGATACCTGAAGAAAGGCCAATTGTCGAGGCACCGGAGGTGCTTGGTGCCTGTGTATGTGTACCCCAGCAAGTAGTCACAGTACATAATAGAATATATCATGGTGTTTGAGCTGGATTAAGTAACCCACTTTAACACCTTTCTGCTGTTGTGACCTTTTGTTGTGAGTGGTTATGATGTTACAAATACCCCTGTGTTCCCACAAGAGTGGGTTTACTTGTATTTAGCAGAGCAATATATATTTATGTATGTGTACAAATATATAATGACCCAGAAATTTCGGTTGGCTGCTTCCCGCGGGCAATTGGGTAAAGAAATGCGCATTCACCTGTTCCTGCTGTGTCCACGCGAGTTCCTGGTCCTGAGGCCTCCATTGATTGCACGTCGCAGTGCGTGCACGTCAGGACGTGCGCAGGGCTGGAGCATTCACATGGCTCTGGGCAGCCAAACCAGATAAAGTATGTTCTCATTCATAATAAGGGGAACTCCGTAAGTTGGAGTTCCCATTATTATGAATGAGAAAACTCCCTAAACACCAAAACACAAATAAAAAGTAGAAAAAATGCACCACATATATTTATTAATTTAAATTTAAATTATTTATTTATTATTAAAAAAATATCTTTTTCTAAATGTTTAAAAAGTTTTTTTAATTATGGTTTCAAATAAAATGACCATAGTGGGGAGGGTTTTTAACAATAACATTTGTTTTTTAAATTTTATTTTTAAATGTTTTTGTGTATTTTAAAACTCTTATGCCTGTAAAAGTAGGTGCAAGAGTTTTCAGGACATTTGCTGGGCAAGATATGGGTAAATACCACAATCCTGCCTGTGCAAATATCCTCGCTCCCGAGATGCAGAGGATCTGTCCAGCTCCAGCTCCAGTCGGTTTTCAGCGCATACGCATTGTGAAAACCAGCTTTTCTGATGCCTTCCCAAGTTCGTACACACTCCGTACGGACCCGGGAGGCCAGAATTTCTGCCCCAGCATCGCTAATGGGTGAGAATGAATTTGATGAAAACTGATACATTGCAAATGAACGGGATCTTGGTTAACGATATACTCCAGTTAATCCCAGTTGTGCTTCTTTCCGATTTGGCAAAATGTTCAAAAAATTCATTGGTTTTCATATTTTTCTCAAAGCATCTCCAATCTTATGGACACATCAGGGACAATACAAATAAACCATCAAGAGAAAGTAACCCAAGCAACATGTTTTGCAATGTTCGCAGTGTGATTGGCTGGATGGCCAAACCTCTCCCTAGCCACTGGAGATCTAAGCACTGAAACACTGAATAGCTCGAGGCTATTGTACATGCACTGACTCATAATCTTGACCTAAGGCACAATGGTAACTTACAGGCAGAAGAATGTTCCAAATGGACTGTATAGCCAAGGCATAACTCTTCTCTTGCATACTCCATCATACGTTGCTTATCCACATTCCTGCTTCCTTGAACAACAACAACAATAACTTGAATTTATATAGCGCCTTTAATGTAGTAAGATGTCCCAAGGTGCTTCACAGGTGTGTTATAAGATAAAAATTTGACACCAAGCCACATAAGAAGAAATTGCGGCAGATGACCAAAAGCTTGATTAAAGTGATAGGTTTTAAGGAGTGTCTTAAAGGAGGAAAGAGAGGTAGAGAGGTGGAGAGGTTTAGGGAGGGAGTTCCAGAGCTTAGGGTCTAGACAACAGAAGGCATGGTCACCGATGGTTGAGCAATTATAATCAGGGATGGTCAAGAGGGCAGCATTTGAGGAGCGCAGACATCTCGGGGGGGGGGGTTGTGAGGCTGAGGAGATTACAGAGATAAGGAAGGGCGAGGCTATGGAGGGATTTGTAAACAAGGATGAGAATTTTGAAATTGAGGCATTGCTTAATCAGGAGCCAATGTAGGTCAGCGAGCACAGGAGTGATGGGTGAGCGGGACTTGGTGCGAATTAAAACACGGGCTGTCGAGTTTTGGACCCCAAGTTTATGTAAGATGTGGGAGGCCAGCCAGGAGTAGCCAAGTCTGCAGGTAACAAAGGCATGGATGCGGGTTTCAGCAGCGGAGAAAAGCTGAGGCGAAAAGCAGCTGCAACCCTTCATGGCCAAGCAGCAGGCCAAGGCTATTCATTCAAACCATCTGCAGTCACTAGACCAGCTAATGTCCTTTTTCTCACTGTGCTAAGAGCAAGATAAGTTCACACTGATCTATCAGGTGAGCAATGCTCTGCTGCTGTAACGAATGTGCATTGGAAATGGGATTTCTGCTGCACCTCTGGACAAGCTACATTGGCAGAGTGGAAGTTCCAGCCAAAGTGTTTCTTGCACCGCTCTGGATCCAATTGTAGAATATCCCAAGTGTGTATATTACACCAACATAAATTCCTCCTCACTTCCTGGCTGATGCTATTTAAATGTTGTGGTACAATGAGCAGCACAGACCAGGCAACTTTACTAAATAATCCTTGGTCTCGAACTCAAGATGAGGTCTTCTCGAGGACAGGCTGACCCATTGTTTCCACCAGCCTCGGCTGAGTTTCATCAGTTCAATTGCATCTTGTACTTCACCTCAATTTATGATCCACGGGGTCAAAATTCAACATTGCTCCGTTTGGGGGCTGTAACCGAGACGAGGTGGGGCTTCCTGAGCCAGGCGCAGAAGTCCCGCCCCGTCAGCGAAATTGGAGTTACCGCCCCCAAGAGGAAGTGGAACATAATGTTGTGCGCTCCACTTCCTCTCGGGGATGGGACTGGGGTGCTAACTATGGGAAATTTGCTCGTAGCTTAAGGTGGAGGGCACGCTGCCAACTCTGCTTTGGGGAGAAGGGGCCATCACTTCAACACCAGGGAGCGGCGTGCTATGGCTGCAGCTCAGCACAGAAGCGGAGTGCCGGGCTGTAACATCATGGCATGGACCCCGCGATTTCGAAAAGGCAAGTCCGTGACCAGTAGGTCGGCCATTTTTTAAAAGTGCGCGCTGCACCTCCCCTTTAATTGTTGCCCTCCGAGTGGCGTGAGGCTTGGTTCATGACCTGCAAGGCTGGCGCGGGCAAGTGTCGGGGGGGAGGGCTACCGAATTTTCGCTTTGGGGCGAACATGTGTTGCTGCACGCTGATAACATCATTTTTGCCGGCACAGCAGCTCGGGGCACTACCAGCAGGAGCGGGGTGCAACCGGTCTGCATCTCTGCTAACTCCTGCGGAAGTTTGCAGGGGGCGGTAGCGCCCCGCGCCCCAAGCGAGAAGTTGTTTGTGCCTCATGGGGGCGCTAACGAGAGGCGCAAACAACATAAATCGCTCCCCTAAATCTCTCCCCATAAAGCTGAGTCAATTGAAATTTCCAAGACTGCGGATTGGAAAACCGCAAATGTAACGTCTCTATTTAAACAAGGAGGCAGACTAAAAGCAGGAAATTATAGATCGGTTGGCCGAAATTCTGTAATTGGGAAAATGCTGGAGTCCATTATTGAAGAAGCAGTAGCAGGACATTTGGAAAAGCATAGTTTTATGAAAGGGAAATCACGTTTGACAAATTTGCTAGAGTTCCTCGAGGATGTCACAAGCAGGATGGATAAGGGGGAACCAATGGATGTGGTGTATTTGGATTTCCAGAAGGCATTCGATAAGACTCCACATTAAAATTTACTGCACAATATAAAAGTTCATGGGGCAGGGGGTAATATATTGGCAAAGATTGAGGATTGGCTAACTTACAGAAAACAGAGAGTCCGGATAAACGGGTCATTTTCCAGTTGGCAAATAGTAACTAGTGGGGTGCCGCAGGGATCAGTGCTGGGGCCACAACTATTTACAATCTATATTAATGACTTGGATGAAGGGACAGAGTGTAATGATGCCAAGTTTACTGATGATACAAAGATGGGTGGGAAAACAAATTGTGAGGAGGACACAAAAAATCTGCAAAAAGATATAGACAGGCTAAGTAAATGGACAAAAATTTGGCAGATAGAGTATAATGTAGCAAAATGTGAGGTTATCCACTTCGGCAGAAAAAATAGACAAGCAGATTATAATTCAAATAGAGAAAAATTGCAAAGTGCTTCAGTATAGAGGGACCTGGAGGTCCTTGTGCATGAAACACAAAACGTTAGCAGGCATGTACAGCAAGTAGTCAGGAAGGCAAATGGAATGTTGGCCTTTATTGCAAGGGGGATAGAGTATGAAAACAAAGAAGTCCTGCTACAGCTGTACAGGGTATTGGTGAGGTCACACCTGGAGTTCTGCGTTCAGTTTTGGTCTCCGTATTTAAGAAAGGATATACAGGTAACTCTCGTTTATCCGGATACGGATGTAATGGAAAACCTGCTGTAATGGAATTAAAAATATTGCATTGCCACTTCTCACCCATAACACTTCAACATATATCATATCCAGATCCTTCTGTTGGAAAATCTCTAACAATTGCACAACGTGACACTCACTATGAGCAAGGAGTCAGAAAATCTACCATAAAAATCTAAAACTGAATACACACGTTCACCCTCCTCTGCCCGTGCTTTGCTGGTGTATGTGTGCGCACACTGCTGCAGCCGCTGTCTCTTGCGGCCGCCACTAACGTTGGGAATGGGGGCAGTGCCTGCACCGGGTTCCAGGCACAGAATGCAGCCCGGAGCTAGACAATCTCCTCCTCAAGGCCACCTGCAGCCACTCCCAGTGCAGCATTCGTCCCTCCGCGATTACAGTCCGGCGGAAGTACATGCATGGTGGTAATGTCCATCTTTTGTATACTTAACTGCCTTGTAACTGATTGTATTCATTCATTAAAGTTTTAACTTTAAAATGTAAACTCGCCCTAACGGAAAATTTGTTTACCCGGAATTGCCAAATCCCCGAGCGATCCGGATAAATGAGAGTTTCCTGTACTTGCATTGGAGTCTGTTCAGAGAACGTTCACTCAGTTAATTCCGGAGATGATGGGGTTGACTTATGAAGATAGGTTGAGTAGTTGGGTCTATACTCATTGGAGTTCAGAAGAATGAGAGGTGATCTCGTCAAAACATATAAGATAATGAGGGGGCTCGACAAGGTGGATGCAGAGAGGATGTTTCCACTCATAGGGGAAACTAAACCTAGGGGACAAAGTCTCAGAATAAGAGGTCACCCATTTAAAGCTGAGATGAGCAGGAATTTCTTCTCTCAAAGGGTTGTAAATCTATGGAATTTTCTTCCCCCGAGAGCTGTGGAGTCTGCGTCATTGAATATAATTAAGGTGGAGATAGACAGATTTTTGAACAATAAGAGAATAAAGTGTTATGGGGAGCCGGCAGGGAAGTGGAACTGAGTCCATGATCAGATCAGCCATGATCTTAATAAGTGGCAGAGCAGGCTCGAGGGGCCAAATGGCCTACTCCTGCTCTTATTTCTTGTGTTCTTGTGTTCTAAGACTGAGATCAATAGGTTTTTGTTAGCTAAAGATATCAAGTGATATGGAGCGAAGACGGGTAAATATAGTTGAGGTACAGATCAGCCATGATCTACTAGAATGGCGGAATCGGTTTGAGCGGCTAATGGCCTCTTCCTGTAAAGTATGCTCACCTTTCTTAATGTATGGACTGGGCTTCATTTGCCAGTGCTTCTATTTCCCATGCTGTTACTCTTAATGTATGACTGCTCAGTGCAATCAAGTTCAATTCCATTTAATATAATTGGGAAACAGCAAGTGCCCCCAGATCACTGCTGCTGTAGATGGTAAGGATGCTTCAACACCAGGAGTCAATTCAATGGTTGTAATGTATGCACCTGTGAGTATGGACTGCACTCTACGTGGGAGACCTCCCCTTATTTATTGGGGACTTGACCTGGAGGGTGTTGCAGGGAGCAGTCCCGTGCAATCATTTTTCAAGTCGGTTCACGGGCTCCCAGGCCGCCTGCAATTTCTGCTCTCTGGAAGAATCCGTGTTCCATGTTTTTATTGAATGTAGGAGGTTTCAGCCCCTGTTCCATTATTTAAAGGGGCTGCTCCTCAAATTCTGGTGGCACTTCAGTCCCACACTCCTGATCTTTGGGCACCCTGTGCGGAGGGGAGCGGGTAGGTCCGAGGGCCTCCTCGTAGGACTGCTCCTCGGCACGGCCAAGGGTGCCATCAGCCGGTCCAGACAGCGGGCCGTCGAGGAGGTCATTCAGCCCGACTGCCTGCCTCTCTTCCGCGGTTACAGCCGAGCCAGGGTGTCCCTGGAGATGAGGCACGCGGTGTCCACCAGTATGCTCGCGACCTTCTGCGAGAGGTGGGCGCCGGAGGGACTGGAGTGCATCATCACCCCCGGCAACCAAATTTTTATATTTTAATTTGAACCATTAGTGTCTGCAGGTTAATTTGTTTAATTTGCCGGTTTTAGTACCCCCCCCCCGGCTTTTAGCCAGGGGGTACTTGTATAGTTTCTGTTCCTGGTGCCCTCCAAAAAAAAAAACAAGGGTGCATCCGAAAAGATTTTGGAGTGTGCACCTCCCCTTTAATCAGGGGGCACTTGATTAAAGTTTCAGAGCAAAAATAGTTGTAGAGCTGTTGGCACTTCACAACTTGAGCCTCCTCCAGGAAATCCCCTCCATGCCTTTCAGTTCTGCGTGGAGGGGATTCCTGAACTGGCTACTCTGGCACACTCTACAACTTGCCATCCTCGTCTGCCTTCCAGACACGCCATGGCACACCATCTTGCCATCCGGAGGAGGCGGGGGTCCCCAATGGAGTGCTCTCTACACGGGAGTCCTCCCTCTATGTATTGGGGACATGGCCTGGAGGGTGGTGCACGGAGCAGTCCCATGCAATAAGTTTTTAAGTTGTTTCACGGGCTCCCAGGCCGCTTGTAATTTCTGTGATCTAGAGGAGTCCATGTTCTATGTATATGTCGAATATGCAAGATTGCAGCCCCTCTTCCAATTTTTGAAGGGGCTGATCCTCAAATTCTGGTTGCACTTCAGTCCCACACTTCTGATCTTTGGGCACCCTGAGCGGAGGGGAGCGGGCAGGTCGGAAGGTCTCCTCATAGGACTGCTCCTGGCCATGGTCAAGTTGGCCATCAACCGGTCTAGGCAGTGGGCGGTCGAGGGGGTCATTCAGCCCGACTGCCTGCCTCTCTTCTGCGGTTCCATCCGAGCTAGGTCCCTGGAGATGGAGCATGCGGTGTCCATTGGTACGCTCACAGCCTCCCGCGAAAGGTGAGCGCCAGAGGGACTGGAGTGCATCATCACCCCCGGCAACCAAATTTTAATTTGAACCAGTTGACTGTCCGAAGTTTAATTTGTTTAAGTCTGTGGGTTTTAGTGACCCCCCCCTTTAACCAGGTGGTAATTGTTTTACTTGATTTACAGGTGCAACTTAAAATAGTTGTAGAGCTGTTGCATTGTGAGTAGCTTAGTCAGTCACATGATATTCAAAGGACTCAATAAAACCCCAGTCAGTTGAGTCTAGGTCATCCACGATGAGGTACGCAGTTGTGAGCCTAATGGATGAACTGGTAATGTGTAATGTGCTTGTGAAACATTTGTTAATAAACCAATTCGTTCTTAAGAGCAATGTGTTGCTATAAATACTTAAACAAAGAACCCATGAAGCAAATAAATTACAAATGGTAACAGATCTTCCATGGCTTGAATTTTAGAGATTATGGTGATGATATTGCAGTCATGGATCCCTGGGGGCACTGATATTTTAAATGACATTGATACATCAGTACAAATAGAATGTATTGATTAAAAAAATTGCAGTGGGTGTTTCATAAATAAAGTTTCAAAATGAATTTGATAAGCTGCTGCACAGTGGGAGGATAATATTATGGCAAATGAAATTAAAGAGAATGTAACAACATGGTTAGGAAGTTAGCTGAAGCAAAGGAAAAAGGGAGTAGTGGTTAATGGGTGCTTTTTTTCAGATTGGACAGATGTAAACAGCAGTGCCTTGTAGGGGTCAGTGATGAGACCATTGCTCTTCTCGATAAAGATAAATGATCTGGACACAGGCATGTCAAAATCTGGAGACAGCGTAGAACTAGGGAATGTGGTTAATTGTGAAAAGGATTGTAAGTGACAGTAGGAGGACATTGTCAGATTGATGTCAGATTAAATTAAATGCAGAATAATGGTTGTTGATACATTTTGGGAGGACAAATAAGAAGGAGACATGTACACCAAATGGTAAAACTTTCAAAAAGTAGAAGAGCAGGGTGGCTTACAGGTTCAAACAAATAAATATTTAAAAGTGGGAGAAACTACATAAAAAGTATATGGGATCTGGGGTTTTATAAATAGAAGCATAGAATTCAAAAATAAAGTGGTAATGCTAAACCTATTTAAATCAATGGTACGCCACAGCTTTGGGTGCCCTACTTCAGGAAGGATGTCAAGGCCATGGAAAGGGTACATGAAGAGATTCACTAAGATGATATCAGGGATGAGAGGCTTTAGTTATGAGGGGAGACTGAGAAACTGAGGCGTTTTCACTAGAACAGAGATGGCTAAGAGATTTGATACATCTATTCAAAATCGTGAGAGGTTTTCATAAATTAATAGGGAAAAAATATTTCCACTGGTCACTGAGTTGGGAACTAGAATGTTTAAATTTAAGATCAGCATCGAAAGGAAGAGATTGGAGAGGGGGGGGGGGGTTATTCGGTAGTGCCCCGTTTGGGCCGTTAACTTTTAAAAGTTTGAAAAGTTAATACCAGGCGCAAACGATTGCTAACTTCTGCTAAATTGGGCATTAGTGCCCCTGGAAGGAAGAGGGCGGTAAATGAGGCGCTAATGACCTCAGTGGGGTGGGGGAAGACCGACGGAGATGGCCCCTGGCTACACATCATTGACTCGACGACACACTGCGAAGGGCTGAGACACTTGCCTGCAGCAGGGACGGAAACAGGGCTGTCGGATTGTGCCGTGTGTTTTTAAAAACAAATATACATTTTTTATGGCAGAGTGCAAACCAATTTCAGGTGACTTGTATTCAGCAATCATCCTTCAATCCTTCACACTAACTGATTCCAGCTCTTAAAGGGGACGTTATATCAAGCTGCACCCGCTCATTTTCAGCATTGTTGCATTTGAGGGGAAACTGTGAGCTACCGAAATAACTTTCTGGGATAGCTGCTTGAAATCCTGCTGCAAGGGAGAGGGTCAGGCGCTTTAATGATGTGGCATTGGGTGGGGGTAATGGAGAGAAGGAGGGATTCACTCTTCCCCGCATCTGGAAGGAGACCATTGCCATTGGTCTTTAGAGCCAAGTTGAGAGAAGTGTCCGAGGAGGTGTCGGCCAGCACTGTAGTGGATCGAACCCTGACACAGTGCCGGAAGAAGGTCAGCAATCTCAGTCGGGTGGTCAAGATGAGTACATGCTTCCACACTTCCTACATACCAGCCTCTGAACCTCTGTCTGTGCGCACTCTGCAAACCAGTACTCCCCACACTCACCCACCAAACATGTGCAGCTATTCAAACTCATAGCCTCATCTCACGCCTTGCCTACATTCACAGCTATTCAACTATGTAGGGCATATCTCCCACATACATAGCTGGACTCTTATTCACACATGTTCCTTTCTTTTGTAGGCCAAAATGACACATTACCGCTCCCATCAGACAAAGTAGGGAAAATAGGAGGAGGATCCAAGCACTGCGTCATTACATCTATCACCTGCAGGTGCCAGCTCAGCGACTGGCACTACGCGGTCCGTAGAGGTTAGCTTAGAAGAGGGGTCTGCACTGGGTGATGCACAGGGGCCTAGTCAGCTGCAGCAATGCCAAGGGGAAAGGGTATCTCGCGAGCTAGCTCCCCGGAGGAAGAGTTCAGGCACAGGTTCTGCTGCACAGGATTCAGATGAGGGCCTCGATGGGGAGGCGTTCACAAGAAGGGTGATGACCATGCATTCTGACATGATAGATGCAATGGGAAGTCTGCCCGAGAGCCTCTAGGCAATGGTAAGGACCATGGAGGAGTCCGCCTCTTGCATTGCTCAGAGCTCTGCGCACACCATGGAGCCTATCATTTCCAGTCTGCAGACAATGATGAATTCCCAGAGCCATGTGGATCCAGACCTCATGACTCGAGTCATGGGCGATGTGGCAGCTTTCATTGCAGCGCAGGCAGAAGCAACACAAAGTCTTAGTGCTGTAGTGCAGACAATGGTTGGTGGCATCGAAGCTCAGACCGCTCTCATGCAGTCTCAGCTGGATGCCACACGTGTTCTTAGTGCTACCATCGCCGCTGGGGATCTCACAGTTTCGCTGCAGGTCACCAATCTCTGCTCCAGCAGATTGGTGGGGATGCTGAGATGTTGCCCTGGGAGAGTGGCAGTGGGTCACTGGAGCAGGAAACTGCTGTCCTCTCTCAGGATGACAGCGTTCCTGAGCCCATCACTGTCACTCCACCATTGCACTTGTTGCTTGCCATCACCCAGCCAGCCCAGACTGCCGCCCAGCCTGAGGTGGTGCAGCCTACAGCCAGGCCTTCCAGGCCCAGAGCTGGCCGAGGGCGTCCTACAAGGCCATCTGTAGTCTCTGGTCCTGACACTCAGCAGCCTTCCACCAACCATGCTGCAGCCACAGGGGACACAGTGCGGAGGAGCTGTAGAATAGGTAAACTGAGTGTTGAGGAAATATAAGGATATGCACAAGGTTGATTGTTAAATACATTTATTGTTTATAATACTCTAAAGGTTATGACATAAATTTTAATTGGAATGATTCATGGTGTCTCCCATTTCAGTTTTATGGCTGTGGTATGAAAGGGTAAATTGATGTGCCGATGGAGATATCCAGAGGAACTGGGAAGTGGGATGGAATTCACTGCAACTGAAGTCTGTTGAGGTGGGAGACCGTACCCTCTCAGGGTATTTTGGCAGCAGTTCTCAGCCATGAACTCATTGAATGGCGGTGCAGGCTAGAAGGGCCGAATGGCCTACTCGTGCACCTATTTTCTATGTTTCTATGTTTTCTATGTTTCTATCAATTTCACTGAGGAACAGTGTGTTCGAAGGTTGCGCTTCAGAAAGGATGTGGTCACAGAGCTCTGTCACCTCCTGCAACCAGACCTCAAGCCTCAGACCAGGGTGAGGACGGCTCTGTCAGTGGCAGTCAAGGTCACCATCACAGTCAATTTCTATGCCAGCGTATCCTTCCAGTGTGCAACAGGTGACATCTCCAACACCTCCCAGTTTGCCGTTCATTGCTGCATCCATGAGGTCACAGATGCTCTGTACAGAAGGAGAAAGGACTACATTTCCTTTCCCATGAGCACCGACAATTTGCTGTTGCATGCATGTGGCTTTGCCAAGATAGCGGTGCAGGAGCCCATTGACTGCACCCACGTCACCTTGCACGCAGCGCATCGCAATCCTGAGATATTCTGTAACCACAAAAGTTACCACTCACTTAATGTGCAGTTTTTGTGCCACCACACACAGCGAATCCTCACTATCAATGCCCGCTATCCTAGCAGCAACCACGATACATTCATCCTCTGCCAGACCGGTGTTCCAGCACTCTTTCAGTGACCACATCAAGCTCGTGGCTGACTGGTTTCTATTTCACATGAAAATCAAACCCTTGTCCTTCCCCTTTATCGTAGAATTCAGCTGGGCATCAATGGATTTGACATGCGGACTTGATAACCATGCGGTCAGCAGTACTCCGCTATAGAGTACACCTGTAGGATGAAACTTACCTGCATGTTATAATAGTGTTTTGATAATGCTTTTGTTTAACTGTAATATGATAAAATTAACTAAATTGTGTGTAAGCTTATGTTAACCATTTTTAAGCAAAGTAGATTAATCTATTATTATATTAACCCTTTTTAAGTAAAGCATGAAGGGAGAGCCATTATTATGTTAACCATTATGTTAACCGCTCTTCACCTGGCTCATGACTCCCCTCCGCAACCCCAGCACTCCTGCCCTGCACTCATATAATGAGAGCCATGCCACCACCAGGAACCTCATTGAGCAGACCATCGGAGAGCTCAAGAAATGGTTCCGCTGCTTTGACCTGTCGGTTGACCGGGTGTCCCTTTACGTCGCTGTCTGCAACATACTGCACAACTTGGCCAACATGAGGGCGCAGCCATTACCACCAGGAATAGCTCTACCACCTCAGGAGGAGGAGGAAGAGGAGGAGGACAAGGAGCAGCAGCAGCAGCGACGGAGGAGGCAGCCACTCAATCGGCCTTCTGCAAGGGAGGTCCACGACCTCCTCAGTAGACTTTGGTTCCAGTGAATTCCAGGCCAGTTCCCGGTTGCTCTGCAAGTCCCCATCAGCACATCAGTTTCTCCTTCCATACCACAGCCCCAAAACTGAAACGAGAGACAGCACCATAGATGCAATATTCCAATTAAAATGTTATCGCATAATATTCACCACAATTATAAACAACAGATATATTTAATATTGACCCTTTCTTATATTCACTATTAACATTCTGCTGCATAGCTGATGGAAGGTTGCTGAGTGTCAGGACCAGAGACTCCAGATGGCCTTGCAAGATGCCTTCGACCAGCTCTAGGCCTGGAAGGCCCGGCTGTAGACGGCACCACCTCAGGCTGGGCAGCAGCAGTCTGGCTGGCTGGGTGACAGGCAGCGACAAAGGCAATGGCGGAGTGGCAGTGGTGGGCTCAGGAATGCTGTCATCCTGACAGAGTACAGCAGGTTCCTGCTCCATTGACCCACTGCCACTCCCCCAGGGCAGCACCCCAGCATCCCCACCAATCTGCTGGAGCACAGATTGGTGATCTGCTGCGACACTGTGTGATCCCCGGCCGACTGTAGTGGATCCAGCGATGATGGCAGCAGAAAGGGCTTGTGTGGCATGCAGCTGAGACTGTAGGAGAGCGGTCTGAGTTTCGATGCCACCAACCATTCTCTGCATTACAGCACTAAGACATTGCATTGCTTCCGCCTGTGCTGAAATGGAAGCTGCCACATCGCCTATGACACGCATCATGAGGTCTGTGTCCCCATGGTGTCTCTGGGAATCCATCATCGTCTGCAGAGTGGAAATGATGTGCTCCATGGTGTGCGCAGAGCTCTGTGCAATGTTGGAGGTGGACTCCTCCACGCTCCTTACCATTGCCAAGAGGCCCTGGGCATCCTTCCCATTGCACCTATTATGTCGGAGTGCATGGCCATCACCCTTCTTATGAACGCCTCCCCATCGAGGTCCTCATCCTGTGAACGCCTCCCCATCGAGGTCCTCATCTGAGACTTGTGCACCAGAAGTCTCGTGCGCGAGCTCTCCCTCCGGTTAGATGGTTCCCGAGTTACCCTTTCCCCTTGGCCTTGCTGCAGCCTGTTGTGATGGAAGGGCTCATGTACAGGCTGCATGTCTGCTTGCTGATTATCTGAAAGCATAAACGGCACAAAACTCACATTAAGGTGAGGGAAGGAGGGCAGGAATGGAGCAAGAAAGCAGACAGTATCAGGAGCTGGAAAGTGATAAAGCCTTCTGGTGTGAGGGAGAAGTGGGATGAGAGAACGAGAGGGGATGAAGATGAACTTGCAAGAGATATCAAAGCGAACAATAAAGGTTTTTATAAATATACTGAAAGAGGGTGCTAAGCAGAAATGTGGGCCCAATAAAAACAGATGCAGGTGATACTATCATGGATAACAAGGAAATGGCGGACTTGTTAAATTATTACTTTGTACCTGTTTTCATAGTAGAGCAAGAGGACAAAATACCATCGGTACAAGGCAACCTAAAAATAAGTCAAGGTGAGGAGTTTATTAGGTTTAATGTTTAATATAAGTTTCTTTTAAAAATGGCAATGGAGAAAATAATGGCACGTATCATAAATAAATCTCCAGAACCATTAGGTTTCTACGCTGGGGTATTAACAGAAACAAGGAGGGAATTGCAGCTGTATAAGTCAGAGGGTCTGAAATTGGTGGAAGTTGTGCCCGCAGCCACCGAGGTTCCGCCGGAAAAGCAGTTTTTTTGGACGATTCCTCCGGAACTGCCCATCTACCGTCCACATTCCGCCCGGCGGGTGATTGGTCGCGGAGGGATCTGCCGGAGTGACGTCGTGCTGCCCGACTGTGCCGGATGCTGGAAATCGTCATTTTGGTCAGGGATGCTGGCCTCAGATCAACCTGCCGCCCGCCAGAAGGACCCACTGGCAAAAAGCAGCTTGTGAGCTGGCCGTGAGTCGGGCGGCAGGGAGCAGGGCATCGAGTGCTGCAGCGCTGCACATCGCGGGGATCGTGCCAACGCTGCAGCATTATGAGTGGGACCGCCGGAAAAAAGTTTGCTGGATGTTGCTTTAGTTTATTGATCATGCTCATGTTTAATTGGTGTGTGATAAAAGTGACTAAAATGTGTCTAAGCTGATGGAAACTTTTTTTTTTACCTTGCTGAAGCACCTTCATTTAGAATCACAATGGCCAAGGTCAAAGAGTTATCAATAACTGAAAAGTATTCAGCATGGCACATTTTGTACAGCCAAGCTCATGAATTAATTCTGTGACACAGTCCTTCTGAAAGTTCTCAGAGAAGAACTAGAGATAACATAGAAAGTCAGAGACACAGACTTAGAATGATCTATTGTAAGCCTGAGACAGCTGCAGACTCACAACATTTGAATGGGAGGAAAAGGGTATAAAGTTACAGCTATTCAACTTTAGGAGCAGCGCTATTACAGAGGAAACTGAGAAAGGACTAACACAGCAAGAACAAGTGCTGTAGTGACTCAGTGGCCGACCGTCGAGGTTTCAACGAATAGACTGTCACTATGCCTTGTCAATGTGTTTTTCTTTGTATTGCAAGGATACTACTTAGGTAATAAAATCTGTTCTGCTTAATCATAAAATACCAGTACCCAGCATGCTTTGTTGTGGCCACGGACATAAGTCTATTCTGAGAGATGTAATAAATCTGACAGATTGAATAACCCTCACACCACATAAACCTTAACCCGCAAGGAAAGAGTTCAGATATGTTTCTCCACATGACTCCGTTGAAGGGAAGGTGTGGTAGAGCAAGCGGCAATGAGTAGCGAAAGATGGTAAAGGCTCAGTGGAGATCCCCTCCAAGAGTTTTGAGAGCATTTAATGCGGAACATATTTAGGGACATATTGTGACTGCGCAGAGGGTATAGGATTATGTCAGAGTGAACAAACGAGAGTTAGAAGATGTTAAGAAATGGCGCATCGCTGCAACTGATAGTCGGAAGAGCATTACATGAGGTATGGAACACGGGAAAATACATTTAATGTACTTCAATGTAACTGATTAACATGTCATCGGAAAAAGAGGGTTGAAGTGCAGGCCTTAAGGTCTGCCCTGCAAGTAGGTAAAGTGGAATGGCAGCCTTCCTGCATTGGTGACCCTTCCTTGTCGTATTGCGATGGCCTGATGACAGGACCCATTATACAATGCAGTCATATGTGGATAGGAAGATATTCCTGATAAAGCAGATGATCTGAGGAACAGATATGTGTTTCTCACAAGGCACCACACATGACGTTAAAATCAGACACTCACCAAGGGAGGGTCAGCAATGTGAGTGTATTTACAAGTGCACAGTAACAAAGGTTATATAACATTATTACATTTAGGAACATTCCCACCACCAATACCCACCCCTCTACCCGGCACCACCACCTCTCTTCCCTCCCCTCCCCCCCCCTTGAAGCAAAGTCCTCTTCCTCGCCCCACCTACACCACAGCGTGCTGCTCCCCTCCCCCTCACTGCCTCTGGTTGACGAGGTTGTGCAGGAGGGCAGCGGGATCTCTGCAGACGTGTGCGTCTTGGTGAGAAGGTAGGGGGCATGACCGAAAGCGCTGGGATCTCCTGCTCCTCCGGATCTGTCTGCCTTGAGGGTTTGCACTCGGGGGCTTGCACGATGTGGCCAGAAGCCATCTCCTGCCTCATCACCTCAATGGTCTCAGTTATGCGCGCCAACACAGCGATGAGTCGGTGCTGCTGGGTGAAGGTGGAGATGCTGCCAGCTATCCCAGTCATGGTCTGGAGCATAGCATGATCTATCTCCACGTTCACCCGTAATAGCTGGACCATTTCCTCAATTTCAGGGAGCCGTGCTACATCCTCAGCTGGTTGCTCGCTCCTGGTGGGTTCTGGTGCCTCGCTTGCCTTCGCGCCACGGCCTCTGCGCTTGGTAGAGCTCGCCAGTGTGGAGTCTGTTCCAAACCCCAGGAACTTAGAGGCCAACACCGAGGTTCTGTGGACAGTTAGCTCACATGGCAGGAGGCTGCTGTCATCCTGTTCCAGCTCCTCGAGCTCAAGGGCTACAAAGATGGGTCCTTCTCCCTCCTCTCTCTCCTCTTCTTTGTGGCTCTGGGTGGCGGAGGTGGGAGCGGTGGAAATGGGTGATCTTGAGGTGGGGGTAGGGGAAGGAGCTGCTGTGTTGGGTGGGGACAACATCGGGGTGGGAACCATTGGGGTCTGATGGCTTCTCTGAATGCCAGAGGTTGATGGTGTGCCTTGATCCGTGCTGTCTGAGTCATCATCTGCAAGTAGAGGACAAGATTTTGGTCTTTAGTGGGGTGGGGGGGGTGGGGGGTGGTGCTGGTCAAGCTGACATGTGAGCCGTGCCTTATCACATTGTGCCAGCAAGGAGTTCTATCTCTACCTGGTAACACCAACAATGGGTGACAAAGTGTGCGGTAAACCACGATTGCCTTAATATTGCATGGCCTTTCATGCCATGAACGTGGCTCAGACCGCAGATTAGTATAACCTTACCATGCTGCGGCATCAGATCTGCATCAACATTTGTCGTTGCATGGCGGCGGTCACCCACCAATGCTAATGCACGCTCCTCCAGCCTGCTCAATTCAACCACCTCTGCTGGTTCCGTTCCCGTCGCACTCAGGCTTGCTGCCTTGGATGCATTTTTCTTCTGCACAAAGAAACATTGCAGCCTTTAGCCCCTTTGCCAATGCCACCCCCCCTCCCCCCTGCACACACACACACACACACACACGCATCTGGCGCACAACCTGTTTAGAGTTGGACAGGAGGGGGCGAATACATTTTTACTCACTTCTTGCTGATGCCACCAAATTATTCCAACGTTTCCAGCATTGGTCCCCATCCCATACAACATTACCCATTGCAGACTCGATCTCAGTGATCTCCCTCCAAATGTGTCGGTACTGGGGTGGTGGAGGTTTGTCACGACCATCCCGAGTGAGGTCTTTGTACCTGCGCTCCACCTCCGTTACTAGCTCCTCCAATTCCTCTTCATTAAACCAGGGAGCTCTGGGCCTGGTTTTGACAATCTTCATGGCAGATTTTTGCCCACTCATCCTCAATGATTAAAGGAATGGCTGCTTAAGACTTTGTGGTTCTCAGTTTATAAGACTATCCCCTCTCCAACTCACACTCTCCTCTCTCCCACACACAGCTGAAACAGAGTGCTTTGCCTTTAAGCGCATGCGAAGATGTCCCATCAGCCTCAAACGTGGCCGAAATGACATCAGGTGGCTGAAAAGACTACAAAACCCCCCTCCCCAAAACTCGGCATGCGCGTTGCAGGGCCTCCGAAGTTCTCCAATTCGAGAAGCCTGCACCTGCCACCCACTGATGTCGCCGGCCGCTGCCGCCCACACCCGCCCGCCGTCTCCCGCCTACTCCTGCTGCCGCTCCCGCCCACACATCCTCACCGAAACTGACTCCCAACGGGACCTGGTGGCAGCGGGTGGCGAACAGGATGGTGCCACCCGGGGATGACCGAAAAATGGGCGGGCTTTACCGGACATTAATTTCGGAGCCATAGTTTTCCAAAGCTCTCCAGATTCCGGAATTGTGCCTTTGGATTTGAACATTGTAAATCTCACTCCATTACTTAAGAAAGGAGGCGGGGAGAAACCAGGTAACTACAGACCTGTCAGTTGTGCGGAAATTGCTGACAAAGGGTAGTGCAAACTCTGAATTCACTCTCGCAAAATGCTGTGGATGTTCGATCAATTCAAATTTTCAAGACTGCGAGGGACAGATTTTTATTTGGTAAGGCTAGCAAGGGAAATTGATCAAAATGGAGTTGAGTTACATTTCACCCATGATCTAATTGAAGGGTGGAAAAGGTTTGAGGGACTGAATAGCCTATTCCTGTTCCTATGCACCCCTCCAGCAAAGTCTACATACCATGCCATTTCCTCAGCTCTCAGAAGAGATCTGCTGAAGGAGACCAAGGTTCAGTGAGGATCACCTGGGCTGAATGAGTGTCAGAAAGATGGGTGGGTCACAGTGCACACCTGTAAAGAAAGTTGCCTGATTTTCCTTCCATTTAAATTAAAATCTCTCTTCATATCACACTGTGGTTTTACTGGGTGCCTATACACTTCAAGCCAGTGTTTCTTATTACCATGTTGTTCCTAAACTTAGCCTGGTGCTCCACCGAGGTGATGCCTAAGGGCCTGAGATGTTAGTGGTTCTTAGCCACACTGTGGTATACTAAGCTTCTTGTGATCAAGGTGGCTCTCATCTCAGGGCTTCTGAGTCCCATGAAGGAAAGAAGATGGCATCATGAAGGTGGATTCTAGCAATGCCACTTGTACTGGTCCCTGGACCTGAGTGCCCATTGATCAGCGGGCGGAGACCTGATGGTCCCCTGCAGACCCTGAGAGGTGGCATTCCGAGTCTCTCACACATAGGTTTTCTGTTGTCCTCTCCAAACGTTACCCCAGGGCCTGAAGGCCAGTGGTCAAAGCATACACTTTTGGTGCACTGACTGGTTTGGATGCCTCTCTATCATGGGGGTTGGATGCCATGTCTGTCATGCCACTACCCACTTCAGGGAGCGTTGCATTGTTTCTTCTCCATCTCAGATATTGTCACTGAGGGTGGCATCAACTGCACTGTGATCCCTGCCATCTGTCTCAAGTCTTCCATGGTGAACCTCAGTACCTCCATGTGAGTGTGATGTTCATCCAGCATCCTTCATTTTAGAGCAGGAGTCCAGATATCGGAGTCTGTAAGGCTTTGGAGCTCCCTTCAGTGAAGCCTCTGTTAGGCCCCACTTCCACCTCTGACTGTTCTGGCACTGTGAAGGTAATGAATAAAGGAGTGTCACACATATGAAGAAACTGGAAGTAAAGATCATTGAGAATAGGCAGATTGCCTATCTTACTGTGAATGTGGTCGTTAACCTTCTTTGTGCACTGCAAAGGAGTCCCTGGGATTCAAGAAGCCACCTACCTACCTGCCACATTCTTGGCCTTTCTCAGACCTCAAACGGTCCACGTTTCCTGCTGCATATCTCTTAGTAGAACATGTAAATCTGTCTCCCTGAAGTTGGACACTTGGTTCTTTGATATATCTGCCATCCTTGCCGTCATCGCATTGCCTGCTTCCTCCATTGCTGCCATATCCATTTAAACAGCAGCAGGGTTTACATTCTGTGGCCACACCAGGTCTCTGCCTCTCTTCCAGGTTTCACTTTCCCTTTCCCTCTCTAACCAACCTTGCCTCCCATTCCCACTTCTACTCTGTGTATTCTATGCATTGACACTCACCCTGCCCGCCCACCCGCCTACCCCAACTCTTGACATTTGTGGATAATTTGTGGTCGTTTGTCCAGATCCACCTCTCCACCCATTGACTTATCTGATGTGGTGCATACAAACAGACTCCATGCCTATCTACGAATATATAAATCAGCCACTTTGGCAGGGCCAGTGCCATAAGCTCAAGGCCAGTCAAAGTCGCACTCAGCCATAGTTCCAACAGTGCCGTTGTGTATATGTAGGCTGGCTGCATGGGGGAATGTATTTGCGTGTTATGTCAGCGAGTCAGGTTTATAAAATATCCCAGGCTGTGACGTCATCCTATAAATCAGTTCACCTATAAACAGGAGCTTTCTTTCTGTGTCAAACATATTGGTTCCGTGGGCACCATTGTAATGGGCGGCATTGAGCTGCAGCCTCAGATCAGATAACTGCTCAAAATGGCCCTTAGATTCTCCTCGATCAAATAATGCACCAGTCAATAACAGTGCTCACTAGCCTCTAAACCAAGTGTCACTATCAATCACTCACAGGCCAGGTGTAGCATGGCTTAGATTCAAAGCAAAGCCTTCCCATTGTTCTGCCCCAACAAGTGACTTTAACCCCAGCCTCAGGAACAACAACACCCTATTGTGTCGGTGTGACATTTCAATTTCTCACATCAGCCCTCCTCATTGCTTCTCTGAATGAGATTGCCAATTTAGTACCAATGTGTGTTGAATTACAGCAGGTTTGCAGCATGCACTTGAAACTACTGGGGACTGGGCTAGAACTGCTCGAAACTCATTTCACTCAGGACTGTTATAGGCAGTCAAGAGAAGAGACTTTAATGTTATCATCTGGGGTTGGAATCAAACCAAGGTCCCAGAGATTCCAATACACTGCACTACCCAATCTCTTTCATTTCTTCGAATGAGTATTTTGAAATGTTCTTCTTTCCCCAGCTAGATGCTGATAACAACTCGATCCATATTCTGAAAGCTGAACAGCCTTGAATTATTCAAAGGGCTATATTTTAAATAGAGGTGTTGTAACATGTTTTATTTTCACTGCCCTCTAAATTCAGTCTTGTCAGGTTTTGGCAGGTCCTTGTGATTCGACAACTATTGATCAAAGGGTTTCTATTCCTTCCACATAATGTCCAAATGTTCTCAACTTATGGGATCCTGTTAGTGAGTTTTGGGGAAATGGGATTAATTTTTCTTCACATTTGATGTCACATTTTATCTTTGTTCATGACTAACGTTCCTTGGTCTATCTTCCAGGGCAATATTTTGGCCGTTGGTAAATGTGAAGATTTGACTTTAATTAGCAATTAACGCATTTTACTATTAGGCAAGGCACTTAGCTTTGCAACATGCTCAACTTAATCTTGACATCTATTAATTAAACATAGATGCTCTCATACACTAGTGGCTAAAGTAGGGTTTTATAGGTTTTGTAGGTTTTATAGGTTAAATGATGGTATGCTTTCAAATAAATCAGATTCTGAACAGTTGCCTGAATTATTCGTTCTTGGAGAGCATTGTTGATACAACAAAAAAATGCCAATTGAGGCCTTAACCCAGCATCCATAATAAATATCAGGGGAGTTATTAAATATAGAAAAAAAGAAAGAAAGACTTGCATTTATACAGTGCCTTTCATGATCACTGGACATCTCAAAGCGCTTTACAGCCAATGAAGTACTTTTGGAGTGTAGTCACTGTTGTAATGTGGGAAATATGGCAGTCAATTTGAGCACAAGCAAGCTCCCCCAAACAGCAATGTGACAATGACCAGATGACCAGCATGGAGGCCCCAACCTGCGTGAGAACACCAGCAGCAAGTCGGGGCCATAAATGGAGTGAGGTGCGGGGGCCTGGGAGCAGCGTGGAGGCCACTTCAGTGAGCAGCGCGAGCTGGTGCAGGAGAGCGGTGGCAGCGAAGAGTGACGTCATCAAGGTCCAGGTCGGTGATTGGAGCGTGGGCAGGTATAGCAGGAATGGCGAGAGACTGTGGAGGGATGTGATCGGGGCCCAGGAGAGGCGTGAGTTCAGGGTCAGGGGCCCTGGGGCAGCATGGGCCAGCCCACACTGCGATATGTGTGCGCACTAGGTCCGTGCAGCAGAGCAGGTCTCCAATCGTCTTGGTTAATCCTTGCCACTGGACCAAGACCTAGCTCTGTCAAGCCCGTGTGGTGGCTGGTGTGCAATGGCCACCACACGTTAAAAAAATCCACACACAGGCATCTTCCACCTTTCAGGATGTAGTTCAGGACCTGAAATATTAGGTTCTTCATTGAAACACCTGTGAACTCATCTTTTTTTTGGTGTGGAAGCAAGTCATCAGCGTTTCAAGGGACTGCCTTCGATGATGAATGACCAGATAATCTGTTTTTTGTTACGTTGATTGAGGGATAAATATTGGCCAGGACACCGGGGATAACTCCCCTGCTCTTCTTCCAAATAGTGCCATGGGATCTTTTACGTCCACTTGAGAGAACAGACAGGGCCTCAGTTTAACGTCCCATCCGAAAGACGGCACCTCCGATAGTGCAGCACTCCCTCAGCACTGTACTGGAGTGTCAGCCTAGATTTTTATCTACATTTGTTATACATGGAAACCCTGGTTGATTTTTATCCTACTTAACCTGAGGTTGATTTTATTTGTTGAGCCCAGTTGACTCGGCACAGACAGGATTGATCTTGGGGCTGTCCTGATCTGTGCAACCCTGAGGATTATTTTTAACAGAGTCACAAAATAAAGGAGAGCACACAGCTAAAAGAACATTACATACAGGATAGCGCAATGCTAAGAGTGCATGATGTGCAGAAGGACACACGGCTAAGAGTGTGTTACATACTGCAAAGACTTTTGTAGGCATTGGATCACAGTGTCTTCAAATTTTCCCAGACAAAACTTGGTTATGTATATAGAACAGAATGTATACAATAACCAGCAAAGACAAGGGCCTCAAATCTACCACCAAGCTCATGGTCTACAGGGCTGTAGTAATACCCACCCTCCTCTACGGATCAGTGGCATGGACGATGTACAGAAGACACCTCAAGTCGCTGGAGATATATCACCAACGATGTCTCCGCAAGATCCTGCAAATCCCCTGGGAGGACAGGTGCACGAACATCAGTGTCCTTGCCCAGGCTAACATACGCAGCATTGAAGCATTGACCACACTCGATCAACTTCGTTGGGCAGGCCACAGAGTTCACAGGCGAGACACGAGATTCCCTAAGCAATTGCTCTATGAAGAGCTCTGTCATGGCAAAGGAGCCAAAGGTGGGCAGCGGAAATGTTACAAGGACACCCTCAAAGCCTCCCTGGCAAAGTGCGACATCACCACTGACACCTGGGAGTCCTTGGCTGAAGACTGCCCTCGGTGGAGAAAGTGCATCCGGGAGGACGTTGAGCTCTTCGAATCTCAACGCCGCGAGCGTGAAAAGGTCAGGCGCAGGCAGCTGAAGGAGCGTGCGGCAAATCAGTGCCGCCCCCCCCCTTCCCCCGACGAATATCTGTCCCACCTGTGACAGGGTCTGTGGCTCTCGTATTAGACTGTTCGGCCACCAAAGGACTCACTTTAGGAGTGGAAGCAAGTCTTCCTCGATTCTGAGGAACTACCTATGATGATGATGATTTAATAACCAGTAAGAACAATGCAAGTTTGTCTTCTCATTCTGTCTGCGTATCTGTATCTCTGTTTTTCTCTCTCTCCTCAGATTTTCCTGTTCCTGTGTAAATTAGTTTGAATGGATGCAGGATAATCATGCATGGAATTTTGCACATCCATAATGGAGCTTGGCCATTTAAAGTGATGGATGTAGAAATGAAGATGCTCTCATACAATCCTCCATACACAATCTGCCTCTATGTGCTGTGCCCTTGCAACCCAATGCATCCAAGCCGAGGAACAACCTAGAAATTGGTAAACGTGGAGACATGCATGGGCCAATCAGGGTATGTCAGAATGAACTTCTAAGGGAATGCCATGCTTGACTAATTTAACTGACCCACTTAAAAGATTCATCAAGAATATTGGATTCAAGATAAGAAAGGCTGAAGTAAATAAGTAGTTCAGACAGAAGTTTTGCAAAAGGCAGAGAACATATAGAACAAACTTCCAAGGCAGATGGTCAAACAGGAAACTTTTTTGTGGAATGTTTTTCCCTCATCATGGGGAGGGATGTCAGCGCTCGGAAATGGAGCACCTTTCATTTCACACACCCAGTATTCACATCAAGCACTGTGAATAGATTAACTCACTCAGTGTGGTTTTAAGCACAGGCATTAACACATTTAGTTTTAGTGTAACATCACAGGAGGTTCAGCATTTGTATGGTTACAGTGCTGTTGGTAATATACACCCCTGTGTATCTGTTACTTTCCCCTTTCTGTTTCTCTCCCTTGCGTCCATGTTCTTCTTCTTCTTCTCTGCATTTCTCTCTGTGAATATTCCTGCTGGTTTTAGTCTCTGGTTCTCTCCTACCTGTTCTTTTCCTCCACTGATCTCCAACTGCTGCCTTTCTCTCGAGTGATCTGTCCCAACTCTATACATCCTCATATTGTACAAGACACTTGCATGCCCCCATTACCCAGACCCCTGAACACTTGGCTAGAGGGCTGAAAAGAATGCTCCTCCAGTTTCTGGATCTCTGAACTGCACGTTGAAAATATGAATTAGAAGTGTGAGAGACTTATACAGTTCAGCATCAGCACCCTCTCCCCCACCCTCAAGTTAGGGATCAATCCCCTGTAACCATAGGATTTGCAAGACCCTCTCCAATAACATGATAAGAACATAATATAAAAACATAAGAAATAGGAGCAGGAGTAGGCCATACGGCCCCTCGAGCCTGCTCCGCCAGTTAATACGATCATGGTTGATCTGATCATGGACTCAGCTCCACTTCCCTGCCCGCGCCTCATAACCCCTTATTCCCTTATCGTTTAAGTAACTGTCTATTTCTGTCTTAAATTTATTCAATGTCCCAGCTTCCACAGCTTTCTGAGGCTGCGAATTCCACAGATTTACAACCTCTGAGAGAAGAAATTTCTCATCTCAGTTTTAAATGGGCGGCCCTTTATTCTAAGATTATGCCCTCTAGTTCTAGTCTCCCCTATCAGTGAAAACATCCTCTCTGCATCCACCTTGTCAAGCCCCCTCATTATCTTATACGTTTCGATAAGATCACCTCTCATTCTTCTGAATTCCAATGAGTAGAGAATGGGTATCAAAACTAGACACATCACCACAGATACAGTCCTCAATTATTTAGTTCCCTTTGTCTTTCTTCTGAGTAGCTATGCCATGCTTGCTGCCTGTTAGCTGCTTCTCAAGGCTTACTATTTATTTCCTGTGGCACACTTCATTCGTTCAACACCTAAGTTGTTCTAACAGCTCCACGTTCTTTCTTGTTTTCAGCCTGCTCATGTTCTCTCCCTCCAGCATTGTCATCTGACTCAACAGCACATCAGACCTTTCTTATATAAGATTTTCCTTTATGTTCTAACTTCACTACTTTTAGAATTGTGTGCCGACAGGGTGAGTTATTCAGATTCACAAGCTCCTCCATCCGCAATTCATTCCAAGTTACAGCTCCTTAGCTGACTAATGTACTCATTTAAATGTTAAATTGGAACAAGCTCAGCAGGAGGCTGGCATTTAGTGTCTCTCGGTCACATGCGCGTAGGATTTATTTTTTTTAAATGGTCAATTTTGTGTTCACCCAGAGAACTAATGTTTGCACTAGGAAAAGGACTACTTCCTGACTCGATGCGTCCAGCATCAGTCAAGCGTTTCCAGGTCAGGCGTAGCACAGAAAGATGAAGAATAAAGCTCCCTCTTTCCTGCCTCAGCCTCAGAAATGCATGCCGCACTGCACCAGTGTGGCATTTTTTTTCATTTGCCGCCTAACCCATTCTGCGGCTTTCAACGAGTGAGATGCCAATTAGTTCTGAATAATTGTCAACCTCGCAAAAAACCAACAAAAGCTGATCAACGGCTTCCAAAAAGCTGACACTGCCCCAAATGAGCTGACAACTCAACAATGTCCCTGACGTGTAGAAAGAAGTCTTTGGATGGGTTTGTATCAGAAGTGCACAGCGGTTTTTCAACTTATATTAAAAAGAAAGAACAAGCATCAGTGTATGAAAGCCCGAAGGAGAGATCTAAGTATTCAAAGACACAAAATAGTTGGTATATTTCTAAGGAGGGTTCAAGGGAGCATGAATTTTCACATATTCTATTCTGGTTTTCATATGTTCCACAAATAATTGGCCTTTAACCTAAAAAGGAAGACCAAAGTGACATTTTGATTTTCAGCAGCCTGCCGCTTATCTCAATACTCTCCCACATCCAAACCTCATTGTCCCAGCTAACAAAGGGACACTGCCTCCTGTCAGCCAGCCCATGGAGATACTGTATCCCGTCCAACTTCCCTTTTCACAATGACACTCTCTTGTCCTCCAACCCTCCCACCTCTCTTACAATTCAACCTCACACACTTCTCCCCCTCCAGCCACTTAATCTGATTCTAGTTCTTCAGCTACCCTTGTTTAATCAGGCATTCCCCCTCCATACTCCTTCTCAGTGAAATGCAGGTACTGTCCTTCCTCCCCTACCCAAAGTACTTGAAAGCCTCTTCCCACTCTCCCTCATTACCATTCATTCCCCTGTCTATCTATTGCCATCCATTTTCTATCCCTTCATCACCATCCAATCCCTCCTTTCACTGTCTATTCACTCCTCTCTTTCACTGTTATCCATTCCCCCGTCTTTCACTGCCATTCATTGCCCTCTGACCTGCTGCCCGCTCCCAGCTTACTTTGATGGTTAACGCGTCTCAGAGCTAATGACAAGAATTGTGTATATTGTAAGTGGGAATTGCTGTTTGAGAATGCTCCCCCCTGCAGTATACAGAGAACATTAGCAGCTTTGAGATGACAGAAGAACCTTTTCATGTGTATTACCGTATACACATGCGGCTTTTGAAGACCTAAATTATAACCTAAATTTGGGGGGTCGCATGATACGCGAGATACAAAATTTGCGGGTGTGAAGTGCTGGCCAAGATTAGGCTGTTAGGCTGTTAAGCAGACCGTATCCACGCTGAATCTCGGCAGATATCTCCTGGGCTGGATTGCAGCCTCTATTGTCACTTGTACTGTATCTTTGCTGTGGTCTAGAGATCGCCACCCACAACTCCCTCTGAAGTTTGCTGCATTATTAGAGGCTCCATCTATCTCAGCCCATGCTTCTTTTACCCGCAAACACAGTAGAGGCAAATTCGGAGCCTTCATATTCCCTCCCTTCGTAAATGATTTCTCTCCTTCCATCATCCAGTCATTCCATTTCTTTCTTATATTGTCTTTAAATGGCTTATTAATGGATACGTCAAGTGGCTGAACGACGCTAGTCAAGCCAGCTGGAATGATTGCTATATCGGTGTTCGATTCGCGAACAGCTTTCACAGCAGAATCCACTCGATGTTTCATGATTCGGTTGTTAAGGTCTGTATTCGATCGTTGTTATGTGTTAGGGTACTTGTTACGTGTTGGGTACTTGTTAAACTTGTTTGAAAGCCTAGCCTAGTGGCATCTGGTATCTCAAAAAAGTGACTCGCATGATACATGAGATATATGATAAAATCATGTTTTGGGGACGAAAATTTAGGGGTCGCATGATACGTGAGATCGTAGGATATGCGAGTATATACGGTAGTTACCAAATCCAGGAAGGAGTGGGACTGGGAGGAAAGAGGCCAAGTTTGCGCTGCTTTTTGTCAGCAAATTACCTCAAAACAGTGATGGCTGGCATCTGTGGTGGTGTCTCGGAATGGTTATGAGTAGTGAGCCTTTTACCAATCGGTACCTAGATTGAGACAGCCCAAACTCATTTCATATAACACCCTCACAAGCCATCAATGAGGACTTTCATCCCATCCATTGTTGGCTGGATATGCACTCAGATCCTACAGCTATAAGTCACCCTGCTATGCACAGATGACTGCAACTATCTTTATGGAAGTGTATCATCTATGTCCAGATTAGTGAACTAACACTGCTAGCCACATGTTACTCCCTTCAAATGCACAGAAGCCATATGAGTGGAACAACTATGGAAAAAGTCATTTGGAAAGTAGGGTCGCTACCAGCAGTTGGGGAAGTACCAGTTGGCCTGGGACCACTTCCTTCTCTTCCTAAAATGCATAAGCCAACTCCTCTTCAGATGCCCAAACTAGCTCCCAGGAATTGGATTCAAATAGCACCAGATTAGGACATAGCCCTACATCCTCCCCTCTCATTAGCATTCGCCAACTCAGGGGCACCCTACCCCGTTGTGACCAACGCAAAAACTGCATATGGAATCGAATGTTACCTCATAGCCATGCTTGAAACAAATTGGCTTTATGATAGTATCGTAGAATCAGACTGTACAGAAGGAGGCCATTTGGCACATCATACCTGTGTCGGCTCTTTGAAAGAGCTATCCAATTAGTCCTACTCCCCTGCTCTTTCCCCATAGCACTGCAAAGTTTTCCTTTTCAAGTATATAACAATTCCCTTTTGAAAGTTCCTCTTGAATTTGCTTCCACTGACTTTCCAGCAGTACATTTCAGATCATAACAACTCACTGAGTAAAAACATTTCTCTTCATCTCCCTCTGGTTCTTTTGCCAGGATTTTAAAATTGCATCAGCTGCAATTCAAACTATTGAAAGGCATTATTTTTTTAAAGCTGTTTAGAATAAAACATTTGGAAAACTAAACTGTCAAATCGGATGTTAATGGGAATATGATGCTGCCCCATATTTCAGCATAATGTCTACATGTGGTGGCTACAGTAATCTTTATCCTTATTAGTATGTATGTAAAGGCACTTAATATATTTTCATAAAAGAATAATAAGAAAATTGTCAAATTTAGAACAAATTTTCATTTATATAATATCTTATCGTGTCCTCAAAATGTCCCAAAGCCCTTTGCAGCTAATGAATTACTCTTGCAGTGCAGTCACTGTTACTGTATAGACAAACATTGCAGCCAATTTGCACACAGCAGGGTCCCACAATGAGATGAATGATCATTTCATCTAAATTTAAATTCAGGGAGCTCTGCTATTTCACTTGAACCACATCAGAGCCCCTCCATGGCTCAGAGGGTAAATAAACTAAGATTGAACCACACAAACCACATTTATTTCCTCATCTGTGTTGATTAGCTGATCTTGAGTCGGCCAGAAATAGAACAGCTCCTCAGAAAATGAAGCAGTCCATGCCTGGATGCAACAAGACCTGGATGATATTCAGGCTTTGGCTGATGAGTGGCAAGGAACATTCGCACCACACAAGTGCCAGGCAATGACCATCTCCAACAACTTGAGATCTAACAACCACCCCATGATATTCAACGGCATTACCATCAACATCCTGGGGGGGTGGTCACCATTGATCAGAAACTTAACTGGACCAGCCACATAAATACTGTGGTAACAAGAGTGGGTCAGAGGCTGGGTATTCTGCGGCGAGTGTCTCACCTCATGACTCGCCAAAGCCTTTCCACCATCTACAAGGTCAAGTCAGGAGTCTGATGGAATATTCTCCACTTGACTGGATGACTGCAGCTCCGACAACACTCAAAAAGCTTGACACCATCCAAGACAAAGCAGACGGCTTGATTGACACCCCATCCACCACTTTCAACATTCACTCCCTCCACCACCAGCGTACTGTGGCTGCAGTGTGTATCATCTATAAGATGCACTGCAGCAACTTGTCACAGTTTCTTTGGTAGCACCTCCCAAACCCACGACTTCTATCACCTAGAAGGACAAGGGCAGCAGGCACATGAAAGCACCATAACCTGCAAGTTCCCCTCCAAGTTACACACTGTCCTGACATGGAAGTATATTGTTGCTCCTTCATCATCGCTGGGTCAAAATCCTGGAACACCCTCCCTAACAGCACTGTGGGAATACCTTCACCACAAATACTGCAGCGGTTCAAGAAGATGACTCACCATCACCTTCTCAAGGGCAATTAGGGATGGGCAATAAATGCTGGCATCGGCAGCGATGCCCACATCCCGGAACAAATTTTTTTAAAATTACAATTACATAGAATTATATATTACATAGAATGTATAGCACAAAAATAGACCATTTGGCCCTACTGGTCACAACAGTGTTTATGCTCCACACGAGCCTCCTCCCACCCTCTTCATCTAATCCTATCAATATAACCTTCTATTGCTTTCTCCATCATGTACTTATCTAACTTCCCCATAACTGCATCTATGCTACTTGACTCAACTACTCTTTGTGGTAGTGAGTTCCATATTCTAACCACTCTCTGGGTAAAGAATTTTCTCGAGAATTCCCAATTGGATTTATTAGTTTTTTTGGCTCCCCGGGGCTGACGTTCCCAGTTTTAATAACAAGTGAACCCTACAGGAAAGTGTAGGCATGTTGGAATTAGATGAGGGTGTGATTGGTGCTGGTTGTGAGGTGAAGAATGACAAGCAGACACCGAAAGTTTGCAAATGCCTGTGGAGCCATAACCTGGTACAAACCAACACTGACCACACTTGACCAGCTCCGTTGGGCGGGCCAGATTGTTCGCATGCCTGACACAAGACTCCCAAAGCAAGCGCTCTACTCGGAACTCCTACACACCAAGCGAGCCCCAGGTGGGCAGAGAAAATGTTTCAAGGACACCCTCAAAGCCTCCTTGATAACGTACAACACCCCCACTGACACCTGGGAGTCCCTGGCCAAAGACCGCCCTAAGTGGAGGAAGAGCATCCGGGAGGGCACTGAGCACCTCGAGTCTCATCGTCGAGAGCATGAAGAAAGCAGACAGCGGAAGGAGCATGTGGCAAATCAATCCCACCCACCCTTTCCTTCAACGACTATCTGTCGACCTGTGACAGAGACTGTAATTCCTGTATTGGACTGTTTAGACATTTAAGAACTCACTTTTAGAGTGGAAACAAGTCTTCCTCGATTTTGAGGGACTGCCTATGATGGGTCCCAATGTATTATCTGAATGCATCAGATGTAAAGCTGCTCTCTTTCCCCTTCCTGCTCTCATCATGGCCCAGAATACCCCAGTGAAAGTTTCAGAGGGTTAATGCTTCGGAGTGAAGACTTGCCATGGTCGAGCTATTATCATGATCCACCTCCATGCTGTGGCAGTTAAACCTTGCAGCATACAAATACCATTTCTGAAATGATCATTAGCTTACACAGCAGGAAGTGTTTTATCTTAGAGACATTTACTGGCTGCCTGCAGAGAGCAAAACAGCTTCCTCAGATCAGAAATGTCATTTAAGAATTTCTTCCCTACGTGGAACAGCTGTTTTGAGAATTAAGAATTCCAGGTTTTACAAACTTGGACACTTAATATTTCTTAACTTTCTATTCTTTGATATATGCTGTACATTTAAATATTTTTTAAAAGCCTGCGGAATGTAAATTGGCTAAGTAAATTAACACAGCACAATTTCATTATTTAAACAGCGGCCACCATTCTAAATGACCAGGTTTAATCATAAATGTGGGTACAGGGTCTGTAATACAATCAGGGTTTCAACTGAGCCCTTGCTATTTGAACAGCTTGCTAGCTTTTCCATCAGTGATGATTGCTGTTCATGGTTAGCTGCCTTTGAGCTAATATTGTAAATTATCAGGCGGAAAAAACATAATGAAAAGAGCCGATTAACTTTAATTTAAAGGAAAGGTTGTCATCATGCACATTGCATCATATTAAAAATAAAACAAAGGAAGTAGAACTTCAGTCTCATTCCTTAAAGGAACACTTGATGGTGCTTCAGATTTTAATAAACACTTCCTAGTAACCTAAAAGAGTTACTGCGACATTTTACCACAACAAATTGCCTGTAATTTAAAGCAGTGAATTAAGTCCAAACAGTATACAGCATCTGTTCCACCAGTTTTACAAACCTTGTACTTCTTTAGAGTATATTCATAAGAACATAAGAATTAGAAGCAGGAGTAGGCCATTCGGCCCATTCAATGAGAACATGGCTGACCTTCTACCTCGACTCCAATTTCCTGCACTATTCCCATATCCCTTGATTCTCTTATTGCCCAAAAAATAACATTCAAAAATTATAAAGAATTACAACAACAACAACAACTTCTACTTATATAGCGCCTTTAACCTTGTAAAACGTCCCAAGGAGCTTCACAGAAGTAGTATAAGAAAAAAAAATGATATTCATTCATACCACATGTTGGATGAATGTGTTTATTGGGTTACATTTCCTGATTCCAGCCTCCAATCATCCTAAACTAGTGAACTGGATTGCAGTGATATTCTTCCAGAGTTTGTTTTTAATTGTAGTACTGTATAGCAAACAGTGAGGAAGTTAGTAATAGACTTCAAAAGAACACAGACAAGCTAAGTTGACCCAAGCCAAAATTTGAATGACGTTAATTCAGTTAAGTAGAAGGAACTGTGCATGCGAATGGATGGATGTGGGCCATTGGGACTGCCAATTACATTCTGGCACACACAGCATATCATTAAATCATTTACATAATTTAATGAATGCACATTTTACCTAACAGAGTGTTGTATGGTGACATTATTCAATGAAATATTGCTAAGTAAACCAATAACATCATATTCCAAAAGACACTCATACTGCATATAATGAATAATTGAATATAGTGAACTTCATTATATAAAATTAATTTTCACATGTGCACTGTCATAAAATATATTATGTGCTACTATATATTATATACTGGAATGAGTAACTAGAATATTATAATGATGGAAATAGGGAATTCCCAGTTTTAATGAGCTGCTCTCTTTGATTGATGTCTGTATATAAATAAAAACAAAATTTAAAATATTCTCCACATTACCCAAACTAATATGGTATTAAAACTTTGTATAATACTTACATTCCAAATTATAGTTTCTCATAATGTGAATCACTTGTAAAAACACCACGCAGAGTTCAATATGTGAAACTCTGACAGAACTGCTCTTTATTTAAGAGGTGAACTATTAACTGCAGAGTGAAGCATTTTCCTTTGGCAGGTAACATCAACGTATTTCTAATTCACTTGTAGGAGTAGCTGTCGATTAAAGAGCCCTCTTGATAATTTTGATAATGCACCTCAACAAAACTCCAATGGCTCTCTGACCGGTGAGTCAGAAGGTTGTGGGTTCAAAGTTCACTCCAGGCTGACACTGTTGGAGGTGCTGTTTTTCGGATGTGACATTAAAACAAGGCCCATTTACCCTCTCAGGTGGGAATCAAATATCGCATGGCACCATTCAATGAAGAGTAGGGATGTTTCCCAGTTTCCTGGACAAAGTTTATCCTTCAATCAATACTATCTGCTGTTTGTGGGAGCTTGCTGTTCATAAATTAACTGCTGCGTTTCCCTACATTACAACATTGACTATACTTCAAAAAGTACTTAATTGGCTGTGATGTATTTATTGGACATTCTGAGGTCATGAAAGGCATTAGAGAAATGCTAGTCTTTCTTTCATTTCCATTCCTCACACCTACCAACATTGAGCCCCTTGGAGTAAACTAAAGGATTGATTTTCCTCTGTTGATGATTAAATGATGAATGACCAATGGGTATGAGCAATTCCGCCTGTTTTTGGCCAATAATCGTGGAGTTATTTTTTTAGCACCGGGGTAACGTTATCGCTGGACGTCGCAAAATTCACTAACTGGTGAACAGGGATAGTGAAAGCGCTAAATCTGGCCTTGCACAAGTGAATTTGTGCGCTGGAGCCAAAATTTGCGGGTAAAAAATGGACCTTCTGCGCATGCGCAAATGTTTTATTTGACGATTTTTTTTCTTCAATTTTTTTATTCTCATGATTCTGGTCAGCTTTCAGGGTGCGCACGTGAATGCACAGTTTATCCAGGGCTGAAGCAGGTATTTTTCACAGACTAAGCAGTCACGATGGAAGGGAACTCCAGCAGGCAGAGAGCCCGAAAGTCTAGTTATGAAGCAAATGAGGCCCTGATTGCAGCTTTGCAAACCAGATGGGGGAAATTTAATAGGAGGGGAGCTGGTAAACCCCTCCCAGCTGTGTGAAGGCATCTGTGGACCAGCATGGCTGAGGAGGTTTCCTCAGCCAATAATACCAAGAGGGCCAATGTAGGAAAATGTTTAATGACTACTGCAGGGTCCTGAGAATAAGTAATATTTTTATTCATGCACTCATTCATTACTTAAGTTGTAAATCTGACACATGTTGGTATAGGTAGGCTTAGTGTTGCACCTTATTTGCCATGAATGATCGTTACACATTAGTAAGACTGCTTTTTGACATCTTAAAAGATGTTTCTGCACTTCGATTTCTTCCTCATGAACCACATGCAACAACCAGGGCCATTAAACAGAGGACTGTATTAAATGCACACAATATGGTATAAGTGCTTTCATGACTACAAGAGCAGAAAGGCCCTCTGGTAACAATTCCAATTGTCATCTTTGCAGGGAAAGGTGTCACCCAACTGGCGGAAGCAGCGGCGCACAGGCGATGATCCACCCCTGACACTGGCATTAACCGACCTCGAGGAGAGAGTGGCAGCTCTGATTGGTGCCTCAGGGAGGTTAACTACCCGTGGGGGTACTGATCCCCTGTTCAAAACTGAGGGTAAGTCCTGCAAAATCCCCGGGGCAATATGACACAGTGTCTGTGGGCTAGGTTTGGGGCAATATGATGTAGTATCTGTGGGTTAGGGTTGGGGCAATGTCATGCAGTGTCTGTGGACTAGGGTTGTGGTAATGACATGCAGTGTCTGTGGGCTAGGGTTGCGGTAATGTCATGCAGTGTCTGTGGGCTAGGGTTGCGGTAATGTCATGCAGTGTCTGTGGGCTAGGGTTGGGGCAATGTCATGCAGTGTCTGTGGGCTAGGGTTGCGGTAATGTCATGCAGTGTCTGTGGACTAGGGTTGGGGCAATGTCATGCAGTGTCTGTGGGCTAGGGTTGGGGCAATGTCATGCAGTGTCTGTGGACTAGGGTTAGGGCAATGTCATGCAGTGTCTGTGGACTAGGGTTAGGGCAATGTCATGCAGTGTCTGTGGACTAGGGTTAGGGCAATGTCATGCAGTGTCTGTGGACTAGGGTTGGGGCAATGTCATGCAGTGTCTGTGCTCTAGGGTTAGGACAATGTGATGCAATGTCTGTGGACTAGGGTTGGGGCAATGTCATGCAGTGTCTGTGGGCTAGGGTTGGGGCAATGTCATGCAGTGTCTGTGGGCTAGGGTTGGGCAATGTCATGCAGTGTCTGTGGGCTAGAGTTGGGGCAATGTGATGTCGTGTCTGTGAGTTTCATATAATGCAATAGCGCCGGTCCTTCAACTGAGCCTGTGTTATGTGACCTTCCTCGTGTCACCCTGTCCCCTCCCCTGCTACTAACCACTCGTCTGTTGTTTTCTAGGGGGTGCCCGATCCGCCATAGAAGCCTCCACCTCAGCCCATCATGTGGGGGTGGAGGAGGGGAACCATGAAGACAGCGAGGACGAGGATCCTCCACAGGAGGAGGAAACTCAGGAAGCTATTCCGAGGGTGGGGGGAAGAGGGGGAGTGGGGGGGCTGATGCAATCAACATCTCTTTTAGCTGCGGCCAGTAGCTCTGACCAGGAAGACACATTCACAGGCTTTGGCCAATATGAGGCCCCGGGTCCAAGTGGCATGCAGCCACGCACTCCCAGGGTTGAATCCCGTATGCCGTCTCTCCAGAGGGTGAGTCGGCAAAGTGTGTCTGCTGACAGACAGGCAGGCGCACACCTGGACATGGTGGGACTGTCCAGGGAGAGCATCCAGCTCAGCCAACAGCTCCTGGAGGTTTTGCGTGCTTTTCCCGCAAGCATTGCGGCACTATCGGCGGACGCGAGGAAGGGCATGTCTCAGGTTGTCATGGCTGTCAATCATCATGCCCAGTTGATGGTCTCAACCTTTGGCACTGCAGTCCCCAGTGGCACAGCACCCAGTGGTGAGGCTGAGCAAGAGGCTCGCCACTCAGAGGCCAGGCCTTCCATACCCTGAGCTTCTCCAGTGGATCCACACATTCCATTGTCTATCCCCCTTTTAGAGCAGGACTCTGGCCACGTTGCTGCACAACATGTTGGTATCCCCTTGGATACTGTCATGGCATGAGGGAGCGGGGTTAGGACAAGGAGGGGGAGGGGAGGAGGGAAGGGCCACAGGTAAAAGACGTTTGGTGAAGGATTGTTCTTCTATTGTTTTGTTGCTGTTTTGTTGTTGTTGCTATTTTCTAAAAATTTTCAAAGTTTCCCAATTCTGTTAAGTTATCAAAAGTTCACAATAATATTCAATAAATGTTATTGCAATGTCCAAATTATGTTTCCCGCGATCTTATTCAAATTACTGTGTGTTAAATAAATTATTTTGTTCACGTTAACCATTCCTGTGTAGTGTCTTATTTGCAGAATAAGAGGGGGAATAGTCAACATAGTGGGATAGAGTGGGCAGGCAACGGTGAAATGTGCTGTTCACTGTTCAAGCAAAGCGTTGAATGATGAGCTGCTGATGTAAGGTTTTGGCAGTGGCTAAAGCTCCACGAAGTCTCCCCTGTGGTGATGGTGGGGGTAGTGGGATGGGTTCATCACCAAGCTCCTTGTCCTCCTCCACGTCTTCCTCCTGCTCGTGTTCCTCCTCCACCTCCAACAATGCACCCTCCTCTCCTTTCCTCTCTTCTGAGGTGGTCCTGCAGTCCCCATTGGCAAATCCTGTCCCCTCATGGTGGCTAAGTTGTGTAGCATGCAGCACACCACAATTATCTCAGCGACCTGCTAAGGGGAATATTGCTGGCAGCTTCCAGAGTGGTCCAGGCATCGGAAGCGTTGTTGGGCACTCCAATTGTCTTTTCGACGATGTTGCATGTGGCTATATGGCTGTCATTATAGCGAAGCTCCCTGGCAATTGGGCATTGAGTGCCATGATGCGCAGAGTATGGTCGCAGACGATCTGTACGTTCAAGGAGTGAAATCCCTTTCGATTTCGGTAAACCACTGGCTCCTCTAAAGGTGCTCGCAGGGAGACAGGCGTACAGTCAATGGCAGCCTGAACCTTGGGGAAGCCAGCGATTCGTGCAAAATCCACAGCCCTCTCATTCTGTGCCTCCCTGGTCACTGGGAACTTTATGAAGTCCATCGTGCGTGCGTACAGTGCAGTAGTCACCTGCCGAAAGCAGCGATGTGTAGCGATCTGCGAGATTGAGCATATGTCCCTTGCTGTGGCCTGAAAGAAGCTGGAGGCATAGAGGCAAGTGCTGCAGTCACTTGCATCTCGACGGGCAGTGCAGTCCTGTTCCCGATGGTAGGCTGCCTTTATGAGTTGACATATCTCTGTGACCACCTCTTTTTGGAAGCGCAGCCTTCGAACGCACTGTGCCTCAGACAGCTGCAAGTATGAGTGATGTTCCCTGTAAATTCGAGGGGTGGGTAAGGTCTCCTCTCCATACGTCTGTGAGCTCTTTGATTATGCTCATAATGCTCTTGACTAAGCCTTCTTTCAGTTTGATGCTGCATAGAAAATGCAGCCAGGAATAATGGCAGAGAAATTATAGCCCCCATTCTTTTAAATGTCCTTAAATATCTTTAAAAACAAACTATGAACTCACATAAAACTTATTGTCTAAAATGCAGCCTTCTCTCTAAATCCTTTTATAATAAACTTTTGCTCCACTTTTCAAGATGGCGTCATTAGGGCCGAATACTCCCTGGATCCAACCTGGTCAGATTTGATTTTTTTCGGGCGTATTTTTGGGCCGGCCATAAAAATGGCGATATCGGCGAATTTTCCGCCTTTGGCGATAGTACAGCATTACATGCCGATTGACGTCATAAAAATGGCAATAAAAACCAGGCAGGCGCTAATTTTTAGCACCGGCGCAAAATCGCTAATGAATTTTCCTCCAGGGTGCTAAATTTTGTGCATCTCGTTTAGCGGCAAAAAAAATTACTTTTACTGCTTCGCCATGGCACTAAACGGGCACAAACTTGCCAAATTTCTAGCCCCTTATGTTGTAGAAATTATAAGAATAAAATCAAGATGCATTGTGCTTCAGGAGTTTCTGTCCACTATGAATCTATTGGCAATACTGAATGTAGACTGCCCATAAAGGTCCCACTTATAATAATGCTGCTTTTACACTTCTGATGGACTTGCGTAACTGGGGCATAGATTTTGATGTAGAAATTTTTCTTGCGCAGTATCCACAACAGGCAGGCATGTATTGGCCTTATGTTATACCCACTGCCTGTGTTCAGTTCCATTGACGTTGGGAATATAATGGGCGGCCAAAGCAATACTGCTCTATTGGTGCTACCACCTCCACAGATGTCTGCCTAAATGTATCCTTATTCCTTAAATCACTTGGAGTCAGCCAGGACTTGACCCAGCTCCTACTATCTGCCTGGCCTAGACCAAGCTGTCGCAGCTATTCCAGACCCAACCCACCCCAACCCCTTCTATCATTTTGTGCCCATCCTGACTCCTGTTGCCAGCCAGCCCCATTGAAACTCCCACTGCCAACCAAATGCAACTGCTGCCATTAACATGTACCTGACCCGACTCCCATTGTTAATACAGATGCAATCAACCCATGCTGCCTGCTGCGACCAAACCCATTGTCAACCTCTACCCAAACTGACACGGACTGCCAGCCAAGACTCAACCCACCTGCGTGTACCTGACTTCAATCTGACCATTGGCATAGACCAAATCAGCTTGTCCTAGCTGCCTGGACCAAAGCCAACTACTGGTGTCAACCTTTGACCAACCTTACTCTCAGTACCAGCCCAGAGCCAACGCATCTGCTACTATCAGCTAGTACCCACCCAGTGCCAGCTGAGACTAACCCAGATCCTGCTGCCAACCTGTATCTGACCTGACTCCTGCTGCCAGTCCTGACCCAACCCACCTCAACTGTTGCTGTCAACCCACACAGTAGCTCAGTGGCTAGCACCCTCACCTCTGAGTCAGAAGGTTGTGGGTTCAAATCCCACTCCAGGAACTTGAGGACAAAAATCTACGCTGACACCCCAGTGTAGTACTGCACTGTCAGAGGTGCCATCATTTGGACAAGGTTTTAAACTGCAGTCATGTCTGCTCTCTCAGATGAATATAAAAGATTCCAGAGCACTATTTTGAAGAAATGCAGGGGAGTTTCCCCGGTATACTGTCAATATTTTTCCCTCAATCAACATAACCAAAACACACCTGGTCATCATCACATTGCTGTTTGTGGGGGCTAACTGTGCGCAAATTGGCTCCAAAGTAAAGCCGTTTGAGAAGTCCAGTGGTTGTGAATGGGAGCTTGCTGTGAGCAAATTGACTGCTGTGCTTCCTACATTACAACAGTGATTATTCTTCAAAAATAGTTCATTGGCTGTAAAGCGCTTTGGGACATCCAGTAGTCGTGAAAGGAGCTATATAATTGCAAGTCTTTCTTTCTTTCATACCTAACCTCACTGCTGCTGTTAGCAAGGCCTCAATCGATTCCTACTGCCAGCACAGACTCAATGCACTCCCTACCAGCATCGCGCACACTCAAATGAAAGAACTTGTCTGTTATTGATAAAACGGAGATGGATATGTAGTTATATCATTTTGTTGTGTGTAATAATTTTAATCCGGCAGAGAGAGAGACTTTCAATCCACCCAATCAGTTTCAGTTTAATTTCAATCTAGCTTCTGGAGTTGCAAAGGCAAGATTCTTAACCACTGAAACTATAGCAATCTAATCACAATCCCTTTCCTGGTGTTTTTTCACCCTTGTGGGCACATGTAAAAAATAAAGATAAATCATCAAAGAAATGCAGGAGGAATAAGTTTATTCTGTTTGAAAGGGATCTGGTTGCATGGAAGCCTAAGAAAAAAAAGCACTACAAGCTTAGAGTTCGACTTCAACCAAGTGCTCAAACTTTTCCAGATATAGGAGCTTACTTTGAAAGATTGTGAGTTTCGTTTGCAGAAATTGAAGAGCTCACTTGCTGGACAGGCAGGGAATATAAAAGGAGTTGACAAACTTTTTTCTTTCAGACAACTTAAAGTCAAATCATTGAATTTGATCCCCACAGGCCAGCCTAAGCGAATGCCTCTGTTTCTAATCATATTTATTGGTGATATGAACTCACTGGAGAATGTGACAGCACTCAGAGGGATCAATGCACAGAGAATTTTTCTTGGGCGAGTAGCAGAGCTAAAACCATGAACAACAAGTCATGATCCTCTTTTTCATGACTCAATGATCACCGAGATTTCATAGGCATCTTGCTCCTGCAGGGACCTTAAATTAACGAACCAAAGTGTCAGTAATTGCTGAGAATGATGCATCACAACATCAATTCTTGACTATTAGCCTTTAATCTTTCTCCTATTCGTTTCTTCAAGAAACTAGTTGCATCGCTGCCATCACTCCATTTGACAGGACCCAGCAGAGTGACATAGGCTGAGTGCAGACCATTACAATCACTCTATTACTCGTACTTACGGGCAATGAGATTGCTGTATTTACAGACTGAACACAGTCTATAATTTTTCAACTTTTTTAGGACCGATTGTAACCCTGCCCGCCGGTGGGTGGGTGGTTAAAATGGCGGTCGGGCGTTCCCCATTGCGTTACCGAGGGGTCCACATCCAGCGCTATTTTAAATGCTAGCTTTGCGGCATCAACAGGGCTGGTGGTGGCCTCATTTATATTTAAATGTAGGGGTCCAGTGACATAATTCCCACCTCTCTCCCCTCCCCCACCTGCCCCCTCCCTGACACGATCTTACCTGCCAATCCCAGCAGTGAGCAATAAGGAAGACACAAATAACCTTCCGGAAATACTAGGGGACCGAGGGTCTAGCGAGAAGATGGAACTGAAGGTAATCCTTATTAGTCAGGAAATTGTGTTAGGGAAATTGATGGGATTCAACGTCGATAAATCCTCAGGGTCTGATAGTCTGCATCCCAGAGTACTTAAGGAAGTGGCCATAGAAATAGTGGATTCCTTGGTGATCATTTTCCAACAGTCTATCAACTCTGGATCAGTTCCTATGGACTGGAGGGTAGCTAATGTAACACCATTTTTAAAAAAAGGAGGGACAGAGAAAACAGGGAATTATAGACCGGTTCGCCTGACATCAGTGGGAAAAATGTTGGAATCAATTATTAAAGATTTAATAGCAGCGCATTTGGAAAGCAGTGACAGGATCGGTCCAAGTCAGCATGGATTTATGAAAAGGAACTCATGCTTGAAAAATCATCTAGAATTTTTTGAGGATGTAACTAGTAGAGTGGACAAGGGAGAATCAGTGGATGTGGGGTATTTGGACTTTCAAAAGGCTTTTGACAAGGTCCCACACAAGGGATTGGTGTTCAAAATTAAAGCACATGGTATTGAGGATAATGTATTGAAGTGGATAGAGAACTGGTTGGCAAACAGGAAGCAAAGAGTAGGAATAAACGGGTCCTTAACAGACAGTGACTAGTGGGGTACCGCAAGGTTCAGTGCTGGGACCCCAGCTATTTACAATATACATTAATGATTTAGACGAAGGAATTGAATGTAAGATCTCCAAGTTTGCAGATGACACTAAGCTGGATGGCAGTGTGAGCTGTGAGGAGGATGCTAAGAGGTTGCAGGCTGACTTGGACAGGTTAGGTGAGTGGGCAAATGCATGGCAGATGCAGTATAATGTAGATAAATGTGAGGTTATCCACTCTGGTGGCAAAAACAGGAAGGCAGAATATTATCTGAATGGTGACAGATTAGGAAAAGTGGAGGTGCAACGAGACCTGGGTGTCATGGTACATCAGTCATTAAAAGTTGGCATGCAGGTACAGCAGGCAGTGAAGAAGGCAAATGGCATGTTGGCCTTCATAGCAAGAGGATTTGTGTATAGGAGCATGGAGATCTTACTGTAGTTATACAGGGCCTTGGTGAGGTCACACCTTGAATATTGCATACAGTTTTAGTCTCCTAATCTGAGGAAGGACATTCTTGCTATTGAGGGTGTGCAGCGAAGGTTCACCAGACTGATTCCCGGGATGGCAGGACTGACATATAAAGAAAGACTGGAACGATTGGGCTTATATTCACTGGAATTTAGTAGAATGAGAGGGGATCTCATAGAAACATGTAAAATTCTGACAGAATCAGACAGGTGAGATGCAGGAAGAATGTTCCTGATGTTGGGGTCACAGTCTAAGGATAAGGGGTAAGCCATTTAGGACCGAGATGAGGAGAAACTTCTTCACTCAGAGAATTGTGAACCTGTGGAATTCTCTACCACAGAAATTGTTGAGGTCAGTTCATTCGATATATTCAAAAGGGAGTTAGATGTGGCCTTTGCAGCTAAAGGGATCAAGGGGTATGGAGAGAAAGCAGGAATGGGATACTAAAGTTGCATGATCAGCCATGATCATATTGAATGGTGGTACAGGCTCGAAGGGCCAAATGGCCTACTCCTGCACCTATTTTCTATATTTCTATGTTTCTTCCAGAGTCGCCATTGAAATCTGGCAGCAAGACGCAGTCAGGCCAGAAGAAGCCAAATTAATTTGTTATTTTTAATTCTTTTTTTAAGTTTCCCTGTCAGCTGGGAAGATTCGATGTGCTACTCTTGGCCCACTAGGAAACCTTGGGCCTGCTGGAGTCCCCTCACTCTCCCCCGTCCACAATGGCACAAACACTTCCCTCTGACCACTCACCATTTGCAGGGGGAACGCTCCCTCGAGTCCTTGGTGGCGGCCTATTGCCTGAGCTAAAGTCGAGCCTTATTTTTTATTTTCGTGCTACACAGATTGTAGAAAAAATTCTTAAATTTGAATTATAACTTTTTAACTGAATTGAGTTATGTGACTTATAAATTCTAACTTAAGTGAAATTAAGTAACCTTTAAAAAAATGAAATCTTTTAAAACATGTATTTTTACCTATGAAATGTGCAATACCTTTAATGTTATAATTTATCTGTGCTATGGTTTCTTAAATACAAAGTTCTGTAAGAAGTAAAATGGTCAATTACATCCTAAAATACATGAGGAAATGTATTAAACATGCACTGCTAGTAGGGACATGCACTCAAAGGAGGTGTGGCATGGAGAATCAGTGTCACAGTGCTGTAGCCTTATCTCTGGTCCATGCTCCCATCAAACTTTGGTTCCCCACTTGGCACTCGGGTTTAGTGAATCATTTTTAGAAAGAAAAGCTGTCACAACAACAACAACTTGTATTTACATAACGCCTTAAACATAGTAAAACATCCCAAGATGCGTCACAGGAGCGTTATCCAATAAAATTTGACACTGAATCACAGAAGGAGATATAAGGACAGGTGACTAAAAGCAGGGTCAAAGAGGTAGGTTTTATGGAGCGTCTTAAAGGAAGAGAGAGAGGTAGCGAGGCAGAGAAGTTTAGGGAGGGAGTTCCAGAGCTTCAGGCCTAGGCAGTTGAAGGCACGGCCACCAAGGGTGGAGCGAAGGAAGTGGAGGATGCTCAAGAGGCCAGAATTGGAGGAGCGTAGGAATCCAGGAGGAATGTAGGGCTGGAGGAGTTTATAGAGATAGAGCGAGGCCAAGGGTGATGGGTGAACGTAACTTAGTACAGAAAAAGGTGATGGTAAAATGCATGAAATTGGTTGATAGTTGTCGAATGTTCTGAATTTCGATCAGCCATTGATATCTTCTTTGAGTTCAGCAGTAAAGATGTCCCTTATCTGTGGTCTGAGCAACTTACTTTTTATGCGAGTTGAATTGCACTGCCCTGTATCTACTTGTATGATAGTATAACCAGGATATAATAATAATTACATCTCCTGATGACTAGATTGGATACTTTTGTTTTTTGCATGTGCATTCATTCAATCTCTGCAAAACCGGATTAAATTACCCTGAGATAAGTACCCCGGGGCTTGATATGAATTGTTAATCTGTTTAATTTCACAGTAAGTTGAACAACAGAACAACACTTCTGATCAGAGTCACTTAGTTCAATCAGTAAAACTTAACTTTGTATAATGATATTAAAATAATAAAATTGTTACACTACTCTGAGGGATGGATTAAGGCTTCCTTGGGCCCCAGGCAGTATCCCAGCCATGGGCCTCCTACTCCCATTCGCATCCTGCAGTAAATGACATCAGTGAGCTAAGTCACAAGACACTATACTGAGTATGCATCATATCAAGGTCAGGTCAGGTCTGCATCTCAGGTTATGTTCTCATTGATACTGTGGCGACACTCATTTAATATTTTATTATGTTTCCAAACAATCAAACAATACCTTGATGAAACCCTGAATACACAGTAAACAACAACGCTTTCATTTTTTAAAATCCTTACATTTTGAAACTAAATCGTCAATGACAACAATTTAGAAAAAGACAGCACAATTTTTTTGGAAGATCACCATTTGTCATTTGCATTCCATTTTCTCCACAGAGGCAACTACAAGTATAATGTTACATTGGTCTTTTCCTAGATATTTGTTGGCTAAACTCGTCAATGATTTTCGAGAAATCAAGTTCTCTCAGTACTTTCCTTTCCATGCTCATGATTGAAAGACTATTATGTCAATTTTATCCTATTCAGTTCCTGAACTCACCCTTGATGTGTTTTAGTTTTGAGAAGGACCACTCACCACTGCAATTTGATACCATCATCGACAGATATATCCGAAGAGCTATTTTAATGTTAGAAAAGGTTTAGGTGTGTATGGAGGAATTGGTACATTCTCAGCTCTCCTGGGCTTAGGTTGTTGGACACAAATTGAGGTTTGCAGCTCTGTTGAGGATACCACCAAGCTAGAAAACTGGATGAATTCACTTTCAATCGTAGATTCCAGATCTTTGGGATTGGAATGGGCAAGATTTACTGCAGCTTGCTTGATTTCATGAGTCGAGAGAACGGCTAGCTTGGACAGGAATCCAAACCTACAGTTGATTTCCTTCCATGCTTCAAGGCAGTGTTCAAAAGGTATTGATTAGTTGATCAATGATGACAAGGAACACTTCAGTTTTGAATTTCTCCTTGGGAGAAAGCACGGTGTTTTCAACATCTCCATCGTCATAGCAGCGGTTGCGTACCCGGGCGCACCTCTGAGCTGAATTGTACTTGTTGTGGCCACACAGTTTAAACCCTAGGTCTTCAAAATCCTCAAACTCTGTCCACTGGGTCTTGACAAAATTGACAAGGGACTCGAGTAAGGACACCATGAAATTCAGATTTAAGCCAATTTCTTGAAGCAAGAGATTGGTCAGGTGAAAGCGCTTCAAGACTGGGTTCCAAATAACAATGAGAATAGCTGAATGCAGTTCACTCAGCTTGTCAATGATCAACTGGGCTTCATTTTGGCATTCAACTTTCTGTTCCACATCAGTTGTCAGGGATTCCAACATTTTGCATATGGGATTGTAACCTTTGAGTAAGGCTGACACTGCTTCATACCTTGCTGACCATCGAGTAGCAGAGAGCTGTTTGACGACAGACAGCCCTAAAGGCTTTAGTTTTTCATAATGCAGTCGCCAGTGATACGTCGATGCAGAGAGAAAAGTGTACAACTTTTGTACAATGTAAAAAAATCTGAGGATCACTGGGCTGCAGTCGGCACTGTTTTTCCCACAAGGTTGAGTGAGTGCGCTGCACATGTATGAACATCGCATATGGGCATTGCTCTTTGATGATAGTTTGAACATCAATGTATTTTCCACTCATATTTGAAACATTATCATAAGATTGTCCGTGATAATTTTGTATGTTGATCCCGTTCTCATCCAGAAAGACCAGTATTATTTCTGCTATTTTTTTGTCTAATATGACCGATTATTGATAAGAACTTTAGGAACCTTTCCTCAGGACCAGTTGGTGGAACATAGTGGATGATAAACATCAGCTGATCTGAGTGTGTGACATCTGGCTCTGAATCAACAGATATTGAATAGAACTTCGCTGATTTCAATTCTGGATAATTGTCTCAAGTACTTCACCCATCAGACTAATCAGTTCTTCACAAGTGGTGGAAGACAAGTATGAAGTATACCCCTTGCCTTTGTTGGCGAACCACTTGATGTGTTCAGCAAGAAATACATCGTAGTTTGCGAGAACCTCCAACACACTAAGATAATTACCATTACTTGGAGACCCAATGATTTTATCTCTGCCTTGCAATGAAAGACGTTGTTTACAGAGAAATGTTTCACACAGACAGCCCGCTCTAGCACCTTGTACCAGTACTGCTGTTCATTGCCTGCTTGTCTAGTGTACATTACTACCATGGCTTCTCAATGCTGGTGGCTGTTTTCATGAGATCAAATGCTCCCATCTCCATGCTTCCAGTCATTAAACCCATAAGTAAAGTGGCTACTTGTTCATGCTGCGGCCTTGCAAGCAAAGCAATATACTGTAGCGTTTGATAGTGAATAACATCACGTCCACTCCACACGTTCCCCTGTCAGCAGGTGCACACGTTCGAGCAGTATCGGCGAGATCTTTCATTAGCATGAATCACGCTGGAGTTTTGGAAGTCTTCATCACAGTTTTGGCAGTCCTCACTACCTTTTGCAATCCAATAGCTTTGCATGTCTTCTGAGATATTTTCTCCCCACAGCCCAGTGTCACTCATAAGTGGTGCCTCTTTCAGCTCAGTATGCGCCAGTTGGTTTTCACCTTCTTCAATTTTTTGGACTTGGAGCTCCAACTCGGCCAACTCCGGGTCTGGTGCCACTAGTGGTTTCTTTGTTGAAGTTGACTGCACAGCATCGTCTTAGCTTTCATCTTTAGGATCTTGAGTTTTTGGTTGGGAAAAATTATCTAGTTTAAGCAGTTTAGCTACTTCTCGTCTCTTTTCCTCCACGCGTAACTGGTGTTCTTTCCATTTATTCGCCCCCGATTTGTGTGTACAATGCATCTCGAGAAAAAGAGCATCTAGAGTCTGTTTAAATTAAGTCGATAATAACTTGCGCCTGAGCCCTCGCGGCTTCGCTCTGCTCTTTCTATGTCAATACTGTTTATCCTTAATCCAACCCTGTATGGACCCCACTCTAGGCTTGGGCCCCAGGCGACCATCCCATCCCCCCCCCCCCCGCTTAACCCATCCATGACTTCCCCACTCTACTGGGTTGTATTGCTTAACTTAAACAGAATAATTCTCCTAGGTCCTGACCTCCAGCCCAGGGTGCAACCTCCTTTCCTCAAGTCTCCTGTCTCTGTCATTCCCCTTGTAGCCCACGTGTGGATTTGTACACCTCTGTCCTGTCCCCACAGGAAGTTGGTCATTGGTTCCTGACCCTGTCCCCTGACTAGAGGTTAGCTAGAGGAGCTGCCAGTCATGCCTACTGCCACACACCCTCCCTTTGAAACTAGCTTCATGTAAAGTCAACAAGAGACATTCCGTCCACCCCACTGTGTGAGCAGTAGCTGTAAGCCCCTGGGGTCAAATAACAGCACCTCCATTGTTTCTGATCACCTTTAGTCATACTGTAGATATGTATATACATATTCGTCAAATGCCAGCGGCCTGTCGGCTTCATTTTTAAGCCTTTGCAAGTCCATTTTGTTTTTAAAACCAACACTTAAAACTATATATTTTTTCTCTAGATCTCTCAATGAAAAATGTTCAAACAAATCCTGAAATGTGACATGAAGGTAGAGCACAGAAAGAATCAAAGAATTTGAAGGGTGCCAGTGATTGAACCAAAGCCTGCACCATTGCCAACAAAATCGCTAATAATACTAGGACAACAGACAACGGTTGATGCATTATTTGAACAAGTGTGACAAGGATTATTAATTTGCAAGGATCTGTCTGGTATTGGTATAGTGCCAGATTTCTGCTATTAAAGGGCCTCCATAAGCTATATTAACAAGCTCCCTCCACTTTCAGGAAAGGATATTCCATTATTTCCGTTTTCTTTTTTTAAATTCATTCATGGGATGTGGGCGTCATTGACAAAGCCAACATTTGCTCCCCATCCCTAATTGCCCTTGAGAAGGTGGTGGTGGGCCGCCTTCTTGAACCGCTGCAGTCCGCGTGGTGAAGGTCCTCCCACACTGCTGTTAGGGTGGGGGACTTCCAGGATTTTGACCCAGCGAGGATGAAGGATGGTGATATACTTCCAAGTCAGGATGGTGTGTGACTTGGAATGAAACTTGCAGGTAGTAGTGCTCCCGTGCACCTGCAGCCCTTGTCCTTCGAGGTGGTAAAAATCGCGAATTGGGAGGTGCTATCAAAGAAGCACCTTAACAGTTCCTCCAGCATTTGAGTGATTGCATTGGTAGCTCGCAAACATCTGGGGGCAGAAATTGCCCCTTCCCTTAAGGCCTGTTACAGCCGAAATCGGCAGCCTCAGTGTGGAATGCAATGGCCGCCGAATTTTCATATAACGGCCGCCATTTTTTAACTTCCTCTCCTGCGGTATCCCGGCGGTGATCCGCACCCCCCCCCCGCTATTACTCTGCTGCTGCCGATCCATCCTAAGTGCATGATAAGAGCGCACACCGTTGATGTCCCTCCCCCCCCGCATGGCGAAATTCTGCAGAAAAAATCTTGCTTCCACCGTGTGGTGCCAAAAGCTGGTTTTGTCTGCTCGTGCAGTGAGGCGGTAGTCCTTGTAAAATGGCAGCGCGGCTCCCATTAAAGGGGAGGAACCTACTGCCGCTGCTGCCATGTTTTTTTTTTGTCGGCCGACTGCCATGTTGGTCCGACAATTATGGCCCTGGGTTCGGTCGGGCTGCCAATAAGCAGCCTGGTACCCCCTCTTGGATGCCAGGCCACTGGCCCAGCCGAAACTCTCCCTGGTGGCCCAGTGGACCGAACGTAAACAATTGCACAGGCTCTCCCCTTTAAGTGAAGGGGAGAGCCGTGGTGACCCGGCACCGTAATGATGTCATCAGCGTTACGCCATATCCGCCCGCCCCCAACTTCCACCCTTCAAGTGAGCTCACCGCCGCATATCCACCCCCATTATGACTGACTTCCGGTCCGCTGGAAAAAAAAGCCAAAGGGTGGAATTTCGCTCAAGAGGCCATCACATCCACCGCGCCGGTAAAGACAAGAGAAACAGGGTAGGTGCGCCCCGTCTCCAGCGCTGGGCAATATCAGCCCCTTGACCTCTAATCCCAGTGTAGCCCTGGTTCATTTGCCCACTATTTATGCTGCTGGGGCCAAGTACTCCATATCCACCTCTAGATGTTAAGTGTGGCTCAGTAGGTAACACTCTCACCTCTGAGTCAGAAGGTTGTGGCTTTAAGTCCCACTCCAGAAACTTGAGCACAAAGATCTGGCATGACATTTCATTGCAGTACTGAAGGAGCCCTGCACTGTTGGAGGTGCCATCTTTTGCATGAGATTTTAAACCTCTGTTCTCTCAAGTGGACGTAAAAGATCCCATGGCACTATTTCAAAGAGCAGGGGAGTTTCCCAGGTGTCCTGGCTAATTTTTATCTTTTAACCAATATCAATAAAGCAGATTACCTGGTCATTATCACATTGCTATTTGTGGGATCATGTTTGTGCAAATTGGTTGGTGCGTTTCCTACATTGCAACAGTGACTACACTTCAAAAGTACTTTTGGTTGTAAAGTGCTTTGGGATATACAGAGGTCATAAAAGGCGCTATATAAATGCAAGTCTTTCCTTCTCTCTTTCCTTCTTTCCTCCCTTCCTTTCTTTCTTTCTTTTGGAAACAGAGTTCCAGGTGGCAATACTGTCTGGCAGATAGTTCTAACCAAATGAAAAGTGATGTATGAAGCTGCAAGGCTTGTATGCTATAAATCTTTTTCCTTCTACTTCCTCACTGGAGATATTTTGTTCCATCTGTTGTCCCTCTGATTCATGAGCAGGCAGCATTGAAAAGGGCGTCGTACCACCATTTTAGCCAATCCCATTTGAGATTGCTGTGCCGGGGTACAATAACTAGTTAGATAAGTCACCTGTTGTTCAGCTTTAAATATGGACTATATCCCTTGAGGGGAGGAGAAACAAATAGCCCAGTGTGTGAGATAAATTTTAATGGCACAATGCTCAGTGTTCTATTTATACCAGCGTAAACTTATTTGCAAGGAGAAGCTCATTATTTTTTGTATTTTTGTTGGTCAAAAGCAGTGTTCCACTTTTATACAACAACAACTGGCATGTAGCTAGCACGTACTAAAAACTTACTAAAATGTTCCAAGGTGCTTCAGAAAAGCATTATCAGACAAAAATTGACAGCGAGCCAAAGAAGGCGATATTAGAACAAGCAACCAAATGCTTGGTCATAGAAGTGGGTTTTAATTAAGTGTCTTAAAGGAGGAAAGTGAGGAGGTGCGACTAAGTGGTTTGGGGAGAAAACTGCAGATCTTAGGACCTAGGCGACTGAAGGCACGGCTTCAATGGTGGGTGAAGGAAATGATGGATGTACAAGAGGCCAGGGTTCGAGGAATGCACAGTTGTAGAGCTGGAGGAGGCTAAAGGACAGCCAGCGGTGTGGCCTTGGGGAGGCTTGCCAAAGGTAATATCTCCTTCCTTGACTCAGCATTAATTTTTTGTCAGATTATGTATCTGTAAAGCGCCTCGGTGTGTTTTTCTACGTAAAAGGTGCTACATGATATAAAGTTTTGATATTCCAATGTGGACAAAACATGGCCAGATCTAATCCTTTCAGTTCATATGTAGACTTTAGTGCTACTGTTAATTTTGGGTCAAATTCCTTTCTGTGCTACTTCACCATTATTTTAAGATAGAGGTTTTCAAACTTAACTATGTGACAAGAATGCCTGCAAACATAATCGGTCACCTGCAGACTACCTGGATACATTGACACACACCTGAGGACCATCTCCAAACATTGGCACACACCTGTGGATTACCTGAAAATGTAGACACACACCTGGGAGCCCCTGAAAAAAATTATACATTCTTGGCAACTCCCTGCAAATATTGATAGAATCATGGGGATTTCCCTGATCCAACTTCAAACAGAGAATGTTAACTACCCAAAGGCAAATGGTGCTATCATTGCAGAGGATTAATTTATTATTACTATGTAATAGGTACAGTACTAGGTCCCTTGCTTTTTGTGATACACATCAATGATCTAGACTTGAATATAGGGGGTATGATTAAGAAATTTGCAGATGATACTTAAATCGGCTGTGTAGGTGATAATAAAGAAGAAAGCTATGGATTGCAGGCAGATATCAATCAAGTGGTCAGGTGGGCAGAACAGTGGCAAATGGAATTTAATCCAGAGAAGTATGAGGTAATGCATTTGGGGAGGGCTAACAAAGCAAGGGAATACACATTAAAGGATAGGATACTGAGAAGTCCACAGATGTCCACATGTCCACAGATCCCTGAAAGTAGCAAGCCAGGTAGATAAGGTGGTTAAAAAGGCATACGGAATGCTTGCCTTTGTTAGCTGAGGCATAGAATGCAAGAGCAGGGGGATTATGCTTGAACTGTATAAAGCACTGGTTAAGCCACAGCTGGAGTACTGTGTGCAGTTCTGGCATTACAGGAAGGACGTGATTGCACTGGAGAGGGTACAGAGGAGATTTACAAGGATGTTGCCGGGAGTGGAGAATCTTAGCTTTGAGGGCAGATTGGATAGGCAGCATTTGTTTTCATTGGAACAGAGGAGACTGAGGGGAGACCTCATTGAGGTATATAAAATTATGAGGGGCTTAGACACAGTGGATAGAAAGGACCTATTTCCCTTAGCAGAGGGGTCAACAAACAGGGGTCATAAATTTAAAGTAATTGGTAGAAGGTTTAGAGGGGATTTGAGGGGAAATTTCTTCAAGCAGAGGGTTGTGGGGGTTTGCAACTCACTGCCTAAAAGGGTGGTAGAGGCAGAAACCCTCACCACATTTAAAAAGCACTTGGATGTACACCTGAAGTGTCGTAACCTGCAGGGTTACGGACCTAGAGTTGGAAAGTGGGAATAGGCTGGATAGCCTCTTGTTGGCCGGCGCAGACACGATGGGCCAAAATGGCCTCCTTCCGTGCAGTAAACTTTCACGATTCTATGATTATTACTATTAGTATACAGTGACAGAAAAACTTGCCCATAAGTCAAAGCCATACAGAAATCTAATGACAGATGGACAGAAATCTCATTGCCACATTGGCACACAGGAATTCCCTGACAGATTTCCTATTGTCCAGTGACCCTAGTTTGAAAACCAAGGTCTTAAAAGGCCAAGTGTTAATTTTGGCAGAATAATTTAGGCGCAAAAGAGGTAAAGAGTTGGCCAAGATAGGGTCTTAAGCTGCATCGCTAGTTAAGCCCTCGTTTAGTGCAAGACACAATCTTGGTAGAGGTGTTGAAACTCTTTTTGAGTTTACCTGAAAAAAAACATAAACATTAAACCATGCCACCCGCCCTGGATGACACAGCAGACATTTTCAAGGCCCTTTTTTTTTTGTGGCTTTTTTTGTGTGTTTTTCTTTTTTTTTGTTTTTTTTTGGGCGCTAAAATCACATTTTTTTCCAGTGCCCCCGATAAAATGGGAGGGGACACTAAAAGCACCGGCAATTAAAACAAATTAAACTTTAAAACGTAAAATCAAATTAAAATTTGGTTGCCGGGTATGATGATGCACTCCAGTCCCTCCGGTGCCCACCTCTCGCGGAAGGCCGCGAGCGTACCGGTGGACACCGCGTGCTCCATCTCCAAGGACACCCTGGACCGGATGCAAGAGCGGAAGAGAGGCAGGCAGTCAGGTTGAATGACCCCCTCGACCGCCCGCTGCCTGGACCGGCTGATGGCACCCTTGGCCGTGCCCAGGGGCAGTCCTACGAGGAGGCCCTCGGACCTACCCGCTCCCCTCTGCACAAGGTGCCCAAAGATCAGGAGAGTGGGACTGAAGTGCAGCCAGAATTTCAGGAGCAGCCCCTTTAGATAATGAAACAGGGGCTGCAACCTCGTGCACTCAGTAAAAACATGGAACACGGACTCCTCCAGACCGCAGAAATTGCAGGCGGACTGGGAGTCCGTGAACCGGCTTAAAAATTTGTTGCACGGCACTGCTCCGTGCACCACCCTCCAGGCCAAGTCCCTGATGAATAGTGGGAGGAATCCCGCATAGAGTGCCCTCCATCGGGGACCCCCGCCTCCTCCGGACGGCAAGATGGTACGCCATGGCGTGTCCGGACGGCCGGCGAGGATGGCAAAGTTGAGAGTGTGCAGGAGCAGCCCGTACAGGAAACCCCTCCGCGCGGAACTGAAAGGCACGGAGGGGATTTCCCCGAGGCGGCTCAGGTTGTGAGGTGGTAGAGGTGTTGAAACTCTTTTTGGAGTTCACCTGCAAAAACATAAAACATTAAACGGTGCCACCCGACCTGGGTGACACTCCAGACATTTACAAGGCCCTTTTTTTCCCCCCTTTTTTTTGTTTTTTTTTGTGTTTTTCTTTTTTTGATTTTTTTTTTGGGCACTAAAATCACAATTTTCCCCAGTGCCCCCTATAAAAGGGAAGGGGGACACTAAAAGCACTGGCAATTAAAACAAATTAAACTTAAAAACGTAAAATCAAATTAAAATTTGGTTGCCGGGCGTGATGATGCACTCCAGTCCCTCCGGTGCCCACCTCTCGCGGAAGGCCGCGAGCGTACCGGTGGACACCGCGTGCTCCATCTCCAAGGACACCCTGGACCGGATGTAAGAGCGGAAGAGAGGCAGGCAGTCAGGTTGAACGACCTCCTTGACCGCCCGCTGCCTGGACCGGCTGATGGCACCCTTGGCCGTGCCCAGGAGCAGTCCTACGAGGAGGCCTTCGGACCTACCCGCTCCCCTCCGCACAGGGTGCCCAAAGATCAGGAGAGTGGGACTGAAGTGCAGCCAGAATTTCAGGAGCAGCCCCTTCAAATAATGGAACAGGGGCTGCAACCTCGTGCACTCAATAAAAACATGGAACACGGACTCCTCTAGATCGCAGAAATTGCAGGTGGCCTGGGAGTCCGTGAACAGGCTTAAAAATTTGTTGCACGGCACTGCTCCATGCACCACCCTCCAGGCCAAGTCCCCGATGAATAGTGGGAGGACCCCTGCGTAGAGTGCCCTCCATCGGGGACCCCCCGCCTTCTCCGGACGGCAAGATGGTGCGCCATGGCGTGTCCGGACGGCCGGCGAGGATGGCAAAGTTGAGGGTGTGCAGGAGCAGCCCGTACAGAAAACCCCTCCGCGCGGAACTGAAAGGCACGGAGGGGATTTCCCCGAGGCGGCTCAAGTTGTGAGGCGCCGGCCCCCGAGGGAGATCCCTTGTGCATGAATCCCAAAAGGTTAGTTTGCAGGTGCAGCAGGTAATCATGAAGGCGAATGGAATGTTGACCTTCATTGCGAGAGGGATGGAGTACAAAAGCAGGGAGGTCTTGCTGCAACTGGATAAGGTAATGGTAAGGCCGCACCTGGAGTACTGCGTGCAGTTTTGGTCACCTTACTTAAGGAAGGATATACTAGCTTTGGAAGGGGTACAGAGACAATTCACTCGACTGATTCCAGAAATGAGGGGGTTACCTTATGATGATCGATTGAGTAGACTGGGTCTTTACTCTTTGGAGTTCAGAAGGATGAGGGGTGATCTTATACAAACATTTAAAATCATGAAAGGGATAGACAAGATAGAGGCAGGGAGGTTGTTTCCACTGGTGGGGGAGACTAGAACTAGGGGGCACAGCCTCAAAATACGGAGGAGCCAATTTAAATCCGAGTTGAGAAAGAATTTCTTCTCCCAGAGGGTTGTGAATCTGTGGAATTCTCTGCCCAAGGAAGCAGTTGAGGCTAGCTCATTGAATGTTTTCAAGTCAAAGATAGATAGATTTTTAACCAATAAGGTAATTAAGGGTTACGGGGAGAGGGCGGGTAAGTGGAGCTGAGTCCACGACCAGATCAGCCATGATCTTATTGAATGGCAGAGCAGGCTCGAGGGGCTAGATGACCTACTCCTGTTCCTAATTCTTATGTTCTTATGTTCTTATCTGGATGTCCAGCTTGATGGGTACGAATTTATTTCACCAGCTTTGATTTTTCACTGTCTTTGTTGAATTGAAAGCAACAATTCCAGGTCAAACAAATGGAAGCAACAAGTTAACTAATAAACTTTGAAACTAGTAGCTGGCCCTCTGCCTGAGTTTTATTTCCATACATAATGCTTGGATGCCAAAACAACCTCTTCCTTCCAAGTGAAGACATTAGTCATTGTAAAGTTTTAGAACACAACTCAAAGTGGAATGAGCAGTTTAGAATGATGAAAGGAATGAAGACTCATCGTGCTTTCCCAGCTCAAGGCAATATTCGTAACAGCCTTTCTCATCATTCCAATAACCAGGTAAACAGCTTTAATTAACATAATTCCTATCAATTAAATCACCCACTGCTTTATTTCATTGATATGAAACACAAAACCTGTGATAAGTCCCACAGGAAAGACAAAGCATATGAAGGAAAACAAAATAATCGGCTTCTTATAATTGAGTCATTTTCTAAATCTTTTGGTATGACAGATTTATTCCATCAGGAGTTTGAGTTTATTAAACAGTAACGCTCGAACATATGAAGTTATTTAGCTTTTCCCTACACTGGGATTTAATATGTCTCCTAGAGAGATTGAGTGTAGAAACATGTACTGATGCACACATACGTGATGAGGGTCCAAAGTTATTAAATATGAGCCCTGAAAGCTTAATCTAATCACCTTATTATGCTAAATCAGTTCAAGAAAGACTAAATACATTGCAGTATGTTTATTAAGTAATTGACTATTTGTGAGATGTTGCCGCTAATTTGGGCACCCAGCAAAGTTGCTCATCATTTCACATCAGAGTATCTCGGGTAGTTTTGGATGAGAGAGTATATCCCTTTGCTGCTATCCTTTGGAATTTCAATGTGCTTGAAACAACTTTCTGCTCAAATCAAATATTTGAAGAAGGTTTAGGTTAATTCCACTGAGCCTGAGAAAACTAAGCAACTTTAGCTGCGTGTCTGTGAACAGAAGCAATGAATTTTCTGAATGGATCATCTGGCAGATCACGTGTCTGGGCCTTTCAGCCTCCTGGTGGCTGGCTCAGGACTGGCATTAACTCCTCAGCCTGTCCTACATAATGGTGCAAGTTGCATGGGGGTTTGAAGCAAGAAGTGATGTATGTATATATTGTAACAAGCTGAAGCAGGCCCAGGACCCAGTGGTCAATGTGACCACACAAACTAGAGCTTACGTTGAAGGAAGTCGGGTTTATTCACCCATGCCAGTTGGGTTGTTTAAGTGTAGCGATGAACCAAACAATAGCAGGGATTACTTTCCAGCATTCCTCTTCCCACTCTCAGTTCCTTCCTCTCCAAACTCCACTCCCGAACTCAACTATTTCCTTGTCTTTTAGCCTTGCAGGCTGGGAGCCATTCCTGATTAAAGGCAATTAAGGTCAACAATTTCTCAAAGCGAGACCGTTTTGCCTTGGGCATTCTGACCTTTTATATAACTTCTTAAGTGTGTACCCTATCACAGGTACAGAGCTCTCAAAAGCCTATGGCTCACGCATCATCCCTTTCTGTTACAATATGTAATATAATAACTCCTGTGGCATTGTTCATGTAGTCTGGAGCATGGTTCTGATATATAGCTCCTGATCTGTTATGATTTCAACTCCCTTTAGCTGCTTGTAAACTGCTGAGCACAATTTGAAGAAAGTAAATTGGTGTTAAATTTCAGCTAAAGCTCAGAAAAGCACCGGATTAAAGTGCCCGGCCTTTTTATCTTTCTTTTAAAAAAATGTTTCGCATTTGCAATGTTGTTGGTAAATACATAAATGATGTAGAACACTAATGGTAAACATTTAAAATGGTGTTCAACAGAGTGCAGGAACAATATATTCCGCTAAAAGGAAAGAACAAACTAAACACTAATGAGACTCTATGGATGAATAAAGCCAGTAGGGAACATTTGAGGGTAAGGAAAGAGGCATACATTAAGTACATAGACAGTGGGGGAGTGCATGATAAGGGAGAATACAAAGAGATTAGGAGAGAAGTCAAAAATTAATTAGGAAGGCAAAAAGGAACTATGAAATTTAATTATCAAGAAATATAAAACAAAATAGTGTAATTTTTTATAGAGACAATAATAAAAAAGGAAGGTTGGGATGGGAATAGGGTTATTAAGGGATAGACAAAATAATATCACAGGTAATGACAGAGAGATGGCAGAAATATGAAATAATGATTTTGCTTCAGTATTTATCAGGGAGATAGAACAGGTAGATGTGACATTGGTTGATGAGATTAGTAATGAGATAAGTGCATTTAAAATAAAAAGAGTGGATATATTAAGTAAACTAGTCAAACTCAAAGAGGATGAAATCCCTGGTCTGGATGCATTGTCTCCATGCATTTTAAAATAATCTAGGGAAGAGACTGCAGAGGCATTATTTAATAATTCATTCGATAAAGGTATAGCGCCAGAGGACTGGCAGATAGCTAACATAATCATCATCATAGACAGTCCCTCGAATTCGAGTAAGACTTGCTTCCACTCTAAAAATGAATTATTTGGCAACTGAACAGTCCAATACGGGAATTACAGTCTCTGTCACAGGTGGAACAGACAGTCATTGAAGGAAAAAGTGGGTGGGACTGGTATGCCGGACTGATTCCCGGGATGGCAGGAGAGACTGGATTGACTGGGCCTGTATTCACTGGAGTTTAGAAGAATGAGAGGGGATCTCATAGAAACATAAAAAATTCTGACGTAACTGGACAGGTTAGATACAGTGTTGGGGAAGTCCAGAACCAGGAGTCACAATCTAAGGATAAGTGGTAAACCATTTAGGATTGAGATGAGGAGAAACTTCTTCACTCAGAGAATTGTTAACTTGTGGAATTCTCTACCACAGAGAGTTGTTGATGCCAGTTTGTTATATTCAAGAGGGAGTTAGATATGGCCCTTACGGTTAAAGGGATCAAGGGGTATGGAAGAAAGCAGGAAAGGGGAACTGAGGTGAATGATCAGCCATGATCTTATTGAATGGTGGTGCAGGCTCGAAGGGCCGAATGGCCTACTCCTGCATTATTTTCTATGTTTCTATGTTTGTATGCTCCTTCCGCTGCCTGCACTTGGTTTCTGTATGCTCTCGGCGATGAGCTAAAGTAATACCTATATTCAAGAAGGGGGTTAGAACATGTCCAGGGAATTATAGACCAGTCAGCCTAACATCGGTGGTAGGAAAAATAATGGAATCTCGACTAAAGGAAAAAATAGAAGAACATCAAGAAACCAAAAGTATCATAATGAATAGTCAGCATGGGTTTCAAAAGGAAAAGTCTTGCTTGACCAACCTCATTGAATTTTTTGAAGAGGTAACAGAGAGAGTAGACAATGTTAATGCGATAGATGCATTTTATCTAGATTTTCAAAAGGCCTTCGATAAGATATCCTGTAATAGACTGATGAACAAACTCAGAGAATGCAGAGTTGGGACAAGTAGCAGAATGGATAGCTAGCTGGCTTCAAGACAGAAAGCAGAAAGTCGGGGTAAAAGGTAGCTGTTCACAGTGGCAAAGGTGGGTAGTGGTGTACCACAAGGATCAGTGCTGGGGCCACTATTGTTCACAATTTATATTAATGATTTAGACCTTGGACTAAAAAACACAATTTCTAAATTTGTGGAGATCACCAAATTGGGGGATAGTCAATACTGAAGAGGACTGCAACAAATTACAGGAGGATATTAAGAAACTTGCAGAATGGGCATATAATTGGCAAATGAAGTTCAACACAGATAAATTTGAGATTTTATTTTAGTATGATAAATAGGGAAGTCTCTTATTACTTGGAGGGTGCAAGTCTAGGTGGGGTAGAGGAACAAAGGGATCTCGGAGTACAAATACGCAAATCACTAACAGTTACGACAGGTTATCAAGAGCATAAAAAAGCAAACCAAGCACTAGGGTTTATTTCTCGAGGCATTGAATTGAAAAGTAGGGAAGTTATGCTAAACCTGTAACGAACCTTGGTTAGACCACACATAGCGTACTGCATACAGTTCGGGTCACCATATTATAAAAAGGAGATAGAGGCACTGGTGAGGGTGCAGAGACGACATACAAGGTTGATATCAGAAATGCAAGGGAATACATATCATGAAATGATGAACAAGCTGGGTCTCTTTTCTCTTGAAAAAAGGCTGAGGGGTGACCTAATAGAGGTCTTTAAAATTATGAAAGATTTTGATAGAGTGGATACAGAGAGAATGTTTCCACTTGGGGGGGAAGAGCAAAACTAGAGACCATCAATATAAGATAGTCACCAAGAAATCAAATAGGGAATTCAGAAGAAACTTCTTTGCCCAGAGAGTGGTGAAAATGTGGAACTCGCTACCACAGGGAGTGGTTGAAACGAATAGTATAGATGCATTTAAGGGGAGGCTGGTCAAGCATGTGAGGGATAAGGGACTAGAGGGTAATGCTGATAGATTTAGATGAGGAAAGACGGAAGGAGGCTCAAGTGCAGCATAAACATCGGCATGGACTGGTTGGGCCGAATGGCCTGTTCCTGTGCCATACATCTTATGTAATCCTATGTAATGTAATAAATGGTGGGAAAATACACCTTATGACATACTTCCCTCATTTGCATGGTATCATAATAAGCCCACCCATTTATGGGTTGGTATATATGCACTTGTGTCTACTTAGACCAGTTCCTGACATGGACAGAAAGGGGTGAATACTTCGCATAGCCAGGTTTTCAGCATCGCATTCCCCTTTCAGATGAGTTATCTCACCAACCCCATCAGCAAGCCAGTTGTATACTCACCTTTACATCACCAGTAGGTTGATTCTAACTGTAATCAAAAAAGAAAGTACAAAAGAACTTGCATTTATATAGCACCTTTCACAACCTCAAGACATCTCAAAGTACTTCAAAGCCCATAATGTGCTTTTGAAGTGCAGTTACTGTTGTAATGTAAGGAAACATGGCAGTCAATTCAACGAACCAAAGTCCCACAAACAGAATTGAGATAAATTACCAATTAAACGTAGAAGTTTGTGACTCTCTTCTGCAAACGGCAATTGATGTTAGATCAATTGTTAGTTTTAAATGAGATTGATAGCTTTTTGTTAACAAAAGGTATTAAGGGATTTGTGGCAAAGGCTGGTATATGGAGTTAAGTCGCAGATCAGCCATGATCTCATTGAATGGCAGATCAGGCTCGAGGGGCTGAATGGCCTCCTTGTTCTGATATTTCTATGTTGTGGATAACCTAACTTCTCTCAGTTCTGCATTGTTTCTACAATCTAGAAGTTGTTAAATCCTGAACATATTGTTATCTAACCATTGTTATCATGCGTCAGCTGTGATTCAACGGGTAGCACTCTTGACTCTGAGTCAAAAGATTGTGGGTTCAAGTCCCACTCCAGGGACTTGAGCATGGTGTGGAGCTTATATGGGAAGCATTCAGTGGGCTAGTTATCAACTGACAAAGCTGTACAGGGTAAGGTTGTACGAGACTTTCAGTGGGAACAGCATTTAGTCCTCTACTTAGCAAAGGAAGTTGTTGGACAATTTTGCTTTGACAGCTTTCTTCAAGTCTGCCACCTTCTTCTTTTTTTGGGACCGACCACATTCGCACCATTTTCTGTCTCCTGCCAGACTCTCTGTACCATTTCTTTTTATGGAAGGCGCCATTCAGTGCCAAAGATGACAACATTCATTTCACTGGGTCATCAGCTCCAATGTTACATTATCAAAGCTAGTGGTGCATGGGCAAGAAACCTCCAGTTTGAGCCAATTCTTGCAGCATAAAGCCACTCCCTGCTGTCTCAGGCAAGAACGTAGCTCTTTAAATCGCTGCTCATTGAACTGAGAATGAACTGCTAAATATGTGTGACCACTTCATTGGCCAGTCTGCTGTGCAGGCAACAGCTTGCACACATCACACGTGCAGTACTGAGGCTTCATGAGCACGTGAGCACAGTCACAAAGGCAGCTTGCAGTACACGGGTATCCCCGGATTTGTGCATCCAAAAGAATTTCCAGGCATTAATCGGTTATCAGTTATTGTCTGGGCAGCCAACTAGTTGTGGAAATCAAATTTATTTTGTTCTCATTGTCTGCTGAGTCAAAGCATAAGGCTATCGAAAGACAACATAACCAGGAACATGCTCCCTCCACAAGGTAGCACTGGGCCTTGGACTGACCCCACAGGCAGGCTTGACCTTGTATAACTGAGGTCAAAAGGCTGACTTTGTGCATCTGATCTGTGCATCTGATCACCACTGCAGTGCATCTGATATGCCTGTTAGGAAGATATTCACCACTTAATACAAGGCATAGGACACAAGAGCAAGAAGATTACGCTTGATCTGTATAAAACACTAGTTAGGCCACAGCTGGAATACTGTGTGCAGTTCTGGTCACCGCATTACAGGAAAGACGTGATTGCACTGGAGAGGGTACAGAGGAGATTTGCAAGGATGTTGCCAGGAGTGGAGAATCTTAGCTTTGAGGGCAGATTAGATAGGCAGCATTTGTTTTCTTTGGAATAGACGAGGCTGTGGGGAGACCTTATTGAGGTGTATAAAATTATGAGGGTCCTAGATAGAGTGGATAGGACGGACCTATTTCCCTTAGCAGAGGGGTCAAGTATCAGGGGCATAGATTTAAAGTAATTGGTAGAAGGGTTAGAGGGGATTTGAGGGAAAATTTCTTCACCCAGAGAATAGTGGGGGTCTGGAACTCATTGCCTGAAAGGGTGGTAGAGGCAGAAACCCTCGCCACATTTTAAAAGTACTTGGATGTGCACATGAAGCGCCGTAACCTACAGGGTTACGGACCAAGAGCTGGAAAGTGGGATTAGGCTGGATAGCTCTTGGTCGGCCGGCGCAGATACGATGTGCTGAAATGGCCTCATTCCCTGCTGTAAATTTCTATGATTCTATGATTGTCCACACAACACTGCTTGCAGATCATCATTGGGTTCATCTCTGATCCTTCCTCACGGACGTTTCTGCTTCCTCATTGTACCTGGTCCATTGAGACCCTTCTCCTTCCACCCCCAGGCACCGCTGGGGCCAGTTAATGCTCCTTAGGCATTGGATGTGTGCATATGCACTCTTTCTTAAATAATACAATTCAACCATGTGCCCAACCACTAGAACCCGCAAATTAACAAATAAACGTTAAAGGGAACCTTGAGAAATCAAATTAATATTCTGTTCCCTGTTGTAATGATGCACTCCAGTCCCTCCGGTGCCCATCCCTCGCGTAGACATCGCGTGCTCCATCTCCAGGGACACCCGGGCGCGAAGGTAGTCGCAGAAGAGAGGTTGGCAGTCGGGCTGAACGACTCCCTCAACCGCCTGCTGCCATGCGCATGTACAAATGAGCTGACCTCACGCGATAATGCCAGGCCAGCTGATTCAAGTACTGCCCCTGGCACGCTGCTCGTGACGTACTGGGTAGGCAGTGAATCTATTGGAGCGCGATTCCTTGCAGCAGCAGCCGGCAAAGGGCCTTGCACAAAGTCCGTGCCTTCCCCAACGCTCAGCCTGTCGGAGGCATCGAGCGCCACAGTGGATCAGGTACAGCGGGTCGCATTTATCCACCCGCTCCGTAAGTACCATGTTCTGTCAGTCCTTCATTTCCATTGAAGAACACAGTTTTCAGACAAAAGTTACACTGATACAAAAGCAAACGCCTGCGGATGCTGGAAATCTGAAGTATAAACAGAAAATGCTGAAAATCTCAGCGGGTCAGGCTCTGGAGAGAGAAACAGAGTTAACGTTTCAGGTCTGTGACCCTTGGTCAGAACCCCATCAGGAGTCACACTGGGTGCCCCATTCATCAAAATTTCAAGCAGTTTAAAAAATATGTTGCAGCAATGATTAGCCATCGAAGCTCTATTTATCTCAATTGTGTTTGATTTGGGGTGAGTATACACCACCTGCTGGTCGTTTCCTGTAGCACGGTTAGAAGACCAAAATCAATATTGTCTTTGATGGGTGAAGAACACATATGTACGTGATTGTGTATGTGTTTATTTATGTGTATTTTTTATAGATTTTTTATATATACATAAAATCTCATTCCAGTTAATATAGTTTCACTGGTTGTGTTGGGTGTGTTATGTATATATTATATAAATATGTGTATGCGTGTATGTGAACATAACCAGTGTAGTGCATTATCAGGGATGAGATTCTCAGGATAAAATGGATTGCAATGGAAACTGATAGTTTTGTTTTAGCAAAAAGTTTTTGACAGAAATGAGTCTCACTCATAAGGACCGAGAGCTGGCTGACCTCGTAAGTTACAACCGAGGCATTTCGATCTGTTCTGCGATAAGGGTGAATGACTCCAACTGGATCAATGCCATTTTAATCTACACCACACAGTAGATGGGTTTCCTACAATATCTGACTTTTGAAGGGGAGGTACTTAGATACTGAGATTACTTCACTACAACGATTCTAATGATGTGTTCTGACTAAGAGTGGCAATGAAATATTTTGTCTTCACAGTAGCAGACACAAAAAGCATACCAACAATAATTGGGAACTAAGGGGGCTATGAGTTTGAGGATCTTAAAATAATTAAGATTAGTAGAGAAAAAGTAATTGAGAAACTAAAGGGACTAAAAGCTGACAAATCCTCTGGACCTGATGACTTATATTCTAGGGTTCTAAAAGAGCTGGCTGCAGATATAGTAGATGCATTAGTTGTGAACTTCCAAAATTCCCTAGATTCTAGAATCCTCCCAACGGATTGGAAGGTAGCAAATGTAACCCCGCTATTCAAGAATGGAGGGAGAGAGAAAACAGGAAATTATAGGACAGTTAGCCTGACATCAGACATTGGCAAAATGCTGGAATCCATTATTGAGGAAGTAGTAACAGGGCACTTAGAACATTTTAATATGATTGGGCAGAGTCAACATGGTTTTATGAAAGGGAAATCGTGTTTAACAAATTTATGACATTTTTGAGGATGTAACTAGCAGGATTGATAAAGGGGAATGAGTGGATGTAGCATATTTGGATTTCCAACAGGCATTCGTTAAGGTGTCACACTAAAGCTTGTTCCACAAGTTCAGAGCTTACAGGATTCATCATCATCAAAGGCAGTCCTTAGGTGGCTGTACAGTCCAATACGAGAACCACAGTCCCTGTCACAGGTGGGACAGATAGTCTTTGAAGGAGAGGGTGGGCGGGGAGTCTGGTTTGTCGCACGCTCCTTCCACTGCCTGTGCTTGATTTCTGCATGCTCTCAGCAACAATACTCAAGGAGCTCAGCGCCCTCCTGGATGCACTTCCTCCACTTAGAGCGGTCTATGGCCAGGGACTCCCAGGTGTCAGTGGGGATGTCGCACTTTATCAGCGAGGCTGTAACGTTGCCGCTGCCCACCTTTGGCTCGTTTGCTGTGGATGAGTTCCGAGTAGAGCACTTGTTTTGGGAGTCTCGTGTCTGGTATGCGAACTATATGGCCTACCCAGTGGAGCTGATCAAGTGTGGTCAGTACTTCATTGCTGGGGATGTTATGGGATTAGGAGTAATATATTAGCATGGATGGAGGATTGGTTAACAGAAAGAAAATGGAGAGTAGGGATAAACGGGGCATTTTCAGGTTGGCAGGCTGAAACTAGTGGGGTGCCGCAAGGATCAATGCTGGGGTCTCAGCTATTTACAATCTGTATTAATGACCTAGATGAAGGAACCGAGTGTAATGGATCCAAGTTTGCTGATGATACAAAGCTAGGTGGGAATGTAAGTTGTGAGGAGGACACAGAGCCTGCAAAGGGATATAGACAGAATATGTGAGTGGGCAGTAAGGTGGCAGATGGAGTATAATGTGGGGAAATGTGAGGTTTTTCACTTTGGTAGGAAGAATAGGAAACAGACTTGTTGGCATCTTACGGTCCTTCCAACAGCGTATGCTGTCAGATGCCTTCAGAATGGCTCCACAAGTTTAGGGTTTACACATGCGAGGCGCATCCCGAAAACCCGGAACTTGCGATCTGTCAAGTTTGGCATGGACAGATCCACTGCATCCGCTACAAACTCACTTTAGCTGGCGTAGAGTTGGGCTATTTGTCTAAATACTGTCCAGTGAGTGCCCACAAAACTCTTCTGCCTGGTAAAAACTGGCATTGTGCCTTCTTTACCAGTGTAAGGATTAAAATAAATGATAAAATAATTTTTTATAAATGATTTAAACATTTACATACACCTAAAATTAGTTTAGGTAAATTTTGTCCTGTTATAAAAATTTAATTTTAATTTTATGTGTTTAATTAAAGGGTCTTTCAATTAATTTTGTACATTTGATCATTTATTTTTATTTAACTGGTGTGAAATTTTATTTATTAGGTGATTTCTATTATGCTTGTGGTGATTCCGTACTTAAATGGCATCCCCATAAGAATCATAGGAATCCCTCTTTGTGATTGGTTGGCCTGGCCCACGTGATCCCAGGGATGCTTGCGAACCTCATGCGCCCCGAGAATGCGTGGCCTTTATGCAGCAGTATGCCTGCAGTCCCAGGACCGCAAGAGTCCGAAGCTCTGGCGGCACCAGATAAGTTCATACTTTTCTTTCGGTTCGGAGGCATACGTCGGCAACAAGCCTCCGACTGCAATTTCCAGTCCAAAATGTTTTAAACGGTGAGAAACTTAAATGTTGCTGTTCAGAGAGATTTTGGTGCCCCAACACAGAGAGTTAACAAGCAGGTATCGCAAGCAATTGAGAAGGCAAATGGCATGTTCGTCTTTATGGCAAGGGGGTTAGAGTACAAGAGTAACGGGGCCCGAAATTGCCCCTTCCCTAAAGGCCTCTTAACATCGGAATGCGGCGATCACGCTGCGGAGTGCAATGGCTGCCGAATTTTCATGTAATGGCCGCCATTATCAAAATTCCGCTCCCGTGTTAACACGGCGGTGCCCCGCTCACACCCAGCACTCCGCTCTGCTGCTGCCAATCCATGCTAAGCGCATCATCGCAGTGTGCACCACCAATCTAAACCCCCGACAGCGAAATTCCACCAAGAAAATCTTCGACCCACCCGGTGGATCCAAAACAAGCTTTTTTGCGGCAGTCCAGCGGGGCTGAGGCCTTCTGCAATGACGGTGCGGTTCCCCTTAAAGGGGAGGACCTGCTGTCGCTGCCGCCATGTTTTTTTGTTGACGGCCGACTGCCATGTCGACCTGAAAATTATGCCCCCGGGTGCCAGACCGATCCACCAACCCCCTCTTGGGTGCCAGGCTGCTGGCCCGGCCGAAACCCTCCCTAGTGGCCTAGTGGGCTGAAGTTTAAAGATCGCACAGGGCTCTCCTCTTTAAGTGATGGAGAGAGCCATGGTGACGCGATGACTTCTTCGCAATGGCCACTCCGCACCACCCCCAACTTCCGCCCCTCAAGTGTTGTCACCGCCGCGTTTCCGCCCCATTAAGAGCGACTTCCAAATCCGAGCGGAAAAAAACCAAAGAGCGGAATTTTACTCAAGAGGCGACCTCACTCATCGTGGTGGTAAAAACCATAGAAACGGTTTCCGTTTCGGGCAGGAGGAAACTTCAGTCCCAGGAAGTCTTGTCACAATTGTACAGGGCTTTGACGAGAGCACACCTGGAGTACAGTTTTAGTCTCCTTATCTAAGGAAGTACATACTTGCCTTAGAAATGGTGCAATGAAGATTCACCAGATTGATTCCTGGGATGAGTATTGGATCTATACTCTCTGGAGTTTAGAAGAATGAGAGGTGATCTCATTGAAACATCTAAGATTCTGAGGGGGATTGACAGAATAGATGCTGAGAGGTTGTTTCCCCCGGCTGGAGAATCTAGAAATAGGGGGCAAAATCTCAGGATAAGGGGTCGGCCATTTACGACTGAGATGAGGAGGAATTTCTACACTCAGAGGGTTGGGAATCTTTAGAATTCTCTACCCCAAAGGGATGTGGATGTGTAATCATTGAGTATATTCAAGGCTGAGATAGGTTGAATATTGGACTCTATGGGGATTGGGCGGGAAAGTGGAGTTGAGGTTGAAGATCAGCCATGATCTTAGTAAATGGTGGTGCAGGCTCGAGTGAGGTAAGGCCTACTCCTGCTCCTAATTCTTATGTTCTTGTATTATAATCAAGCCGCTTCAATCCGTTCTGCGATAAGGATGAATGACTCCAACTGGATCTATGCCATTTTGCTCTACGCCACACAGTAGATGGGCTTCCTACAATAGCTGACCTTTGAAGGGGATGTACTTTGTTACTTGAACTACTTCACTATGGCAATTCTAAGGCTGTGTTCTTACTAAAAGTTGCAACCCAAAGAAGTACTGAGGGGTGAAGCTGTTTTAGGTATGTATACATATTACCACGTCTTACTTAAAGACATGAGACCTAATGTTTGGAACATTGAAAATTATTGCTTCTCTCCACCGCCCCCCACCCTCCGCCCCCCCCACCACCCCCCAGCAATTATTCTTGTGTCTGTCTTTTGTCGGTAGGACATTATGGTATGTAGAACCTAAAGTCTTTGAGCACAGAAAATGAGCATCTTTCAAAGTTATCGGTTGGGATGTTGGTGCCACTGGCAAGGCCAACATTTATTACCCATCCCTAGTTGCCCTGCAAGTTCGATGATAGGCCTTCTTCTTGAACCGCTCTGGTAGACTGTTACAACTGAGTGGTTTGCTAGACAACTTCAAAGGGCAGTTAAGAGTCAAGCATGTTGATGTGAAACTAGAGTCACATATGGGCCAGAGTGGGTAATCTCATCAGGTTTTCTTTCCTGAAGAACATTAGTGAACCAGTTGGGTTCTTACAACAAACCAACATCTTCATAACTATTACTATTACCAGCTTTGTATTTCAAGAGTTAAAAACATGGAATACAAACTCTCAAACTGCCATGGTGGGACTTGAACTCATTTGCCATTGCATCTTGACAGATTCTAAATGGATCTTGAGAAGCTTTATTGACTTGTTGAGAAATCTTTGTGAAGTGTCAAGACTGATAATGTCGAACATCACTGGGGTTAGGAAGATAGGATCATAGCAAAAGGAGGAGGCCATTCAGCCCCTCAAGCCTGTTCTGCTATTCAATGAGATCATGGCTGATCTTCGACCTAACTCCATATATCTGCCTTTGGCCCATATCCCTTAATGCCTTTGGTTAACAAAAAGCTATCAATCTCAGATTTAAAACTAACAAATGATCTTGCATCAATTGCCGTTTGTGGAAGAGAGTTCCAAACTTCAACCACCTTTGTGTGTAGAAGTGTTTCCTAACTTGACTCCTCAAAGGTCTGACTCTAATTTTTAGCCTATGCCCCCTAGTCCTAGTATCCTCAATCAGCAGAAATAGTTTCTCTCTATCTACCCTATCTGTTCCATTTCATATCTTGAAAACTACGATCAGTTCACCCCTTAACCTTCTAACTTCTAGGGAATACAACCCTAGTTTGTGTAATCTCTCCTCGTAACTTAATTCTTGAAGTCCGGGTTTCATTCTGGTGAACCTACGCTCCAGGGACTTGAGCACAAAAATCTAGGCTAACACTCCAGTGCCATGCTGAAGGAGCGCTGCACTGTCGTAGATGCCGTCTTTCAGATGAGACGTTAAACCGTGGCCCCGTCTGCTCTTTCAAGTGGACCTAAATGAACCAATGGCACTATTTTAATGAAGAGCAGGGCAATTATCCTTCGTGTCCAGGCCAATATTTATCCCTCAATCAACATAACAAAAACAGATTATCTGGTCATCATCACATTGCTAAAGCTTGCTTGTGTGCAAATCGTCTGCCACGTTTCCAACATTCCAAAAATACTTCATTGGCTGTAAAGTGCTTTGAAATGTCCAGTGCTTGTGAAAGGCGCAATATAAATTCAAGTTTTTCTTTTAAGTCTTTCTTTCTCTTTTCTTTTCATTTGTTTTTGAACTACTATTTGTACTACAATCTCCAACTGAGCCCTACCCACCTCCCCTCCCCCATTTACTAGTTTAAATTTCTTGTGACCGCCCTATTTATCATTTCGTCTAGGACCCTGATCCCAGACCAGTTCAGGTGGAGCCCGTCCCAACAATACGGTTTCTTCTTGTCCCAACACTGGCACCAGTGCCTCATAAAATAGAACTCCTCTTTCCCACACCACTCCTTTAGCCACATGTTCACTTCCCTAATCAGCTTATCCCTATACCAAGCTGCACGCAGCTCAGGTAATAATACAGAGATTATAACCCTTGCGGTCGTGTTTTTTAATTTAGCTCCTTGTTTCTGGTACTCCCCAAACAGGACCTCTTGCTTACTCTTCCCTATATTGTTGGTCCCAACATGGACCACAATGACTGGATCCTCCCCCTCTCTCTCCTGTATCCTTTCAAGCCGGTTTGAGATATCCCTCACCCTGGCACCAGGTAGGCAACATACCATGTGGGACTCTTGATCCTGCTGACACAGGATGCTATCTTTCCCACAATTATAGAATCCTCTACAACTGCCAGATTACGCTTCCTCTCCTCATCCTCCTCCCCCTTAGGACAGCCTCCCACTCCAAGGTGCTGTGGTCTGTATCCTGGCTGTCCTTCGGACAGTCTTTATCCTTATCCTCACAGGTAACAAGTACATTGTAGCTGTTGGATAGGATCAGTTTCTGCGGATCCTCATTCCCTTTCTTACCTGGGTTCCCCTTATTCTGCACACTATTGGTCACACCAACCCCATTCTGATCCTACACCTCTCTACGAGGTGTGACCGAAGTCTGGAACAAACTATCCAGATACTACCCCTCCTCCCTTATGTGTCAGAGTGCCTCAAATTCACACTCCAGCTCAATGACTCTGAGCCATGTTGAAAAGTTTGGAGAGATGAGGTAAATGTGCACATGGGTAACTGATGCCAAAACTTGGGTTTTCTGTAGATGGTGGGAGGAAGGAAAGGCAGAGGACAATATGGATTCCATGATTTTGAGTTGTGGGAAAGAAGGGATTAAGAGCAGAAGCCAGTGTAGCCAGCCATGGTTTCAAACCAATGAGAATCCAGGGGAAAGGGCGAGCAAAAGATGCTTTATTTTCAGTTAGCAGAAGAAGAGAAGAAAATAATGGTATTGACAAAATAGAAAGAGGGAGATGGAAACATTGCAAAGGGGAAAGTTTGGCAGTTAAAAATGAGAGATGACCGCGTTTTAAAGAATGGGTGAATTGTTGTGAGTTTGGGAGACTTGCAGTTTATAAAGAGTAAGTGGAAAAAGTACCCGTCAGCTGCTTATAAGTTAATAGTAAAGTTTCCACGTTACTATTAATGCTGATTACCTTGTGAATCCATCTAATGTTTTTGATATAATCTGCTTTCTCAAATGGACAAATTCTATAAATGAAAAAGCTAGCAATCGCTGAAAAATAGTTGTAACAGGTTTAAAGAAAAGTTTTAGACTGCAAGTCGTGCTTTCTGTTTCATATTTTTGTTTTACATTCGGCGTAGTTGTACTCTCTTAAACTTCCTATATGATTTTCGGCTGTGCATTTTGCGCTCATCAAGGAGGAAAGATGTCGGTGCAGAGACGTGGAACATTTTTCCAGCTCTGCACCATTGTGACATTTCTATTTCCCAATGCAGCCAGCCACAGCCTCGAGCTATCTCTGAGTGAGACCATCAATTTCACGTTAATTAGCATTGAGGTTACAATCAGTCTTGTGCTGAGAATTCGCACTCGCATTGCCGGGGCTGTGACATCCTACGCTCTCATTTCATATAGGACCTTACAACCATCAGAGAGCGAAGGCTAACAGCCTATTATTCTGTCTGGTTCTAACCCAAATTCCAAAGGTGAGGGATAGTGCTCAACCTTTCTGTATTCTAAAATACATTGTGTCAGCTTGGTTCAGTTGGCGGCATTCTTGCCTGTGACTCAGAAAGCTGTGGTTGAATTCCCAATCCGATATTTGAGCATATAATGGAGGATGACATTTCCTCGCCTTATTGAGGGAGCACTGCATTATCAGAAGTGCGGTCTTTTAAATATTACATTCAAATGGTTACTTGCCAACATTAAAGATCTCATGTCATTGCTCCAAAATGAGTTCCGGTCCCCCGACAAATATTTCTCCCTCAACCAACACCGGCAATAAGCCGATTCATTGGTGATTCAACTCCCTGCTCAGGCAGATTGGTTTTGCAATTGTTTACTTAAAAAGTGATTGCTCTTCAAAGTAATTCTTATAAAGTGATGTAAAATGCAAGTCCATTTCTGTCAACAAAAATTACAATGTTAAGAGTATGGCAGTCAACACAAAATGAAGCAAAGTATGGACAATTCTTGCATTATTTTATTGATTGAATACTTTGGGGGAAGAAATTTATGTTCGCCAGTAAAGTTGCAAGTGTCACCGGCAACTGGAGTTTAGGGCAGCTGAAATTGGCCGTAGCGCTAATGGGGCAAAATATGTCTGGTGGGGGCGGGGCAGGGGATTGTTGATGCAGCACTTACCTTCCGTGCAATGCCGTCCTGGTGGCGTTGCTGGAGGCATCCGACCCGAAGTTCCTGTCCAGGCCCGACGTTGCAGCCTCCCACAGCCTCTGTGAGCAAAGCTATGGAGCCCGCAAGCAATTGTCGGTCATGAAGAGGGCCATGCACACTGAAGCAATACAAAATAAAATGAAGTGAGATAATGCAGTTTTCAGCCCTAGCTGCCTTTAAAAAAAATATTTAACTTTTTAAAAAAAATGCCAAATGTGAATATTCAGCTCTTAAAGCTCAAACAAATTGGAAAAATGCCTCGGGACTAACACAAATAGCTCAGCAAGCCAGGGAAGGCACACTGAGGGTCCCACATGCAATCCATGGGGAAAATCACTCTCCTACCAACAACCTGCATCAAACACAAGGTACATCTCTCATTCCTAGTCTCACTTCACCCACCCTCTGGAGGAAATGGTGCAGGCCATTCTTGGCAGGAGCACGTCTGGGGCCTTGGCCAGTGGCGGGGCTGAAAGAATACGAGATGCTGGTGTCCTCTTAAGTTATCCTCCTTCTGGCATGCACCTCTTGCTTTCCTACTCTCCCCTCACCACAACTCCAGCTTTGTATAGGGAATCAACACTAAGTCAAGCCATCTACCCATAGCGGCCAGGCGGCCCTTAAGAAAGAACGATGTGGGAGTACATCACTGAGGTTGTCACTGCCAGCAGTGTCACCACCACCACCTGGCTCCAGTGCCCAAAGAAGCTGCTTGAGCTCAGACCACTGGTCAAAGTCAGCGAATACATCTTCAAAAGCCATCTCCTACCAACTGCACCACTAGCCTCAATATGTCATTATCCATGGAGGAATCGCTCTCCTACCAACAACCTGCATCAAACACAAGGTGCATCTTCCATTCCTAGCCTCACCTCACCACCCCCTGGAGGAAATGGTGCAGGCTATTCACGGCAGGAGCATGTCTGAGGCCTTGGCCAGTGGCGGGGCTGAAAGCATATGAGATGTTGGTGTCCTCTTAAGTTATCCTCCTTCTCGCATGCACCTCTTGTTTTCCCATCCTCCCCTCACCACAACTCCACCCTTGTCACTTCCTCATTTTACATACCCAAAAATGCAGCCTGCCCAGCCAGTGGGTAACCAAGAAGAGGGAGAGGAAAGTGAAGAAGAATAAGAAGATGATTTATTTGACACTCTCAGCCACCAGCTCCTCAAGGTCGACCAGCAAGGCCATCTGCAATGTCCCCCATGGAAAGTCAGTAGCCTTCCACGAGCCATACTGCTGTCACTGTGGTAGCACTGTGTGATATTAGTAGGATAGGCAAAGACACACACAGGACAGTCATTAAGAGTAAGCATATGGGTGATGAGTTGATTTCTTGATGTCACATTGGATGGATAGATAGTGAAGGAGGAGATAGAGGAGATACTGGATGGGATAAAAATTGGGAAAGAGGATGTACTAGAAAGGCTGGCACTATTTAAAAAGAAATGATTGCATTTATATAGCGCCTTTCACAACCACCGGATGTCTCAAAGCGTTTTACAGCCGATGAAGTACTTTTGGAGTGTAGTCACTTTTGAAATGTGGCTGGCAACTTGCGCACAGCATTCTCCCATAAACAGCAATGAAATAATGACCAGAAAATGTGTTTTTGTTATGTTGATTGAGGAATAAATATTGTCCAGGGCACCAAGGATAACTCCCCTGCACATCAAGTTGAGAGGTTTAACATCTCATCTGAATAGCAGCACCTCTGACAGTGCAGCACTCCCTCAGCACTGCACTGGTGTGTCAGCCTACATTTTTGTGCTCAAGTTCCTGGAGTATGACTTGAACCCACAACCTTCAACTGAGAGGTGAGTGTGCTACACACTGAGCCACAGCGATAGATAAGGTAACACAAAGGTAGATAAGTCACCAGGACCAGATGGGATGCATTCCAGGACACTGAAGGAATTGAAGGAAGGGATTGCAGAGGTATGGGGCCATAATCTTCCAATCCTCCTTAGAAATGGGGTTGGTGGCAGAGGACTGCAGAATTGCAAATGTTTCACCCTTATTCAAAAAAGGGTTTAAAGATAAACCAGCAACTACAGGCTGGTCAATTTAACCTCGGTGGTGGGAAAGCTTTTAGAATTAATAATTAGGGACAAAATTAACAGTCACACATGTAGAATTTACCAATATTTTGCAAAGATTCCTGGTACCTTTCCTCTGCAGAGGAGAAGAATCCCTTTCTGAACTTTTAAAATGGAAGGAAAAACTTCGGGACACAAATGAGTTTAAAGGGGCAGACGAGGCCTGCAGGGGATAAAAGGGGATGCTTTCATGGAGACCCCCCCCCCCACCCCCAGTGTTTGGACTCATAGGAAAGGGAATTTAATTTGGAACTATCTACCTGAAATTTTGAAATCCTAAAGTGCACATGGAAGAAACTACGAACTTTAATCGAATTTGGGAATTTTAAAAGATGAATGTTGGGTCTGCAAGAAAAGGGGTGGGGTCAATCTCTAACGGGCCAGTTTGGACATTGGAGCTAATCAAATTGTCTGGGAACTGTTTACCCTCGAAACTTGCCCTGAGAAAACATTAGCATTTAAACAATCGACCATGGAAGAAACATTATCACCCCACCCAGAGGACCCAAATGTCACATACATATTCCAACACCTTTTCAACAGACATAGAAATATCTGGTTCAGGCTCGACTAGCACAATGGACGAGAGCTCATCAACTTCAAAAAGCCTATTAATGCCAGAAAAAAATCAAGTTTCAGTTAGCTGGGCTGCAAAATCGAAACAAAGAGCTGGGCTAGATTTGGTGGGAGATAAGGAAGCCTTTTTGGGGTATATCTATTCCCAATTTTACCAGGAAAATACACAGACTCGAACACAGACAGATACAAGCAGCCGGAGCTGGGGAGTGAAAAAATGGAGTAGTGAAGGAAACTACAAGAAATCGTCAAGGACCAACAGAGCACAAGGCCCATGAAACGGAAGGTTGTCAGCAACCAAATTGACAACCACTCTACAATCTACTTCTGAATGACCCAACGGGTGAGAAATTACCAAAAAGGACTAACTAAAACTATTCCTAACCAAAGAAAGTGGGTACTTACCCCATACATCCAAAACACAACTTACCACATCAATGGACTCACCCCAACTACGCAGTCCAAAGTCCTCTCCTCCGTCCGGGGTATGGCTCGCCTAGAAGGCCAAGTGCAGCGAACCCCGAAACTACGATTCACCGGCAACTGTCTAAAGGGATTGGTGAGCATAGCCCCTGAACCCCCAGAGCTATAACTTAGTTAGTTAGGGGAATTGGGAGGGGGAGGCTGGGATAACTTGTGTAAATGTATCTGCATTCTCTTCTTTACCCCGTTTAGAGTTTGAGCTGCATTATTTTCCCCACAGGCTGTATTTTGACATTTTATTCAATGTGTTGTACCCCTCAGTGTGTATTGGTATTACTATTCTGTGTGTGTTATTAAAGGTGTGCCTTTTTACTTCTTTTTAAACACAATAAAGCCATACCTGCTTCCTACCTTGAAACCGATTGTATGTCCAAGTCTGTCACAGTCCCTTCATAATTCCAAGGGTGTGGGAGTGATTCGGAACCGCTCATATAAGGTCAGAAGGGAAAGCTGACCCCCTGAAAACCACCCCTTACACACAATACAAAAGCAAAATACTGCAGATGCTGGAATCTAGAATAAAAACAGAAAATGGTGGAAATCTCAGCAGGTCAGGCAGATTTGGAAGCATTTCAGATAGATCAAATAGATGCCTCTATATGTCTTTGATTCACGTAGTTTTTGAGTTTGAGATGTTTTGTAGAGTGAGAGAGCGAGAGATCAGTGCAGGAGATGGTGTCTCTTTAACCTTCTTCCCACAAGTCTAATGATCCTATTTCTGCAGAAATGAAAGGCATGGTTTGTTTCTTGTTGCACATTAAGTGCCAAGTGAGCTTAAAAACCTAACCGCATCATTTATTTAGTATTTTCTGAGAGATCAAATACATAAATAATTCATTCAACCAACAATTTATCTCACCTGCAAACCTCATACATTGCTAAATCCCCAGTTTTATCGAGCCATATAATATGCAAGTCTTTATAGCTCCTTTGTAAATGCCCACTGGAAAGGAGTGGAGCCATTTAACGCATAATAAATAACTTTTAAAAACTGTCTAAACCATTACAATAACATATGACATAAACTGTGCAAGGGACATTTTATACACAGTAAACATTTCCTGTGGTGATTGTTTTTATACCTTTTTATATGGAAGGATTTGCAGGCTGATTAACGGTCTGACAGGCTGCGATGTGAACGTTCCTTCCATGGTCATATTCATCTTAAAATCAGTCCATAGAGTGGTTAGTCCTACATGGGGAAAGGGCTGTATGGGTTCCCTCACTCATACAATAAGGGTGGCGGGGGGATTGGGGTGGGGTGGAGGGCGCACCCACTGGACGCGAGTTTTCCCGCTGGATGTCCGGTATGGTGCGCGGTCCGATCCCTGCACCTTCTGACTCGGGGATTTTACCACTAACCCAAAAGCTCGCTTCCATTTCCTGCAGATTAAATTAAGTCAGTTGCTTAACATCTAAACGTAACAGTACTGAAATGAAACTTTCTTCTGTTAGATAAATATAATAGCAGAGATAACATGAAGCGTATTCTGTGACTCACACTTACATTAACATATTAATGGTGCTGGAAAATCTGCTACAGCACTTGCATCATGTGTGTTGCTTACCAGGTGTCCAATTATCCTTTACTGAGACCTGAAGTTATGTCATCATCATCATCATAGGCAGTCCCTTGAACAAGGATGAATTGCTTCCACGAGTTCACAGGTGTTTCGATGAAGGACCCGATGTTCCAGTCCTGAACTCCAGTTGAGGGGGTGGAAGATGCCTGTGCCTGAATTTTTTTAACGTGTGGTGACCTTTGCACACCAGCCACCACACGGGCTTGACAGAGCTAGGCCTTTATCCAGTGGCAAGGATTAACCAAGATGACTGGAGACCTGCTCTGCTGCACGGATCTAGCGTGCACACATATTGCAGTTTGGACTGCACCGAAGAGCTGAAGTTATGTAAGGTTCTGCTGAACTCAGTGTATATGTCATATCCATAAGTATTACTCCCTTACATCATGCTTGTTATTTCAGTAAAGGTCCTGTATGTGACTGATAAAGTTAGCTTGCTGTCCATTTATCTCTGAGACCTTGGTTTGAATCCAATCAAGATAGAAGTCTCTTGTCTCTGCCCAGTGTGAGGATCCTTTGTTAAATGAGTTTGTGTTGTGACAACCCAGTTCCAACTCAAAGATAAAACCATCAATAAAATAAACTAGCTTATACCTGTGTAAAAACCACCTCTTAATATTTAGTTGAATGGATGTGCGCATGAAGCTGTGACTCATACAATAGGTTTAATAAGGGACCAATAAAGTAGTGATGGTGTAGAAAAATATATTGAATTTATGTCCTTAAGTCAACAGGTGTACAAGTTAGTGTTGAAATATCTCGTTGCACCCAAGGAATTGGATGGATCAATTTAGCTACCAGAGCTTTTTTTAAGTCACTTGTTTAGTTTTTCATTGCTGTTAAGTACAAAATATTGGAGTTGATTAACATGGTAGGATTACAAGGCAGATGTAGACAAGAAAAACCAGCTGGCCAATCTTAACTCACCCCCTATCAGACTCTATCGTTTATTGTATGAGGAAGAATTTCCTGATGAGTCCTAAATTTGCATGTTGCTACTTTGTATCCCTTTGCCCTACAGACTTTAATTTAAGTGATGTCCTGCATTTATCTTTTCCTTACAGTTTACTACCTTATATAAATCCATGAAGTCTTCTGTCAGTCACCTCTTTTCAATGGTGAAAGCAACAACAACTTGTATTTATATAGAGCCTTTCAGGTAGTAAAATGTCCCAAGGCACTTCACAGGAGCGTTATCAAACAAAATTTGACACTGGGCCACATAAAGAGATATTAGGACAAATGACAAAAAACCTGGTCAAAGAGGTAGGTTTTAAGGAGCGATTTAAAGGAACCAAGAGAGATAGCGAGGTGGAAAGGTTTATGGAGGGAATTCCAGAGCTTAGGGCCCAGGTTGCTGAAGGCACGGCTGCCAATGGTAGAGCAATTAAAATCAGGGAAGCTCAAGAGAGCAGAATTAGAGGAGCACAGATATCTTGGGGCCTTGTGGGGCTGAAGGAGATTACAGAGATAGTGAAGGGCGAGGCCATGGAGGGATTTGAAAACAAAGATTAGAATTTTAAAATCGAGGCCAGTGTAGGTCATTGAGCACAGGGGTGATGGGTGAATGGGACTCAGTGCGAGTTAGGACACAGGCAGTAGAGTTTTGGATGACCTCAAGTTTACGGAGGGTAGAATGTGGGAGATCAGCCAGAAGTGCGTCAGAACTTCTGGACTCAACATCGAGTTCAACAATTTCAGATAACCTCTGCCCATTTTTGGCTCCCTTCCCCGCCCCCATCCCTCGATTTTATGGGTTTTTCTCTTTGTCTCCAATGGTAGCTGGTCACTATTCCACCATTCGCACCTTATCTAGACTAACCTTTTTCTAACCTGTCATTACCATTTCAATTAGGCCCATCGTCCATTTTGTCTCTCTAATCTCTCCTGCTTTCCACCCTATCACTGACCTTTCCTTTAGTTCTTTCTTCCCCTCCCCCTTTCAGTGCTCCTGAAGAATTTGTTCTTTTCGAAAATTTGCCAGTTCTGACGAAGGGTCATCGACCTGAAATGTTAACTCTGTTTTTCTCTCCACAGATGCTGCCTGACCCACTGAGATTTCCAGCATTTTCTGTTTTTATTTCAGGTTCCAGCATCCGCAGTATTTTGCTTTTGTTTTAGTGCGTCAGAATAGTCAAGTCTAGAGGTAACAAAGACATGGCTGAGGGTTGCAGCAGCAGATGAGCTGAGGAAAGGTGGAGACTGGCGATGTTACAGAGGTGGAAATAGGCAGTTTTAGTGATAGCACAGATACGTGGTCGGAAGCTCATTTCAGAGTCAAATATGAAACTTAGATTGTGAACAGTCTGACAGCCTCAGGTGGATGCTCGGGAGAAGCATGGAGTCACTAACTATGGAACGGAGTTTGTGGTGGGGACCGAAGACAATGGCTTTGGTCTTCCCAATATTTAGTTGGAGGAAATTCCTGCTCATCCAGTACTGGAGGTCGGACATGCAGTCTGACAACATGGAGGGGTCGAGAGAAGCAGTAGTGAGGTAGAGCTCAGTGTCATCAGCGTAGATGTGGAAACTGCCACTGTGTTTTCAGATTATGTCGCCACGGGGCAATATGTTGATGAGAAATAGTATAGGGCCAAGGATAGATCCTTGGGGGACACCAGAGGTAATGATGTAGAAGTGGGAAGAGAAGCCGTTGCAGGTGATTCTCTGGCTTCGATTAGATAGATAAGGATGGAACCAGGCGAGTGCCGTCCCACCCAGCTGGACGACGGTGGAGAGGCATTGGACGAGGATGGTGTGGTCAATCTTGTCAAAGGCTGCAGACAGGTTGAGAAGGACAAGGAGGGATCATTTACTTTTGTCACAGTTACATAGGTTGTAATTTGTGACTTTGATGAGAGCCGTTTCAGTACTGTGGCAGAGGCGGAAATCTGATTGGAGGTATTCAACATGGAGTTCCGGGAAAGATGGACAAGGATTTGGGAGGCAACAACTCTTTCAGGGACTTTAGAGATGAATGGGAGGTTGTGGATGGGGTGGTAGTTTGCAAGGAGGAAAGGGTCAAGGGTTTTTTTTTGAGGAGAAGGTTGATAATGGCAGATTTGAAGGAGAGGGAGACAGTACCTGAAGAGAGAGAACCATTAACAATGTCAGCTAACATGCGAGCCAGAAAAGTAAGTTGTGTGTTCAACAGTTTAGTGGAAATAGGGTCAAGGAAAGAGGAAGTGGGTCTCCTGGACAAGATAAGCTCAAAGAGGACATGAGGTGAGATTGGAGAGAAACTGGAGAAAGACGTGAGTTCAGGGCTAGGGCAGGAGAGAACCTTAGAGGAAGTTTGGCCCAGTGGGCTGGGAAAGGAAGGTAAGTGGCAGAGGCAGCTGATCGGATGGCGCCAGTCTTAGTGACAAAGAAATCCATGAGCTCCTCACATCTGTTGTTGGAGGTGAGAGTGGAGGAGACAAGGACAAGGACAAATTTTTCCAGTCTCTCTTTCATAACTCAGTTTTTGATTACCTCAATCAATCTTGTGGCTCTTCTCGTCACTGCCTTAACATGTCCCCTTGTGCCTCAGTGATCAGAATTGGGCATAGCACTCAAAGTATTGCCTTGTTTGATGTGATTTAAAGAAAACCTTGTGCTCTGGTTTTAAGGTGGTATGCTGATTCAGGACATGCTGAACCACAGAGTGATAAGATGCAGGTTTATCTCCATTAATACACACGTGGATTTACTCCTCTGTCTGGAAAATGTGCCAAATAGATGTAACTTCTGCTCATATTTTGTTCCCTTTCCTCCCTTTTTTTTACAACCTCCCCCCCTGCCTTTTTATTTTTATTTTTTTTCTCTGTTTCCCATAGCAGGTGCTAATTATTCTGCCATTCACACTCTACCTAGACTCATCTTTTGTTTCCTAACTTGTGCCATTACCATCTCAAGTTGGCCCATCATCCTTTTTGTGTCTCTAATCTCTCCTGCCTTCCACCCTATCACTGACCTTCCCTTTTGTTCTTTCTTCCCCTTCTCCTTTCAATGCTCCTTAAGAATCTGTTCTTTTCGAACATTCGCCAGATCTGACGAAGGGTCATCGACCTGAAATGTTAACTCAGTTTTTCTCTCCACAAATGCTGCCTGACCCGCTGAGATTTCCAGTATTTTCTGGTTTAATTTCAGGTTCCAACATCCACAATATTTTGTTGGTAATTATTCTGCCATTCACACTCTACCTAGACTCATCTTTTGTTTCCTAACTTGTACCATTACCATCTCAAGTTGGCCCATCATCCCTTTTTTGTCTCAAATCTCACCTGCCTTCCACCCTATCACAGACCTTCCCTTTTTGTTCTTCCCTCCCCTCCCCCTTTCAGGGCCCCGGCACTTCATTAAGAATCTGTTACATTTCGAACTTTTGCCAGTTCTGGCGAAGGGTCGTCGACCTGTAACACTGACTCTGTTTCTCTCCACAGATGCTGCCTGACCCGCTGAGATTTTCAGTGTTTTCTGTTTTTATTTCAGATTCCAGCATCCGCAGTATTTTGCTTTTGTATAGGTCTAATGTCCTGCCCAGCGGACGAAAGTTAATGTTGATTAAAAATATCACAGGCCTAGCAACAGGTAGACTGCAAGCCTTTCAACTTTGGAATATTTCCTGATGAAGATGATCCCTTCGAAGATTCAGAAGTAGTCTGATCCAGGTGTTTTAAACATTAAAAGGATTTGATAGGGTAGATACAGATAAACTATTTCCTCTGGTGGGGAAATCATAAACAAGGGGACATAATATTAACATTAGAGCTAGACCATTCAGGTGTGAAAGTCAAAAGCACTTTTTCACACAAAGGTTGGTGAAAATCTGCAATTCTCTCCCCAAAAGGCAATGGATACTGGGGAGAATGGGAGATTTCAAGACTGAGATCGATTATATCAAGGAATATAATTATCTTTTGGGGTGAGAGATTGGGATTGAAGTAAATTCTAAAGGGGAAAAGTGTGTTAAAAAGACAAGCCTGAAGGCTCTGTGCCTCAGTGCGAGGAGTAATTGGAATAAGGTGGACGAATTAACTGCACAGACAGCAGTTAATGGATATGATGTAATTGGCATCACGGAGACATGGCTCCAGGGTGACCAACACTGGGAACTCAACGTACAGGGGTATTCAACATTTAGGAAGGATAGGCAGAGAGGAAAAGGAGGTGGGGTGGTGTTGCTGGTTAAGGAGGAAATTAATGCAATAGTAAGGAGGGACATTAGCCTGGATGATGTGGAATCGATATGGGTGGAGCTGCGTAATACCAAAGGGCAGAAAACGCTAGTGGGAGTTGTGTACAGACCAACAAACAGTAGTAGTGAGGTTGGGGACAGCATCAAACAAGAAATAAGAAATGTGTGCAATAAAGGTACAGCAGTTATCATGGGCGACTTTAATCTACATATTGATTGGGCTAACCAAACTGGTAGCAATGCGGTGGAGGAGGATTTCCTGGAGTGTGTTAGGGATGGTTTTCTAAACCAATAAGTCGAGGAACCAACTAGAGAGCAGGCCATCCTAGACTGGGTGATGTGTAATGAGAAGGGATTAATTAGCAATCTTGTTGAGTGAGGCCCCTTGGGGAAGAGTGACCATAATATGGTAGAATTCTTTATTAAGATGGAGAGTGATACAGTTAATTTGGAAACTAGGGTCCTGAACTTAAGGAAAGGTAACTTCGACAGTATGGGGCGTGAATTGGCTAGAATACACTGGCAAAGAATACTTAAAGAGTTGACAGTGGATAAAAAATGGCAAACATTTAAAGATCACATGGATGAACTTCAGCAATTGTACATCCCTGTCTGGAGTAAAAATAAAACGGGGAAGATAACTCAACCGTGGCTACCAAGGGAAATTAAGGATAGTGTTAAAACCAAGGAGGAGGCATATAAATTGACTAGAAAAAGCAACAAACCTGAGGACTGGGAGAAATTTAGAATTCAACAGAGGAGGACTAAGGGTTTAATTAAGAGGGGGAAAATAGAGTACAAGAGGAAGCTTACAGGGAACATAAAAACTGACTGCAAAAGCTTCTATAAATAAGTGAAGAGAAAAAGATTAGTGAAGACAAACATAGGTGCTTGCAGTCGGATTCAGGTGAATTTATAATGGGGAACAAAGAAATGGCAGACCAATTGAACAAATACTTCGGTTCTGTCTTCATGAGGGAAGACACAAATAACTTTCCGAATGTACGAGGGGGCAGTGGGGCTAGTGACCAGGAGGAACTGAAGGATATCCTTATTAGGCGGGAAATTGTGTTAGGGAAATTGATGGGATTGAAGGTTGATAATTCCCTGGGGCCTGATAATCTGCATCCCAGAGTACTTAAGAAAGTGGCCCTAGAAATAGTGGATGCATTGGTGATAATTTTCCAAAAGTCTATCGACTCTGGATCAGTTCCTATGGACTGGAGGGTAGCTAATGTAACACCACTTTTTAAAAAAGGAGGGAGAGAGAAAACGGGTAATTATAGACCGGCTAGCCTGACATCAATATTGGGGAAAATGTTGGAATCAATCATTAAGGATGAAATAGCAGCGCATTTGGAAAGCAGTGACAGGATCGGTCCAAGTCAGCATGGATTTATGAAAGGGAAATCGTGCCTGACGAATCTTCTGGAATTTTTTGTGGATGTAACGAGCAGAGTGGACAAGGGAAAACCAGTGGATGTGGTGTATTTGGACTTTCAAAAGGCTTTTGACAAGATCCCGCACAAGAGATGGAATTGGGGGTAATGTACTGACGTAGATAGAGAACTAGTTGGCAGACAGGAAATAGAGAGTCAGGATAAATGGGTCTTTTTCAGAATGGCAGGCAGTGACTAGTGGAGTGCCGCAGGGCTCAGTGCTGGGATCCCAGCTCTTTACAATATACATTAACGATTTAGATGAAGGAATTGAGTGTAATATCTCCAAGTTTGCAGATGACACTAAACTGGGTGGTGGTGTGAGCTTTGAGGTGGACGCTAAGAGGCTGCAAAGTGACTTGGACACATTAGGTGAGTGGGCAAATGCATGGCAGATGCAATATAATGTGGATAAATGTGAGGTTATCCACTTTGGGGGAAAAAACACAAAGGCAGAATATTATCTGAATGGCGGCAGATTAGGAAAAGGGGAGGTGCAATGAGACCTGGGTGTCATTGTTCATCAGTCATTGAAAGTTGGCATGCAGGTACAGCAGGCGGTGAAGAAGGCAAATGGCATGTTGGCCTTCATAGCGAGGGGATTTGAGTATATGAGCAAGGAGGATTTAATGCAGATGTACAGGGCCTTAGTGAGGCCTCACCTGGAATATTGTGTCAGTTTTGGCCTCCTAATCTGAGGAAGGACATTCTTGCTATTGAGGGAGTGCAGTGAACATTCACCAGACTGACTCCAGGGATGGCTAGACTGACATATGAGGAGAGATTGGATCAACTGGGCCTTTATTCGCTGGAGTTTAGAAGGATGAGCGGGGATCTCATAGAAACGTATAAGATTCTGATGGGACTGGACAGGTTAGATGCGGGAAGAATGTTCCTGATGTTGGGGAAGTCCAGAACCAGGGAACATAGTCTTAGGAAAAGGGGTAGGCCATTTAGGACTGAGATGAGGAGAAACTTCTTCACTCAGAGAGTTGTTAACCTGTAGAATTCCCTGCCGCAGAGAGTTGTTGATGTCAGTTCATTGGATATATTCAAGAGGGAGTTAGATATGGCCCTTACGGCTAAGGGGATCAAGGGGTATGGAGAGAAACCAGGAAAGGAGTACTGAAAAAATGATCAGCCATGATCTTATTGAATGGCGGTGCAGGCACGAAGAGCCAAATGGCCTATTCCTGCACCTATTTTCTATGTTTCTATGTATACATATCCGTCCTGACTGATGGAATAGGCTCAAGGGGTTGAATGGCCTACTCCTGTTCCTAATCATCTCATGTGAGAAAATGTATTGAAAAAGAGAAGGCAAAGGATCCGTTAATTGATCAGTCGATAAATGCACCACATATTTGGCCATGTAGAGAAGGGAGTTCCATCCTCAACCTCTGCCTAGTTAGCTTATCTCAACCAGTGGCAATTCTTGGGGCAGCAGAATTGGCCTCTGTATTCCTGAGCTGGAGAGAAATTTTCCACAGTTTACACTCCTAGGGGTCGAAATTTGGTCCCGCCATTTTAACACCAGCCGGCAATCACTGCCTCAAACCGCCAAATCCAGTTTTGCTGCCGAAAGATGAGAGAGCAGCGTTAAAAGTGGCATCGCACACTCATCCTCGGGCGCCAACAGAGTGCTAGCTCAGGAGTCCAACCGAATTTCCCCACGATAGGCTGCTGGCATGCGAGTTGAAAAAAAAAGTTTCTGAAAATGTATCTGACCCACACTCACACTTTGCCACTGGTGCCATTACTATATAAATACTGAAAAAAAAATTAAAGATAACCACTTAACTTGATCTCTGGACGCTACCGCCCCGGGATCTCTGATGTCCCGACAGTTTTTCCAGGCTGTACAAACGCCTGCCGGTGAGGCCACCGTACCCACCTAATTTCACAGCCGCGGCGCCAAGGGGGCGTTGCACGCTCGATGACATCACCATGTGGGTGGCGGCTGAGTGCGCAGCAGTAACTCTTGATGCCGCTCCCACCGCCCAACTAAATTTCCCGTGAGGCGAGGAACCCGACCCCCATCAACAGTAAACACTTAGCCGCCCATTGACCGCCTCTCTCCGGTGTTAACGGGTGGCGGTAGAACCTGAATTCTGACCCCCTGCTCTCGATCCTGTTGATCTCTAATGGATGTGTCTGGATGTCAAGTTAGGATAGAATCAAACCTAGCTGTGATAACCTGTCATGGTCAGGTTACCTGGGAATGTTCATTTCTAGGCTCATGCCTGAAGAGTGGACAGGTGGTGAGATACTGGAGAGATTCTGGCATCAATTGAACCATTGCCAACGAAGATCCAGTGGTCTCAGGAGCTGAGGGAACGAACATAAGAACTTAAGAGCATAAGAATTAGGAGCAGGAGTAGGTTCTTCGAGCCTACTCCTCCATTCAATAAAATCATGGCTGATCTTCGACCTCAACTCCACTTCCCCACCGATCCATATAACCCTTAATTCCCTCGAGTCCACAGCATCCACAGCCTTTTGTGGTAGAGAATTCCAAAGATTCACAACCTACTGAGTGAATAAATTCCTCCTCATCTCAGTCTTAAATGGCCGTCTCCTTTTTCCTGAAACAATGACCCTAGTTCTAGACTCTCCAGCCAGGCGAAACATCCTCTCAGCATCTACCCTGTCAATCCCCTCAGAATCTTTTATGTTTCAATGAGATTACCTCTCATTCTTCTAATCTCCAGAGTATACGCCCAATTTACCTCAATCTCTCCTCCTAGGACAGCCCTCTCATCCCAAAGAAAGGAGAGACAGATCCAACATTCATATTTTAATTGGAAAATAATAATCATCGGGATTTATTTCTGATTCCTTCAAAGACACTAAAAGGAGCTGTGAAACATTACATACTGCTGGCATAATCCTGGGAAAAGAAAATTTGACTGTAGCTCCTTTTAAAAAATATTGTATTTGATATTACAATCTATTCATAGTTGAATTGTTCATGATGGGTTTGGAGACCCTTTAGCTCAACAAAGAAATAAACTGAGACTCGTTTCACCAATTAGTTAATGAGATCATTTAGAATTTCCACAGGGTCAAGGAAACTGTCAGCTCTTGATGATATTATACCAGCGAAGGCAATTTTTAAGTTGATGTGTCAGCTGATTATGGTTTCATTAACCTATTCAAAGCTGGAGAACAGTCAGAAAGAAAGTCCATTACAGGACTGCTCCTGGGCCTGGCCATTAATTGGTCCAGGCAGCGGGTGGTCAAGGGAGTCGTTCGGCCCGACTGCCTGCCTCTCTTCTGCGGCTATGTTCACGCCTGGGTCTCCCTGGAGATGGAGCACACAGTGTCTACCGCTATGCTCGAGACCCTGCGCGACTGGTGGGCACCGGAGGGACTGAAGTGCATCATCACAACCAGGAACAACATTTTAATTAGATTTACTAAGGTTCTTTTAAAAGTATTTGTTAATTTACAGGTTTATTAGTTGAAATAATTAGCTACTGCCTGTATTTGAAAGAGTAAGTCCATTGCAGCTTTTTGCAGGGAATTATCCTGAGTGAGATTAGCACGGTTCAGAGATACACATGCTTTCTTGGTAGTAAGATGTGGATAGAAGATTTTGAAAACTGATGGGACAACCAATTAAATTAGGGAAAACAATTAACTGGAACTGAATGGGATCAGTGTCCATCTAGTCAAATTGATTTAGTCGATCCATGTATAAGAAGACAGGAGGTTGGAGAACCTTATTAACAGGATGAGTACTAAGTTGTATTTTCTCCTCAAATGCATTTATTTATTACAGCCTATTAGAACTCTGTTCTACTAAGTGCGATGCTTTTCTCGATTCAATGTTTCCAGTTTAATCACTCATACAGATAAAGGTAGGTCTTATGGATTCAGTCACCCAGTGCAGAGTTCCACATGTCAGATAACTCATCTGGAATTCGGGTGTGGAGGTTAGCAGTTTCTATGGGGCCAAGTTTTGGCCTGAGTTGCTCCTGTTTTTTTGGAGCAACTGGTTTAGAATGGAGTATCTTAGAAATTTGAATTCTCGGCATATAGTTTGCTCCAGTTATAGTCAGTTAGAACAGTTTCACTTTGGAACAGAATTTTTTTTTCAAAAGGGGGCGTGTCCGGCCACTTACGCCTGTTTTCAAAGTTTAGGCAGTGAAAACTTACTCCAAACTAACTTAGAATGGAGTAAGTGAAGATTTTTGTAAGTGCGAAAAAACTTTAGAAAATCAGGCGTAGGTTACAAATTAGGCGTAGGGAATGCTGGGGGGGGGCGGTTTAAAGGGAAGTTTACAAACATTAAACACTTCAGTTTTACAAATAAAGAGCCATCATCAATAATAAATGATAAATACATCAATAAATAAACCAATAAATCAATAAAAAAAATTAATAAAAAATTTAAAAAATCAATAAATAAAACATTTTCTACTTACCGACGGCAGCACCGGGAGTCCTCCAACAGCGTGCTTGGATGCCCCCCCCCCCCCCCAGTGTGTCTCTGTCAGTGTCTCTATCTCTCTGTCTGTGTGTGTGTGTATGTCTCTGTCAGTGTCTGTGTTTCTGACAGCGAGGGGAGGGGGAGAAGGGGGGTGGGGGTGGGAGAAGGGAGAGAGGAGGGAGGAAGGGAGAGAGGAGGGAGGGAGGGAGGGAAGGAGAGAGGAGGGAGGGAGGGAAGGAGAGGGGAGGGAGGGAGTGAAGGAGAGAGGAGGGAGGGAAGGAGAGAGGAGGCAGGGAGAGAGGAGGGAGGGAGGGAAGGAGAGAGGAGGGAGGGAAGGAGAGAGGGGGGAAGGAGAGAGGAGGGAGGGAAGGAGAGAGGAGGGAGGGAGGGAGGGAAGGAGAGAGGAGGGAGGGAGGGAGGGAAGGAGAGAGGAGGGAGGGAGGGAGGGAAGGAGAGAGGAGGGAGGGAGGGAAGGAGAGAGGAGGGAGGGAGGGAGGGAAGGAGAGAGGAGGGAGGGAGGGAGGGAAGGAGAGAGGAGGGAGGGAAGGAGAGAGGAGGGAGGGAAGGAGAGAGGAGGGGGGGAAGGAGAGAGGAGGGAGGGAGGGAAGGAGAGAGGAGGGAGGGAGGGAAGGAGAGAGGAGAGAGGGAGGGAAGGAGAGAGGAGGGAGGGAGGGAGGGAAGGAGAGAGGAGGGAGGGAGGGAAGGAGAGAGGAGGGAGGGATGGAAGGAGAGAGGGGGAAAGGGAGGGAAGGAGAGAGGGGGGTGGAAGGGAGAGAAGGAGGTTGAACGGCCGGGCCCAAGACCTTGGGCTGGATTTACAGGTACGTGGCGTCGGGTCTCGGGGGGGGGTCGTGGATGTCCGGGGGGGAGTGGGGAGAGTCGCAGAGGTCGGGGGGGGGTGGGAGAGAGAGTCACGGAGTTCCGGGGGGGGAACGGAGGTCGGGTCGCCGGGGGCTGGGGGGGGAGAGCAGGGGTCGGGTCCGGTCCGGTCGGGTGGGAGGCAGCCTTATGCACGCAGCCCCAGTGAGGCCATTCGGCCAGGGCTAGGGGTTGCGTGCTTCTGGCCCCTCCCACACAGTTTTGGGAGCCTGGAGATACTGCACATGCGCGCCCACTGTAGCGCGCATGTGCAGAGGTCCCGGCACTGTTTTCAGCGCAGGGACCTGGCTCTGCCCCCTACAGCTCATGCTGTGCCGCGCCCAGCTCCAGAGGGCCTCCAGGGAGCCGGAGAATAGGTAAGTTTTTTTTAGGCGCCCTTTCTGGCGTGAAAAACGGGCGTCCAGGTCTGGCTGCACCGTTTTAGGAGCAGCCCGAAACTTGGGCCCCGTAAGATTTACTGTACATTGGAATAGAAGTTCCTGTCTAAATTCCCAATCAAATCTACTCTTGAGTGTTCACTTAAGGAGCTAGGCTCACCCCAATTCCCCGATGAGAAGCCGAGCCATATAGATCGGAAAGATCCCGGCTTCAGTTCCTAGTCAGTGCTACACCAGCTGACCTCAGGCTGGGCTGCAATATGGGATGTTACAATTGGCCTTCATTGCACCTGGACTATGGATGGGTAATTTGGTATGTGTTCCCTGTGGCCAAGGATTGCCATCTGAATGCTCCATAGAAACATAGAAAATAGGTGCACCACCATTCAATATGATCATGGCTGATCATGCAACTTCAGTACCACATTCCTGCTTTCTCTTCATACTCCTTGATCCCATTAGCCGTGAGGGCCATATTTGGTAATGCATCTATGGACCTTGTGTGAAAACTGAATTGGGCTTGGCTGTGCTGTCGTTGCAGTCGAACCGCATGTCAGCACTCAATGTAAAGGCTTACACATGAAGAATACTTGCTGTCAAATATTAAAATAATTCTCTTCCCAGCTTCAAAACATTCTATTCATTCCAACTCAGAATGGAGGCAGTTTTAGCTCATGCTGGGAGTTTGAGCTTTTATTTTTTACAGATTACACACACACACACACACAAGGGAAATCTGCTAGTTGTGAGATGAAGGTTTGAATTCATTCGCACAATGAAATGAATATCATGGCCACTTCTGCAAATCTTTGCCTCAGTAGATGTGTGTATGGGTCATAGAGAGGTCACATAACACAATAGAGCTAATTTTATGATCCATACTCATGTCCATTAAGGCTCTGTGTAGGGACTGTAACCTCACATATCAGCCTTACGGTCTGTGTTATTCAGTTGAGCAATAAGCAATAAATGCATTGCAATGGAGAATAGATGGGTGTAATAGATTGAGTACTTGCACTGCACATCTATAGTGCTCCACATGCACAGTGAAAGGGCTCAGAGTACTTTACAGGGCAGAGGAAATACAATGCATGCGTGTGCTGAGCAGCAGGGAAAAGGAGGAAGCAGAAAGGCTAAGATGGGCAGCAATCAAATAAAGTTTTTTTTTACATAATATAAAAACAGAAAGTGCTGGAAATCTCAGCGGGTCAGGCAGGCAGCATCTGTGGAGAGAAACAGAGTTAATGTTTCAGGTCGATGACTCTTCGTCAGCTTTTTTTTCAAAAGATGAATCTAGATAGGTTGTGAATGGTGGAATAATTACCCGAGAAAAAAATAAAAAATAAAAAAGGGGGGGAGTTTTTGTTTAAAAAAAGGGAGGAAATGGAACAAAAGATGGGCAGAGGTTATGGTCTGAAATTGTTGAACTCGATGTTGAGTGCGGAAGGCTGTAAAGTGCCTAAACAAAAGACGAAGGGTCACCGACCTGAAACGTTAGCTCTGTTTCTCGCCACAGGTGCTGCCTGACCCGCTAAGATTTCCAGCTTTTTTTGTTTTTATTTCCGATTCCAGCATCCGCAGCATTTTGCTTTTGTTAAAGGTTTTCTTTAATTGTGAGGGAGGGGTCAGGAAGAGGAATTGCGGGAGAGAGTTCCAGCAGGCTGGAGCCTAATGACTGAATGAATGAACAGCCACTGATGGGGAACGGAGGGAGTGAGGCACAAGGAGTAACTTAATGCCGGAGGAACAGAGGGCTTGTGTGGGATTATGTGACTGAAGAAAATCACTGAATAGCACAGCAGTACCCAAGTAAAAACCCCCCGCTGCTCAATCTGTTTACTTCAGAACTAAAAATGTTTTTTTTCTTTGAAGAACTGGATTCGTGCCGCTATATTGTCAGTTATGTTCTATATCACTGGAATTCAAATGATAATTAGTTACTAAATTAATATTGGATCTTCCTATTTCTGTATTTGATGAGCTGTGGCAGTACTCCATTAAATGATTGGATTGTGCTGTATTATTACAGACTGCAATCAGGTCCAAGTTGTATGTTCCTCATCTCGTTTAATCTGAAGTCTGTTTTTATGAATATCTCCACATCACCATTATGCTAGCAGATGATTGCTTTCCAACAGCGCTTGATGTAATAAAGGTAATGAAACAAGCGAAGAATCTAATGATCTGAGGTGAACCATTTTGTTTGAAGAATGTGCGACATAGGCAACATTTTTTTGTTTTTGCTGCATGTTGAATGAGTATCTGAAGTTTTGGTTGAAATGACAGTCATGTGAGAAAATAAACTTGCTCCTTACTGTGATAGGCTAAACATGTGCTTCCGATTGCAACTTGCGCTGTTCATTAAGAGATAGTTTGAGTTGACGCAACTGGATAATGTAAGATTTTTTTCTCCGCTTGCACCTGGTAACAATTAAGCATTCCCTTGTCACGTATATTGCTGTTCAGCACTAATGCTATTCATTAAGTATTGCCATGGCAATGCAGCCCAGACTCAAAAGAGTAATAATGTCTGCATTAGCTGATATGTTCAAATTCATTTCCAGCCTACTAGAGCTGAAAGTGTCAAGTGGATCAGTTTGTAATGTGAACTCGCTGGCATTGGACACAGAATGGTTCCCTAGCTCTTGTGCAAGCTGGACATCTTAAAGTTGAAACTCAAGTGGAGGTGGACTGAATGGCACTGAGGTTAGAATTTTATTCTCTCCCCTTTTTAGAAATGTAAATATGGTAATAATATCAGCAAAGACTGCAGTCATGTGCCTATATGGCAAGGATGAATTCTTGGACATGCAGTCAAATACTTGCCATTTATTAAAGATTAAGTGGGTGAAATTGTCCCTTTTTATAGCCCCGATAGTGCCTCTGAGGGATGCTAATGGTGCACAATGGCATTTTCGCCCGGGGGAGGGGGGGCTGCGCGATCACCTCCCAGGAAATTGCCCCGGAGGTTTGGGGAGAGCTGACCCGGCAGCGCAGTGCTGTGCGATTAGCGCCCCGAGCCGGCACGCAACCGGCGATGACGTCATCGCTGTGCGTGCCAACCTCTCACCGGCCTATGCCAACCTCTTTCCGACCCACGGGGGAAATGGGTTCACGGGTCGCCAACCTGGCAGACATCCACCGCTGTGGTGCCCCTTAAAGGGGAGGCCTTTAACGCCTTGGCCCGCCATCTTTATTTGTTAGCTGACTCTTGGCTCGGCCCACCAATGGCGGCACTCGCGTTGACCGGGCCGCCATCGTACAGCCCGGCACTCTGTTTTTGCGTGCCGGGCTGCTGGCCCAGTCGATCGTGCCCCCAGTGGCCCAGTGGCAGCTACCAATGGACCTGCAGAGTGCCCAACGGCCCTCGCCTTTAATGGAATGGGAAAGGCGTTGTATCGCATCAGCGCTACGCAGAGCGCTGGTTTCCTTTGAGGGGCGTACGGTCCAATTCCACGTCGGGGACGGGACATCCAGATGGGGCATTTACCCCCTCACCTCCCACCTCACTCCCAATAGGAGCAAAGTGCAATTTTTAGCCCTAAATATTACAGATACTCACGGCCAACAGCAAGATCACAAAGGATGCTTTGCTGCAGAAGATACACACATTACAGCTCAACCCTCCAGATATCTTCCTTCCTCATCTCCCAAGCCACGGCTACAGTTTAACTGTTTGCAGCTGCACCACTCCATAGGCACCTGCATTCCATAACAATTTACCCACTTTCAGTACCAGGCCCTGTCGGGATTTCCCTGGGCCCTGCTTTGGGCTAGCAAGGCGTAAAAAGAGAAATTAATCTACAGTTGTTGCGATAAAGTGATGCTAAATATAAGCATGTGCCAGCTGGCTTTAGAGAGTGCACTGCTATCCTCTTATACAGATAGACTGCAGGTCTTTTTCGCAGTCTTTCAATTTTAGTTTTTTTTAAAAACAGAAATAATCCAAAAATGGAATAAAGTTTTGAATATAGTAATTATTTTGTGTCAATAGGTTTCTTAACAAATTTTCAATCTTAATCTCTAACACCCTCTGGAACCCTGATTTCAATCCAGTTCTGTCAGATGGAATAAAAATTCCTGTCTCTGAGCCTGGAAGCTTTCCCCGAAGCATCAGCTTGGTTCTGCTGGTCGCATTCACACTTTCGAGTCAGGAGGTTGTGGGTTTAATCTCCACTTCAGAATTTGAGCACACATTCCAGGCTGCACTTCAGTGCATATTGAGAGAGTGCTGAATGTTATGCTGCCATTTAAGTTATTGAACTGAGGTCCCGTATACCCATTCAGTTAGATGTAAAAAATCTTGTGACATTGTGGAAAGAGAGGGGGATGTTTTTCAGTGTCCTGCTCCATATTTACCCTTCAGCACATACCAGCAAATGTAAGAATAAAAGTGTTTATTAATGATTAAAATTGATTCTGTGTACATACAAATGTTAAACGTGTAGGTTATATGCAAAGGCCTGATTGTGTTGAAACAAAATGAAAGCCCACAGGTTGCCGCATGGGTTTTGTGTATTGGAAAGCTATTTAAACTAATCAAGAGATGGCTGAGCCAGGCCAGACAGCCACATGTGTGAGGAGAGCCAATAAGGAACTGCCCTGGAACCAAGGTCCAATCCTGAGACTTTCTGAGGAACAATAGCTTTTGAGAGGTATAAAGGTCTCGGACAAAGACTTTTCTCTCTCTCCTGAACCAGCCAGCCAAAGGGAAGTAACGTATATCACTGTTTATTATAACCTCATTGTATCTGTTGTAACCAAGGTGGATGTGCATAGAAACATAGAAACATAGAAATTAGGTGCAGGAGCAGGCCATTCGGCCCTTCGAGCCTGCACCGCCATTCAATAAGATCATGGCTGATCATTCAACCTCAGTTCCCTTTCCTGCGTTCTTTCCATATCCCTTGATCCCTTTGGCCGTAAGGGCCATACCTAACTCCCTTTTGAATATATCTAACGAACTGGCCTTAACAACTTTCTGCTGTAGAGAATTCCACAGGTTAACCACTCGCTGAGTGAAGAAGTTTCCCCTCATCTCGGTCGTAAATGGCTTACCCCTTATTCTTAGACTGTGACACCTGGTTCTGGAACTCCCCAGCAACGGGAACATTCTTCCTGCCTTTAACCTGTCCAATCCCGTCAGAATTTTATATGTTTCTATGAGATCCCCTCTCATTCTTCTAAACTCTAGTGGATACAAGCCCAGTTGATCCAATCTCTCCTCATATGTCAGTCCTGCCATCCCGGGAATCAATCTGGTGAACCTTTGCTGTATTCCCTCAATAGCAAGAACGTCCTTCCTCAGATTAGGAGACCAAATCCAAACACCATATTCCAGGTGAGGCCTCACTAAGGCCCTGTACAACTGCAGTAAGACCTCCCTGCTCCTATACTCAAATCTTCTAGCTATGAAGGCCAACATATCATTTGCCTTTTTCACTGCCTGCTGTACCTGCATGCCAAACTTCAATGACTGATGAACCATGACACCCAGGCCTCGTTGTACTTCTCCTTTTCCTAATCTGTCACCATTCAGATAATATTCTGTCTACCTGTTTTTGCCACCAAAGTTGATAACCTCACATTTATCCACATTATCCTGCCTCTGCCATGCATTTTCCCACTCACCTAACCTGTCCAAGTCACCCTGCAGCCTCTTAACGTCCTCCTCACAGCTCACACCGCCACCCAGTTTAGTGTCATCTACAACTTGGAGATATTACATTCAATTCCTTCATCTAAATCATTAATGTATATTGTAAATAGCTGGTGTCCCAGCACTGAACCCTGTGGCATCCCACTGGTCACTGCCTGCTATTCTGAAAAGGACCCGTTTATTCTGACTCTCTGCTTTCTGTCTGCCAACATGTGTGTGTGTTGGTTTAATAAACTGTACCAATTGTTTTAGAAGAATTGTCTCACTGTCAAATTTAATGCCAGAGATTTAGAAATCTTACACAAAACAGATTAACTCGTCATGTATCTCATTTTCTTTTCTGTCGCATCTATCTGTGCACAAGTTGCCTGCTGCGATTGCCTAAATAGTAACTATGATTACACTTCAAAAGTAATTAATTGGAAGTGAAGCACTTTGGGACGTCCCTAGGAAAGGCAATGTATAAAATTCAAGTTTGTTTATTCGTTCTCTTTGAGAAAATAGGTCAAAAGGATAACTGGTATGAGAAATAGAAGAACTCACCCTAGCACAAAAATGATGGGCGCAGAGCATAATATTGAAACTGTGTGCAAAAAAAGTTGCGGAGGGAATCATTCCTCAGTATGCATTTACACTGTAAAAGTTTATCAAACACCAACTCCAAATTAAATTGTACACACTAGACAATAGCTATTATAGAGTACACTTATACTTTTGATACTTGTTACAAAATTGGGTTAGATTATCTGTGTTAACCATATCCTTGGTATTGAGTGCTGCCTTTAATACAGGGGGAGAAATGAGGGAGCACACTGTTTGTGGCGTTAACTTTTAAAAGTTGAAAAAAGAAGCGGCAGGCGCTAATGATTTCAACTTTTAAAAAATTTGGGGTTTGCGCTCCAAGAAGGAAATGATGCGCTAAATGAAGCGCTCCGCTTCCTTCCTGGAGCGCAACAGGGCGCAGGCGGGGCGATAGGTGTTTAACCCTGCACAATGGGCCGTGCATCACTGTCATGATCCGAGGTTCCTTCCCTCCCTTAAAGGGAAGGGCCATCGCTGCAGGCTCTGCATTGGAAACATTTACCTGGTCCCCGACGGCAGCCACGATCCGGCCCGATCAGCCCGCTGGGCTGCAGCTAGGCCAAAGAGGAAACTAAAAAAATGAGAAACGCCATTTTTGAATTTGTTTTTCCTTACCTCGGCCACCTCGCCTTTACCTTTCGCCCCCAAAATGCCCGGCCTCCCGATCAAGACCGCCTACCAATGTTGTCGCCTGGCAATGCTGCAGCGGGTGGAACCATTGTTGGGGTCCGGGGCGCTACCGGGTCGATGCGCACGGCGATGATGTCACGATCGCCGGGCAAAGGAGAACGGGCTCAACGTCCTGCCGCCGCCGCAAGCCTGCTGGCAAATTTACCGGGAGTCGATCATCTTGCCGCGCCCGGTCGGTAAGTGGTTGGCGACCCGTTATCGCCCCCCGGATTCGATAATGGGAGACGCTAACAAGGCCAATTTCTAGGCCATAAGTCTTTGATACAGTCTGGCACCTATAGACACTGTAAAGATGCAATCTTTTTTTCCCCCAGGGAGCAGTGAGCCTCTGGAATGCTTTGCTAGGTGGTGTGATGGGAGATGACTCTTCCACATGCCTTCAAGAGGGAGCTGGGACTGTTCTTGGCTGGGGAAGGGATCACATCATATATAAGCTGAGTGGATTAACAGTTAAAATACACATTGTCAATGTGGTCTCCTGAACTGGATTTGATTGCGTGAGGCGATCAGTAAGGAATTTTTCAGAGTTTTTTTCCCTAAATGGTCCTGGGTTTTTCCAGTGTTTTTGCCTTTCCCTGGAGATCCCACGGCTGTGAAGGGGGTTGGAGGCGTCTAGTCACAATGCTCCCGGCACCAAGAGTTTAGAGAAAGCTGGAAGGACCAGCTAGTCTTTCCCTGCCTCTCATTCTCATATATAATCTTTGACCACTTCAACGGCTAAAATTGATGGTTTGGGAACAAACAATCTTCACTGAGACAATGAGAATTCTTACATAAGAAACAAGGCAACTGCAAATGCTAGAAATATGAAATAAAAACAGAAAATGCTGGCAATGTCAATATCTGCAAAGAGAGAAGACAAGTTACTGAAGTTCAAGGTGTGTTTCCTTTCTTCAGAACCAATGCAACTTGTTCTTGAAAGTACAAATAAAACAAGCTGCTTATCAGGATAAGCAATCTCCTGATGTTTTGAATTACAATTTGGTGTTATTACTGGGCTGATTTGTCTTTTATAATAGTTACATAAGAACATAAGAATTAGGGACAGGAGTAGGCCATCTAGCCCCTCGAGCCTGCTCTGCCTTTCAACAAGATCATGGCTGATCTGGCTGTGGACTCAGCTCCACTTACCTGCCCGCTCCCTGCAACCCTTAATTCCCTTATTGGTTAAAAATCTATCTATCTGTGACTTGAATACATTCAATGAGCTAGCCTCAACTGCTTCCTTGGGCAGAGAATTTCACAGATTCACAACCCTCTGGGAGAAGAAATTCATTCTCAACTCGCTTTTAAATTGGCTCCCCTGTATTTTGAGGCTGTGCCCCCTAGTTCTAGTCTCCCCGACCAGTGGACACAACCTCTCCGCCTCTATCTTGTCTATCCCTTTCATTATTTTAAATGTTTCTATAAGATCACCCCTCATCCTTCTGAACTCCAATGAGTAAAGACCCAGTCTACTCAATCTATCATCATAAGGTAACCCCCTCATCTCCGGAATCAGCCTAGTGAATCGTCTCTGTACCCCCTCCAAAGCCAGTATATCCTTCCTTAAGTAAAGTGACCAAAACTGCACGCAGTACTCCAGGTGCGGCCTTACCAATACCCTATACAGTTGCAGCAAGACCTCCCTGCTTTTGTACTCCATCCCTCTCGCAATGAAGGCCAACATTCCATTCGCATTCCTGATTACCTGCTGCATCTGAAAACTAACTTTTTGGGATTCATGCACAAGGACCCCCAGGTCCCTCTGCACCTCAGCATGTTGTAATTTCTCCCCATTCAAATAATATTCCCTTTTACTGTTTTTTTTCCCCAAGGTGGATGACCTCACACTTTCCGACATTGTATTCCATCTGCCAAACCTTAGCCCATTCGCTTAACCTATCCAAATCACTTTGCAGCCTCTCTGTGTCCTCTACACAACCCGCTTTCCCACTAATCTTTGTGTCATCTGCAAATTTTGTTACACTACACTCTGTCCCCTCTTCCAGGTCATCTATGTATATTGTAAACAGGTGTGGTCCCAGCACCGATCCCTGTGGCACACCACTAACCACGGATTTCCAACCCGAAAAGGACCCATTTATTACGACTCTCTGCTTTCTGTTCGCCAGCCAATTCTCTATCCATGCTAATACATTTCCTCTGACTCCGCGTACCTCTATCTTCTGCAGTAACCTTTTGTGTGGCACCTTATCGAATGCCTTTTGGAAGTCTAAATACACCACATCCATCGGTGCACCTCTATCCACCATGCTCGTTATATCCTCAAAAAATTCCAGTAAATTAGTTAAACATGATTTCCCCTTCATGAATCCATGCTGCGTCTGCTTGATTGCACTATTCCTATCTAGGTGTCCCGCTATTTCTTCCTTAATGATAGTTTCAAGCATTTTCCCCACTACAGATGTGAAACTAACTGGCCTATAGTTACCTGCCTTTTGTCTGCCCCTTTTTTTAAACAGAGGCATTACATTAGCTGCTTTCCAATCCGCTGGTATCTTCCCAGAGTCCAGAGAATTTTGGTAGATTATAACGAATGCATCTGCTATAACTTCCGCCATCTCTTTAATACCCTGGGATGCATTTCATCAGGACCAGGGGACTTGTCTACCTTGAGTCCCTTTAGCCTGTCCAGCACTACCCCCCTAGTGATAGTGATTGTCTCAAGGTCCTCCCTTCCCACATTCCTGTGACCAGCAATTTTTGGCATGATTTTTGTGTCTTCCACTGTGAAGACCGAAGCAAAATAATTGTTTAAGGTCTCAGCCATTTCCACATTTCCCATTATTAAGTCCCCCTTCTCATCTTCTAAAGGACCAACATTTACTTTAGTCACTCTTTTCCGTTTTATATATCTGTAAAAGCTTTTACTATCTGTTTTTATGTTTTGCACACGTTTACCTTCGTAATCTATCTTTCCTTTCTTTATTGCTTTTTTAGTCATTCTTTGCTGTTGTTTAAAATTTTCCCAATCTTCTAGTTTCCCACTAACCTTGGCCACCTTATACGCATTGGTCTTTGATTTAATACTCTCCTTTATTTCCTTGGTTATCCATGGCTGGTTATCCCTTCTCTTACCACCTTTCTTTTTCACTGGAATATATTTTTGTTGTGCACTATGAAAGAGCTCCTTAAAAGTCCTCCACTGTTCCTCAATTGTGCCACCATTTAGTCTGTGTTTCCAATCTATCTTAGCCAACTCTGCCCTCATCCCACTGTAATCCCCTTTGTTTAAGCATAGTACGCTCATTTCTGACACAACTTCCTCACCCTAAATCTGTATTACAAATTCAACCATACTGTGATCACTCATTCCGAGAGGATCTTTTATTAGGAGATCGTTTATTTTTCCTGTCTCATTACACAGGACCAGATCTAAGATAGCTTGCTCCCTTGTAGGTTCTGTAACATACTGTTCTAAGAAACAATCCCGTATGCATTCTATGAATTCCTCCTCCAGGCTACCCCGTGCGATTTGAGTTGATCAATCGATATGTAGGTTAAAATCCTCCATGACTACTGCCATTTCTTTTTCACATGCCTCCACTATTCCCTTGATTATTGCCCGCCCCACCGTGAAGTTATTATTTGGGTGCCTATAAACTACGCCCACCAGTGACTTTTTCCCCTTACTATCTCTAATCTCCACCCACAATGATTCAACATTTTGTTCATTAGAGCCAATATCTTCTCTCACAACTGCCCTGATATCATCCTTTATTAACAGAGCTACCCCACCTCCTTTCCCTTCTTGTCTATCCTTCCGAATCGTCAGATACGCCTGTATGTTTAATTCCAAGTCTTGGCCACCCTGCAACCATGTTTCTGTAATGGCCACCAAATCATACCCATTTGTAATGATTTGTGCCGTCAACTCATTTACTTTATTTCGAATGCTGTGTGCATTTATGTCGTGTTTTAATCTTGTTTTTAAACCATGGTTTCTAGTTTGACCCCTCCTGCAGCCCCTTTATATTCAGTGGCCATTTTTGTTTTTTGCCTTGGGTTTCTCTGCCCTCCACTTTTACTCATCTCCTTTCTGTCTTTTGCTTTTGTCTCCTTTTTGTTTCCCTCTGTCTCCCTGCATTGGTTCCCATCCCCCTGCCATATTAGTTTAACTCCTCCCCGACAGCACTCGCAAACACTCCCCCTAGGACATTGGTTCCGGTCCTGTCCAGGTGCAGACCGTCTGGGTTGTACTGGTCCCGCCTCCCCCAGAACCTGTTCCAATGCCCCAGGAATTTGAATCCCTCCCTGCTGCACCACTGCTCAAGCCACGTATTCATCTGCACTTTCCTGCAATTCCTACTCTGATTAGCACGTGGCACTGGTAGCAATCCCGAGATTACTACTTTTGAGGTCCTACTTTTTAATTTAGCTCCTAGCTCCTTAAATTCTTCTCGTAGGACCTCATCTCTTTTTTTTAACCTATGTCTTTGGTATCAATGTGCACCACGACAACTGGCTGTTCTCCCTCCCTTTTTAGAATGTCCTGCACCCGCTCCGAGACATCCTTGACCCTTGCACCAGGGAGGCAACATACCATCCTGGAGTCTTGGTTGCGGCCGCAGAAACGCCTATCTCTTCCCCTTACAATTGAATCCCCTATCACTATCGCTCTCCCACTCTTTTTCCTGCCCTCCTGTGTAACAGAACCAGCCATGGTGCCATGAACTTGGCTGCCCTCCCCTGATGAGTCATCCCCCTCAACAGCACTCAAAGCAGTGTATCTGTTTTGCAGATAGTTAATAGTCCTTTATATTCTGCACAGCAATCAAAACATGGGCCTATATTTTAATTTCATAGTTTATTGTAAAATTGCTATGGACAGCAACTTTTGGATATTTGCATGTAACTGTGCATCTGCCCCTTGCCCAAAGTTGCTGTACCATTTACGCTTAAATAACGGTGAACGTCATTAGCCTCATCGTTATTTTGACAGCAGATTCTGGCCCATAAGATATAGAGCAGGACAATGGAATAAAAGTAAGGAGCAGGTCAAACCAAGTCTGGCGTACTGTGCTCAATTTAAATAGAATTACATCGAGATTACAACACAAAAACGGGCCATTCGGCCCAACTGTTCTATGCTGGCGTATATGTTCTACACGCGTCTCCTCCCACCCCTCTTCATCTAACCCTATCTGCATACCCGTCGATTCTTTTCTCCCTCATGTGTTTATCTAGCTTCCCCTTAAATACATCTGTTATTCGCCTCAGCTGCTCCTTCTGTCAGCAACTTCCACATTTTAACCACTCTCTCGGTAAAGAACCTTCTCCTGAATTCCCAATTCGATTTATTCGTGACCATCTTATATTTATGGACCCTAGTTTTTCAATCATCTTCTCAATGTCTACTCTATTGAGCCCTTTCATCATTTTAAACACCTTTCTATCAGGTCACCTCTCAGCCTTCTCTTTTCTAGTGAAAAGAGCCCAGCCTGTTCAATCTTTCCTGATAGCTCTGGTATCATCCTTGTAAATCTTTTAAGCACCTCTTCAATGTCTCTATATCATTTTTATAATAAGGAGACCAGAACTGTGCACAGTACTCCAAGTGTGGTCTAAGCAAGGTTCTATTACCTGTTTAGCATAATTTCTCTGCTTCTCAATCTATCCCTCAAGAAATAACCCCAAGTGCTTGATTTGCTTTTTCATATGGCCTAATTAACCTATGTCGCTGCTTTTAGTGATTTGTGGATCTGTACACCATATCCCTTTGCTCCTTTACCTCATTTAGACTTATCCAAGCAGTATGTAGGTTCCTTATTCTTCCTATCAAAATACGCCAACTGATACCCATCCTATAGTGAGGTGGCTCTACTTCACTACCACTTCTCTCGACCCCTCCACAGTCTCTAAATTGTCAGACGGCTTGTCCGACATCCAGTTCTGGATGAGCAGAAATTTTCTCCAATTGAATATTGGGAAGACCGAAGCCAATTTTTTCGGTCCCCATCACAAACTCCGTTCCCCAGCCACTGACTCCATCCCTCTCCCCAGCTCCTGTCTAAGGCTGAACCACACTGTTCGCAACCTTGATGTCATATTCGACCCTGAAATAAACTTTTGACCACATATCCGCAGCCTAACTAAGACCGCCTCTTTCTACCTCCGTAACATCACCCATCTCCGCCCTTGCCTCAGCTCATCTGCTGCTGAAGCCCTCATCCATGCCTTTGTTACCTCTAGACTTGATTATTCCACTGCACTCCTAGCTGGCTTCCCACCTTATACCCTACATAAACTAGAGATGATCCATAACTTGGTTGCCCGTGTCCTAACTTGTACTAAGTCCCATTCACTCATAATCCCTGTGCTCACTGACCTACATTGAATGCTGGTTAAACAATGCCTCAATTTCAAAATTCTCATCCTTGTTTTCAAATCCCTCCATGACCTCGCCCCTCCCTATCTCTGTAATCTCCTCCAGCCCCACAACCCCCGGAGATGTCTGCGCTCCTCTAATTCTGCCATTTTGAGCATCCCTGATTATAATCGCTCGTTCATTGGTGGCCGTTCCTTCTATTGCTTCGGCCCTAAGCTCTGGAATTCCCGCCCTAAATGTCTCTGTCTCTCTTTCCTCCTTCAAGATGCTCCTTAAAACCTACCTCTTTGACAAAGCTTTTCGTCACATGCCCTAATTTTTCCTTATGTGTCTCATTGTCAAATTTTTTATCTCTTATTACTCCTGTGAAGCGCCTTGGGTGGTTTACTACGTTAAAGGTGCTATATAAATACAAATTGTTGTTGTTGAAGTTCATGTGCAAATTAAATGCAAATTCTCCAAGGTTATTAATGTCTTCTTGTAATGCCTTTTTGTATTTTGTCCCAAACTTCCTTTGTATTTGTAATGACTCAAGTGTCTGGTTACTGTAAATTCGCTCAGGTACAACCTGATCCATCTTTATTCCAGCCCAAGAGTGCCAGCTTGCCAAAGACACCCAGCTTATATACAGGTGACCAAGCACACATGTCACATGTGTACAGCCCGATGACCTCCGACCACGACCCCCTCTGGTGTTTGGTGACCCCCAAGCATTAATACATAACAACATCCTCCTTTTAAAATCTTAACAACAGTCTTTTTACAAATTAAGATGGTCTGGTGCTTTCCTCTCATGAGTTCATCGTCTCAGTTCAACTTTCACTCTGGGCGAACGTTCTGAGTCCATTGAGACTGAGGGCTGAATAGCCGATCTGATGGGAGTGGTCATGACCACATCAGAGGCTGAAGGTTCAGAGTTAGTAACGTCAGCAGAGTCCTCTGATGAGTGAACAATGGTTGGTTGGTCACTGACTGCATCTTCCTCACTCGGTTCCAATTCATCCATGTGCCGCAGTTTAACCTGGTCAAGGTGTTTCCTGCATGTTTGCCCATTCTTGAGCACAACAATAAACGCTCTGTTACCCTCCTTGGCTGTAACAGTGCCGGCGATCCACTTTGGACCTTGACCATAGTTCAGTACATAAACCGGATTGTTGACCGAGATGTCACGTGACACGGCAACACGATCATGACACCATTGCTGACTTTGACATCTGTTTTTAACACCATCATTCAAATCAGAATGAACAAGAGAAAGCCTGATCTTGAGATTTCTCTTCATCAGTAGTTCAGCTGAAGGAACCCCAGTAAGCATATGAGGTCTTGACCTGTAACTGAGCAATATACATGACAACCATCTCTGCAGTGAACCCTGAGTTACACATTTCATACTTTGCTTGATTATTTGAATGGCATGCTCTGCTTGACCATTCGAGGCAGGCGTGAATGGAGCTGATCTCACATGTCTGATGCCATTGAGTTTCATGAACTCCTGGAACTCAAGACTTGTGAAGCAAGATCCATTGTCGCTCACAATTTCAGGAAAACCATGAATAGCAAACATGATACGAAGGCTCTCAATGGTAGCGGTAGACGTGTTGGGTGATATAATAACACACTTTTTCCACTTAGAATATGCATCCACTACAACAAAAAACATCTTTCCTCGGAACGGACCCGCAAAATCAACGTGGATCTTCGACCAAAGATTCAGAGGAGATTCCGTTTGTACTTTACTTAGCTGCATGCAAGTATTGCACTGATGCACACATGATTCCAGATCAGAGTCAATTCCAGGCCACCATACATGAGACCTGGCAGTGGACTTCATCATGACAATACCAGGATGAGTACTATTCACATGCAAATTTTTCCCGACCTTTCTTAGGCATGATTGCACGATTACTCTACAGTAAACAGTCTGACTGAATGGACAGTTCATCTTTGCAACGGTTGTAAGGTTTGGTCTCCTCACGCATCTCCATAGGTATGGCAGACCAATCACCACTGAGTATACACCGTTTCACAACCGATAAAATAGGGTCATGGCTGGTCCAGATCCTAACTTGTTGAGCAGTGACAGGGGTTCCTTCACTCTCAAAAGCATCCATTACCAGCAGTAGATCTGCAGGTTGAGGCATCTCCATCTCAGTTGTGGGTAAGGGCAGGTGACTCAGTGCAGCGGCACAATTCTCAGTACCAGGTCTAGGATGGATGTCGTAATCATAGGCAGACAATGTCAGTGGCCACTTTTGAATACAGGATGATGCATTGGTATTAATACCTTGTTTTCCGCAAACAATGAAATGAGTGGCTTGTGATCTGTTTCGAGTTCAAAACGAAGACCAAACAAGTACTGATGCATTTCTTTTTACCCCATACACACAGGCCAAAGTGTCTTCCTCAACCATACTGTAAGCTCTTTCCATTTTAGACAGACTTCTCAAAGCATACGCAACAGGTTGTAGCTTGCCTGATTCATTTGCTTGTTGGAGTACGTTGCCAACCGCATATGATGAAGCATCACAGGCCAATACAAGATGCTTACATGGATCATAATGAACAAGCAGATTTGAACATAGCAGACTCTTGGCTTTCTCAAAGGCTCTATCTTGAGATGCACCCCAGAATCAGTTGTCGCTTTTTGATAGTAACACATGCAGTGGCTCTATTAAAGTGCTCAATATGGGTAAGAAATTACCAAAGTAGTTGAGTAGCCCAAGGAATGAATGCAGATCCATCAAATTCTGAGGCCTGAATTTTCGATGGCCTCGGTTTTCGAAACAGTGGGCCTGATGCCAATCGCAGCAATCTTCCTCCCGAGGAATTCGACCAGATGCCATGAATACACACTTCGAGCATTTCAGCCTGAGTCCCACTTTGTCTAGACGCTGTAGCACTTCTTCAAGATTGTTCAGATGTTCAGCAGTGTCGAGAGCTGTGACCAGAATATTATCTTGAAATACAACAGTTCTAGGAACGGACTTCAGTAAACTCTCCATATTCCTCTGAAATATTGCTGCAGCCGAACGAATCCCAAAAGGACATCTGTTGTAGACGAAACATAGAACATAGAAACATAGAAAATAGGTGCAGGAGTAGGCCATACGGCCCTTCGAGTCTGCACCATCATTCAATAAGATCATGGCTGATCATACACCTCAGTACCCCATTCCTGCTTTCTCTCCATACCCCTTGATCCCCTTAGCCGTAAGGGCCATATCTAACTCTCTCTTGAATATATCTAATGAACTGGCATCAACAACTCTCTGTGGTAGATAATTCCACAGGTTAACAATTCTCTGATTGAAGAAGTTTCACCTCATCTCAGTCCTAATTGGCTTACCCCTTATCCTTAGACTGTGTCCCCTGATTCTGGTCTTCCCCAGCATCGGGAACATTCTTCCCGCATCTAACCTGTCCAGTCCCGTCAGAATTTTATATGTTTCTATGAGATCCCCCCTCATTCTTCTAAACTCCAGTGAATACAGGCCCAGTCTATCCAGTCTCTCCTCATATGTCAGTCCTGCCATCCCTGGAATCAGTCTGGTGAACCTTTGCTGCACTCCCTCAATAGCAAGAACGTCCTTCCTCAGATTAGGAGACCAAAACTGAACACAATATTCCAGGTGAGGCCTCACCAAGGCCCTGTACAACTGCAGTAAGACCTACCTGCTCCTATATTCAAATCCCCTAGCTATGAAGGCCAACATACCATTTGCCTTCTTCAACGCCTGCTGGACCTGCATGCCAACTTTCCATGACTGATATACCAGGTCTTGTTCCAACTCCCCTTTTCCTAATCTTCCACCATTCAGATAATATTTTGCCTTTGTGTTTTTGCCACCAAAGTGGATAACCTCACATTTATCCACGTTATACTGCATCTGCCATGCATTTGCCCACTCACCTAACCTGTCCAAGTCACCCTGCAGCCTCTTAGCGTCTTCCTCATAGCTCACACCGCCACCCAGCTTAGTGTCATCTGCGAACTTGGAGATATTACACTCAATTCTTTCATCTAAATCATTAATGTATATTGTAAATAGCTGGGGTCCCAGCACTGAGCCCTGCGGTACCCCACTGGTCACTGCCTGCCATTGTGAAAAGGACCCGTTTATCCCGATTCTCTACTTCCTGTCTGCCAACCAGTTCTCTATCCATGTCAGCAGATTACCCCCAAATACCATGTGCTTTAATTTTACACACCAATCTCTTGCATGGGACCTTGACAAAAGCCTTTTGAAAGTCCAAATCCACCACATCCACTGGTTCTCCCTTGTCCACTCTGCTAGTTACATGCTCAAAAAATTCTAAAAGATTTGTCAAGCATGATTTCCCCTTCATAAATCCATGCTGACTTGGACCGATCCTGTCACTGCTTTCCAAATGCATTGCTATTTCATCTATAATAATTGATTCTAACATTTTCCCCACTACTGATGTCAGGCTAACCGTCTATAATTACCCGTTTTCTCTCTCCTTTAGGGGTGTTGAAGCAGGTGAGTTTCTTCAAAGTGTCGACAAGCTCCTGTATCATATAGGCCAACGTCAGATCCAGTTTTGTGAATGACTTTCCATCAGCTAGCATGGCGAACAGTTCATCAGCCCTCGGTAGCAGATACTGTTCCTGTTTCGAAAATCGGTTAATCGTAACCTTGTACATAGAAACATAGAAACATAGAAAATAGGTGCAGGAGTAGGCCATTCAGCCCTTCTAGCCTGCACCGCCATTCAATGAGTTCATGGCTGAACATGCACTTCAGTACCCGCTTCCTGCTTTCTCGCCATACCCCTTGATCCCCTGAGTAGTAAGGACTTAATCTAACTCCCTTTTGAATATATTTAGTGAATTGGCCTCAACTACTTTCTGTGGTAGAGAATTCCACAGGTTCACCACTCTCTGGGTGAAAAAGTTTCTCCTCATCTCGGTCCTAAATGGCTTACCCCTTATCCTTAGACTGTGACCCCTGGTTCTGGACTTCCCCAACATTGGGAACATTCTTCCTGCATCTAACCTGTCTAAACCAATCAGAATTTTAAACGTTTCTATGAGGTCCCCTCTCATTCTTCTGAACTCCAGTGAATACAAGCCACCACAAATCCTGACAGTGCCATCACTCTTCAACACAGGAACAAGTGGACTAGCCCACTCATTAAACTCGACCTGTGATATGATCCCTTCACGCTGGAGTTTGTCAAGCTCCATTTCAACCTTCTCCCTCATCATGTACGGAACAGACCGAGCTTTGTGATAGATATGTCTTGCATTGGAGTCCCAGGTGAATCTGCACCTTGGCTCCCGTAAAATTGCCAATGCTCGGTTCAAACAAAGAGGAAAAGTTTTTCAATACTTGAGCACACGAAGTATCATCTGCTGAGACAACATCTTGACATCATTCCAGTTCAGCTTGATTTTCTCGAGCCAATTCCTGCCGAACAGCGTTGGACCTTTACCTGGGACGATCCTTTATGGTAGCTCGTGAACCACACCCCGTCATATGACACCTATATTGCTGCACTGCCGAGCACCGGTATGAGTTCCTTAGTGTAAGTACGCAACTGGGCATTAACTGGACTCAGCTTCAGTTTCGCAGCCTTAGTGTCCCACAGCTTGTCGAATGTCCTTTGGCTCATTATGACTCGCACCTGTGCCCAGCTCCAATGATACAGGCACGCCATTCAGCTTCACATTGACGACTATCAGCTGGCTCTTGCTCAGGAACGAATACAGTCCATTCACTTCCTCCTCGCATTATGTATCCTGGCCATCACTGAACTGGTCCTCATCAAACACATAGTGAGCCACACCATGCTTGCCCCATTGTGGACTCCGTTGAAGATGCCCAAAATGTCCCACTTTCGAACATCCATTGCATGGGTATTTTCTAAACCATCACTGATGAGGCCAATCATTGTCCCCACAACGCCAACAGGGTGAAATCTGGTTTGAACCAGTTGGCGGGTTCTAAGTAGTGGCAGGTTTCACGTAAGCAGCTCTACCCAAAGATGACACCATCTTGTTTACAGTACTTGCCGTGGAACTCCGACTCGTCGATGATATCTGCCTCAAATTATCATCCGTCATCATGCATGCCTGGGCAGTCGCGATGGCCTTTTTCAAATCCAGCGTCTCTGCAGCCAATAGCTTCCTGAGGAGCGCATCATAATTGATGCCTATCACGAAGACATCATGCAGCCTATCTTCCAGCATGTTCCCGAACTTACACGGCTCAGCAAGACGTCACAGGTTGGTGACAAATCCCGATGCGTCCTGGCACTCAGCATGAACATGCGTGTAGAAACGGTAGCGTGATCCCCTCTTTTGGTTTCAGATGGTTACCCACCAACGTATACAATTCCTCGTACCCTTTTTCCACCGACATACAGGGGAGAGAAGATTCTTCATGAGGCCGTAAATTTTCGGACCACAAACGGTGAGGAGAACTACCCTGCACTTAACTGCGTAGGCCTCTGCCTCCATGCCGTTGGCCACAAAATACTGATCCAGGCGGTCAACAAAATCCGCCCAATTCTCACCCTCCACAAATCTCTCCAGGATTCCAACAGTGCCCATTGTGCATACGAAGGTTCTTAAATTACCTTGTCGCCAATTGTAATGACTCAAGAGTCTGGTTACTGTAAACTCACTCAGGTGTAACCTGATCCACCATTATTCCAGCGCAAGAGTGCCAGCTTGACAAATACACCCAGCTTATATACAGGGGACTAAGCACACATACCACATGCGTACAGCCGATTGACCTCCAACCGCGGCGCCCTCTGGTGTCTGGTGACCCCCAAGCATTAATACATAACAGTATTAACTATACTATATTGCAAAAACAGTGCACATGCATTGGAGAGAAGGCTGAGAAGAGCAGTAAGACTGATCCCAAGTGAAAAGGAGATGATCATTGAGGAAACATCAGTGAAGCTGATCTGCAGAGCTGAATATTAAACAGGGATGTCACTGAAGTATGTAAAATACTAAAATGTCTTGGGTTCTGATCCTGGCAGTTGCACAGGGTTTGTGACTACTGTTGCCCTCCTGTGCTGCCCCTGAGATTTGTTCCTTTAGCCATGGGCATAGTCCACACTTGCTGTGCTGACATATCTCAAACATAGAAATTAGATAAATGCTCCCGAATAAATACTGATCGCATCATTCAGCAGGTTTAAAATATAATTAGTCGGCCTTATTTCTCGAACCTTTACCTGCGAGTAAGGGCCCTGACCTTTCTCAGTCTACAGGGATTCAGTTTTCTTACCCACCACACAACACTGCCACTGTCATCATGTGTTCTTGCTCCGATGAGATTGGCGTTTAAAGTTGTGTAAAATTGCAAATGTAGTTAAAGAACTAAACATTCACAAGGAGTCAATACCAACGTTGCTTATTTTGATCACGAGTGATAGGACGTTCATTTGAATTTTTAATTAACTCTTATATAGAGTTACATAGAATTTACAGCACAGAAACAGGCCTTTCGGCCTTCGAATATATGCACCTGTGAGTATGCTCGCAGGTTTTTAGAGCTGTTGAGTTATGAGTGGCTTATCCAGTCACGTGATGTTTATAAACTCAATAAAACCCCAGTCAGTTGGGTTCGGGGGATCCACATTGAGGCAGGTGGTTGTGAGCCTGGTGGATGAACTGGAAATGTGTAGTGTGATTGTTAAACCTTTTACGAATTAACCAACTAGTTTTTAATAGCTATGTGTTACTATGAATTCTTAAGCAAAGAACCCATGAAGCAAATACATTACACAACCCAACAGGTCTATGCCAGTGTTTATGCTCCACACAAGCCTCCTCCCATCTTACTTCATCTCACCCTATCAGCATCCTTCTATTCCTTTCACCCTCATGTACTTATCCAATTTCCCCTTAAATGCATCATATTATCATACAGCACAGAGGGAGGCCATTTGGGCCACCGTGCCTGTGCCGGCTCTTTGAAAGAGCTGTCCAATTAGACTCACTACCCTCAGAGCCCTGCAATTGTTTTCTTTTCGACTATTGATCCAATTCCCTTTTGAAAGTTACAATTGAATTTGCTACCTCCAGCCTTTCAGGCAGTGCATTTCAGCTCATAACAACTCTGTGTGGAAAAAAAAATCTTCTCTCCCCTCTCATTCTTTTGCCAATTATCTTAAATCTGTGTCTTCTGGTTACTGATCCTCCACCCAGAGGAAACAGTTTCTCACTATCTACTATATCCTAATTTTGAAAACTACTATTAAGTCTCAGCTTAACATTCTCTGCTCTAAGGAGAACAATCCCAGCTGCTCTGTCTCTCCATTATTAGAGCATTCAAGATGCAGTTGGACGTTGGGCTGGGAGAATCAGCGTACAAGTGGGTTGAGCTTCAATGAGCGGAATGTCCTTTTCTCAACCTTTACGGTTCTTGAGGAAACAGTGCCTGTTTTGAAAGCTGAAAAGGAATTTTGGTGCATCAAGTATCACAGCCTGGTTAATTCAGGATAGTTATAGAGATATAGAAACATAGAAATTTACAGCGCAGAAGGAGGTCATTTCGGCCGATTGTGTCTGCGACGGCCGACAAAGACCCGCATGGCCCTTTGTCAGCAGCCCTAAAGGTTACATACAAACCCATGAACAATGATGGTAAGGCAAAGAGCACCCAGCCTAAGCAGTCCGCTTCATATGACTGCAACACCCCTTACACTAAAAACATCTAAACTCCACCCCAAGCACAGCCATGTGATCTCCTGGGAGATGCAAAGACCAGATAAAAACTCAGGTCAATTTAGGGAGAACAAATCTGGAAAAATTCCTCTCCGATCCACCCAGGTGATCAAAACTAGTCCAGGAGATCACCCTGGCCGTATTCTATTCCCTGCAGTACTTACCATTGGACTGCGCCATCCAACATAAGGTCATAGAAACATAGAAACATAGAAAATAGGTGCAGGAGTAAGCCATTCGGTCCTTCGAGCCAGCACCACCATTCAATAAGATCATGGCTCATCATTCCCTCAGTATCCCTTTCCTGCTTTCTCTCCATACCCCTTGATCCCTTAGCCGTAAGGGCCATATCTAACTCCCTCTTGAATATATCCAATGAACTGGCATCAACAAATCTCTGCGGCAGGGACTTCCACAGGTTAACAACTCTCTGAGTGAAGAAGTTTCTCATCATCTCAGTCCGAAATGGTCTGCCCCTTATCCTAAGACTATGTCCTCTGGTTCTGGACTTCCCCAACATCGGGAACATTCTACCCGCATCTAACCTGTTCCGTCCTATCAGAATCTTATATGTTTCTATGAGATCACCTCTCATCCTTCTAAACTCCAAAATATAAAGGCCAAGTTGATCCAGTATCTCCTCATATGTTAGTCCCGGGAATCAGTCTGGTGAACCTTCGCTGCACTCCCTCAAAAGTAGAACATCCTTCCTCAGATTAGGAGGCCAAAACTGAACACAATATTCCAGGTGAGGCCTCACCAAGGCCCTGTACAACTGCAGTAAGACCTCCTTGCTCATATACTCAAATCCCCTAGCTATGAAGGCCAACGTACCATTTGGCTTTTTCACCGCCTGCTGTACCTGTATGCCACCTTTCAATGACTGATGAACCATGATACCCAGGTCTCGTTGCACCTCCCCTTTTCCTAATCTGCCGCCATTCAGATAATATTCTATCTTTGCGTTTTTGCCCTCAAAGTGAATAAGCTCACATTTATCCACTTTATATTGCATCTGCTATGGATTTGCCCACTCGCCGAACCTGTCCAAGTCATCCTGCAACCTCTGAGTGTCCTCCGCACAGCTCACACCGCCACCCAGCTTAGTGTCATCTGCAAACTTGGAGATATTACACTCAATTCCTTCATCCAAATCATTGATGTATATTGTAAAGAGCTGGGGTCCCAGCACTGAGCCCTGCAGCACTGCACTAGTCACTGCCTGCCATTCTGAAAAGGACCCGTTTATCCCGACTCTCTGCCAACCAGTTTTCTATCCATGTCAGTATATTACCCCCAATACCATGCACTTTGACTTTGCACACCAATCTCTTGTGTGGGACCTTGTCAAAAGCCTTTTGAATGTCCAAATACACCACATCTACTGGTTCTCCATTGTCCACTCCACTAGTTACATCCTCAAGAAATTCCAGAAGATTTGTCAAGCATGATTCCCATTCATAAATCCACGCTGACGTGGACCGATCCTGTCACTGCTTTCCATATGCGCT